>NC_133411.1:10440000-11065000 GCF_049350105.2 Macaca mulatta
TCTGCTGTTAAAATTATTCATTTAATTCCATATGTCAGATATTGTTTGTTTTTAAAAATTATAGAAAATTTATTCAATTCTTTTTTATTCTAATGTTCTAGTAAAATTCTCCACTCCTTAATTAATCTATTTAAATTATCCTCTACTTTATTCCTTATATTAATCATAATTATTTAAAGTCACCTACTGCTAACTTTACTAACTGGATCATCTGTGACTTTCATCAGCCAAGAGCAATTCTCCAGAGGAAGGGGTGGCTATGAACCAGTATCAACCAACCCTCACAACAGCCAGGGATAGGGTGCCCTATTCCATAAGGAGAGCTGGGTAGGGTGTCTCTTGTGTTATAGAGATTTTCCTTTGATGTACCTGTATTGTCACTTAAATGCTTTATTTTAAATCAATGAAAGAACAGTAAATATGTTCCCTTCATCTTGAATCAGAAGCTAATGGCTATGGTTTAAAATTGCACGTGATTTTGATGCTCTTTTATTCAAATGGTGCTTAGCAATTTTTAGGCAATGAATTGCATGAGGTCTTTGGACTCCAAATACTACCAAAATTACATGTATAGTCATGTCTATTTTCTTAGGAAGTAGACTATTCTTAGTAGGGAATTTCTGCATAGGCAACTTGCCTCTGCAATCTAAGATGCATGTAAATAATAACTGAGTATTACCAAAAATTGAAAGAACTGAATTTCAAAAATTAAACTGTACAACCAACCCATATAAAATCATTGAAGGGATCACACAGTATCACTTGAAAAAGCGGCAAAAGCCCCCACAACAGTAAGAATTGATACAAGCAGATTAAACATTGTGTTCTAATGAAGAAGTATTATATAAACTCTTAAAGGTTAGCTATGAGAGCACAGCAAAAGGACTGTTTGACAAACATACGTTAAACAAGGGTGTTGCCCATCGCAGCCCTATCTACAATGATTCTACCCATCTCTGTGACAGTTATCGATAAATTCTGAATGACAAATGGCTTACATGTTAAAGAGTCACCAAATTAAGAGTTTCAATCCATCCACTCCAGACAGTGGTCAGCCAATGTGACTCGTTTTTTGTTTTTTTGTTTTTTATTATTTATGTTTCCCCTTTGCTTTTTATTTTCACTTGGTTCTTAGGTAATTGGGAGACAGCTTACAGAACACATGATCTCTTACTCAAACAAGAAAACATTACTAAAATTTGGAGCAACGAGTTTTCCTGGTACGTCGGCTTATTTATTTTTGTTGGCATTTTGCAAGGGGCATACAGGTAAGGGAAATGAACACAGGGCAGAGAATTCTGAGCATGTCCGTCACTCAGCAGTCATGGCAGGTACAGGGGCCATTTTTGAAATAGAAGGAGAAATGCATTTTAGATAAATGAAATGAACCCCTCCATTTATCTAGCAGCTTGTGATTGTCAGACAGTGTTTGCTATTGGATTACAGAAATTGCCTGACTTCATTTCATGAAACTGAATGATATACATGACTAACAAAAATATTCATGCATCTTCAAATTAGTTTTTGAGGCCACAAGCAAAGCAACAATTTAGAAATGGATAAAGAGAGTTATTAGAAATTAAGATATGCACAACACAAAAGAATGAATTCAATAATAAAGTATGTATTTTTTTGTCAAAGACATACAAACACTTCATTTCAGTGGCAGAGACTAGTGTCTGTACAGTCAGAGTCAGGAACATCAGGAAAACTCTAAGTAAGATACCTAAAAGTATTGAGTATTATCAATCATAGTGGGTGCTATTGGCACCCCATCCAGCTCTTCTTATGAAACAGGATACTGTATGCTTGGCTGCTGTCAGTGTTGGCTGATCCTGGTTCATAGCTTCCCAACTCTTTAGAGAACTGCTCCTGGTTAATGAGAGCTACCTCACCAGGAAGTTACGTCACCAAACACTCCAAATTTGACAGCCGAAGAACAAGGGAGACTTGGTTATAAATCGCCACAGCCCTTACCTCAAATGGGATCAACAGTGGTTCTATTTATGCTCCAGAGCTGTATCTGGGATTGGATTGAGGCTATACTCCAGCTGACAGTAAATTTTTGCCTACTGCCTTTCTTTGCTATGTCACTCACTCCCTACCCTTTCAGAGCATGCCTTAAATAAATCACATGCTTGAGAACCCCTGTCTCAGATTGTGTTTCCAGGGTACCTGACCTAAAACTCATATATGAACTTCAATTAAAAATTAACAGTTATATTCACTGTAAGGCAGACGTCAACTATAGGAGGTAGTTTGGCCAGTACAAATGAGTACAATAAAGCAGCAATTGTCCTCTGGAGCCCTACATACCCAGGTCCAAACCCTAGCTCTACCACCTAACAGCTGGCTGATCTTGGCTAAACCACATAAACTTCTAGACCTCAACTCCTCTGCTGTTGAATGTTGAAAATAATACCCCTACTTTAGTGCTACTGGAGAACTCAATGAGATGATGCTTGCAAAGAGCCAAGAACAGAGTAAGGGCATAATGAGTGATGCCTGCTATTATTTTTGTTGCCGTCATCATGATTTCATGACAAATTAGGTCATTAAAGTTACATCAAATAAGCATAATGCCAAGTTTCAAATTAGTAGGGAATGTTTTCCTTAAACAAACAGGAATTCAGGCATTACTTAAGCATGACAGAAGAGCAAGTGGAAGGATAATGCATATTAAAAATTTAATCCTGACAGAGAATTTAGGGATAAACCCAGTGTACTGTTCTTCCTGGCTGTCCTCTCCAACATGTACTATAGAGAAAACTGAGGTACAGAAAGGTTAAGTGGCTTGCTCAAAGTATTCCTGCTTGTTATTTACAGAAATGTTAGAAGCATGAAGAAATCTGTTTGTATGTAGCAAAAAATTAGAATGGTAAGGCAAGGTGAGATGAGGGTAGAACAGGGAACAGTTAAGTGTATCCCCAGGGGCCAGTCTTGTTTTCCCTAGCACTGACTAGGAGAAAATGCTAATATCTGTCAGTGTCTGAATGCATACAAACCACGCTTCCCAACCCGCCTTGCGGTTTCTTGAAGCTATGTGACTGAGTTGTGGCCAGTGGAATTTAGGCACAAGGGATGCACTTTCTGGCATGGCATGATCCTTTGCATGATCCTCCACTCGACTTTGTCTTTCTTCCCTACTGCCCCTGGAGGCATGGGTTGAAGATAGGATACCATGAGACAGAGGACACTGTGGCCTCCTGAATGGCAGCATGGAGCCAAGCCCCACAGACCGCACTGGACTCACTTGCAAGGGAGGAATAAGTCTTCTGCATGTGAGTGTTCAGCTTCTAGGAGGGCGGAATTGTTTTAACGGCAGTTAACTCAACTTGGCTCATATTCTCTGAAACTAGTAAAATCTTAGTCCTCATCTACATAAAATATACATAATCAACTATAAATCTTCCAGAACGTTATTTAAAAAGTAGAGTAAATATGTTTGAATAAATGGGTATATAAAACAGCATCTGACAGAAAATCTTCACCAAGGGAACAGATGTAAGAACCTAGAATCTGAGGAGAAATGAAATATAAGGGCCTAGAATCTGAGGAGGACGGTTGGTAACACTGTCTCAGGTTACAAACTTCTGGGTCAAGATCAACTGGGGATCATGTAATTATTACACAGGGAGTCCAAATAAACACACCAATCAAACATTGATAAACTAAAAATAAATAAATAACTGAGTCATATTGTGTTCATTTATCAATTCAGGAAATATTCATTGAGAACTTGCTAAGTACTAGGTATGATAATAGGTGACAAACCTTTTCTTAAAGGGAGAGTTTAGTTTATATTTTAAGCTTGGTAGGCCAGACAGTCTCTGTTGCTACTGGTCAAGTTAGTTGAATAGTAGCCACAGATGTTATGTTACAAAAAAATAAAATGCAATATGTCTGGATTCCAAATAAAACTTATTCTTATAGGCCAACAACATGCAAATGAATGTCTATGTTCCAATAATACCTTAACTATGATCAACACACCTCAGTTTTTAACTCCTGAAAAATTTTAATAAAAATAATCTTTAAAATCCACTTCTATGACACTAAGAACATATGATAAAGATAGGCAAAAAAAAAAAAAAAAATGAGCTCAGAATCATGACTTTTGAGAGCTGTGGGGGAGACAAGTCTCTCCTTGCCCGATAAATATAAAACATAATTTAAAAAATTAATCAATGCGAATATCTTGTTGGAAGTTATTGTAAATTATTAATTAATATATCATGCTTTAAATTATACAGAAGAATTCCAACAGAGGGTAGTTATATTATAGTGTTATGACCCATTAGAGGGGGTATTATAAATTGCCTCAATTTATTTTTAAATTTAATTTCATATTAATAATAGGAAGTAATTTAAACTCAAGAATCCCAGCAGCTTCCTTAGAACTGGCCACTAAAGATTCATACGGGGGTGTGTGTGTGTGTGTATGTGTGTGTGTGTGTATATATATATGCAAACTATGAATCTTTACTGTTTGGATTTCTTCATATATGGAGACATGTATATTCAACATATATATGAAGAAATCTAAACCAAAAAATTCCCTAAGCACATCAAAGATCTTATATGTTCAATTAAGTAATCTTAATATCACAGATTAGAAAATGGCTTCTTTAAAACATATGGAAACTGAGACAACAATCAACTAACATAGGGTTTCTCAATGTTGGCACTGTTAGCATTCAGAGCCAGGTAAATTTCGCTCAATAGGGAGGTCCTGCTCTGTGCATTGTAGAAGGTTTGGTACAACCCCCGGCCTCTACCCGCTAGATGCCAGTCAAAGCTTCCCCACCAGTTGTGACAACTAATAATGTCCCCAGATATTGCCAAATATTCCCAGAAGGTAAAATTGTCGGGAGTTGAGAACTTCTAATCTAAAAATTGACTTATGTTGACACTCAATCCCCCCCAACCCAGATATACAGGAAAGAAGTTAATATCCACTTTAACTTTTGAGAGAATTCTCTGCCAATATTGATCATGTAGTCAGAGAGATTTAACAGGTTTCAATTTAGAAACCATAGAGAGGCAGGTGGCAAATTGGAACACAGATTTCATTTTTTCTGCTTATCCCAGCAGTTGTGAGTGAGAAACAGGCAGTGAATTTCTTTCCGTTAGTAACAAAACAATATAAAAATGGATTTGGAGCTATTTCCCAAAAGAATTTCAGGAAGACAGTGAGGTTAAATGAGCTGCAGCCCCTTTGTGTTTTTTGAACTCTGTTCAGCGAGCATCTACCTCCAGCCATCTGCGGTGGGATCCCAGATGGGCAAACGCTGTGAATTAGTCTTGAGGCCAGCTGCAGTTTTATATTTTTCAAAAAGCTCTGTTCTTATAAATAATCTTCATGATTAAGGTGAGAAGAAAACTGATACTGAAGATTTGAATCTATGATTATGACATGAGGTAGAAGAAACAAATTATGGTCAACCATCGCTATGCCTGAAAACGATTGGTTTTCAACATGAGATAGCTAAACTTCAGCACGCAGTGAGTTGCAAAAAAAAAAAAAAAAATCATAGTCTCTGATCAAAAAGGTGCCCTATAAGTGAAAATAAATTAATATTTGATTCTCTAGTCATTGATGATAAACAGGTTTTATTTCCTTAAAAGCAAATCTTGGTCTTTAGATGTTAAGAGACATCTTCTCTTAGTATGCTAAGGCATAGCTGTCTGAAAATCACAAGAAATATTCCAAATATAGCCATTTTACTTCATGGTACATTTATATGTAAATACGCATATGGTCATGCCAAGAGATTTACCTCATGCAGATAACATTCTCTCAGGGTAACAGAGTACTTGTATCCCAATTCCTGCTCAAATCTTCATGTCTTTAGCAACTCCACCAGTGATGTTTCTAGTGTGTCAAAAAGACAAGATTCTTTTTTTTTTTTCTCAAAAGGGAAGAGACTTGTGATTTGAAGTATGTTGACTCCATGTCCAAAATATTACTTGCACCAGATTTATCAGGCAACCTGACTTGGAAGTGAGTTTTCTCCTTCAGAAGCCACCCCACAAAAGCCTATTTTTCTCATCACTGAATTTCAGTATGGTTCTACAGAGCTGAGCCGCCATGTGTGACAGTGCCTTGATAGATATCATAAGGTTGGGGAATGGTGGGAGGGGACTGGAGAGGGTGCACTAAGGCGGTGTCCCCGTGCTCCTACTGCAGCCAGGAAGTGTGCTGGCTGCTGGACGGAAAGTCCCACCCTTGATTTCAGGGCAGTTGACAGGGACAATGCAGTGGGGTCTCCAGAATCCTATGAATGTCACTAAGTAGAAAAAAAGAAAGAATCATTATTCAACATCTGCTTTCTCATCATTGTTGCTAAACCAATGTTAAAGCAGGAGAAAAAAATTGGGAGATAGGAAAATTGAAAAACAGTATTGAGAAGACAAGCGGCTGGTATGTAAGGAATGAATATATCAGTCAGGAATTACCTGTCTCATCCACAAATTGTCCCCTGGGGTGACAGTATGCACACAAGTGTCTTAGGATGTCTCTTCCAAAAGCATTTCTTATTACTCTAGCTTCTGGGTTAACGTTACTTTTCTTTTCTCTTCTTGAATTTAGGGACAAAAATACCATGTATACCTACCACTCCATTAGCGTTAAGTTTTAAAAGGTTAGGGAAGAGTGAACATATTAAATACCAAGGGATGGAAATTTGTAAGCCATCTGTTTTGACTCTACCACCTTCCAGGTAACATAATCTAATAATTTCATCTAATTCTGAACAAATAAAAAGAAA
The DNA here is from genome assembly GCF_049350105.2 of Macaca mulatta. Taxonomy (NCBI): domain Eukaryota; kingdom Metazoa; phylum Chordata; class Mammalia; order Primates; family Cercopithecidae; genus Macaca; species Macaca mulatta. The sequence goes on from NC_133411.1 coordinate 10,446,771, forward strand.
GAAAACACTTCTTACAATACAGGAATGAATTTCAACACGAGGCAATAAGTACTAGTCAGAAATAAAGGCTATGAGGCTGTGAAATGCCTCAGAGGGTCACCAGCCAAGCAGACACAGGATGGGTTACCAAGAGGTGATGTCTCCAGTGAAACTCGAGGATGGGCAGTCTTTTTCTCCAAGAAAAAGAAGATAAAGAGGGTGAAGGTGTTTGAGACAGGACAGCAAGAGCAAATGCTTCAAGTTGGAAAATAGCCTACAGTTTGGAAAACAATACGCAGCATGACATGACCAGACAAGGTAGAAACTGCCCCCAGGTGATCAGGAGAGACACAGGTAATGCAAACTGCCACCTGGAGGTGAACCTCTGTCCCGCACAGGGGCAGAACTCAAGGATGCCCTGTCTAGTGTTAAATAAAGTCTACTGGTGAAGCACATTCATTTCTCATTGTCTCCAGTTTTCTTGAAATTGGTTGTCCTCCTTGATCTGTTTCATCACTTTTCTACATTTAAACAATAATTTTTAACTTTGGAGACAGAAAAGGGGAAAAATATTAACCTGAGATATACAAATCAACCCCCATGATTTGTGGTAGAAAACAATCTTTCTACGTAATAATTGAAGGCACACAAGTCAAATGTTCTGTCACTTATTATCTAAAACTACGCTTTCCAGTGGGGCACACCAGCCACCCAGAACACTTCAGCTCTGGCTGGTCCAAATGCAAATGTGATGGAAATATAAAACACACACTGGAGTTTGAAGACTGAGTTCCAGAAAAAAAAAAAAAAAAAAGTGCAACAGATCATTAATTTCTTATAATGATTCTATGCTGAAATTAAAATATTTTGGACATATTAAGGTAGTAAAATATACTGTTAGTAGTCATTTCCCTTGCTTCTTTGTACTTTTTTCAGTGTGCCTAGCAGATCACCTTAAATTGCCTATTTGGCACACATGGTGCTTCTTTCAGACAGCACTGTTATCACACCCTTTGTCTACCAGTGTGCTTATTCCTTTCTGTTACCCTTGGGAACTGTTATGTAAATTAAAATAAAATATTCATAGAAACCAACAAGACCTCTTTGCTGGAGACATGTGATATATTAAAAAGAAAAAAAAAAAGTGTGTCATGAAGAAGTGCCAGCCTTCTCTCTCCAGGCTAAGTAAACAGTAGGCTACAGAACTCCGTACACAGCCACAGAATATGAAAAAGCAGAGCTGCCCTGCTTTGCACCAATGGTACCGCAGTCTGACCTCTATCATTAGAGCTGCATTTTCAAAACCGCAGTTCAAACAGTCACTGTCTTCTTGCTTGGTGCTATGTCAGTAGACTAAGCTCTCACCAGGTGGTGGTACTGATGGGCATCCTACACTTCAGTAATAGCTCATTAATCCCATCAATAGTTGCAACCTGATTTCCACCGAAGGCAGCCAAGACCAAGGGAGGCAATGATGAGAAAAGTACAATTAGTTTCCTTGACTTCACAAAAATATATACACATGAGTTAATGGAAATACATCTCCTCACTTTTTTGCATCTATTTATTTGGACATCATGTTAGTAAAACTTGCAAAAATATCACAATGGACTTTCATAAGTCCTTCACCTAGATTCCCCTGTTAACACTGTATCATATTTGCTTTATTACTTTTGCCTCTGTACACATGTATAGCTTCTGTGTATGTATGTGTATAACAATTTTAAAAGCTATTTTGATATAAGTTGCACAAATGATACCCATTACCCCTATATATTTTAGCATGTTATTCCAAAAAACAGTGACATTCTCCTACATTACAGTTATCAAAATCAACAAATTGATATTAATACATTTCTACTATCTTATCCAGACATCTGAATTTCTCCAGTTGTCCCAATCATGTCCTTTAGAGTAAGAAAAAATATATCTGCTCCAAGATTCAATTTGAGTCAAGTATTGCATTTGAACCCCATGTCTATTTGTTCAGCTTTGTGATGGAATAGCTCTTTATTATTCTTTTTTCATACCTTTCATGACTTTGTGATATCTGAAGGGTAGAGGCCAGTTTTTTTTTTTTTTTGTGGGATGTCCCTCAGTGTATCTGATGGTTCCTCATAAGGTTAGTAGTCATAATTTTTGGCTGAAATATCAAGGACATCTTGTTGTGTCCTCCACGCATCAAATCACTGAACTCTGTCCCATTGCTGGTGAAGTTCCCCTTGATCTTTGACTATTTGGTCATGGGCTATTTGCCAGATTTCTTTACTATCAAGTTATAAGTTTCCCTGTTGTAATTAATAAGTATCATATAGGTAAGTACTTTAAGACTACTATTAATAAAAATATTCTGGCTGTCATCAAACTCTGACCCATAAATTAAGCATCCATTGATCACTTTTACCTAAGTCAATTTTTAGTATAATGGTTGCCAAATCATGATCTCCTAATCAATTTATTCCTTCAATATTTATTAGTTGGCATGTGTTTACTCATTCATTTATGTTTTATGTTAGTATCTACTCATGGATTCTTATGTTTTTCAATGTGTTATAATCTACTACTGGCATTATCTATTTTGACAATCAAACTGTCCCAGATTTCTTCAGTGAGCTCACTTCAAGCTGGCTCCTAGTTTCTTGTGACACACCCTCATCATTCTTTAAATATTTTCCTTAATTTCTGAAACAACAAGCTCTTCCAGTCTTATCTGAGTTCTCCCTGCCCAACTCTAGATTAAGTCACTTCTCAAGAAATCCTTCATCTGTTTTCATGGAGAATTAAGTTTAGAAACAAAGTAACATGTATGAAGTGTGTTCACTGCTACTAAGACAATACTTCTAAACCCTCTTAGCTGACAGAGCTAGTAAATTTGGAAATAAATGTGTATATGTAAATATATGCTTGTGCACACACAAGCTCACTTTTTAACACATGTGATATGCCAGAGAGTATACCATGAGAATCAAAATGAATATATGTAGTTTCTATCTACTAAAAGATACAGATTTTAGAAAATGTTGTCTAAAACAATCTTTAAAATGGCATTTTGATTAAATTTTTGATCGCTTTTTTTTATTGGCACATAAAAACTGTATATATTGATAGCGTACAACATGTCACTTTGATATATGTATACGTTGTGGAATGGCTACATCAAGCTAATTAACATGCAAGTATCTCACATACCTTTATTTGTTTATTTATTTATTTATTTAGGTTGTGAGGACACTTGAAATCTACTCTCTTAGCAATTTTCAAGCATATAGTACATTGTTAGTAGCTATAGTCACTATGTCATACGATGGATCTTTTTAACTTATTCCTTTTTCTAATTGGAATTTTTTGTCCTGTGGCCAACATCTCCCTAACACCTTCCCTGACCTTCCAGGCCCCTGGAAACCATCAGTCCACTCTCTGCTTCTAAGAGTTTGTCTTTTTTAGATTTCACACATAAGTGAGCTCTTGCAGTATTTGTCTTTCTGTTACTGGCTTATTTCACCGAAAATAATGTCTTCAAATCGCTGATCATTCTGATTCCTTAATAATAAATTCATAATTTTACCACTCAATTAGCTCAATGAAAGACTCCAGATATATACTAAATTGCAGTAGAAAGACAATTTATTGTCAATTGTGATTAAACTATTATAATGGAGATTATTATTATTAGCACTTTAAAAAATCAAAAACAATAAAAATTACTGATAAATTGCTATGTTTTATCTCTTTTGAATGTCTTACTTATATTTTACCATGCTAATATGGAGTTGGTAGTGATCTGTGGCCATTTCACAGATGAGTAACCAATAATTCCTAGAAAGTTATGGAACTAGATCACAAATAAGGTCCATGTGTCTTCAAAGCCCTTGCTTTTTAATCAATATTAGCTTGGGATTGGCTGATTTTAACACCCTGCTAAAGTAAAAGATAGATCTAATACTAAAACCTAGCTCTGAAGATCCCTGAATGCTCAAAAGCAGCAGCATTAAAGAGAGAATAAAATAATATAAAATCCTCTCCAATCACTTCTTAGAGCTCTAGTACATGAGAGTGAGACTAAAATGGGTTGAAGAACTTTTTCCAAACTCTACACAGCCCAAAGATTCTGGCATGGTCCACAGGGAGTTCCAGAATCTTGGCGAAGAAGATATTTGTGTCTTAACTCTCTTATTTTCTAGGAGACACTTTTTAAAGACTAGAGGGAAAAGTGGGCTTTTGTGACTCAGATCTGCTACTAAAATAAATACTTCATGTAAGCACAAGATCTCAGATCCATTGTCCAAACCGCAACAACAGAAGGAGGTAAATTTCATTTTGATCTATTTCCCTTTATTCTTTGTTAGAGTTAGCTTTTAACCCAAGTATTCATATTTATGTTAATATAAATTATAAAGAGGAAACAAAACTGTTTTACAAGAAATTGATGCATCAAAATAATAATCGATGATTGCTGTGGGGAAACGAATGCATCCAGGCTTTGAGGTAATGTTCCTTGAATGGTCTCTCATCTAAGGAAGGATAAATCAGGATCATATCCACGGAACAAAGAGGGCCACCTGGCAGGAGGAAAAGGCTAATTGGGAATTAAGGGAGGTGATGACTCATAACAAGTAGGGCAGCCTTAGTCCTGAGGCCTGACCCGCTGAGGAAATGAGCGCCTGCTCAGCCTGGATTAACACCTTTACATACATCTGTCTTCATCTCCTCAAACAGTGAGTTAATTGAATGGAAAATGAAAGCTTGAGAAAAATAAATTGCACCTACCTGGATGAGAGACAGATCCTCAAGCTGTAACCTGAAGAGGTAGTTTCTACAAAATACAAAAAGAGAGCAGTTTTATTTTTAATCAATCCCAGAAAGTGAAGAGTTTATAAAAATTTCAAGAACAAAGAAAATAAAATAATAATTTTGACTTCAAAAGCATCTTCTTTCTAAGAATATGGTTAGCACTACTTTCCTTGGATCTTAGAGTACAAAGAGGAATTCAAGATGTCAACAAATACACATTTGAGATTGGTGAGAAAGCTAACGAATAAGTGGGGTGTGTTTGTACATAATTACGGTAAGTGTAAGTCATTAACTGGCTCTCTTGATCTATATGGAATAAATAAAAGGACATGGGCATTCCATTCTGAAACCGAGTTTCACTTAAGCAAGATGATGTAAAAACATTCCTCATAGGTCTTCCTTTTTAATCATCACCTAAATTCCCTATGTTTTATAATTAAGATTTTGAATTCAAGCAATGCTCTGAGGTTCACAGTACTCTACCTTGTAGGATGGATTCAGTATGTAATAAAAGTTTAGAATTATGAACTTGGGTGCAGTATGGTGGCTCACACCTGTAATCCCAGCACTTTGGGAGGCTTAGGCGGGAGGATGTTTTGATCCTGGGAGGTGGAGGTTGCCAGGCTCCTGGGAACCATGGCAAAACCTGTCTCTACAGAAAATACAAAAATTATACAGGTATAGTGGCATATGCCTATGGTCTCTGCTACTCAGGAGGCTGAGGCAGGAGGATGCCTTGATCCTGGGAGGTGGAGGTTGCAGTAAGCTGTGATCACCCCACTGCACTATGGCCTGGGTGACAAGGTGAGTGAGACCCTGTCTCAAAAATAAATAAATAAATAAATAGTGCGTGCGTGTGTGTGTGTGTATATATGCAAGTATGATACATATCAGGGTATTTATGTGTGTATATATATATACACACACATAAATATAATTTTCAGTTTATGGAATTTGGTTTAAAAAAAAAGAAAAGAAAGAAATATAAACCAAAGGAAACTGATGACATCAAGGGCTTCAAAGAGTCAGTTTCACTGCCCAAGTGCAAAATAGGAAATCAGAGAAAAGAAAACTATCAATTTCAACAAAGAAGGGGAAGAACAGTGAAATATGCAATGGAGATCAGTAGAGCACAGGGAAAAAAAATACAGATTAGTTACACCGGGCTTTGGACTCTAGTGTTGCAGGTTTTAGAAATAACTCATTCACCTCCCTCAGTATTCTTCGCTTCGGCCTCTAACTGAAATCCTGGCATCATGTAAATGGGAAGATGGGGCAGGAATGTGCACCAACAGCACCCCAAAGAGGAAGGGAGGAGAAAGTCAGCCCCAGTACAAATAATAATGGCAAGAAGATGCTGGCACATAAAGGTAAACAAACTAAGATGCAAATGAACATGAGGCAGGATCTCCAAGAAGCCAAGGATGTTGTTATAATGGGCTGGTCCAAGGTCACTTCTATGGAACAAAGAGAGAAATTTTACAACAACAATAAGGCATAAATGTTGACTATTTTCACTATCGTGGGGAGGGGGGTAAATATATAAGTTGGACATATGTCCCAGTAGAAGTGACAAGTGACAGCCAAAGTGGCCCAAGGGTATAGCCTTGAGATGACCAAGAAACATCCCTATGGTATGGACAGAGTTAGGGAGGACGAAGCCCCCATGCCAGCTGGCACTCAGAAGCACATGTACACACACAGCTGCAGGATGAAAGAGGACCAGGCTCACATTCAGTTATCTCATGAATCCAGGCATTGCCTCCCGGGCATTCAGGTTTCACACAATTTGCCCCCTCACATGGGCGTACCACCTCTCTAAACTGAGTGAAAACAGCCTTCCCCAAACCACAGCAATAGTCTCCTTAACACACTCTTTCTACCTTTCCAGTCTCACCTCTGATATACCCCAAGAGAAGCTCCCAGAGCACTGCTTGGCACACGCCACCTCCATCACAAAGCCATTTCAGGAAAAGTTCCCCTGTCCTTTATTATAATGCTGCAGCCCTCTATGAAAAACCAGGTAAAGGATACCTCTGAGGGGAGGGAATATTACAGGAAAGTCTTTTGATTTAGTCGGTGCCATGAGTCTAGGACTCCAACAGAAATGTCATCTGCAGGCCAGGCACATTGCCCTGTAATCCCAGCACTGTGGGAGGCCAAGGTGGGCTAATCACTTGAGCCCTGGAGTTCTAGACAGGCCTAGGCAACATAGGGAGACCCCATCTCCACAAAAAAGAAAAAACACAAAAATAAGTCAGGTGTCGTGATGCATGCTTGTAGTCCTGCCTACTCAAGGGGCTAAAGTGGGAGGATCGATGGAGCCTGGGAGGTCAAGGCTCCAGTGAGCCACGATCCTGCCACTGCACTCCAGCCTGGGCGACAGAGAGAGATCCTGTCTCAACAACAGTCGTTTTCAGAGGAACAAATGTGAACTTGGTGCACACACAGAAGAGTATGTTGAAGCAGCCAAGGTAGCTGGCACTGGAGGGTGACTCGCATCTCAACATCAGCCAAGCTTTCACCCAATGTGACCTAGAAACCAGCACACCTCCTCTAAGGGAAGTGAGAAATCTACACACACACGCAGACAAGGCTTTCAGAAGTGGGGCTTACGTGTGATATCGTTTGGCTGTGTCCCCACCCAAATCTCATCTGGAATTTTAATCCCCGTAATCCCCATGTGTCCAGGGAGGGGCCTAGTAGGAGGTGATTGGCTCATGGGGGCGGGTTGCTTCATGTTGTTCTCATGATACTGAGTGAGTCTCATGAGATCTGATGGTTTTATAAGCATCTGGCATTTCCCCGGGTTGCATTTCTCTCTCCTGCCACCATGTGAGAAGGCCCAAGCTTGCTTTCCCTTCACCTTCCACCATGATTACAAGTTTCCTAAGGCCTCCCCAGCCATGTATAACTGTGAATCAATTAAACTTATTTTCTTTATAAATTACCCAGTCTCCGGTGTTTCTAGTAGCATGAGAACAGACTAGTACACAGCGGCACCAGGGAAATCACTGGCATTGCACACCCATCGCCTCTATGGGCAGCTCAGCTCCCCACTCCCACATATTTCTCACTGTCTTTCTGGTTTCAAGAGGCTGCCCCTTTGCTATGGGAGGCAGTATTACCTAGCGATTAAGAATATTCATGCAAAAGCTGGAGTTCTGCCTCTATACAATCTCAGGAAGAAAGCATTTCTCTCTACGCCTTAGTCTTTTCATCTGTAAAATGGAGCTAATAATCAAACCCATCCCCTAGCGTTGTTGTGAGGTTTAAATCTAAGAAAAACACTTAGAATGAAGTCTGACCTACTGTAAGCATCAATTAATGGTGCCAACTTCTATGTTTATTTTGTCATTGGTCCTGGAATCCAGTGGTCCTACCCCTTTTCAACCCACTGGCAATTTTAAGAAAGACTTCTTCAGTAAATATTTCCAATAAAAGAAACTCATTCATTTAGTAAATGAATTACCTAAGAGCTTTGGTGATATCTCATGGTTCCTTCTTTCTTGCATACTCACACACATACGTGTGCACATTTATGTGCACACTATGGTATCTGTCTCCGGAAACTTTCTTGAAAAGAAGCTCTCATAGCCAAAGGAAGAGCTGGAAATGCTGTCAGGCCCTTTGAGAAAAGATGATAGCAGAGTCTGCAGTGCTCTGTAGAGCTCTGTGCAGATCAAGCGAAGAGCTCTCTGTCTACTTGGGTCGGGAGTGGAGGAGACACAGAGATTCCCGTATGCAACACCTGCTTCCAGTTTTCAGGTGTTTTCCACAGAAGAAGGTAACGGCTTATAATAAAAAATATGCTACATTCTCAGTCCACATCTCCATAAGCAAAGATAACTCTTCTGATCATTATTTTTCTGCTTCTCAACTTCCAATGGGTTGTAAGGTACCCCGCCTGTCCAGAAACATTGCTAGAGGAGTTCAACCATCTACCTCTTCTCCTTCCAAATACCAGAGAGCTATGGTGCCCTTCCAATTATCTCACAAGCAATAACAAATCAATATGGCAGAGGTATTCAATAGGTGAAAGGAAGGGGCAGAGAGGATGGAGGGGCACGCTTACTATGAAATACCATCACCACCACCATCACCATCACCACATCCGATACCCCAGGAAGGAAAGCACCAGAGGATTTGAACTTTTCTTTTTCTAGTATTTTCTGGGTTGCAAGATAAAAATTGGTGATTATTTTACCCCATTCTCATATTTTTAATCTAATAATATAGAGTCTAAGAAATCGAGAACTAAGCTGTCACGAAAAAGTATATACCCCTCGATTTATAGATGAGGAAACTTTTATAAATTAAGAAGTGCAGTGAGATTTGTCCAATAGTGTAAGGCTTCAGAGAAAGTCCTGGGATTAGAAACAAAGCCTCCCGTCTTAATGTCCCTTGTCCCATTATGCCTCATGGCCTCACCTATTAGTCATTCAATGTCCCCTTCCTAATTTCACCTGCACCAAACATGCACACCCACAGAAACAAACACAGCAACAGCTCTTATGCTATGAGTATTTCATATCTTCACTGGTCATTTACAGGACCATTTACAAACCATTTTAAGAAAATTCAAGTCTTAGTTCTGCTAATAACAAATTTGATCCTAGGCCATCAATTTTCACCTCTGGGACTGTGATCTGGCTGTGACGTATGTCTCCCCATGAGGAGAACAGTTTGAGCCTACGGGTCTGGCTGTTTAAATAGCACCTCTTTTCTCTCTTTTTATTTTGCCTGAATAACTCCCTGCCCGTACCTAATTCTAAAAATAGCCCTATTTCTTAACTTATGAAATGAAAGAGATAAACTATACAATTATCTCAATGTATTTAAATACAACAAATTCCCCAAAGACTATGACCATGTTTAGATATACACAATGCCGGCCGGGCGTGGTGGCTCAGGCCTGTAATCCCAGCACTTTGGGAGACCGAGGCGGGCGGATCACGAGGTCAGGAGATCGAGACCATCCTGTCTAACACGGTGAAACCCCATCTCTACTAAAAATACAAACAATTAGGCGGACGTGGTGGCAGGTGCCTGTAGTCCCAGCTACTCGGGAGGCTGAGGCAGGAGAATGGCGTGAACCCGGGAGGCGGAGCTTGCAGTGAGCCGAGATCGCGCCACTGCACTCCAGCCTGGGTGACGGAGTGAGACTCCGTCTCAAAAAAAAAAAATATATATATATATATACACACACACACACACACACACACACACAATGCCTAAGTTCTATGAATAAATGGCCATCTAACAAAAATCTTTTTATTATGGCAAATTTAAATCATTTCCTGAGAAGTGTTTTTCATGTGTTATTTTTCACAACTGAGTAACTTATTTCAAAATAATCTTAAAAGAAACCTCAACATATAAAATAGATACAATAATTCTTTAATAGTATAAATTTATGTAATAAGTACTTATGTATTTGTTAATAATAAAATCAGCTGATGAAGCTTTCTTAAAAATTGTAACACTCCACCTGTCAGAACTATTTATCGTCTTATACAGATCAACATCTATTTAATGTGTATATTCATGCCAGTTGATTGGTTATATTTTTGTTGCTTTTTATTTGTTTGATTTTTAAGGCACAGAGTTGGTAGGTGCTTTTAATTTTTTTTTTTCTTCTTTCTGAGATGGAGTCTCGCTTCTTCGCCCAGGCTAGAGTACAATGGTATGATCTCAGCTCACTGCAACCTCCGCCTCCCAGGTTCAAGCAATTCTCCTGCCTCAGCCTCCCCAGTGGCTGGGATTATACGGACGTGCTACCATGCCTAATTTTTGTATTTCTAGTAGAGACAGGGTTTCACCATGTTGGCCAGGCTGGTCTTGAACTCCTGACCTCAAGTGATCCTCCCGCCTTAGCCTCCCAAAGTGCTGGGATCACAGGCGTGAGCCACCGCGCCTGGCCTAAATATTAGTTTAATAAATGACTATGGTCCATGTAAAACCTAAGTAGTCAAATGCCTCGCTACACAAACAATTTAGTATTCACCTTATCTTATTACAATTTTCAGCTATTTTAAACAATATTTTAAAAGATGAACCATAAGTAAAACAGCTGTAGAATTCCCTAATCACATCCCAAGAAGTAGAATCTGACAAAACATAGTGTGGATTCTGCTATTCTCAAATCTCTTTCCTCGAACTATTTGGCCCCACGTACAACTCCAAATGCATTTTTGCTGTAGGAAAAATTCCAAGCCAGCTGGCAACATAAGGGACTTGCAATCTCTCAAGACAGCTTGATTCATCACAGTTTAGGTCAATGACCTACAAAGTTAAAGGTTACAAAAAGAAAGAAAACCTTCTAAAGGGGATAAAAAATTGATATTCCCTGGTGTTGGGCTACTCACAAACTAAAGTAAGATCTATGGAAGCCTGCAAGTGGCTGTCCTCCAGGGTATTACACAAGAGGCAATCACTTTATCTTGCAATTGTGCGAGCACAGAGGAGGGAAAACAATATGTGTGAGGTTCACGAGAAAAGCCACCAGCCTTTCCAACATGAAGAAGTAATGCTTCTGACCCCTGGCCAACTGTAAATGCTAACCAAATGTTGCACGTAGGGTCAGTCTCCCTAATAGGGCAATGCTCTGAGCAACCCAAAGCATTTAAGTGATCTCATTAATCTTCATAACACCCCAGATGTAAATAGGTAGTAATAAGGACTATTGCCATTCTTCAGGGAAAAAGGCAGTGGTGCAAGAGGTTAAGAGATTAGATTCTTTGAATGTATTAGTTGTATAGCTTGGGGGAATGATTCTATACTTCTATTTTTCTCCTGTCATTACCAAAGTGAAAAGCAAGAGTTTGCCAAAGTGTAACAGTTCAGTTTTGTGGCTATAGTAAATAAAAATATGAGTTTTTCTTCCCTTGGTATGGATCTACTTTTTTTTTTTTTTTTTTCAAATGCCATGGAATAAAATTTGACATTGCACATTCACGTGCAATAAACCAGATTCCTTTTAGGAGTAATAATATATGAGGAGTACATAGATCCAATGGGCTGAATAATTCAAATCACAAAGCTATTAAATTTGGCAGATGCAAAAATCACAATATTAAAGCCCATTCTTCGTTTCCCCACTAGACACCTGAATGGGTTTTCTACGTCTTCACCAAAGTTTCTTTCTTACTGACTCTAGGATTGAATAACTCATTCCTGGGTCCCATCACTTCCCCTAGCGGCCTATTAGAAACAAATCACTAAGCACAACAATATATTCTCGGAGGGAGCAGTGGGGACCTTAATAGATGAAGTTCATTTGTATCTTCATGTAAAGTAATAAAATGCAGCCAGCATTAAAGAAAAGGTTGAGCCATCATGAGCATATTAACTAAATGACTCATTTCATCTAGAGACACTATAAAACTTAACTTTGACCTCCATAAATTATGAAAGACACAGGTGTTTTAAAATGACATTCTCTTAGAATAACTCAACTGGTCTCTGATGAATATGACTATAAAATCGAAGAAAAAAATTACAAGTTCCTATTGAACATGTGAGTTAGAGGCTTGCTTATAACTGAGAAAAGAAGAATTAAGGAAGGTAGATTTGTATTTTGTACTAGAGCAAATGAAGGCAGAAGCCAAGTAAATGTATAAAGACATTTCAACAGTGTTGACAGAAATATTTGTTGGTGTCTAATAAAAGTTTAGACCAAGGCCAATCATGAGACAATCTGGAGACAAAACACACGCTGCCCATGAGCCAGCTGGGGGAGTCTGAGAGCTGACTAGTCCCTCCTGTCCCTGCACCAGCTTCCGGCCCACAATACTTTCCTCACTGCCAGTTTCCTTCCATCCTCACTGCTGTCAACATCTAACTGGCATAGAACTTTTCAAGTACAGTGACATCCTACATGATACCCACATTTTCAATTGCACTGGTAGACTTTTGAAGATAACAAATTATGTTTGAGATGGAGTCTCACTCTATTGCCCAGGCTGAAGGGCAGTGGCAGGATCTCAGCTCACTGCAACCTCCATTGCAGGCATTCAGCAATTCTTGTGCCTCAGCCTCCAGAGTAGTGGAGATTACAGGTGGATGCCACCATGCCCAGCTAATTTTTTTTTTTGTATTTTTAGTAGAGATGGGGTTTCGCTGTGTTGGCCAGGCTGGTCTCGAACTCCTGACCTCAGGTGACCCACCCGCCTGGGCCTCCCAAAGTGCTGGGATTACAGGCATGAGGGAGGACGAAGCAGGTAGATCCCCTGAGGTTGGTAGTTCGAGACTAGCCTGGCCAACATGGCGAGAACCCACCCCTACTAAATATACAAAAAAATTAGCCAGGCATAGTGGTGCACAACTGTAATCCCATCTACTCGAGAGGCTGAGGCACTAGAATCCTTGAACATGCCAGGCAGAGGTTGCACTGAGCAGAGATCCTGCCACTGTACTCCAGCCCGGGCTACAGAGCAAGACTCTGTCTCAATCAATCAATCAATCAATCAATCAATAAACTAAGGAAAAATAGTAACTATATCCTTTTAAACATAAAATGTTGTTGTAAAATTAGTTTATCTAAATGTAAATATTTAACATCGTGATCATATCAGTAACTTTAAAGAATATAATGATTTAATTTAATCATGTAACTCATATAATTCACCAATTCACCAACCTATCTATAATTGTGATTTCCAAGACTTTCCATTATGCTGGTCGACTATAAGCAAATTCTAGGAGCCTTTTAATTTTGTGGTCATAACCATCCTAAAAAATGTCTGCTTCATGTAGTTTTTTCATGGATTTCTCAGAAGATAATTAAATGTCAAAATTACAAAGCCTTTCCAAACAGTATAACATTATATTTAAATAGTGAGATCACATTTAAATTACAGTTTTAATTCTTTTGTAAATTTTTTTCTAAAATATTTTAAAATATGGTGACAAATTTATAATATGGTCATGCGATTAGCTATCTCCTCAATCAGAATTTTCTCTACCCTCCTCAAAAACAGTAAATATGTATTCTTCCGGCTATACAAAGTTCAAGATAACTGTAATTTAATTTTTGTTGCTGTTAATGCTGTTATGTGTGTCCGGTACCCATTCTCCCAGAATCATATTAACTTCTTTCATTCCCTATCCCAGAAAGACCATTTCAAGCTCCTTAAAAGTCTTGGTTATTAGAAATAAGTTTCAAAGAACACATTAAAACTGAGATCAAACCATTTTAATAGCATTGTTATATATTTAAATACCAAGATTAAAAGGTGCAAAAATAGATGGATAGCCTCTTATTACTTAGCAAGTAGAATGAAACAACAAAGATACATTTTAATGGCATGCAATAACTAGAACAATGCTGCCAGCAAATCTCAGAGATATAAAATCAGAAAAATATTTTCTCACAAATATATTTAGGGTAAAAGTTATTAATCAATATTGTTAATAATTACACTAATAGTTTACATTTTATTATGCTTTAATTATTACTTGCAAATCTCTCAGTGCTGTGAGGATTACAGATGACGATTTATTGCTCTAAATTTAACTCTCGACTTTTGTCTTTGTGGGTCCACTGGGTATATGATTTGTTCTTTTCCATTTTTCAGTTAACAGAGATAATTTTTCATTTGAAAAAAATGCCAACTGAGTATTTCTATGGTTCCTTTAACCTGTGATTTCCTAGGACTATTCATGCTTTAAATTATTTCCACATACAATTAATTTTCTAGGTTATCTTCAGTATTCATACAAATCTGAGATTTTTTTTCTCATGTATCTTCTAATAATCAAAGAATTACAGCTCATTCTCCCATATGCTGTATCCCAGTCACACTCCCAAAATTCACTGCATGGTTTGATCCTTGCCACCAGCCAACCCATTCTGTTGGCCATCAATTGCTGTCAAACCCAGCACTGAAACATGTCTCAAATCTGGCTTCTCATCTCCAATTCCATCATCACTGCCTAAGTTTAAGCACCCTGTACCCTCACCTGATCCACACCCTCAACTGCCATGCCTCGCTCCAAATTCTGCAAGTTCTAGCATGTCCTGCACACAATATGGTGGACATATCTTCCTAATGCAAACATGATTATTTGAATACATAAACGTAGAAATCTCCTGGGCTTCTCAATGACTTTAGCAGAGGTTCTCAAATTTACCAAGCCAGCAGAGCAATGGGAGCTTGATTAAATCAAAGATTCTGGCCGGGCACAGTGACTCACACCTGTAATCCCAGCACCTCGAGAGGCCAAGGTGGGTGGATCACTTGAGGTCAGGAGTTCGAGACCAGCCTGGCTAACACAGTAAAACCCTGTCAACACTAAAAATACAATTAGCCGGACATGGTGGCGGGTACCTGCAATCCCAGCTACTCGGGAGGCTGAGGCAGGAGAATTGCTTGAACCCAGGAGGCAGAGGTTGCAGTGAGCCTAGAGGACCAAGTCTAAACTTCTTTATAATCTGACCCCAACTAATGCTCAGGGCTTCACCTCTAATTACTTCCCCCTTTCTGTCACCAACAGGTGCCACGGAGCCAAGCACTTTTCAGCCTCATCAGAATCTCTGACTTTTCCCATGTGATTCTCTGTCTTCCCTGCCAGATTCCTCACGTATCACTCAGGCCCAGCTGGAGGAGCACCTTCTCAATGCAGCCTCTTCAGATCCATGTACCATCATATCCCTTTACTCTTGCTGTTTTCAGGACCCTTTACTCAGACTTCCCTTGGAGAATTGAATTGCTTGTGCCCCTGTCTCACCCACTAGGCCAGGATCAGCATACTTTTTGTTATGGGGCCAGAGAGCAGATATTTTGCTTTTGTGGTCTATGTCCCAACTCCTCATCTCTGCAGTTTTAGGTCAAAAGCAGCCACGGAAGATGTGTGAATGAGTGGGTGTGGCTATGTGCCAATAAAAGCATATTTATGAAAACAGGAGGCAACTCTGGGGCCCCAGCTTGCCAACCCTTGTGCTGGACTAGAAAGTCCTCATCAGGTAGAGAAGATGCTTCATCTTTGTTTCTCTAATGCCTAAGATGCTTCCTGGCATAAAGTAGGTTCAATAAATATTTGATGAACACAGAATCTTGAAAGAGTAACTACATGAACTAATACATTTGGATGAACTCTGTGTGGACCTGGGTAGGAGAAAAGCTCTCACTACTTAGTCTGTAGCACATGCACATGCAAATAAGTTATTCAATTATTATCAAAGCCCTTTGTTGGTTTGTTCATGGGATCTGGGAAATAGGAAGCCTTTGTACATTTATTTATTTCCAGCTGTCTCTTGGTATCCCCAGAGCATTGGCTCTAAGACAACCTCGAGTGCCAAAATCCATGGATGCTCAAGTCCCTGATATAAAATGGATTGGTATTTACCTATAACCTACACACATTTTCCCATATACTTTAAATCATCTCTAGATTACTTATAATATCTAGCACGTAATACATGTAAATAGTTGTTATACCACATTGTTTTTATTGGTATGATTTTCATTGTTGTATTGTTTGTTTTTCATTTTTCCAAATATTTTAGGCTTGTGGTTGGTTAAATCTGCAGATGCAGAACCCAGGGAAGACCAACTGTATGTTCTTAGTTATTTATAACTAAATAGGTAACTGTTGTACCAGGCCGATATTCTCCCCACTCAAGCAGGGAAAAAAATACAGATTCATTTATTTTGTTTTAGTTTTAGTTTTTGTTTTTTTCACAATAGCAGAAGGAACAGAATGGTTAGAAATCTTTCCCAGGCATGTCAGTCGGCCACCAGTTTGTTAAAAGCACACACCCTGAGCCATCTAAATCAGCAGAGCTGGGAGGGGCATCCTAATTTTGAACAAATGTCCTAGCTAATACTTAAGAACACTAATGTTTGGCAAATATTGGACAAAAGGTAACAAAGCCAGCAGACAACAAGGAGACCTTTTAACATATATAGGATAACTAATCAAATAAGCCAATTAGAAGAAAGGGGAGAACAGGTAGAAGAAAGAGAGAAGCCCAGAGAATCTTAAAGGACATTCCTGTGCATAGGGGCCAGCCCTGAGAAGGTAAGGGACAGAGAAGCGGAAACCTTTAAACCCTAAAGTGGGGGTTCATAATTTGATTGGAAGAGGATAAAAAAGACTGCAATGAAAAGAACCGTTCCTTTTCCATCACCAGCTGCTTGTCCTAAGTCATAATTAATGTAAACACAACGTGAAAATCAGCATTACCTCGGATCTCTTTCCACAATGGGACTCTACTCCTTTTTGCATTCGCTGCTAATCTCTGATTTCATACCACTCAGCATGTATTTCCTTTAATTGTGTAAACTTGACTAAAATATATCCTTTGGAAAAGACGAATAAGTGTGGCTACTGGAAGCAGAATCACTGATCTGATAAACATCTTCAGTTTCCCTGTTAATTATATATTGCCTCCAACAGAGTAATTCCCAGGTAAAATTTTCAAGTAAAAACAAGAATTATAATCACCAAAAAATAATGATATTGGCCAGTTGTTTAAAACAAATTTTATGTGAATTTAAAAGTAATCCCCCTTGTTTAGAACCAGAGATAAAGTCATTTTTTAAAGAAGAAACTCATTAAATAGAAACCTACCATTTATTTTATGTGATCTTATAAGAGTATATGCTATGCTAAAATAATTGGGAGGTCATTAGACTGAGAAGTCTTCACTTCTTGAGTTCCTATGTAAACAAACCAAAATTCAACTCAATGTAAATAGTAAAAGGAAACTTAAGCTTAACCAGTCAGAAACGAAACCCTAACTAAAGTCTAACTTGAGATTTAACCAATTAGAAACCACCAACTAACCTCTAACTAGGGAGTTTCCACCAACAAGAGGCGTTTTCTTTGTCTTGCTTCTGGGAAGAACACTACAAAAGTTTCCTCCCTTGCCACCCCCACCCACAAGTGGAGAGCTGCTGGAAGTCTGGTGATACCTGATTCCTGAATCTCTAAATGTTCAAATAAACTTGTTAAAATTTCAATGCACCTAAGTTTATCATTTAAGGGCTCTGAATACTTAAAGCAAATTCAGCCCAAGCATAAAAACAGCAAGTTAATCTTTCCTATTTTATCTTTAGTTCTGTAAATCCAAACCATTAGCCAAACAAATGGTTCAAAATAATAAACTAAAGTGATCAGAAATCCGTACTATTTGTTGTACATACACTTATACAGACATATCTTCTGATATCTAGAATTACTGTAATGGTAAGTCAAGGGGTTTAGTGCAAGGTATTCAGACAACTGTGGGCTGCTACTCACACTGGGTCAGGTGTGCAAGGTGTGCAGCTATAGGCTGTTACTCACACTGGGTCAGGTGTGCAACGTGTGCAGTATGGACTGGTACTTACATCATGTCAGATGTGCAAGGCATGCAGCTATGGGTTGGTACTCACACTGGGCCAGGCGTGTGAGGCATGCAGCTATAGGCTAGTACTCACAATGGGCCAGGTGCACAAGGCATGCCACTATGGGCTGGTACATTGGGTCAGGTGTGCAAGGCATGCAACTATGGGCTGGTGCTCACATTGGGTCAGGTGTGCAATGTGTGCAGTGGTGGGCTGTTAACTCACATTGAGTCAGGTATATGAGGCATGCAGCTTTGGGCTGGCACTCACATTGGGTCAGGTGTGCAACGTGTGCAGCTATGGGTTGGTACTCACACTGGGTCAGGTGTGCAAGGCGTACAGTTATGGACTGGTACTCACATTGGCTCAGGTGTGCAAGGTGTGCAGCTATGGGCTGGTACTCACATTAGCTCAGGTGTGCAAGGCATACAGTTATGGGGTGGTATATCAGGCCAGGTGTGCAAGAAGACTCATGCATCCCTAGTGCCTTTTGTTCCCTTGGTGACTTAATGTTCTCCTTTTGTGATGTTATTTTGTATAGAATTAAAATCAAACATTTCCAAGTATATAAATCATTATATCTGCTATGAATTATGATCATTACCCAATCCAAGTATTGGGTGTGTGGCCTCAATCCCACCACCTTACCCATGGCAGATGTTTAGGCCATGTGGACTCACAGGTATTTGTTTGAGAGCTTACAGATGAACTTCCTTACTAAAACACCATAGTTTGTAAGACTGTACCCTTTGATTTATATTTATATTACACTCAAGCTTTTTGGAGAAAAGTAAGAGAATCAGAATTGAGTAATTGGACGAAAATAACTTAAAGACCAAGAAACACATTTAAAAGGCTGAAGAAAATTCATATTTTAGAAACTGAGATAGATGTTAAAAAAAAATGTTTTCATTTAGAAAAATCACATTTTTGAATAAAAGTACCTACATAGCCAGAAAGAGTGACTCCACATCTTCCCCCACGGTTCAGTGGGAAAGATTCATGGTACAGATGCTTTGATAATAAACTCTTTTTCATTAGCACTGTAGGGCTTTATGCATTATAAAAATATGGCCAATTTGTAAATGCCCAACAGCAGTCAAACACTGCCTTATGTGTCAACCGAGTTACTTGCCATTTGGAATAATACTTGGATTCAGCACAGAATACATATCAGAGTGATTCAGGATGGAATCACTTGCCACCCTTAGAATGAACCTGAAACACTAAAGACAAACTAATTCATTTGGGAAATAAAAATGTAATCACCCTCCCTTGCATCTGTTGCAACAATTCAATCTGCAGTGAAACTTACACTTGCATCAAGTGTGTGGAGTGTTATCACTGCCATTCCTTTTATAATCTTCTATACAAAAAACAGTCATAATATATTCTTTCATTTTGAATTTTTTTTGTACCGAGAAACTGATCTTAGTAGGATTTGTGACGAAGAAGTATGCAATCACTCAACAAATATTATCCCAAGAGTAGGAACAAATAGAAATCAAATAATGCAAGGAAATAACTGAAAAGCTTCACTGTGATTATCTCTGAAATTGCTTTTTTCTTTATACTTTACAGTGTATTCTATATTTTCTAAATGAAGATGCCTAATTTTCATCATTGAAAACACAAATATTATTAACTTTTAAAAGACAGGGGTAAAGCAAGATATGACTGTCGATGCATTTAAGATAATATGAAAGTTCATGTGCATCTTGGAAATGAAAATGTATGACTTCTTCCAGAAATTCCCTGAATTCAGATCCAAGTACCTTCTGATGCTCCATAACCACAAATTGCCTAAAGAAAGGCTTCTCTTTTGCAGCACAATGAACTTCCTTTATCAAAGAGTACAAAGAATCTTTAATTGAATGCAATTTCAGGAACATAAAGTATCACTAGTATAAAGTGAAACCATCCAATAAATGGCTCCACAATGCCTAGTGCTATGAGAAAAAAAATTGAGTATCATTATATTTTTTCACAACTCATATTTTTAAACCATTACTGATTTCTGAAACATACACCTGTTATCTAAACTTACTCTTGCTAAGTCGAGTTTTGCCAAACAGGAATCTGAGGGCTGGGTTATTTTTAAAGTTTTATATCTGACTCATACTCCCTCTCAAACTTTCTGAGCCTAATCCCATGAAACTTCCCAGCTGAAATTCCTATTCTCTTCCTCAGGTAGTGTCTGCCTGAAAGGCATATGCACACGTATGTGAAACCCATGAAGGCCCTCAGAGTTTCCCTAGGGCTGCACGCTCACCAGCTTGCCTGTTAATGGGACAATAACTTCTCGTGAGTTATTTTAGCTCATGTTCACAACAGCTGAAAGGGGTAGAAATTGTTACATCATCTTTACAGATGAGAAAATTAGGCTTTGAAACTGGCTTAGAGTCACTTAGGTAAGGGCCAGCCTCTTTTTTTCTGTTATTTATTTATCAAATGTCTATAATGTATCACACACTTCTCTAGAATAGAAAACTACAGCCCATGCTCCTGGGGTCACCCAACGTTTGGAACATACTTATGATAAAAATATAAAAGGTTGTTATTTGGAATTCAAATTTAACTGGGCATCGTGGATTTTTATTTGCTAAGTCTGGCAATCCTATGTATTCATACCCACCATGCCATACAGCACTCTAGGTTGACTCAGTGGCCCATCCAATCCTTCCCAGCAGACCATGTTGATATGCAATGGATGGAGACCTCCAGGAATGCTGGGATGAGGACTCCAGGGATATTGGGATGCAGATTCCAGGGGCCCTGGGATGGAAGCCACAAGACATATTGGGATGGAGACTCTAGGGACACTGGGATGGACACTCCAGAGACATTGGGATGGAGACACCAGTGATATTGGGATGGAGACGCCAGGGACATTGGGGTGGAGGCTCCAGGGAAACTGGAAGATGCTGAGATAGAGACTTCCAGGGATGCTGAGATGGAAACCATCAGAGATACTGGACAGAGACCTCTAGGGATACTGAGAGAGAGACACCCCACTGACACTGGAATCGAGAACTGCAGGGACTCTGGTATGGAGACCTCCTGGGACAGGTACCCCTTGAAAACAATTCCCAGCTGCTATCTACAGCCAGAACAGGAGCAGAAGACATCTCTTCACAATACCCTAATGTGCTCTGTGGCTTCTCACATCCCTTAGGAAAATCCTGAGTCACTGACCAAAAGCCAACCACTTGCAGAATGATGTGCTGGTCTGTTCACACAGCACCCAGGGCCTCCAGAGACAACAGAGAATCTCGTGAGTCAAAGTCATAGAAAAACCTTTTCCAAAGTTCTTTAGAGATGAATGAGGGATGCAAGACTCAAAACTCTAGTTGAGGGCACACTTGTACCTGCTCCCCCGGTAAGGGGTCTGTTCCCTTGGCTCAGAGTGAAAGCTCCTTTTCCCTCAGGGTGAGCTTTGGTGTATACAGCCTGCCACTGGCTCACACTCTTGCCAAATGTAGGTATCTGGGATAAGCTGTTATAATCCCAATCCCCTTTTCCCTAAGTGTTCACCCAGATGCAGAGGGGAATGCATACAAATTCAACTCTGGAAATAAATGTGTTGAATCAACAGGTATCTTTGAGCTTCTAAGAGCAGGAAAAATCTGTGCTATATTCTGGAGAAATAAAGAAAAGACAGGCACTTCCCTTGCCTTCTGGTAAGTCGCCATCTGATAAGGGTGACTTGTCAAGAAATAATGCAATATCCTACAATAAGTGCAGTTAAAAGGAAAAAAAAAAGTAGATGTCAGGTATGTTACTAGGGCCATACAGGACAGAGAATGTGGCAGCTCAGGACTGATGGTGAACCCTTCAGCCAGGTCCTTACTACAGTGGGAGTTTACCAAGCAGATAATTTGGAGTAGGGGTGGGTGGTAGCCAGTATTCCAGGAAATGAGAAAGAGGTCAGAAGGGAAAAAGCCCAGAAGAAAGAAAGCATATTCCATAACTGTAGGCAGAATAAGTAATTCCACATGTCTGGACCATGTGAGAATGAAAACAGGCAAGTCTGGAAGGGAGGTGGGAATGTAAGGCAGAAGGGCTGGCGTACCTCACCAGGGAGATAGCACGGATCCAATGGGAGCTACTGAAGGTGGGCATTTTTAAAAGATGATGTTGGCTGTGGTATGCAGAAGGAGGATAACCTCTGAAGGCCAGGAGACTGATTTACCACCACTGCAAAACACAGGCCGAACTCCAAGTGATGAAATTTGATGGAAGTGAGCATCAGAAATCCCCCAGTATTGCTACTGGACTAAAGTAAGGAAGAGAACACCAAGTAGCCTTGTCCAATCCATATTCACCGCCTCCTCACAAACGTCAGAAGAGGCGAAGGTAACTTGCTAGGTGCAATAAACTATGCCAACTTCTTCCTGCTCATGTAAAATTACAACCATTCATCACTTCAAGTGTTGAGTGGATGTACAAGGACACCTCAAGAACTGAGAGCAAAAGCAATGATCCTAGAAACTGTTCATTGTTTATCTAGAGTGCCCAGAGTATAAGCTAGATTTAGCTGCACTCGGGTTTATAGAGAGACTGCAAAACCTCTGTAGCTATGACAGGTATGCTTTATACTCTGGTACATTTGGATGAAAAATATAATGAACTCTCCACTGCCCAATGTGTCATCCTTAGATGCCAGAAGAACCCAATTCTACAAATGGACCCTTTATTCAATTTTAATAATATCAATTTTCCTAAAAGATGGCTATATAAACCCCAAATATGTAATTTGAATGCAAGGATTATGCAGGTTTTCTAAGGAAGTGATAGTGAAAACAGGGGAAAGAACTCAAATTTGTTTTGTGTGCCGGCGGCCTCATCGTCAAACTGGGATACAGATGTTGAGTAGATACAGGAACACGCACACCCTTAAGAGACAAAGATAAAAATAACTTCATTGAATCTCAATTTACTGGTATGTGGCCTAATCAAAGTGACAAAGAAAGGTGGTGGTGGGCCTTGGAGTACACATCAAGATCTCTGGATCTCTAGAATCCTATTGAAGAATATAGTGGGAAGTAAGGAACATGTTTTCGGGAGTCAAACTGCCTGAGTTTGAAACTCAGGTCCATCTTTTCTTAGGCATATGCCCCTGGACAACTTATTTATCTACTTTCTTCCTCAGTTTCCTCATCTCTAGAACAGCAATGTTGATAGTACCTACCTCTTAGGTTTGAATGGAGGAACAAATGAGTTTATTCCTGTTAGAACAGTTACTGGCACAGGGTGAGGGCCCAGTCAATGCTTGCTCTAAAGGGCAGCCATCAACATCTTACTAGCAGTAGTATATTTTACGACACTCATACTGTATTTCATTCTTATAAGGAATAATATTATTCAGCACTCTTCAGTTTTGTCAGGGAAGGTCACACGTAACTGCACAGATGTAAAATGAAGTCCAAAAATATCTGCGGTGGCAAAATACAGTATCTCTCACCTTGCTCCTACAACAAGTTCTTTCTGTCCTGGGTCAAAGGTTAACTGCGAGAAATCCACAGCATTCTTCGCTCTGAACTCCCGTAACCAGGGGCCAATTTCTAAATAGAAAAAAATAAATAAATAAAAAGATAAAAATGAATTATTTTTCCTCTGGGGACCACAGAGAGTGCACAGCAGGTAGCAGACGTTACCTTTCAGAGAGGATTCGGCGGTCCCTCTATGCCATCCTTCAGAGCCCACTGGAGGCTTCCCTCAGGATGCCCCATAAGCCGTACTAGGAACTTGTAAAGCACAGAGGGCAATCACCCAGTAAAGAGCAAGCGAGGCATCAATGCTTGGTTGTGATTTACAAGCCAGATGCGCATTTTCCTTTTGGCTTTGGGCTGGGCAGAAACTAACACAGCATTCACATGATTCATCAGAGGAATACTGAATGCACACAAGACCATTTCCTGTGCAACTTGATTCCACAGAGCTGCAGATTTTTAAATATTACAAAAGCCTCCTTAGGAGCAAGGACCAAGCACACAAGCACCATTTGCCTTCTTTCACATTAGATGTTCCATTTCTCTGTCCTTTGGGTTTCTATTTTGGTCCCATGATTAGACTTGTTAAACACATACAGACCTTTCTAGATGAGAAATCCACAGTTACTTCTAGGCTTCATTTGCATTTTTTTTTTCTGAGGGAAATCAGGAAATAGCCACACTATAGAGACAGATTTTCACAAGCACGGTTAACTCCTATTAGACAGCCTCCAGCCCAGAGTCCGATAATTATAAAATGACAGTATTTGAAGAGAGATAGGATGCTGCTTTAATGAGCCATTTTTGCAGCTTTCATTAGCTCATTTTTAACACTAAAAAATATTCAATGAGTTGCCCACCAATCATGGGATACCTTATCATTATCATTGACAATTAACCATGTCATCTGATTGTCTTTTTTTCTGGGATTTAGTATTTTGAATAACACCACCCTGACTAACCAGGCACATAACAACTGTCAAATCCATGAAGATGTTGGTTTGAGGAAAAAGTGTATAACACAGGAAAGAATCTCCTCCAACAAACACTGATGGTAAACATGTCACTGTTATGTTTTTAACGGGGGCATATGGAAATATGCCCCCCATTCCATATCATATCCTGTAGAAATAGTTTTGTTGATGTGAATGAGAGGGACTATTTTTTCAGGAACAGTCCTGTATAATAAACATGTCTTTTCTCTACTAATAGTTATTGGGGGGAGGTGATATCATGTAAAGTTTATCTTCTTAAAGGAAACCAGGGGGGAGTCATATAGAGAGGGATTTGTAATGTGTATGATATCTTGAGTTTTTAAGGATTTTTATATAAATTTCTACATTTTATAGGCAAATCAATTAAAACAAAATACAAAGAGCAAGGTGTGTAAAGGCAATGGAACTATGAAAAGTTATTAATAAACCATCCTTCCAGGACTTTATAATTCAGTTAAAGAAACAGCACTAGTATCCTTAAACAGCATGTCTATCAATGCAAGTGTTTATAGGGGCTTGTGGGGTTACAGGAATTATTCTTATATGAAAAGAAGAGATGATTGAGAGCTGGGGTAAAACAAAAGGAAAGATTTGACCAGAGAGTGACAGGAAAGATGTCCTAGAGGGGCAAAGCAAGACAGAAACATGGGAGTCCATGGTGCTCCCTGTGGCCATAACTGGTATAACTCATTTTCACTCCATCAGTGTCTCCATTCCTGGGCAAGAGAGAACCCAATGGCTCTTGCATCTGCATTGCTCCCTGCAGTGCATGCAGCATACAAAACAGCACCTTGAATGTGATAGGAAATAATAAATGTGTGAAATGAAGTAAGAACAAGTAAGTGAATTCAAGAGAGAAATAATAAAAAAGGAAAGGAAATAGGAAAAAGAGAAAGTAGAAAAGAAAAAGCAATAGCAACTTACGAAACTACTAGGACAGGAAACTGAAAGGTTTATTTAAATACAAACTGTAGAAAAATTCACTTTCACTTTAAAAGGTTTGGACTTCATTTCATATATGACAGCAACACTTTGAAAAGTTTTCAGGAAAACACTTGACCCACTCTAGCAGATGCCTTTGGAATATCAATGAGCCCTTGACAGAAAGGATGGTCTGCAAATAGTAGAGAATGGAAGGAAAAGTAGTATATTTTTTAAAAACCTAAAAACCGTACAATTAGGTATGGGTTTACAATTTAGGTATTGGCTTTGAAAATGAATAAAGGAGATGTGGGATCACTGATTAGAGATGAAGTCAAGGGAAACAAGTTAAAGAGAACAAAACAGTTTCCAAATTAAATGAAAAAGAAAACAGTGATGACTGAAAGGTATCAGGAGTTTGAGGTGGCTTTAGAGAAAGATAACAACTTCAGGTACAACAATGGGAATGTTGCACATGAAAAATTTCCAATGGTAGGTTGGCCCACAGCCATTGTTAAACATTGCTAAGACCTAGAAATGTCCATAAAGATGTTCTAGTTCAGGAGGTTCATCATTCAGATGGGAAACACATGACCAGGGAGCACTGCCAGGACCAGGCTCCAGAGTGAACATCAGGGGCTCTGTTCACCACAACTCACAGCCCCCAGAGCTGGGCTCACATCCAATCTTCAAACCACGTGAGGGAAGAACAGAGGGCCGAGGGCTGACCTTCCTGCTAGGGGAGTGAAGAGATGAGCCTCTAAGAGGAAAGAAGACTGTGAAAGACAGAAGAAAATCAGGTTACTCATTTCCCATGCATTCATCTTTCTTTTTAGTTAGAAGACTGGGAAGAAAGTGGCCAATGGGAACCAGGCTAAAGAGACATAGTGAGGTTTTGGTCCCTATACTGAACAACAGGAAGACAGTTATGCTACTTCCTAAAATACCCTGAAGTAATAAAAGGAGTCATGCACAGAGGAAAAAATGAGTTAACAGCATAGGGTTCTGTCAATATTGTTCAAGTTTCCTTATTTGAAATTCTAATGAACTTTCCCAATAGAACTGTGTATTTTTATGGTTAACACAGATCAAAGTTAAGTAATCTGCATATTCTCTTCTTTTTGACTTTCCTGCAGAAGGTTGGCCATCTTAACTTTGCATATTACGTTGGCTTCTATCTCACTGATACCATGAGAACCTTGTGAGAAAGTCTCTGCACCAACTCACGTCTTGAGCTAAAAAGAAGCCTGCGCCAATAACTATCCTCCCAACTTTCCCAACAGATCAGAGAAAAGGCACTCGATCCTCTTTTCAAAGACCAGTTGCTCTCATCTCTTCTTTCCTCTTTAATCGCTTCTCTAAATTACCTAGGCTTTCCTCTGAAATCTCCAATGTTACCTAGTCCCTTTCCCTCTGCCTATATGTACATCCTGTCCTATTTTTAAAAACATTATATATTTTTATTACACTCCCATGTTATTACAGCTTCAAAAACCCAAATAAAATGCATAATAAACTTCCAAGTACAATATAGCAATATATCAAAAAAAATCACACACATACAGACACACACACACACACACACACACACACATACACATACACACATACACACATACACTATATTTCATATGGAATAGGGCTTATCCCAGAAACACAAGGATGGCTCAACAATCTTAATAACAGAAAACCTATTACTACAATTCATCATCACAATAACAGATTTCAATAGTAGCAGGAAAACATTGTCAATACAGCTTTCTAAGGAATCAGAAAATGAACAGTTTTGGAAACAGAAGAGCTAAAAGAGTTCAGGGCAATTGGTCACAAGCTACATGCCAGAGGAAGGTCGGGGAGAGTGAGGGAGCAGGAGGGGGTCCACAGCAAGTGGTGAATTGAGGGGATACAATTTTCAGTAACGTTAAGATGCTCATTGCCCCCAAACAGTGATTTTACCTTTTTCCTCCTATCCCTATTTTCTGATGTTGCTGAAATAACCATATGATGAAATGGAGCTTAAATATGGCAGTCAATATGACTATATATATATACACATATATATATGGAAATTAAGTTATAACACAAAATTTATAAATTTCAACTGAATACTGGATAATTTATAATACTTGACTTTAACTATCCTAGATAATCCAATTTTTACACAAACCTTTCCATGATTGTTGAAATATGGTCTCCAGCAATGATTTTTTTATTGCAAAATTACGTGCATTGATTCATATTTGCCTTCTCTTACAGCTACATAAGCTCCCATGTGATTGGTGTGTCAATATTTTATCAAAAGCATAATTCCATTTTTTTAAATAATACAGCCTTACAACTTCAAGAAATGATTTCTTTTATGAACAAGTCAGTATTAATAAATTTGTTCCAAAATATTTGACAAATATAAACTAGAGATAAGCTAAATAGATTCAAGTTCATGTCCCTTCCAAAAAATAAGAAAAAAAATCAAAGAAAAAAGAAATGCAAAGAAAAAGAAAGGGAAAAAGGGTAAAAGCTACTATTTTGAAAAACCAGACACTAAAGATAGCCAAGGTAATGATGTTTGTAAGCCAAAAAACAACAACAACAAACAAACAATAAAGAACAGCTCTTGTGGAAGGCATGACAGTCATTCCAAAATCTGATTGAGAGCCACTCCACATGCTAACGCCTGCAGCACCAACTGTCCAGAAACCAATCTGATTTGTTAGCAAACACTGACCAAGGAAACCTCCCAGGTACACTCAGGGCTGGCTCTGGATACCTGTTTCATTCCTCACACCTTCAAACTTTGGTTAATTAAGGGGCTGAGAAAGCAGGATTTCAAAAGCTATATGGGTGACTTGAAATCCACATTGGAAACTAAGATGCAAGTCAAACTAGGTGGGGCCAGGACCGGTGGGTAAAGACTCTTGAAAAGCACGGAGAGCAACATACATAACACACACAAGTACAGTATGTAGAAATACAACTGCATATCACAGCCTGCTTCTATTTATCATGTAGTTATGTAACTGATTTAATCTGCATCTCTGCATCACGAAAATAATAATGCTAACAATATGATTATCAGCAAAACAGCTCAAAAATAGCCAACATGTAAATAGTAGGTTCTATCTTATGTACTTTATAAGTATTAATTCCTGTCTTTCTCACACCTGCCTTATCATAGGTGAAGAAACTGAAGCACAGTAAGGGTGAGTGTTACCAAGATCAATAGCTGGTAAGATACAAACCCAACCAGCCTAGTGTTTGTGCTTCTAGTCAGTATGCTATATTATTAAACTTCAGCAAATATAAAATTTAGTTTCCTATACAGCACATTTGGAAAATTACAGGAAGAAAGAAAACTTGACAGCCTCTCCACTTTGAAAGTTACTCTATTCCCACTGATAGACTATTAAGCAAAATCACTACTCACTCAGTTTCCAACTATGGACTAGAGAAAAATGAAATACAACAGGAAGCTGGGTCTCTCAAAACCAGCTACTACTTTAACCTGTGAATAAAACATCCATTGTTTTTGCCCATGTTAATAAGGGTGATGATCTACACAAAAACCATTCATCATTTTTATTACCCAAGTGTCTTTATGGAAGTATGGAGGGAAAAAAATGACAACCATGTGCTGATCTGCTTCACTGAAGTGAAGAACATTCTGAAACCAGAGCATAGGAATGATACAAGCAGTGTGGAATGCTTGCGTTTCTAAGCAGTCTAAATCACTCAACTCCAATATGGCAGAAGCGGGGTGAGGACCAGGTACTGCCCTGAAAATGGAAGAGCTGGGTCTTCACCTCCTCAACATGGGCACTTTCTGTGGGCAGTACAGGAAAAGAAGTGCAGGGCATATTCTCTGTGGAAGAATTCTGGAAGTTCTTTTTTCTGACCTCTTCCTGAAGTGGTAAAAAGAGCCATCCTACCTCAAAGGTAGGTATCTATTACGCTTTAAAGTTGACATGCTTCTCCCTTCTATGGACTTCACTTTTGGTTTCAGCGCATTACATAAACCATCCTATCAGTGAAATCTGAGCCACAACTATGATAGAAAACAAGGGAGTGGAATGTTTAAAAGCCAATACAAGTAAAAGAAGAGCACGGCAGGTCTGTGCTGGTGTACAATGCTGTGTCTTGCCTGCTACCAGTTTCCTTCCCTTTCCTTTGCAGTCTGCATTACCAGGCCCTGTTACTCCAGCAACCACTCAGAACAAGGTAAGCTCACTTTGGGCAGTAAATCAGCAGCAACCCCATGCCGTGTGTATCCCCAACATAAGATACATCAGGCCTTCAGTCAACTTGGTTCTCTCTGAAATCTTTTCAGTGATTATCATAGCTTTCAGTTCCAAAGCTTCACACACTTGTCTGGTGCCAGTGTGTGAATGCAAAACACTTCGTAAGGGAGGAAACATGCACATT
The DNA here is from genome assembly GCF_049350105.2 of Macaca mulatta. Taxonomy (NCBI): domain Eukaryota; kingdom Metazoa; phylum Chordata; class Mammalia; order Primates; family Cercopithecidae; genus Macaca; species Macaca mulatta. The sequence goes on from NC_133411.1 coordinate 10,476,702, forward strand.
CATAGATGTTTAAAATATGCTGGTGAAAAACACACATATCAGAATAACCAACATCTCTTACTTATACTTTTTTATTTACTAACTATATTTTCAGTACTGACTTGGTATCAGGAATTGTGTGAGATACTTTTACATATTAACTATTTTTATGTTTATAATCTTGTGAAGCTACAGCTATCATTTTTGTTATAAACTTTTTTAAACCCCTGAGATTTTGAGAAGTTAAATATCCAAACATGACATAAGGTTTAAGTAGCTAAACTGGAATTTAAATGCAGAATAAGACTAAGGCAATATTTCTATAAGATACAAATTAAAAATCAATTTTCCAAGAAATGTATAAAGAGAATGACGCCTTACTGCCTAGTGACATATAAGCACGGTTTAATTTATCAAAAATGGTAGTTGTACCCACCAAAGGAGAGCAAAATTAGAAAGAAGGGAAGCTGGTAATCTCCAGATAGGAGACAGGAACGTTCCAGCCTCGCTGCCTACTGGGTAGGGCACAAGTGAAGAAGGAGTATCCCAGAGAAAAACAGAAAGAAACCAGGGCACACCCCACCCAGGCAGTAAGAAGTCTAGGGTGAAGAAGATCTCAATAGTGGAGGATTTTTCTCCCTCAATAGTTTTTCCAAGACAAGTCCTATTTACATCTGCAAGTTCCAAAATGTACATATATGCTAAACCTTACTTTTGCTTTGTAGAAAGGTTGGAAAATATGAGACCAATTTTTTTTTTCTCCAAATAGATGAGCCTCTACTATTTTCAGTATAACTCCTATTGAGGGCTTAGTTGAATCAAAGCAGCTTACAGCAGGACATGACATTAGCTGCCCTGCAGTCCAGCCCTTGACTTTATAGTTGAGGGCAGATGTGTTACACCACCTGCCCTAGGCTATGCATGTGCAGTGAGCTGGAAAATCCCAGTTCCTAAGATTTCTTTGCTGGTCTATTTTCTTCCCCATCACAGCACTAGTAGAATATCTAAGTAGAAATATGATGGCTGAACCTCACCTAACAGGGGTGTTTAGATCCTGAGATTTGACAGGCATTTATGGTATGGCCTGAAAATCATGCAAACAATTGAAAACATGACGTAAACCTACCCCTGTTTCAGAAAGGTAGTGCATTTCAATTGGTTACGAGATGGTCATTGTTTCCAGTGGAATTCTGCTTCCTAACATTTCTCTTAAAATACCCTGGAAAAATATCAAACACGTTTCTTTAGTTGTTCTATATTATCCTGCGACAATCTAACTTGGAGAAATGACGGGCATGGAAAGTCACATGGGAGTCCCTTCCAGATATGAAGTTTGTCCACCACCTGCCCTGTCAGCCTTGGTCACCAGCCACCTGCCCCATGCAGGCCCCTGCTCCTGCCCTCACTGGAACAGCGCATGCATTCTTTCCTACCATTTCACAGATTGGTGGTTAGTATTTAATGCTGATTTACATTATGGATACATTTTATAACATGGATTCCAGGACATTAAAAAAAAAAAAAAGTGGTCTCTACCAGGCTGACCACATTATCTAAGCACATGAACATTTCTAAATGATAGTACTTTAAAGGACCAAAATTATATATATCTATAGTTATCAATATATCTAGGTCCCAAGGCCATCACACTCAGCAAGCATCCTCCTTCAAACTACCCAGTATAAGAACAAGAATGCTCTTGCGGACTGCACAAACTTAGTGACTTAGATTAAGCTTTCCAAATGCGGATTATAGTCATATTGTATCTAGATATACTGTGTATATGATTATACACAATACATATACTGTGTATTGTAATGCATATATTGTGTATACATATATAGTGTATATGTATTTATTCCTATACATGTGTATACATACAGACACATAAATACATGATAGGCACAGAAGGCAGAGAAATTCTAGATGGACATGTAAGGGTCCCTGGAGAAGCCCCACCCTCAAGCTGAAAAGCCTGAGACTGCAGCCCAAAGTGAGAGCTTATATTGTTTTCCCGCTTGAATGTTACCTTTTCCTAAAGCACCCATGGCCCCACCCCACCCCGTTCTATGGCTATAAAGACCCCAGACTCAACTGGCAGAGAGGAGAAGCTGCTGGACATTGCAGACCATGGCTGGATGTTGGACAGAAATTGGCTTAACTTCAGAGGGACAGTTTGATAGCGTAACTTTGAAGAATCCGGCCAGAGATGGCTGGACTCCAGGGGAAGATTACCTTCCTGCCCCATCCTGCCCCCTGGAAAGGGGATGCCCTTTCCAGCTCCCCTTCCGCTGAGACCCACTTTCATTGGCATTTACCACCATTTACCTCCACATTTACCACCTTTCAGTTCCTTCATGTAACCTCATTTTTCCTGGACACCAGACAAGAGCTTGGGAGTCATGAGTGCAGACACAAAAGGGCCCACTGAGCTATTAACACTTAAGCTATCTGCAGGCAGCAGTGCTAAAAGAGCACTGTAATACGTCCTCTGGGGTTTCAGGGGTCACGGGTTCTCTGCTAGATGTTGGTGCGGGCCCACAGGGAGTTGGCTCCTGCCAGCATCTAACATTACTCACCCTGGCTCCGGCATCTGCTCACCTGTGTGCTCCCTCCCGCATGGGGTAGAACACAGAGGGTCTGAGTGAGTGGAACTCACCCCTGCCAGTGCCATAGTGGCCAGCTGGTTCCAGCATGTGTGCACTCCAGTTCCCACCTTGTTTGCACACTCCCTCTCACAAGAGTTGAGAGTTGAGGGCTGAGTAAATGAGGCAGCCTTATCGCAAGTCCTGGGAAGTGTCAGGGAAATATCTTGCTTCATACATACATAGATATATAAACATAGGCATCAATGTAGTCATTCATACATATGTGTGTGTGTATATATGTATTTGCCTAAGTGTATTTAAATAGATATTATAGACACTTATAGACTATAGTAGAGAGAAAAAAATTACCCAAAAAATTTCTATATGAAATGAGTATGTCCCATTTATAGAACTTTTAAAAAATAAAAATATTTAATAATAACCAATTAGAGAAATTAAAACATTTCATATCAGGAAAAAAGACCCAAAATAGCAAGAAGCATAAAGCATCTTTCATTTGCATTTTCATTTGTAAATATGACACTTAAAACACAGCATTTTAAAAATGCAAGCAATGCTTTTTCAAATCTTTTTTGGTTTCTATTGCAGTCTGTTTAAAGCGAGTCAGGTGTTCTACCAAGTCTTCATATGACTTTGTTGCATTAACACATAGTATACCTAATCCATTTTTCACATGTTCATTATAGAAAAATATTCACAAACTACAACTTTTGCAAAAGGTCTACACTCTGGGTTTGGATTCCTGTGAAGTTCACTGTTTCATCTTGGGCAGCCTTCCTGGTGGATGTCTCAGAAACCAAAAAGCTGTGATAGCTCCTTTTTACTTGATGAGCTCCTGATTGGGTCTCCCTTCAAACACCATTTGAAAACTGCAAGTCTCTTGTCACACATTTTTTTTTTTTTAACATCCTGGAATCTATGGCATAAAATGTGTCCATAATGTAAATCAGCATTAAATACTAACCACTAATCTGTGATTGTAGGAAAGAATGTGTACACTGATTCAGTGAGGGCAGGAGCAGAAACCTGCATGGGGAGGCAGCTGGTGACCAAGGCTGCTGGGGCAGGCGGCCAACAGGCTTCATGTCCAGAAGGGACTCCCGTGTGACTTTCCAGTCCTACCATTTCTCTGAGCTAGATCGTCACAAGATAATACTTAACAACTAAACATATTTTTCCTGGGTATTTTGAGAGAAATCTTATGAAGCAAAATTTCACTGGAACCAATTATTATCTCGTAACCAATTCAAATGCACTACCTTTCTGAAACAGGGGTGGGATTAATGCATTCCACTGTCACCCCATGTTTTCAATTATTTGCATGATTTTCAGGCCATACCACAAATACCTGTCAAATCTCAGGATCTAAATGCCAGTGTTAGGTGAGGCTCTGGCTACTGTGACCCGAGGAGTTCTGAGTCATTCAAGGGTTGCCTCAGACCCACTTGGCAAGTGCAAAGAGACACTAGTAAAATGTTGCCAGCAACCTGGGTTCAAAATCGGTCTCACGGCCTAGAGTTGCCTTCCCTTTTGTTTATAACTTTTAAGATCTTTATAAATTCCTATTTCATTAAACCGTCTGAAGCAATTAATTAGGATAAGAAACAAGCTGATAAGTGCCTGGGTTTTATTGCTGGATAACTCATAGAAGAAGCAATTTCTACTCATCCATCAGGAAAGACAGATTTTTTTTTAATTTATAAGATTATGCAAATTCATATATTATAACACAAACTAAGCTTGACCCTCAAATTCCTGATAACTTTGTCCTTCTTGCTATGAAGTTGGTACCCAGCCTGCCACTCCTTTAAACTTTACGTGGCTTCAAAGTACTTCGAGTCACCCATAGCAAACTTTACCCACTGTGGAAGGGTTTTAATTTTGACTCCTGACGTGCAGCATATGATTTTAGGCTATAAAATCTAATTGCAAAATCTCCATGTTGTGACAAAGAACAACAAAAAGTAATTTCCTTTAGATTTATAACTTTAGAATTACAAATGATGTTAATATGACTACAATTACAAAAATGAACAAGTTCCATTCAATAGGCACTTAGATTATTCCAGAAGTGGCCAAAGTGCTGGCTGTGTAAACAGTGATAGCCAGAAGACTGACAGGTACAAAGAAAGCCATTCGCCACCAGATAACGACAGAGATTGCAGAGGAACGTGTCAGAGATTTCTCAGAGCTTTAGGGTGTGTGGTTTTAAAATATCCAGAAGAGTTCTGCTACATATTCAGAATCTGCCAGACCTCAGCTTTAAGACAATAAATCATTTGCTTAAGGAAAATCTCTTTCTGTCACATCCTCACAATTCACACATAAGTTTCCTGTCTGCCTCTTCACTACTGGAAAATCTTTATGTTCTAATCTAAGTCACTACTTCTGCAGACCTTAGGATTCAAGGGAAGAAGAAAGCTATGGGAACTCAGGAGGCAAGACAGGGTTGTGCAAGGAAGTCTTCTTGCTTGAAGAGAGGTCTAGTAAGTCCCAAGGTGGCCTCTTTGCCTCTTCGCCAAAGTACAGATTCTATCTATGCATCAGAACTAGAATATGTTTTCCAAGTCAGACCAAGGTTTTTCCAGGAACTTTAGGGTTAAGCATTAGGTGGATGTGCATCAAAAATACTGCGGCAGCACAGTAATTCATTGATGTAGTCAAGTAATACTTATTTATTGAGTACCTGTTACATGGAACAGTAGGTACTGCCTGGAATACAAAGTTATATAAGACAGACCTCTGCCTTCAAGGCATTTATAATTTAGCTAAGATGAGATACACACAAAAGAGAGTTAAACTGAAGAAGATAAATACTATCTGATCCCAGGGAAAAGCATAAATATGATAAATGCTCTAAAGCAGCACCATCCAATGAAAATATAATGTAAGCTACACATGTAATTTTGTATGTCCCAGTAGCTATGTTAAAAAGCTGTTAAAAAGGGTTGGGTGCAGTGGCTCATGCCTGTAATCCCAGCATTTTGGGAGGTCAAGGCAGGCAGATCACTTGAGGTCAGGAGATCGAGACCATTCTGGCTAACACGGTAAATCCCCGTCCCCACTAAAAATACAAAAAATTAGTCAGGCATGGTGGCATGCACCTGTAATCCCAGCTACTCGGGAAGCTGAGACAGAAGAATCGCTTGAACCCAGGAGGCAGACGTTGCAGTGAGCTGAGATCATGCCACTGCACTCCAGCCCCGGGTGACAGAGCAAGACTCCATCTCAAAAAAAAAAAAAAAAAGCAAACCATGCTATCAAAATAAAATTCATTGAGATATTTTTGTGTGTATGTATTCTAAGTCTGAAATCCTTACACTTACTGCACATCTCAATTTGGAATGGCCACATTTCAAGTACTTTGAAGCCATACCTGGAGAGTGGCTACACGATTGGACAGCACATACCCAAGATAATAAGAACAGGCTTCCTTGGTAACATGGAGGCTTTGTTGGATGGAAAAACAAATTTACTTGTCTTCTCAGAACCAGCTGCCATGGAGGCCAGCACAACCTAATCAGGCACTGATTCCAACAAAACTACCCTCCATTTACCAAATATACTGATGAAAGTAACACAGTCCTTGGAATTTGGTTGACTTGGGTTGGAATCTCACATGTAGAACTTTTTTCTGTGGAACCATATTCATCAGGTAGTTTAATAATGGGTTGATTCAGCACATCTGGAGTATTCAAGCCAAGCATGTTCCAAGATAATGTCTTGTCTTTGATTGGCTCCTGGGAAATAATATCTAAGCCCTTACAATATTCTGTCTGACAGGAGTGTCTCTCTCTCTCTTGACCTGAGATCTTTGAGCCATGCCAGATAGTTTACACTGACAATGCAGTTTACGGTGGGGACCTGTGGCCAGGCTGTATCTGGTTGATTTCAGGAAGGGCTGGAGGCTGAGTAACTAAGGTCAGTCACGCAAGTATTCCATGCCTTTGTGATCAACCCTCAATAAATCCCTGGAAACCAAGGCTACATTGTGTTCCTTTGGTTGGCAATATTCCATTCATTTTGCCAAATGTCATTTCTGGGAGAACACAGTGCTGTCCTTATGACTCCACTGGGAGAGAACAGTCTTTCCCGAGTTTTCCTGAGCTGAGGATTTATACACAGTCTTTCCTGAGCTTTGCCCCACACGCCTTTTATGGGTGCTAACTTTAATCTGCATCTATCCCGTCACTGTAATCAACCCTAACTGTAAGTATAAATGCTTTTCTGAGTTCTGTGAGTCCTTCTAGAGAATCATTGAACCTGATAGTGGTATTGGACACCACCAACTCAAAGCTTCTCCCTCTTGTGATGATAATCCCAGTAAACACAATGATAAAACCTATATAAATATCCCTGGACCAGATGTGTTAGTTTGGAAGAGTCAGAAATATAAAGAAATATATAGAGTGATTTCTATATATACTCTCTCACTTTATCAGGGCACTATGGTAATCTAGGAATTATCTAGGAAGAGATCCAGTTCCCTCCAATAGCATCAGAATCTCTTAGGCAGCCAGTCTGTAGCTTTTCCAAAAGGTAAATTCCTTCCTAGGATCAAGCTTGCAACTTCTTTACATGAGTTGTAATAGGCATGTGGCTATAAACCAGACAAATGCCATTCATGATCCAGTTCCCTCTAATAGCATCAGAATCTCTTAGGCAGCCAGTCTGTAGCTTTTCCCAAGGGTAAATTCCTTCCTAGGATCAAGCTTTATTTGAGTTGTAATAGGCATGTGGCTAGAAACTAGACAAACGCCACTCATGATACAATTAGTGTGTTTCATTGTTATCTTTCTTCACATATTTTATAGCCCCTGCCCTGTTTTTTTCAAAATTAACATAAGAAGTTTCTTGCCTTATGTATTCTTACTCTCTCACAGAAACCAGTACATTACCAACAAATTAAGAAAAAATTAAAGATATTCCATTCCATTTTTCATTATTCTATTGAGCAATTAACACTGATATTTAATGAAGAAAGCCAAAATGCATTCTGCTTTGGATACATATTTCAACAGAGTGGGATAGAAGAAAAGTCAGATCCCATGTCATGAGTGTCCCCAGTTCATTGTGAAAGACACAGGTGAAGACACATTCTTAGTCTGTGGTGTCCCCATAGACTTCCAGACATATGGACTAGCTAAAAACTTTTGGAAGCCAATCAAATCCCAAGTCTCAAAGCTGTACTCTACTTGCATTGGCTTTCTCTGTCTGCAAGGGTCTACAGACCAAGGCACTCTGCCTTTGGCCTTCACTCATTCTCAAATTCCCCTGCTTTTCACTTCTCTCTCATCATTCATTCAAGGAGACCCCCTTAGCCTTGTCATAACACTGATTCTTATTTCTCCATGTTGATATCAGGATTCCATCCTGTATGAATTATCTTCCTATGTACTCCCTGTTTTTTCAAATTCTAATGAATATAACAGGTCGGGGAGTACTTAAGAGTAGGGTATAAGTTTACTAATATCTGTCTTCTCATATCTAGTGAAATAGTCTTCAATGCATGTGTTAAATGGAACATGGGTCATATCAAAGCAGCATGCAGTACTATATATCATCTGTATTCTTCCTTAATAACCTCCCTAACCTCCCTCCTTTCCAGGCCACCAGACACTGCCAATCTGATATATCTTTTTTTTTTTAATTTGTATTTATGTATCTATCTGTCTCTCTATCTATCATCTATCTACCTGGAGACCAGTTTATGGCGCTGGCAAATTTTTGTATTTTTGGTAAAAACAGGGTTTCGCCATGTTGCCCAGGCTGGTCTTGAATTCCCAGTCCCAAGAGATCCACTGGCCTCTGCCTCCCAAAGTGCTGGGATTACAGGCGTGAGCCACCACACCTGGTCCAATTTGATATATCTTGACTAGCAATTGTGTTAAAGAAGCACTTATGAACTATATTCTATCATTCTTCTGATCATTTTACATGGGATTGTTTATATCTAAATAATATTGTGAATTTAGTGAAAGGTCATTTTTAACATTTACAAAATATAAGTATTAGTCTCTAGGCTCTAAAAGAGGGATTGGCAAACTATGATCTATGGGCTCAATCTGTCCCATCACCTGTTTTTGTTAATAAAGTTTTATCGGAACACAGCCATGCCCATTGTTTACATATGTTCTATGGCTGGATGTGTGCTACACTGGCAGAGTTGAGTTCACACTATTTGACCTGCAAAGGCCAAAATATTTACTATCTTACCTTTTCCAGAATAAAAGTATGCCAACCCCTGCTCTAGAAAATCAGAGTAAAAGACTCAACAAATATGTATTACAGATAATTAAACATGCTAAGCATAGTGTTTTAGAAATGAAAGAAAGAAGAAAGAAAGAAAGAGAGAGAAAGAAAGAGAGAGGGAGAGAAAGAAAGAAAAGAAAGAGAAATAAAAGAAAGAAAAAGGAGAGAGAGAAAGAGAAAGAAAGAAAGAAAGAAAGAAAGAAAGAAAGAAAGAAAGAAAGAAAGAAAGAAAGAAAGAGAGAGAAAGAGAGAAAGAAGAAAGAAAGAGGGAAAGGGGAAGGAAGGGGGGAAGGACGGAAGGAAGGGGAGGGAGGGAGGAAGGAAGGGAAGAAGGAAGGAAGGAAGGAAGGAAGGAAGGAAGGAAGGAAGGAAGGAAGGAAGGAAGGAAGGAAGGAAGGAAAAGAAAAGAAAGAGGCAGGGAGGGAAGGAAGGAGAGAAAGAGAGAGAGAGAAAGAGAGAAAGAGAGACACAATTTTAAAGTAAGAAGGAACCACCTCTGGGCACATCTACTCAAATCTCTTCCCTAAGACTCCAGAAGAGTAGAGGGTCTTGCTGAAATTCACCCAGCTAGATATCAATGTGGATTAGCTTAGAAAGAGCCCCTAATCGTTCACTCCATACAATTTATCATATATCACATGGCATCAATAAGGAGGAGCACTTCTACAATGTTGCATCCCATAGTTTTATATGGCCTTTAATATCTTCCAGTGAAAATGATAAGGACATGCAGGAAATCATTACCATCTTCATAAGTTGAGTATTTTCTACACTTTCATACAAAACCATTTTGAAACTCCAGCTAATTACTATACTTCCATTTCCTCTGAGGGAAAAATAAAATAAAAAGCAAACCTTCTGGAATTCCTAGCACAGCCTATTGGTTAATGTTATCTACAGTCCCATCAAAGTCACTGGCCTCACTCCCAGCCTTGCTTTGGTACCAGCAGCCCCAAGTCAAACACCCAAGATGTTAAACTTTAAAAAAAGAAAAAGCACATGTTAAAAAAAAAAGAAACAAAGGCTGACATTTATGGTTTCAGGGTTTTTATTTCCAAGAAGGTGGATTTCTGCCACGGCCCAGCATCCCCCAGAGAGCTCAGCATGCCACACCTCCAAATCACCAGCCTCTGCAAAGACAGGTTCGCAAGGCAATGAGGAAAATAAATACCCTTCCGTTGGCTTTGCCCTTTTTGGTTTATTTTGGCGAATCTCTTCATAGTTTCATTTCAAGGTACTAACCTGCCAAGACCCATAAGCCAAGGGGTATAATAGTTACTCTTGTTTCCCAGCGAGGGACGAAGCCATCACGTGGACAAACTAGAAGCCGTATTTACGGCCCCACTGACTTCCTGGGAGAAGGTTGTGAATTCAACGTTACAGTCACATTTCTAATCTTGTTTTCAATTTTTCTGGACATGTTTATATTCTTATTTCCTGATGTGTGCCAAACAGCTTCAGAGACCCTTCCTGCTGTGGGCCCAGTTTTCAGTGTTTGTCATGGTGAACTTTAATTATTTGCTTGACCCCATTAATGTTCTTCACTAGACTGTCTGCCTCCAGGCACGTGACAGCTGTTTGTTCATTCAGGCCTTCGTGCGGCACATGCGTACCTACTCTGTGCCTGGTCCCGCTGTAGACAATACAGACACCGCAGGAAAACCAGCAGAGAAGGCTGTTCCTCTCATTAACTGCTTATCCTAATGAGAGAGGCAGAATCAATGAAATAAGCAATCAGTGCCATGATGTCAATAAAACAGAGTGACTTTGTAGACTGTGACTTAGAGCAACATGGTAGAGTCTGCGAGGAAGGCCACTCTGTGCGGGTAACATTTAAGTTGAGACTGGAATGACAAGAAAAAGCCACATAGAGGTCTTGGCAAAGGGCATTCCAGGAGAGGGAGTTGTCTGGGGAAAGGCCCCAAGGTGATGATGATCCAGGGAAAATCTGAGCAAGAGAAGCAGGACAGGAGTGTAACAAGAGACAGGAGAGGAGAGGTGTGAGGGAGGTAGGGCCAGTGCATGCATTATCTTGCAAGTAGAGGTAAAAAGCTTTGGATTTTATTCTACAGGAGAGGTTGGCAAACTTGCTGCAAAGGTCTGGATAGTATTTTAGGCTTTGTGGGAATATAGTCTGTCATAACTCCTCAACTCTGCTGTTGTCGCCACAGACAAGAGTAGGCGTGGCTGGGTTCCACTAAGACAATACTCACAAAGACAAGTGGGAAGCTGATTCAGCCTGTGGCTATAGTTTTTGCCAACCCTTGTCTATGGCACTAGGAAGCCAAGGTATATGTAAGGAACAGTCGAGGAGGAGGCATGAGCTGTGGGGCAATTTTTTTTTTAAATCCTAGGACTGTAGTGTGGGGAATGGTCTACAGAGGATGGAGAATGCAGGAAATGGGATAGACCACAGTGGTCTGAAGGAGATGGAGGAAAGGGGGCAGATGTAGGAAGCATTTTGAACTAATTGATTAGGAAAATAAGGAAACATGAGAAACTGAGGATAACACCCAAGATTTTCACTAGAACAACTCAGTCCACAGGGTGATTTCTGAGACAGGAGAGATGGAGAAAAAATAAATTTGGAGAACAATCCAATAGTTCTTTCCTGGATGTCTACGAGGAGGTCTTCACTAGAAATTGCAATGGAGATGTGAGTAAGGTGGGAACAGGGAAGTTCTGGAGCTCAGAAGGGGCTGGGCAGAAGATAAAGGTTTGGTAGCCCTCAACATACAGATATCATTTAATAAGGTGCTAGAGGGGACATCAAGGCGAAGAATGACAGAAAGAGAAGAAAATGGCCACTCATACTGAGAGTTAGAAGAAAGATGTATGGAGTGTTCAGCATTAGAACAAATGAATGCATGCAGAAATGTATGAATAAAGCCCACATCCCTGTATTAGGAGGGTAATTCCTCTCTATCTACAACCTCTATAGTTCACTGGAGAATTTCAGAGCGAATGGCTATGACAATTTTGATCTTAGAATCAATTTGATTATTTAATGCCATCCCTGATACATCCCTTATCTTCATACAGGCTTTTAAGGACTTCCCAATTGGATTCTGTTTCTACTGACATCAATATAAATTGGAACCTGCTCCTTCACTTCAATTCTCTCCCCAGAAGTGAGAGCTGATAGCCCCAGGTAAGTCCCCAGCCACCACTGAAGATGCATTTCTTCTCTGGGGGTTACCTTGAGAGACTGAGGTTCTGTTGGTTATGATTAGATGGTTTGCTAACATAATTGTGAACATAATTTGTTTTGATCTGCTTCTGCCTTCCAGTCAACCCATGTTCTGTATATTAGAAGAAGAAAGGGTTGGTGTGTGCATGTTTGTGCACACACATAAGTGAAGAGTGTTTAGTTCTGCCTGTCTGTGCCTCAGGATACGGAATGTAACAGATGTTACAATAACACACATTTTTTGCTTTAAGAAAAGGATGAAGGAGGTAGAGTGGGCCAACTTGTAGACACTTTGGATTCCAAATCAAACCAGAAAAAAAAAAGAAAAGGCTGCACACAGTTACAAGAAAGTGCAAGCGGAAAAGAACCCCCACCGAGTTCAAAGGGACTTGTGTTTAATCAGACAAAAACAACCTTTATAGCCTCAGGAGCCCGTGTGGTGTGTGAGGAAGTTGTGCAGCAGGATGGCATTAGGCATTCAAGCCAGCATGCTTTTGTTTTATTTTCTTCTTTCTTTGTTTGCAACCAGGGTTCAAAGAAATTCACTGTGCAAAACAGATACTGAAATAGATCATACCCACGAATTAACATTGTCATGACAAGCAGCTCTGTGTTATGAGCAAAATTACAAGTGATCCATCAAATAAAGCAGTTATTGTCTAAGTAAGAGCTCCTTTCTTCCAGGATTCCACCATGTTGCTAGCTTTGCCTCTTCCAGTGAAACTCTCATGCACCTAATATGAACACCAAGCAGCCTCCTGAACATATTCATTGAGCCCGACTTCAAGAGAAAGCCCTGAAAGATGAGGATGTAGCAGCTGGCAAGACATGGAGAACCCTTTCCTTCTGAAAAAAATCATTCTCCTTCCTGAGCCCATTCACACAGGGCTTTGACTGTTTCCTACCTGAAGGTCACATGCATGGCCAAATCTCCATCTCATTAATTATAACTCTTGGCAAGCCATTAAAAATCTCATTTCATTTTACCATCCACCCTCCTTTTAACTGACTTTTCATAATTATAATTCTATTTTTGATATACTGGACCTATTAAATTTAATGCCATACAGAGATTTGAGAACTCCTTAAAAAATGACTCAAGCTGGACTGTGTCCACCAAAGGATGTGTAGTCCTTGCTTAGGAATATGAGAGGGGAAAACTGCAGTGCATTCTATTTTCATACACAGAGGAAGAAAAGTCAAGTTAATTGCATATGGTCAGTATAATAACGCTGTCATTCTAGAAGGGCTATAATTAGCGAGAATTGTTTTCACAAACAGAACCGACCAAGGCCATGACTCCAACTTGCATTTGTTCCTTTTTTTTCCCCCACCAGTTATAAACATTTCTATTTTTGTTCCTCCCCAAACATAAACATTACTCCATTAAAAATACCCAGGGAGAGGAGATCCTGACAGCATCACTGCAAACTCTGGGAATACAGATAAGCCTCTCTGCAAATGTTGAGTCTACTAAAGGGATTAGAGTGCCAAGACAGGGTTGGAGGAACTGTTATCCAACAAGCTAACCTTTACCTGGTAACTTCAAGACAGGAAGCCCCAGGTGAGGCCCCTCTCCTGGACACAGAGGAGTGCTCCAAAGCCCCATGTGAAGATGAGGGGCCGTTGGTATCTTTCATGTCTGAAGATATATAAGGCAAAACTTACTTAGCTCCACGTCATGTCGTACAGTATGGATGAATAACTATGGGACAAAATTATCTCTCGCTTTAAACTACAGCTATTTAACAAACATTATTGGGACAGGAATTCTGAGCAGTGCATTTTCCAGTGCTGAAATTCAATTAAGAAAGAGGGATTGTTGAATTTTGTCACACTAGACTGAGACAGTGGATCATCTGGAGTATCTAACAGTGATTCTTTCCCCAACATGTGTTCAGAGTCCTGCTGCTCCAGCTTCTAGAACACACTTTCCTCTGTCCCCACTGCTTTTGGCTTGTACTCTCCATACCTCTCATTCCATCACTGCTTGTCCGTCTATGCCAAGTCTGTTCCTTGGTGCCTGAGCGCTCCAGGCAGCATCTCTAACATGCAACCTCAATAAGACCAAAGCCACTAAGAACCACACTGTTCCGTTTTACCTTCAACCCCATTCTCAGTGCTGTCCCATGTGCTTTTGGTCCAGGGACCACCCAGAGCTCCTTTGGCTTCCCCACACCTGTCATTCTGGCTCCAGCTGGGATGACAGCTGCCACAGAACCTCTCTGTACATCTTCTTCAACAAGAGGAAGGGTCCTCCCTGTGCACACAGTGCCCAGACCTTGCCTCTCAGGCCCTATGCTGCAGCGTTCAATTTGTCGGTCAACACATCCATCTTTCCACTAAATGGCAGGTGCGCTGCTGTGTCCTACACTCCCAGTGCCTAACACAAAAGCTGCCCTGATGTGGGCACTTGATAAAGATGTGATTTAGTGAATGAATGGATGTGGGTTCAAAGAGTGACTGAATGAATAAATGTCAAACACATTGATGAATGAATGAACATGAGTCATTCAGTGCACCCTCTATGTTGAAAGAAATGAAGCTGGAAAATAAGACAAAGCTTGGGATGCTAGGAGAGAGTTCTTTGAACTACATTTGGAGTACACCTGTCCTCTATGCTATGATAAATATGCCTGGAATCTAGAAAAGGAGGCTCTAGATTGAGGCATTGAGGTACATGATGAGATAATTTTCCCTCAAAACTTTTTGATTCAAGGAGCAAAGCACTGGTTCAGAGCCCTCTTGCAAAGATAGTAGGATGTGGGGCTATGGAAAAATTCAAAGTGAAAAAAGTGAGCACATACATGTTAATTAGGACTCAGCCCATTTCCGCTCTCAGGCAGGCCCCCCAATCCTCAGCACCAGCAACCAAACCAGACACACACACTCATAGACACGCACACAAGGCAGGAACACCACAGTAGCAGCTCCTCCCCCGACCAGCTAGAGGCTGCAGAATATGAGAACCTGGCCTTTGCAGTGTGACAGGCCAGGAATCTAGCCTCTGCTCTGTTCCAGAAGCACCATGGGTTCGTGGACAAGTTAATTAAATTCCTTAGTTTTTTTTTTTCCTCAGCTATATAAAAGGGGGAAAATGGTCACTTTATACAACTTTTATAAGGACTAAATGGTATACTGTATGTAAGGCACTCAGTAAGCATTTGTTGTTGGATTGCTATTGTGAGGCACTGTTGGAACTTGACATTGCTATGCTTAGCCTGGCTTGGTCTTTATCCAATAGATTCCCTTTATAACATAGTAGCCAGAGTAAAGGAATGGCCATAGAAGGAATTTCCTTGCATAACCAAACTGAAGCTGAGTTGATGATAGGTTAGACATCTAGGGAATCTGAAATGAGTCAGTCCTTCCTTTCCTGAAGGTCATGATGTAACTTTTGTACCTATAATAACTATTCCTCTACAGCTGATTTTGCCGGGTTTTTTTTAAGCCAAAATTTAACCAATTCCAATCAATCCCGTCTTTATATTTGCCACCACTCCATGCTAACTTGTTAGGCAATCAAGTATTCAGGTTAGCATAACTCTCAAATAAGTATTTCCTTACAGAGGAAAAACAAAGAAACAAAAAACTATGAAAAAATATTATCCTTTAAAGGCAAAATGTCCATCCAGTTTTGAAGATTAAGAACCACTGGGGCAGAAGAGGTAGAATGACCTAGAATTCAGAACTGCACTGATAAAATTATTCCTCTGACAACACTAGGAGGTTGATTCTCCTAAGGTTGTCTAATAGATTTAAAAATTTTTGTTATCCTTGTTTTATAGAAATACAATGAGAAATATAGACATGGTTTTGTTTAGTTTTTAAATTCAAGATAAACAAGAATTTCAACTGTGACATTATCTCTCAGCAACAGCCTTTGAATCTCTTGCATAGTTCAATGAACTATTCACTAGATGAACCACTATTAACCTCTGCAGTGGGTCATCCTACTTCATCTGTACTGTTAGTGCATTAATCAGAAGTTAGCATCAGGTATGCACACACCTGTGGAGATAATGTATACAAGTGTTCTCCAGAGGGATGGGATTTGATTCCGTAGGTGACACTGATGGAATACAGCAGTGAGAGTCTTAAGAAATTTGATAGATATCACAAAAGAGACATTTTTAATAGTGTAAAAATCAGTAAAGGTGTTTTTCAAAATATATATAATTGAGAAAATATACACTACTCTAAAGAGAGAGTAGATTATGAGATAGAGACGCAGGAAAGGACTATCTCAATTGTGTCCCCCAAAGCAAATAAATTTTTATTAAGTCCAGTACCTTGCTTTTTATAACAATACAATAGCTTACAAAAGAAAACAAAGCTTTAGTACGCACTCTTGGAAATACCTTTTCAGATGATGGTGAAAATAATAAAACAGCAATGAAAATAATGACACCCATAAGAGTACACACTGGGTGCATACAATATTCTCAGCACTAGGCTGAGCAACACAGTGGGTATTTTACGTACACATTCCTGAATCCTTGAAAAATCCCTGAAGCCATATATTATTACTTACATTATTCATGCAAGAAAACTAGAGCTCTAAGACAGGAAAAGCAAGAAACACAAATGATTCTTTTCATTTTATAATTTTATTTATCAGTCCATGATTTATCTTTTGAATGCCTGATTTTCTATCTTCTTCATCCTAGGGGAGAGAGTATTAAGTTCTTTAACAGCAAAGGATTAAATATATAGTCATTCTCTCCACCAAGATCTATAAAGTATTTGTTTGGGGCACAAAAATAAATAAGACAGAAATCTTGCCCTTTAAAAACTCAAGTCTGGCCAGCAGCAGTGGCACATGCCTGATATCCCAGCACTTTGGGAGGCTGAGGCAGGCAGATCACCTGAGGTCAAGAGTTTGGGACCAGCCTGGCCAACATGGTGAAACCCTGTCTCTACTAAAAATACGAAAACTAGCCAGGCAAGGTGGCGGGCGCCTGTAATCCCAGCTACTCGGAAGGCTGAGGCACAAGAATCACTTGAACCCAGGAGGCAGAGGTTGCAGTGAGGCAAGATCATGCCACTGCACTCCAGCCTGGGCAACAGAGCAAGACTCTGTCTCAAAAAAAAAAAAACACAAACAACAACCACCACAAAAACTCAAGTCTATGCAGCATCACCTACTTTCTTCCTTAAAAATAAGACGAATACATGGTTCTGTTATACGGAAAGGAGGGAAAGTGATGAAAATTATACCAGCAGCACCTCCATTTTTCCTGTGAGGTAGGACTGAGTCACATATATGTTTATATGTTGTGAGTTCTAGATAAATAATAAATGTCTTACTCTGGGTTTAAATGTGAGTTAATCCGTTCCTCTCCATGCATCACCTTCTAAGAGATTTCCTCAGCATTTTCTTCCACCTCATAATGCTCTTTCTCACTACATCTATACTCTTTCTCATCCACATCATGATTTCTTGCTCTGACCTTATTGATGCTACTAGGCTGGTGCAAAAGTAATTGCTCTTTACATATGTATCTCTTTAAACACCTTCAAGTCTGTTGGGAGTTGGTCTATTTCACGGATCTAGGGTCCCAATTCTGTCACTGATTGCTCTGCTGACACGCTTAGTCCCATTCATTGTTTCATTAGTGTGTACCCTTTGACTTGAGTTCACCATCACCAAAAAGCTGTGTTTACAAGAGCCCCAAATCCGGGAACGGAGAACACTGCCATGGGCATGAACACTAGAGGGCGCACTCAAACTCGAAGATTTGGTGTTCAGGACCCTGCTGGCAAGGAAAGTTCTTATTTGGGCGCCCCGTGGGAACCTAGAGGCGCAGTGTCTTCTTCATGAGACAACGTCCATCCACAGCCATCTTCGTCTTCTCGTCCTGAGGGGCGAATCTGCAGTTTTTTTGTGTTTTTGTTTTGCAGGTAGAACAGCTCACTGTGGCTTCTGGATTCAGTTTCTGGCCTCCCTGCTCATCAGACTCAAGCCTCACCCGCTTCTCCCATCCCTGAGCATGTTTATGAGCCCCAGCCCCCAGAGACATTTCAACTTGGGTTCCTACTGAGGATTCCAGACTTGACCTCTCTTTTTATTTCTGTCCCCTGGAACTGTCCCTTTCTTGCTTTGGGGACGTTCTCTATTTTTTTAGTGCCACTATATGAGGGTAAGAGATCTATCCCATCAACTCAGCCTACTGTTTTGCTGGAAATCTTACAAAAGAACTATCTTCTTTATGTTTTCACCTCAATTCCAGAGTAACTAGAAATACTACCCTACGTAGTGTGCAAAGGGTACACACTAATGAAACAATGAATGGAACTAAGCGCGTCAGCAGAACAATCAGTGACAGAATTTGGACCCCAGATCCGCAAAATAGACCAACTCCTAACAGACTCCCAACCCTACGTGGGCACAGACACTTAGTTTGAATGCTATTCCAGTGTTTTCATGTTGATAAATATGAACATTTTAAATCTTAAGGGAAGATAGGTAGTTTTAAGTCCGTCCTTTCAATTTTACATCTGCATTTAAAAATATAATTTAAACTACTATTTAACCATTAATTATATCCCAAAAAAAGAGGATATAAAAACCCAAGTGAACACAAAGTTAACCTACTTGCCCATGGTTTTGAAACCCAGCCCACACAATTCCCAACCTCTGTAGCATGTTCCCTTGGCTAGATGAATATCAAATGTAAGATGATTTCTATGGTTAGGAGTTGAGTTGAAAGCAGAAACTCTTTAGTCTTAAACTAGAAGTTTCATTTTTTTATGTGCAAAAGCATCTATCTGCAAATGCCCAAATGAGAAACAACAGACTGGCTGAAACTATTCAGCACCACACCTGGCCACTAGGGAGTGATCAGGATTTTTCAGGGACTGCCTCATCTCAGCATAATATTTATAATGCATCTTACTTTTTACTTTTGAGTTTTTATTTCTTCGAACAGGGTTAGGAAAATCCAGTAATTAAAGATTCCAGGACTCTAAAGTACATTTCAGAAAAGCAGAATTGTTCATGAGATCTTATAACCATGCTAGGTTCTTCGGACATTACTTTGTGTGGTTATGTGACCAGAGGAGTTTGGTCTCAGGCTATAAAAGGCATAAGTCTTTCTAATCTGTGCATGAGCAAATATAGCACACAGGAAATCATTGCAAAGCGCTGATATAATCTTTTCTGTTTTACTCCATCTGAAGATGGCTCCTGTCTGAACCATGCACACTAATCATTTAATGTTCTACAGAAGAAAAAAACAAACAGAGCAGGGAGGGAGATGTGGTCATATACTGGATCTACACTTAAAACAGTGAATGGCTGCTACCCCCCACCTCCTGCAGTAGGAAAGGGAGGTCATAATTATATGGTGGGGCAGGAATGGGTCAAAAGCAAATTGCCTGAGTGAGAGAAGTTCTAGAAGGTCACATGGTGAGACTGGCTGAAAAGTACCTCCAGAACTAGTGAATGTTTTCACTTGGCTTGAAGTCACAGAAAGAGCATTGCAGCATAATAGAATTACACATCCTTTGGGAGATATCCTTCTCTCACTAGGAGTTTGAAATTCTTGGTGATATCAACCTAAGCTCCACGTAGTTATGGAGGTAAAGGAAACTGGAGGCTTTGAGAATTACAAAATATACCACAGATGGAATATTATCCAACTATATTTCTTGCCTCCCCTAAACATCAGTTACACGGTTCTGTCAAGAGATTCAGAGCTGCCAAGGGTCAATTGCTCAGTTGTAGCAAAAACTATTTTCAGTTCATGGAATGGCATGACTAAATCAAAGAAAAATAAAATAGAATAAAAAGGCATCTCAAGTGGCCAGAAAACATGGGGCATATGGAAGTAGGCAGGCAATGAGGCAGGATGTTCACGAGAGAAGCACAATATTTCATTAGCTCCTTTAAAAAAAAGTTGCTAAAGAAACCTGGAGGGCTCAAATTTGGCTCAGAAGGAAGGGGAAGTCTGAAATAAGTATAGTAATGATAAACACATGCGAAGTTCACTATAATCTTCCCACTGTTTCTTTCCTTGCTAAGTTAATTTTTCTTATAGCAGGCATCTTCAACAACCAACTATGTCAATTTATTATTTCCATATGTTCTTTCTTTCTTTCCCCTAAATTCCAAAGACTAGTCATAATTATATGGTGGGGCAGGAATGGGTCAAAAGCAAATTGCCTGAGTGAGAGAAGTTCTAGAAGGTCACATGAGCTTTCAAAATCTGAATTAAATCAGAGAAGACATTGAACAATTTTGTGCAGACACCTTTGAGAGTGAAGAACTATATCTTATAAATGGTGTTAATAATGCATTTGGCCCTTAATACAAACTTATTTGATAGCCCTGAATGTAATTCCTACTACATATCTATATGAGTCAGGCTTCACAGGTCTAGATGAAATTCTTTTCATATAATATTTTCACTGAAGGAGCATAGCTAGTATTCAGAAGGAATATCCTAATAGAATTTTAAAGCTTTTCCCAATGAGAGATGGCTTGCTTTTATCATGCTTCTTGAGGAGAAAAAAGCTTAAGAGGTTTCAAATAAACAGCTTATCAATATAGAATATTATTTAATCAGACCAGAGACATAGTGAGATTAAAATTTTAAGGACAAATTATTCTGCACTAGCTTTCATAATTTTTAATTATAATTTCTACAATTTTATAACGTAAGTTATTTGAAAACATACTTAGCTATTCCCAAAGAGAGTCAAATTTCCATTGCTCATCTCAAAAGGCATAAAAAGCACCAACACATCCTTCCATTCCTCCAAACCTGTTGTGAATCATATTTTTAAATTTCAAGTCATTCAATAAAATGTCTTCTAAAATACAAAAAGTACATAAAATGAGGAATTAATTTATTTTCTTCTTTGTATCTCAGATTTGATTGGGAATAATTTGCAAGGGTTTTCTGTTTCTTGTCAGAAGAGTTTCTGTTCAGTTATTCAATAAAACATGTATTGAGTACTCATTGTTCAGAAAGAGCCCTATGGAAAGCAGAAGATGGAGTATACATTTATTCAGGGTTTTATCACAGCAGAGACAGACATATTCCATGACACATATATAAGGATACCCATTTCTGTGGGCAGATGCATTAGAAAAGATACAGAACTGACAACACAGCTGAGGAGACACGCTAAACTATCCTAGTACAGACCTTCCTTGCTGACAGAACCTGATTTTGTTCAACAATCAGGGCTGGAGCAAGGGCAAGGCTAGTAAGTACCTTGTTTGCAGTGTAAAATTTCAGGGGATATGAAAAAATTCAGTAATCAAGATAAATAGTACTTTAATATAATTTTTAAAGGTCTAAATTAATGCAAAACTCCAGGATGAGCACACCATCAACATTTTGAATAAAGACCCTGGAGCCCCAATGGGGCTCCGCAAGAGACTGTACTGATCCTGTCTTTATTTAAAATCTAGAGTGCTGTTCATCATTGTTTGATTTTTTGCATTCATATACCTTTTTAAAATATTGAATTAGTATATTATTTCTCTTGATTACTGAGTGTTTCAGCACCATTTAAATAGTGTACCCAAGACGAGTTCCTCACTCACCTAATCCTGGTCCCAGGCCTGCTGGACTCAGGAGTTAAATAGTGGTTTTTTCCACTCCCCCTTGGCAGACACTTCCTTTTCAATTACACCTAGAGGCAGCCACACAAATAGCTCTGGCCATTCATATGCAAACAATTCTGCACATGGCTTCTATGTAAGATTTGGCTTTTGTTGTTGATTTCTGATACTAAGCAGAGAGCAAAGAAGCCAGTTACCCCCACCCTCCCACTACTGCCTGTCTCTGAACACTGCCAGCAGCCATCCTAACATGAAATAAAAACCAAGGGCAAGAGCCAACCCCGTGAGGATGACTGAGCAAAACGACAGCACTTGGGTCCTTGCTGCTGCTGCTGAGCTCTGAACCAGCCCTGTACTGCTTATTCTTTGCATCTAGTTAGGAGACAATGAACATCCTTATGATATAAACCACTATTAGACTATCTATCTATTACCTGAAGTCAAAATATTTCTAATGGATATTCTAGCTTAATAGCCAGTGAGCTTTTGGAGTAAGGGTTTCTAAACTTTACTGCATTGATGACTTAAAACATATATGTTAATATTTCATCTCTGAATCATTTGCTTCTAGGTAGTGAAGCAGTGCAAATTCTCAATGGAATTCTCAATTGGAACATGGCTGTAATCTCTTCATATGATAATTAATTGTGGAAATGTATGCAAATTAGAGGTCAAACCATCCTTGAAATAAAATATATTGATTTTTTCCTACTAAATACTTGTGATAAAAATGTCAGTGTCAATAATGTCAACAGAAATCTCCTTTTGTATTCTGCTCTTGCAAATAAAGAATTCAATAAAGAATTCTATTGTGTTGTCGTTTGAGGATGAAGGAGGGAATTTTCCTGAAGAGATAAAGAATGTCCCAAATGTCCCTTATGTTCCTTTGTTTCCCTAGATTCAAGAGCAATAGAATCAATGTGTTAGGAACCTTAGATATAATAGCCCTATAGGCTCATTTTTCACTTGAAAAAATTGAGATCAAAATAGAAGACAATAGGAGATTTTCTATACATCAAAGAAGCAGTTAACAGCAGTGTCGCAACAATTGCACAGGTTTCCTTTCCCAGTCTAGTATTCTTTAAACATGAACCATGATGCTTTCTAAAAAATTTGACTCAGAGAGGAGGTCAAAGCACATGAGTCTCTGAGTAGAACAGCCTACATCGATATTCATTAAGTAGTGCTGGAAGGCAAAGGTCTATAATTGTGCTATCCAATTTGGTAGACACTGGCAATAGATGACTACATTTAACTAATTAAAATTAAATACAATTAAAATTTATTACTTTAGAAGTAACATTTCAATCCTCAACAGCTATACATGGCTAATGGCTACCATATTTGTCAGTACAGAATATGAGCATTTCTATTATCATAGAAAGTTCTATTGGTCAGCACTGCTTTATAGCCATGAGTTCGCTTATTGTTCTGTTTCTAATTATAGGAACAGGAAGAAGGGAAGGATCACCTATAGAAAACTCAACCTGAAAGGGTAAAAGAAGAATTGCATGCATTACTACAAAAGCTACTCAGGCTAAATATGTATCTCTCTCATTTCCTCTGCATGGTAATATAATATCTATTAATTTCAAAAAGTATTTTTATCACTTAAATTCAAAAGCATCTGAAAATCAACAATTCTCAAATGTGATGGCACCTTCTGAAAGCATGCATACATCAGAAATTTTCCTCCGAAGACTGCCTTTGGGAGTTAAATAAATTAGCTTTCTTATGCCAAGTTAACATGAACTTAGCCCTTAAAATAACTTCGGGAGGAAAACTTTACTGATAAAACGGTCTGAAATAGTCTGGTTGTTTCTTCTCTCCAAATCTCATGTTGGCATGTGATCCCCAATGTTGAAGGTGGGGCCTAGTGAGCTGTGTTTGGGACATGGGAGAAGACCCCTCATGAATGATTTGGTGCCCTCTTTGCCGTAATGAGTTCATGTAACATCTAGGTTGTTAAAAAAGAATCTGGGACATCTGCCCTGTCTCTCTTGCTCCCACTCTTGGCATGTGATATGCCCACACCCCCTTCACCTTCTGCCGTGAGTAAAAGCTTCCTGAGGCCTCACCAGAAGTCAAGCAGATGTTGTTGCCATGCTTGTACAGCCTGCAGAACTGTTAGCCAAATAAACCTCTTGTCTTTATAAATTACCCACTCTCAGGTATTCCTTTACAGTAATGCAAAATGGACTAAATCACAGTCTATGGTGGATTTTCATTAAAGAAAATCTTGGATTTTAAGTATTCTGCTGAAACATGTACACATACATACACACACCTAGGTCTTATTAAATCTTACATAACATATTATTCAGAATTATCTTTCGCATTGTAAAGTTCTCGCATAATGCTTGGACTTGATGCTCAAGAAGATGTGGCTTTGTATCTTAACAAACTCAGGCTATTTCTAAAGCAATATGATTGCTAGATTCGACACTCTTGACAAGTTTATGAATCTTCATTTGAGTTGGGACTAACATAATTTTTAAAATTAGCTTCATAGAGGTGCCATTTAGATAGAATAATATTTACTCATTTAAATGTAAAATTTAATGACTTTTAACAAATGTATAAAACCTGTCACCACCTCTTCATCTTGATATAAAATATTTGCAGCAACTCAAATAATCTCTCATATACCTTGCAGTCAATTTCCTCCTTGACCCTGTATCCAGGCAGCCATTAATAGGTATTCTGCTGCTACAGTTCTATCTTCCATAGAATGTCACCTAATGAGATAATGAATACATAGTCTTTTGTATCTAGAATCTTTCATTTAGCATGATACTCTGAGATTCATCCAGCTCGGTCTCTGTATTTGTAGTTTATTTTCCTTTTTATTGCCCAATAGTTCTCCATTTTACATAATTAATTTGTCCATTTCCATTGATGAAGTTTTGGGTTGTTTCCAGTTTGGAGTTTTTAAGAATAAAGCTTCTATGAACCCTTGGATACAATCTTTCTGTAGACATTATTCAATATTATATTACTCTTGGGAAAACACCTAGGAGTGGATTTTTTGGGACTTACTGTAAGTATATGTGTAACTTTTGAAGAAATGTCACATTTCCAAAGTGGCTGAATTATCAATGCATCATCATCCTGCATTATTAACAAAAAAACAAGTGGTCCAGTTGTACCATATCCTTGCCAACACTTGGTATTGTCAGCCTTTCTAATTTTAGTCAGTCTACAGTGTGTGTGGAGGTATCTCATAATGCAGTTGTATGTCTAAATCTCTAGTCCATTTTTTAAAAATTAGATTGTTTTCTTAAGTTTAAGACTTTATATATGCTGGGCACAAGACCACATATACATATGGTAAATGTGTGTATCGCTCTCTTTGTGTGTATGTATATCAAATATTTCACAAATATTCCCACACAGTGTATGGCTTGCTTATCCATTTTCTTAATGGTGTCTTTGAAGAGAAAATGCTTTCCATTTTGAATGTGGTCCAATTTATCAAATTTTCTGGTATGTGCTTTTCATATTCTAGCTAAAAATCTAGGCTGGGTGTGGTGGCTCAAGACTGTAATCCCAGCACTTTGGGAGGCCGAGATGGGCGGATCACGAGGTCAGGAGATCGAGACCATCCTGGCTAACATGGTGAAACCCCGTCTCTACTAAAAAATACAAAAAACTAGCCAGGCGAGGTGGCGGGCGCCTGTAGTCCTAGCTACTCGGGAGGCTGAGGCAGGAGAATGGCATAAACCCAGGAGGCGGAGCTTGCAGTGAGCTGAGATCCTGCCACTGCACTCCAGCCTGGGCGACAGAGCGAGACTCTGTCTCAAAAAAATAAAAATAAAAATAAAAATAAAAAAATAAAGAATCTTTCCTAATCCAAACTTTTGGAAATGTTTCTTATATGTTTCCTTCCACAAGTTTTTAAATTTTTGCTCTTAACCTTAGGTCTATCATCCCTATCAGTTAATTGTTGTATATTGTGTGAAGCAATATTTAGAGTTTACTTTTTGCAGAGAGATGTACAATTTTTCCAGTACTACTTGTTGAAGACTATCATTTCCTCATTGATTTACCATAGCCTCTTCATTAAAAGTTAATTGACAATATATATGTATATGTGGGCCTATTTCTGATCTCTGCTTTCTGTTCATTGCCTTATAGTTTTCCTCATGCAGTTACATCATTGTTTTGAGTTCTTGTAGTGTAGGTCTTCCAGCATTTCCCTGCATAACAAACTAAAAAGAAAAGGCAGCGGTGGAGCTTAGAAGCATACCTCGTTATCATGATGAAAGTTGCGAACCCCTTCCTTCACTTAACCCATTCCCTGCCTTTTATTTTTCCTCAACCCTATCACTATGTAACCAATTCTACTACATGTCTATATCTTATTATTATCTGATTCTCCTAATAAAATGTAAACTCAGTGTGGGCCAGGATTTATTTCTGTTTTACTTTCTGGGGTAACCCTAGTAACTAAAACAATTTCTGGCACATAATAAGCACTTAATAAATATCGAGTAAATTATTAATGAACTGGACCTCTGCTTTCATCTTTAAATAAGTAATGCTGTGTGCTGAAGCCAGAGAATTGAGTGGCACAAAAAATCAAACATACAAATGAGAATGACAATCATTAATCACCTCTGAGAGCTGCCATGAGCACTCTGCTCAGCTGTTCCTGGCGTCAGGGTCTTGCTTCATTGATTTTAGTTAACAGGGTTTAGAGCCTCTCTAAGGCATACCCAGATGTATTTTCAGGGTAGGATGGGTCAAATATTGTTACCCCGACTTTTTACAGTGGGGATTAGAGGAATCCATTCATTTTGGTGCTTTAGCACACAACATCACTGTGGATGACAGCATGAGTCTGGCAGGGCCCTTCATTGTGAATAAGAACACTGTCTCACTCATGGAACATGTGTGATTAGACTTGCCCCTGGGTCATATGAAGGAATTGGGGGAGCAAAAGATAAAGAATAATTCCACCTAAAGCCAGAGATTACCTCCCAGCCCCTCTTTAGTCAATCATAAAAAAGATTCAAGAAAATACAAATTTAAAGTGTTGATTAAATCAAAAACTAAATTAAATAATATTTGGAAACCTTAATGCACTCTTTTGTTGTTGTTGTGCTGGTAACGGAGAGATACCACCATTGCTGTCCGCTGCAGATGGCATAAGCTTTGTCTCCCAAATGTAACCAAGGTGGCTTACCTTGTTTTGATATAAAGAGAAGACAGGAGAACATAATCCAAGAAAAATACTGCCTAATTAAAACGTTACTCACCCCACATTTAATCTCCAACTCTTCCTCTGTACATAAGATAGGGATTTTTATCTACCTTCAGTATGGGAAATAGATGAATTGCCTATTTAATGTTTAGAAAGATTAGAATATACTTAAAGATAAATAAAATACAATAACGTACCATTTGAGGCCAAATGGAAACACTCTTTTAAATCAGGATTCTAACTTTACAAATTCTTATTCCCAGTGTTAACTCAACCACATTGCACAACTTTACTTATAAAGCAATCCACTCAAAGACTTAAAATAATAAAAACTATCTCCCTGTTGAGACAAATCAACCAAAAAACAACTGAAATTTTACCTGAAGATAAAATATAAATATTCAATCTTAAAAAATTATTTAATTAGTGGCCCTAGAATGCAAAACTAACTTGAAAGTTATTAATAACTTTCAAAACTCAATAAACCATTTTCATCAGAGTCTAATTATTGCTTATAAAAATGCACAACAGGGACCCTCTCAGCTCTCATGAGCCAAAGATCAATAACAACATTAAAGCCCAGTCTACATATTAAAACCAATTCTCTTTGTTAATAACTTAGAGTGGTTACATGCAGCATTTTCTCCTAATATCTCTGTGCACTCCTGAATAATCATTACATACCTAGATTACAGGATTGAAAAGTGGTTTTTTAAAACTATTTCATTTCTCCAGATAGAAAACTGACAACAGACTTTAAAATCAGAAACGTATCCCCAAATGCATTTTTTAATGTAAAAAGCAGGCAATGTGGTTATACCTTAGCTGGTTCCTTTGCAAACAGATTAGAATATTTTGCCAATATGATTTTGACATTATATCACATAAAACATCCAGTCATGTGCATGACAATGAAAAGACAAATTATTCACGGAACAAAGGATATTTAAGGATCCATAACAACACATTTCCTCCCCAAGTAAACTCTTAGGAGGATAAGTCATATTCTATAGTGAAACAAGTGAAGATCACACTTGGTTTATGTAAATTTTAGTTTACAGAGAAAATGTTGAGTTCAAGAGAGTTTTCAACAATTAGCAGTGTCTTCCTATATGTTAATCAGATTCATATGAAAATACTAAAACTAAATATTAAAAATAATGTCATGCTATCTGTTTCTAATTAAAATAAATGTTCTTAATTCCTCCTTGGAGAAAGTAGGACATTATCATGCAATCACACACATTTATGATTTCTAAAGGTCAGAGTGGTAGATCTGAGACTAGATGAACAGAGAGATACTGGAAGCAATTTTACCCAAGATTTATATATTCAGACTCAGAAACCTCTGGAATCTCAGAGGGACTCAAGGAATCCTCTACTGCAGCCCCTCCTGTGACAATGAGGTTGCTATATCCTAATGAAGAGGCTAAACTCAGCCAGTACCATGACTCCGCACAACTGCTTGGTGCATTAGACACCAGACAGCCAAAACCCAGAGAGGAAACAGAGCATCATGAGACATGCATGGAGCCATGGGATACTCATGGAGCCATGGACACACATGGAACTGTGGGACCCGCATGGAGCCATGGGGCAAGAAAGGATATGTGGACATGCGTGGAACCATGGGATATGTGTGGAACCATGGGACACACAGGGAGCCATGGGACATACATACATGGAGTTGTGAACATGCCTGGAACCGTGGACACACATGGAGGGATGGGGATATGCAGGGATACATGGACACACATAAAGACATGGATATGCCTGGAGCTGTGGGATCTGCATGGAATCACAGACAAGCATGGAGCCATGAGACATGCATGTAGCTGTGAGAGACCCATGGGACCACGGCACATGCATGGAGCCATGAGACACACATGCGTGGAGTCATGTCACACACATAGAGCTGTGGACACACATGGAGCCTAGCACAGAAACATCTCATTCACTCATCCAGCATTCCCTCATTTTCTGAGAGGTTACAGTTTGTTGTGCTTGACACTGCCAATGTTACGCCTTCTCCAGCCACAGAAGAAGCAGATGGCAGGTTGAACAATGCCAGTGGCCCACAGGACAGCACAGGGGTCAAGGGAAGAGTGACAGGAGGCCGGAAAACAGGTAAGAAAGGCAGTTATGATGACAACATGTAATGTACACATGGCCACATTCGAGAAGGGCAGAAAGAGCTTCCTTAGACTGGGAGAGGGGCTGGGGACACAGTGAGTGAATGTGAAAAAGAGCCAACTCAGTTACAAAACATATCACATATTCTTCCTGTCAACATTTAACAAAGCAATGCGTGCAACACACACATAAATATAACGTCATATAATGATACGTTTTGAAAGGAAAATATAGGATCCATGAAAAAATAATCATTCATACTGTGATACGGGAATAAAACCCAAGTTTAAAATCCTAATTGGTCACTTTCAGTCACTGCTTTTTCAATCACCTAAGACTATATATGGGGATAAAGGCAGCTGTTAAAACCCAAGATCCTTAGGGAAGCAGCAGAAAACCAAGTGCAACCCCCAGCCCAGTCCCGGTGATGACCCAAGCTGGAGCAGTCATCTCAATTCCCTCCATGCCTTTCCCAAGGCACTGGAGCTAAATGTTGCAAATCCTCTATCATGAGTCCATGCAGCTCTTCCATGAGTTTCAGAACAATTCTCAGGCCAATCAATAAACCCATAAGCAGGAGGACACTCTACAAGAACATCAAGGAGTTAAAGATAAAGATCGCTGGGACCTGGGAATGGAAATCAATAGGGCCCTGCCTGATTCTGCAGGCAGGAGTAATCTTAGGCATTAATGCTAAATGCTGCCAGCTAAGAGCCTGAAGAAAGGCCTCCAAATCAGTCATATGAAGGACCCAAGCAAAGTACAGCATGACTCACATCACTGGTGGTCTTTCTTTGTGAATAATGTGAAATCGCTTCCCACAGACCAATTCCTATAACAGGAGCTTGCTCTCTAAATAGCCAGCATACTGAGTAAACTTTAATCAATAAACAAACAAAAGCAGAATATGGCACATCGCCTTAAGTAGACATTAAACATTTAAAACTAATTTCAGAGATGGTTTTGAGAATCAGTAAGCATGCTGAGAAACACGCTGTCTTGAAGGGTCACAATTTTTTTCCCTCTTTATTGGAATAGACGTTTGAGCAAATGACAAGGACATATTTCTGAACGGTGTGTCTGTAATGGGTCAGGGTGTTTTAGCAGCCACTGTACAATCAGGGATAAATACTCCAGAAAATACAGTCAAGCAAGTAACCTTGCAAACACAGCAAGTTGTAAAAGTGTGTTGTGCAATGAACTCCACTAGACAGGAGGAGCCTGCAGTGGCAAATACTTCACAGACGCTGGAAAAAAAAAGATTATACCAGCATCTTCTGCCTAGCCAGGTAAATCAGATCAAGACTGTGACAGAACATGCTAAGTTCCATGAAGACCTTCTGTTAGCATCCAGTTCTTCATCAGTAGCCTCCAGTGCATAATATTAAATCATGGTATTTTAAACATGCATGGAAATCAGAATTTTAAGTCAAGAATATCTGGTTCTTCCTTTATTTCCCCCGGTCAGTATCTCATCCTGCTTTCTCAAAGTTTCTTGGAATGGTGCCTTACAAAAAAGTGTTCACGGGGAGTTGCGGAGGCCACTTGTTCAGCTGTAACATGAGCCATTTCAAGGCCTGAGTGGGCCCATAACATCACACGACATTTTGTGTGTGTGTGTGAAAAATAGTTTTATTCTCTCCTCAGAGAAGCACTTCCTTTCTAAGGCCCTGTTCTCTTGGCCTGGGACCTACCTACTCCTCTTCAGCCAAGACAGAGATCCTCAGGAACTCCTTCCTCTCCTGCATCCACCCCCACCCACCAGCTTTCCTGCATCCTGGGTGCTTTGGCCTCCTGCCCTCCAGGCTCACTGGAGGTGGAGTTGGCTTCCTATAACTTAACTGGGCACCTGTTCCCAGTTGCTATCCCCTCCTACAGCACCGGGGTCTCTGCTTAAACAATCATCTCCCCCCTCCTCTCTCTTTAGCCTCTTCCTTCACCTTGTTCCTTCCCATCACCATTTGAGGATGGTTAAGTCATGCTCTTTTAAAAGTTGTGCCCTATGTCCCTGCATGGCTGACATGAGTTCTTCTCTCCTTATATCTATCATATCATCCCTAACCTTCGATGTATCCCCACACACATCACCATCCGGTTTCTTCCTCCAACCCTGCGGTGAAACTGCTCTGATAAATGCTGCCTTTTATGTGTCCTCCCAGAAGATATACTGAAGTCCTAACCACAGGTACCTCTGAATGTGACCATATTTGGCAACAGCACCTTTGCAGATGAATTGTTTAAGATGAGGTCATACTGGATTAGGGTTTGCCCTAAGTTCAACATGACTTATGTCCTTATAAAAAGAGAAGACAAAAAGACAGGGACACAGAGGGAGGATACCATGAGACTACAGACTAAGAGACTGGAGTGATGCATCCACAAGCCAAGGAATGCCAAACATTGCTGACAACCATGAGAAGCTAGGAGGAAGCAGAGAATGGTTCTTCTCTAGAGCCTTCAGAGAGAACACAGACCTTCAAACACCGTAATTTTGGACTCTGGCCTTCAGAAATGTGAGAAGAGACAATTAGGTTGTTTTAAGCCATCTAGTGTGTAGTAATTTGTTACAGCAGCCCTAAGCAGCTAATACAGTGCTGCTGACAGAATTTCTCAGAGTGACCAATTGTCCTGGCTTTTCCAGAACAGAAGCAACCAGGAAAGTCCCGGGAAAACCAGGACAAGTGTGTCACTCTTCCTTCTGGCACACACCTGCCTTGAACACTCTGCAGTATCTCACGCTCTGCTGGACACCGCCCTCTTGAAAATATCCCCTTTCTTGGTTCTCAGGAAGGCTTGCTCTCAACTAGATAATTCCATCTGGTGGCTCACAGGAACTCAGCCTTTTCCATCTAAAATCACCACACCCCTCATATCTGCTTTCTCTTCTTGATTCTATATGGAATCAACAGCCAAGAATGTGGGGATTGCAGTCAGGGCTTTCTCCTTGCTCCTGCTCTGCATCTACTGAATCCTCAACCACACTCCTTTCCAATTTCCAGAATCCACCTCTTCTCTACATTTCTGCCTCCCTTCCCTTAATGCAGTTCCTCCTCCCGTTGGTCTCAGTAGCAGCCTCAGAATGGGCTGTTCCTGACAGCACATTGTCATCCTCCAGATAGAGGATAAACTTGTTTAGATGCCTTCCAATGCCAGGCACCTCTGAATCCCCACTTGCCATGTGAGCCTCATGCCCTCTACCTCCTCCTCCATATCTTAAAATAAGATGTCCTGACTTCCTGTACGTGAGGCTTGCCAGGACCTGCAGCGTTTCCTCTCACACTTCAGGGCTTATCACTTGCTCTTTTCCTCTCCATGGAAACTTCTCCTTTCACAAATTTTGTAAACACCTTCTAACAATCACTTGGGATGCAACTCTGGCATGGCTTCATCCTAGAAACCTTCCTCAACCACCATCCTACAGCCCAGGATGTGGGCTTAGAGCCCCCTCTCCTAGGCTGTGCAGCACACAACATAGGCAGGCACCTGTTAGGACCCTTCACAGAATGTTATGCAATGGCCCTTTTGGTTCCCATTGCTAGAAATAGTCTAAACCCTTTTAATAGGAACTGAGCATCTTCTTGATCTCCTCAATATCTAGCAAAGACCCTGTACACAACAGGCTTCTCCTAAATGTTCATTGAATGTTCACTCCGAATTAAAAACATGCAAATAAAAATACACTGAGATGCCATTTATGCATTGAGTTTTGTCCAAATCCCAAAGCCTGATGGTGTACTCTGCAGGAAAGGCGGCAGAGAAACACGTATTCATATCCAGGGCAACTACAATGCACAGTGGCGCAACCTCTATGAAAGAGAATTGGGCAACATTTCCAAAACCACATACGCATTCACCCTTTGGCTCAGAAATCCCAATTCTAATAATCTCATTCAACGGTACACTTGCAAAAATATTAAATAATGTTTACAGGAGGCACTACTCACTGAAACACTATCCATGGTCACAAATGACAGAAAATAACCTAAGCATCTCTCAATAAGGAGTTTTTGATTAGGTTAGGGCTCATCACATAGGGGAAGCTATGTAGCTACAAAAAAAAAAAAAAAGAATGACATAAATCTCTACTAGAGAGTAGGCTCCAGCATATACCATTAGGTTAAAATAATGCTACACAGAGACAAGTCTATATAATAGCCACCTTTCATCTAAGAAAAGATAATATAAATATATATTTGTATGTGTGTGTGTGTTGCTTTGCTTCTATTACAAAAGTAGCCTAACCCATAAAATATAGGTAAATAGCTAAATGCATAAAGAGCTCTAGAATAGGATCAAGAAAAGAGGAAGTGAAGTCAGATTCCTTTGAACACCTGTTGCTTCAATAATTTGACTTTGAAACACTGCATAAAAACTTAATGTCAATTTTAAGAATTTCTAAAAATCAATAGAAAAATTAAACAAATGATAGTAACTGGGTCTTGGGTTGGTGCCATAACCACACAGAAAGAAATTATTTCTACTGATTTTAAAGCAGTAATTTTGCTAGAATTTTCCAGTGAAATATTTACTGTGAGGACCAAAAAAAAAAAACAGAGAAAAAAGTCATTTTAAAGATTTTTCAATAATCAAAAACAACTAGGGTTGCATGGAGCTGTAATTCTAAAATGACTGAGTGTATACTAAAGGAAAAAGGCAAATAAATAATTAGGTTGGTCTGCAGAGACTTGAGATTTTGTGCAAGGAAGAAATAAACACTGAGATGGGAAAGGTTAACAAAGACCCTAGAGTCCTGGAGATGAATTGTAAGTACCAGGAGAAGTTCATGGTATATTTTTAAAATGCTTTTCTTAGCACTGTCCACTGAGAAGACCTGTGGGCACGTTTGGTGCTCAAAGCATCCAGAAATGAGCGATTCCCAGATCTACGGAAAGAAATAGGTAAAAGGAATAGGAACATCTTGACACCCAGAGAGCAAAGAAGCTCTCAAAGATGACTTGGATGGAGTCAGAAGAATCCAGAAGCCACTCTCAAGAGGTTACTCTGGGCTTAAAATGCTACCACTTCACCGTGTACAAGGATGTAAGCTACATGGATTAAAATCCATCAAATATGTAAAAATTAGTGTATTAATAATAATTCTAAAAATCAAAATAAGAAAAAGGCAAACATAACATCTTATCCATCCCCTTTGGATGACAAATGAATGACCTCTGGGATATTAAAGAACCAACATATTTGTATATTTTTAAAAAATAAAAGTATAAATGGGTGGGGGGCGGGGACCATTTATTTTGACTTTCCTGCATAAAGTGTACCTTCAGGATATTCAAATAGCTGAGGAAGGAAATACAGTTTATATAGAAGTGTTCTAACCACTAAACAAGCAAAATAATAAAATGAGAAAATCCCAGTTGTGTACTCATCAGTGAATCAGTAGATTGAGGCACTGATCATCAATGACTGATCATTTCCCAGCTGGATATGCTCTGCCTCCTGAAGGAAGTACACAGCACTACCCATGATATAGTCAAGACAAAAACATCCAAACCTGGATCTCAGCAGGTGTCTTGAGATTACTAGGAATTTACAGACCTCTTTGGAAAAAGGAATATTTGAACCACACAATCAGAATGCGATGAGCAAACTCCAGACTGTGGGAAACTGTCCAGGACAAAGAACTTGGTTTCTGTAATTTGCAAAGGGTATGAAATAAAAGTAAAATATTAAAAGAGACTCAAGAAATATACCAACCAATGGCAGTGGGTGGAATTCACTTAAATTCTGATTTGACTTAAGTGGCCAAAAGATGCCTAAGTACTTATGAACCCATGAAAGATCTCGCAATGCCCACTGGGTGCTTGATGATGTCATGAAATCATTTATTGTTTGTTTGTTTGTTTGTTGTGATAATGGTACTGAATTTCTTATCTTTGAGTATTATAAACTGAAATCTAATGGATAAAATTATTTGATTTTTTTAAAATTTCCTCCAAAATAATTTAGTGGATGTGAGATGAAGCATGAGTGGAAATTGAGATGAAAAAGGATGGGGATGGGCCATGAATGCGACAAAGTCTATTTTCTTTTCCACTCTGAATGCTTGAGTGCCCGGATGTGAAGGACCTTAAATAAATTTCAATGAATAAAAGAATAAATGAGTGGATATACAGATTAATTATGTAATCCCACCAATCCATAGAGATACGTGGGACATTAAATCAATTCTGCTGCCATGCAATGCTAGATAGAAACAAAGGGGTAAGTTTGTGGCTAGACTAACGCATTGCAGGAAAATGTCATAGTGAAAAATTTTAGGCTTTCCTTAGTTTTGTTGTTATTGTTATGGTCACATTTTTATCCTTTGGTTCAAACACTTAGGAGGCCTGCAGTACCTGTTAAATAAAGGTGAACAGAAACAATGAGATTTTTTACCTTGGTAATCCCTGTCTTAGATCCCTCTTGAGGTAGTGATCAGTTTCTGGATATGAAATTCTAATGATAGAGGTTTTTGTATTTTTACCTTTATTTTAAACTATGTCTAAAACCAGAATCACTGGATTATACAGCATTTGTGTTGCTCTATTATCTTCTATCACTAAATACAGAATGTGCCTTTAGATGATGGCTTTGCATTCAGTGCTTGCTGGTCCCTTACCTTTATAGGAGATGACTGGGTGCTCAGCTCTCTGGCACTGAGTCGTACCCTGTGCCTCTGGGCGGGCGAGTCTCCATAGCCCCAGGCTTGAGAACAGCCATGCTATAACACAGGTTCCCTTCATGGTGGGCAAGGGGCCTCTGACTCTGGGCTCGTGTCTTCTAAACAGAAGCTCTTCTTCCCCTCATGTGTGGAAAGTGCCTAAAACACACAAAAGAGAAGAATCAGACGACCATGAGTTCATTTTCCGGTGGGTGGTCTTCTGGTAAAACTCCCTCACTAACATTAAGGTTACATTTTGTTGAGCTAGAGGAGAGCTTGGAGGGCTCAGACCAGCATATTTTGTCTACGTCATATCCCAGGCTGTATGAATACATGCGTGAGTGTGTGTATCTCAATACAGACCTCTCATTCTCCCCATAATTGCATGATATAGCCCATTTGTTTTAAACGAGAAATGCTCAAGCTTAAGCAGTACTGTCATCACACTCACTCCTAAGGAATGTAGATTAATAGATGGGATTGGCTGGATTTCCCTTGGCCACCTGTCCTAACCCTTTGCGCAAACACAGGTCTATATGTGGAAACCCTACAAATACCTGCCCATCTCTTTTTAACATTTAAAAGACTTATTTTTAAGAAGGCCATGGCCGTTGTCTTTCACCAATAAACTGATGAATATTATGCTACGCAACTTTAAAAAATCATCACGATTTGCTAAATTCTGTATTTTGTGACGCAGGATAACCTTTTAAAATTGTAGATAATCTGCCTGCAAAGCATCTGGCTAGAGATCAAGTGTGAATCAAATAAAATCTATATTGAGCACCTACTGGGTGAAATAAAAGTACTATGCCGGGAAACTTTAAAGATTATGAACAATTTAAATGATTAACAAGCATTAAAGTAATATAAGCCTGTAAAAATAACTATGATCCAAGCTGTTAGCAAATCTTAAAAAGAACGGGAGTGCTGTGGGAGTCAAGGGAGAGTGCGACTGCTACAGAGAAGGATCTATGACGGGTCCATGGAGGGGCTCAAATCTGAGTGTAATGCTGGAGGATAAGGAGGATTTCAACAGATGGAGGTTTCTAGAATGACATTCCATCCCCAGGGAAGAGAATGAAAAGGCACATTGGAGGGGCAAGAGGAAGAGGTATGCAACATGTTTTAGGAATGGTGTACCATACTCGATCCAGGAAATTTAAAGGGAATCATTGGGAAGAGCTTACAGAGTAGGTTAAGATTTGGAAGGCAAACTACACTAAGGTGTGAGGTCTTTATTTTCAGGCGACAAGCTACCGTAGTATACTAATGTTAGAAGATCTTATTAATATTAATAAGGCCATTATCACAATAATGTACCTAGGAAATTAGGCAGATGAGAGCATAGAAATGGAGAAGTCAATTTGAAGCCACTACAGTTGTTAAAAAGAGAAATAAATGAAGCAGTGACTTTGGTGGTGTCAATGGGAATAAAAAGGCAAACACAGTACACGACGACTGTGGGTAAAGGAAACTACAGCAAATTAAAGACGGCCACAGATTCTGGCATTCCTCGCATTGAGAGGTGGAGCTATGTTCTCCACCTAGAATCTGGGTTGGTTCGGTGACTGCTCTGCTCATTTGAATACAACAGAAGTCATCTTGTGCTAGTTTCCAAGCCCAGGCCCTAAAAGCCTGGCAATTGCTACATCCTGCAGCTTAGAACACATTCTTTAAGACACTGAGACACTAGGTCAAAAGTCCAACTACACTGAGATGGCCATGCTAGAGAGAACACGTTTAGGTGCTCCAGTTTTTGGATCACACATGAGCCCAACTCTCCAGCCATGAGTGAAGTTGAAACCCACTGAGTAATTTCAGTAGATATTATGAGAGCAAAAGAATCTCTCAGTTGAGCACTGCCCAAATTCCTGACCCCACAAATGTAAAATATAATAAAAGAGTGGTTGTTATAATCTGCTAAATTTTGGGAACACAGAGCAAAGAGACACTGATGAACTTAAGGCAGATAATGTAAGTGACTTCAAGGATTGTGATGCCATTCATTTTAATAGGATAATCAACGGAGGGATTTTGTTTAGATGAGATTAGAATCGTGTGTGTGTGTGTGTGTGTGTGTGTGTGTGTGCGCGCACATTAAGTTTAAGACACCTGGCCAGGCATGGTGGCTCATGCCTGTAATCCCAGCACTTTGGGAGGCTGAGGCAGGTGAATCACCTGAGGTCAGGAGTTTGAGACCAGCCTGGGAAATATAATGAGATTTTGTCGATACAAAAAATAAAAATAAAAATTGGTCAGGCGTAGTAGTGTGTGTCTGTAGTCTTAGCTACTTGAGTGGCTGAAGCAGAAGGATTGCATTAGCCCAGAAGCTCAAGGCTGCAGTGAGCTGAGAAGGTGCCACTGGACTCCTGCCTTGGCAACAGAGCAAGACTTTGTCTCTAAATATAAAAATAGTAATTAATAAATACATACATAAAAGAGAGAGGAATTGAAGAAAATCCAGAGAAAACTGAGGTGGGACGCTATTAGGGTCCCAGTAAAGAAAGTGAAAGAAAGGAAAGAGGCCTTCTTTAAAAAGGAGTGCTTACCACCTGAATAAATGGTGAGATTTCAAGACAAAGAAAACATAGATTTGAGGGTGTATCAAATTTCACATTCTGTATTTTTTGAGTCAACCAAATGGGGAAGAAGGATAAGACATGATAATTTAAATTTTGAAATTGAAGAGTAGAAAAATTATGGGTTAATTTCATAGAGGTTGGTTCAATATAAATAAACCTGACCAGAAACCTGAAGGTCCAGCTGAGTTTAGAGTCTCTCATTCCCTCAATATTTACTGAGTGACAACTGCATACCCAGCATGTAAGAATTTGCAAAGGAACCAAGCAGCACGAGGTAAGGCCTACTGCATCCATAAGCAGCAACCATGGAGCTAATATAAGGAAGCCAAGTACAGACTCACCAGGACCAAGAACTTCAGAGCAGGCAGGAGGTTGGGGTCCTTAAGAATGGAAGGAATTGTACAACATTCCCATTGACCAAAACATTCAGGTTGGGCAGAGAAATAGGTAATGGCACTGCAAATCAACACAAGGGAAGAGTATAGCTTCTGTAGGAACAAGAGATGCTGAGCATGAAGGTGGAGGATGGGCTAGGGAGGAAAACGGAGAGCCAGAGGCTCATCTATCCACCAGCCCACAATCCCTGCCCAAGCACAGAGCACGGTAATGGACAATGGATGAGCAAATGTTCATTGATCCTGGGTTATAACATTAAAAGTATGAGATTCACTTTTGAAAAGGAGTTACAGTGTGCAACACTGGAGTATGCTTTAGAACTCCAGTCTAAAGGTAACCAGATGAAGTAGCCTATCTTTTCTGAGCCTCCTGACCTAAGACTTAAGATATGAAATTTTATCAAATTATGTATTTTAAAATAAACACTTGTTAGAGGTGCTTTAGATGTGATGTCATCCTGTTAAAAGCAAGGAGGTTTGGGGCACCCATACCAGTTCAGGTAAATTATCACAGTCACACATCAAAACAGATCAGCAATGATGAAGATAAAAGGAGAAGGATGATGAAGTGGCAATCGACCCTTAATACATGCTAGCTCTGTAGTAAGCATGATGCCAAGCACTCACACCCATGCCTGGCACCCAACAGCCACCCAGAACCATATCACTGATAAGTCCACTCTCACAGAGCAGCAAGCCATCATGGAAATGGATTGGAGCACTGTCCTGCCATCATCTCCAAGAATGAATGCAAATCAACTAGGGACTAAGAGCACATTCTTTTCTTATACACAGTTTTTCAACGTGCACATCTAAGCCAACATAGATTCCCCTTCTGCTACTGATGAAGGGCATCATCCAGACCTGCTTGTGACTGAAACTGTCCTTTATTTACAATATGCCGCCCACTCTGATCTTAAGACATGTGACGTTAGAAGCCCTAACATCTTTGCCTCCTGAATGAAAGGAAGAGAAAAATAACACAAGTGTCTGAAATGCTCTTTCCTTGGGATTTGGAAAGCGACAATTAGAGAAGAGGGGAAATGACACATACAGAGAACGAGCAGCTAAAATGGAACACGTAGTTCGAGGGTGATGAGCTGAAATGACATGTTTGTCATGTTAGGAAAGAACATTTAATGAGAACAGGTAATTTTTTGAGGTTTATAATTTTCAGACTGTAACATATTACCTTTTTTCTTAAACTAAAGGTACTGTAAACTGTCATTATGGTAAGGTGACAGGAAAGGGCATTTATAGTCTTCATGTAGAGACGTGGGCTTTTTTGAGCAGCTTACCATGGAAAGCTAACTCCTTGAAGACGCTTTTACTCTAAATAGACTCAGCTTTAAATAGCAGGTACCTCCTTCCTGGACTCAGCAGGTCCATCTTGTACTGAATCATGGAGCTCTTGCCTCTCAGTGGTGTAGGAGGAACACATTTATATCAGGGCTTTTAGTGCTCAAGCTCAGCACTATTGACATTTTAGTCATATAATTCTGTGTTCTGGGCTATTCTATGCCTTTAGCAGCATCCCTGGCCTGTACCTACTAGAGCCAGTAACACCCCCCTCCC
Source organism: Macaca mulatta (assembly GCF_049350105.2). Classification (NCBI taxonomy): domain Eukaryota; kingdom Metazoa; phylum Chordata; class Mammalia; order Primates; family Cercopithecidae; genus Macaca; species Macaca mulatta. Next base: position 10,516,861 of record NC_133411.1, read on the forward strand.
ATGGCCAACTTTGCACCAACCAAAATTGTCTCCAGACACTGCCAAATTGCCCCAGTTGAGAACCTCTACGATAGATAGATAGATAGATAGATAGATAGATAGATAGATAGATAGATAGGCAGGCAGATACATACATACCTACATACATACATACGCATACATGCATAGATAACTTCCCTCTTTGGAAGTTAAATGAGCTGCCGTGACTTGAAAGATTATTCAAAATATGCTTATCTAAAACACCAAACTAAATTTGTGTTGAGTCATTCAGGCAAAATTTCAAAATATATGAAATTCCTGTTAATTTTAACTATGTGCTACATTTGGGAAATACATTATGAAGGAATTTTCAAAGGATCAAAGTTGTTCTAACATCATCCTACCAACTCTAGAAAAATAAAAATATATGACGTGAGTTAATATGAAACAAATGATTTTGCCAATATGAAGATTTATTCTAGAAAGCCAGTTTGGGTGACAACATATAAGCATTTTTGGTGCCTCTACTTCAAAACCCCTGAAACCCCTAAAATTCCTTTTATTTTCCTGATGTAGGAGGATATCTCTATAAGCTTGATCTAAATAAGTACAACTCTGTATAGAAGTGTTTGTGCAATAAATAACATTTCTCATTCACTCCCACGCTACAAATGAAACTGAATAGGCTTTGGGGACAGAAAATAACTGCTCCTTTTAGGAAAAAAAAAATTGCTGTCAGATAAAAAAGAAATCAAAGGAATAAAAGCTTCCATGAGGCGTTTTGCTTAGGGAACAGTGTCTAACCAGTTATTAATAAATACAGATCCAACATAAGCTTAATGTACTTTTCAGAGGAGGCTGGGTTTCTTCTGAGCTATAGGCCTATCATAAAGATGGATATAGCCTAATCTGTTGTTACAGTCCAGAGAGCCCACAAACCCCTCCTGGGTCCATCCCTTACTTGATGGCATTAGAGACTTCCTTTGGCAAGAGGACAAAGGAGTCAGGTGAGCGAGCTGACCCAGTGAGGTGGCCTCAGAGATGTCTCAGGAAGTCCTGCCCCATGCATGCCACAGCAGGACCATTCTTAGTACCAAAAGGCTGAAGCTAGTATTAGAGGCGATTGCTGCATGTGTGCCTCTTAATTAGGAACAGTTACAGCTTGTTATAATGTAGAAAACATAACATCCAAGATTTGCAGAGTTGGAACATGTTTTTTTTTTTTTTTTTTTTTGAGACATAGTCTAGTTCTCTTGCCCAAGCTGGAGTGCAATGGCACGATCTCGGCTCACTGCAACCTCCACCTCCTGGGTTCAAGCAGTTCTCCTGCCTCAGCCTCCTGAGTAGCTGGGATTACAGGCACACACCACCACACCTGGCTAATTTTTGTGTTTTTAGTAGAGACAGGGTTTCACCATGTTGGTCAGGCTGGTCTTGAACTCCTGACCTCGTGATCCTCCCACCTCAGCCTCCCAAAGTGCTGGGATTACAGGCATAAGCCACCGTGCCCAGCTGGAACATGCTTTTCAAATGTTTGTTTTTGCATTTGTTCTTTCCATTTCTTACCCCTGTTTTAGGGGATCAGATGAACTGCTCACACAGAAACTGAATGCAGCAGAACTACTAAAGACTACCCAGACTGAATGCAGCAGAACTACTAAAGAATCATTCCAGCAAACCAACTAACCCCGAAGCCAGGCCCTACACATCCTGTCAGAGCCAAAGATGGGGTCCAGTGCATGATTGTCAGCTACTGCCCAGTAAATACTGCTGCCTATTCAAGAACCCAGGATTCAGCTTCTGCCTTTCAAAGAAAATCATGCTTTTCCAGGAATCGCTGAGAATTAGTTTCTTCTTAATCTGTCTCCACTACTCACACTGCAAGACCTTCCCTGTGGTCCCTCTCGCCTCACCAGGGTCCTCAGAGGCAGCCTTGCACACTCAGTAGCCACATCTGCACCCTTGCTGATGCCATGAGCCCCTCATCTGCCTAGTCCTCCCACTGCTCCAGGTACAGACCGTCTTCCATGGTCACACCATGGTGGCTGACGCCAGCTGCAGTGGCAGCTCCTCTCCAGAAACCCAGATGGGACAGTAGAGTGCCTGCCACACCACTGCTTCCATGTGAAAGGTTGCCTTGGATAGACCCAGACCTTTTGTGTTTCTAAGTCTTAAGTTTTGCTTCTCTCTTTCATTGTAAACAATCTACACATAGTTCCAATGCCAAGTACATGTGCTCCAACATGCTGAATTGGCTGCCTGAATGAATCCGAGAAAACAGAACTAGTGTCCTACGGGCCATTTATAATCCACCCATCCCCTGCCACTGAGTGAGCCCATTGTGAGGTGGCTTAGGCCCTTGGTACATCTGAGACAAGAAATGACTCAAGGACTCCCAGAATTTGGAAGGTGAACGAGGAAAGAGAAATCACCTAGTCTCTCTTCCCTCTTTGTAGCTCAGAGAGATTAAACAGTGCATGTGAGATGAACGGTGCCGTGACAGGCCACATCAAGACAGGTCCTGCTACCTTCTGGCTGTTTATATTCTACAGCCTGAGCTCCCTGCTCAAGCTTCTAAAACCACATACTTGTGGTCACAAGGTCACATGACCTGATCACTCCCAGACTAGGAGCATAGTCTTGTCTCTAGTGAAAATAATTAGGGACGCACCTAAAGCATGAAAACAGGCAGTGTCTCCAGGGTGTCCGTAATCCGTATTAATCCAGCCATACTGAAGGATTTCTTCTGTGGACCAGGTACAGCTTTCTAAGACAGGAGTGAGGATGAAGACGACGGTAGCCCCAGCACTCCCAGATCACAACTCAGAGTCGTCAAACAAAGAAAAACCTCTTTTTATATTTATGAAATAAAAGTAGGAATAGAAGCAAAGTTGTCGGAAACAAAGAAGGAAGAAATCCTCCTGAATGGGGGAATATAGAAACCGTGATCTTTAAAGAGGTTCAAGTTAGAGTGTTCAATGAAGCAGGAATAAACAATCCAGGAGAATCAAAGCCCCGGTGTGTTTAGGACTAGAAGGAATGTATTAAATGAATCTATGCTCTTTTCTTCCTGTTGTATCAGATATTCTAGGTACAGTGCAGGAAACAATTAAATGAAGAATCAATAAAACAATAAACTTAAGTTAATGCAATGTTCAAGTAAATAGATTCTTCTAATCTTTTTCAAAAACAATAACTGAACATTTTATTATTTGGGAAATATAGTGAAATTAAAGGTTTCCTCTTATTACATTGAGCCCATAAGGGGAATCAGGATGTTCCAACAAATATATCACATCTCTTCAATTTTTATAGCGCACTTACAAAGAAACAAGATCTTTTTTATATTATTTGAACCCATGTGTCTTGATTGCCAAGTTTCAGCTGAAAGAAATTTGTCATAAATGAACTAGGGAAACATCTTTAGGAATGTGTTACTGAAACACGGGCCACCCTTAACTCCAGAAACACCACTGACTGCTACCTTCAGGTAATTGAAGAAGTTGGCTTTGTTACCCATAGATTTTCATCACATGTGAACCCAGAGGAGATGGAATTTTATGACTATATAAAAGGACCTCATGATATAAAATGGAAAAAAGCAAACATTAAACTATTTTATACATTTCAATAATGGTTCGGCTCCAGTGACCTTCTTTTATATCTCTCTTCAAAGGGAATTGTTATTACACATTTGTCTTCTTCCCCTTGTTTAGCTCCAGATCGCCTGGAGGAACGATAAAAATAAATGAAGTCCATTAGATAAAATTATTATTTACACAAAGGCAATATTAATTTTATCTGTCAGCAGGTTTTAAAACTAAGTGAAAGTTCATTCAATCTACTTCTGTGTCAGCTAAACCAACAAAAGCCCTTTCTAAGAAAAAAAGAAAAAAGTACTTAAATAATGGGCTTTCGAGGCAATGTAACTACCTGGGCAATTTCGAAAGAATTTACCTAGAGATGTTTCCTCAGGGCAGGAAATTCATGTGGACACACTAAAATATTCCAGTTATAAATGGCGCTCACCATATGAAGTTACTATTCATAGCTCTCATTCGCTTTTAGCTAAGAGGTACAAGAACAGAGCGCCATTTTCTCTCTCATCCACCACACGATGTGGAGTCTATGCCCGGACAGGAAAGCAACGCTACCACAGTGGGAAGAAAAGACGATACCCTTCTACTGTCGTCAGTCTGGTCAATATCACTGATCACCTCCTGCTTGTGAAATCCAGGGAGCTTACGGAACTAGTCATCTCCATGGCCTTTGTGACCACTGACCTTTCCTGGAATATCTCCTGACATCCTCTGTTCCCTGGATTCTGTAACTCCCCAATCTCCCTGCATTTACTTCACACCTAGCATTCTCCTCAAGTGAAAGTACACGCCAATCTCTTCTGAATGTTCATTGTTTTCTCCATCTACACATTCTCAGAGGCCCTTGTCTTCAGACCCATGTGATTTCACATGGTCTCTAAAAACTGGTGGCTCTCAAATCTAGACCCTCTCCCCAACCTCTGTATACAATCTAGACCCTTACATCAAAATAGGGGTATTTACATAAAAAAGCCAGTGTAATTGCTCGAAAGCAGACCTCGTTATCTGTCTTCATCAGCTGTCTCCCTTGTGTCTACTTCCTCTCATAACTAACTACACCATCACTCAGACAGTCAACTCAGAGCTCAAGGGACACCCACCATTCCCTCCTCCTCCATCTTCCCAAACTCACTCCTCATTTTGTCAGTGTCTTGACAATCCTTCCCTTACCCACTTCTGGAATCCAGGCCCTCCTCTCCATCCTGACCAACATCCTGTATTTCTTACCTCTGCAATTTCAGCCATTTGTTGTTGTTGTTGTTGTTGAGTTTCCTTGCTGCTAATCCCAACCCTTAAGCATCACCTCTAAGGAGCCTTCTATGAATTTTTTCCCACTTTTCTCTCGTCCCTATCTGACCCCACTGTACGTTGATTCTTATTCCTATTACAGCCTTTATCATCCTGAACTACAATTACCTGTGTATCTGCCTCCTTCTAAAACAGGGCTATGAAAACCTCAGTCTCCAGACAGTACTGGACATAGTGCAGACAAACAGTCAACACCTGAGAAGTGGATGAATGGAGAAAAAGAATGCAAATCCACATGTGCCTCTCTACCTTACCTCTGTACCTCTGTACAATATTAGCGCTTCCATTAAAACGCTATCCAAGTTCCCTTTTTTTCTATGACTCTGCCATTCATTGTCACAGATGTTTTATCCCTCTTTTAAAATTCTCTTAACATCTGGTCCAAATACAAAGATTCCCATGGTTTTGAAAAATGTCCTTTCTAAATGTCATAATTTTCCAATTAATGGTCAAAGGGATGAAGGGATTACTATAGCCAGACAGACTTAAAAAAAAAGGGGGTCCCCTGGACCTGGAAACATGAAAGCAGACAGAAGATATAACCAAATGTACGAACCCTGAGGGGGTCAGATAAGTTATTCCAGCACAGATAATTCGCTGGAACCACTTGAAATGTCAAAGGACAAAAAAGGAGGACATTACAATTCACAGCACAAAGAAACTTACTGAATTAATAATTTTAGGCTAAGAAATACAAATACCTTAAAATATCAGAAAAATTTACAGTAAATAGACTGCTAATATGCTTAGATAAACTAGACTATTTAGCAGAAAGTCCTCTGATGTGATGTTTTCAGATTTTAGCCAGGAATAACATGGTGTATATCTGAGGAAACCTCTTAAATCCAATGGACTAGACATGTCAATGTTGATACATTTGAGTTAATTAAAACTTGTCACAATCTCCGGTCTCAAAAAAAAAGTCAGACCTCTAGAGCATTAATTATCATTTTTGGTGAGTATATTAAAAATAAAAACAAGAAATCCATCCTAAAATAAAAATTACCAAGACATATCCTATAAAAATCAAAGATTTCACTAAGTAGACAATAAAAAAAGATACAAGAAATGCAAAGTAGGTTATGTACAGTACTCAAACATCTTTCACAGGTTTCCTGAAATAAACCTGTAAGATAAGTATTCTCATTCCTTGCTATTTTACAGATATAGAGTCAGGACTCAAGGAGGTCCCATTGCCAAATGGAAGAAGTAAAAATTGTAACAGGTAAGTCCCTGGCCCTACAACCCAGGGTCATCTTGCCGTCCCCTCACTTCTGCAAGGATTGTCTATTGACTAAGGATTGGGACCCAGGCTAGACACACAGGTCATCCGGCTGAAGACATGAAGCTGATGATTTATTTCTACCAACTAACTTCTTGTCGAGCCTGAAAATGTGTTTTCTTAGAGATGAAAATTTCACTAAGTAACTAGCTGCAGCATCGTTCACTGACTCTGGGACCAGAGACCTCACTGACCAGGATTTAATCCAGCAAATGCCACAATAGTTTTATCCGTGTCATGTGCCCTCCTCTGTCCGTCATCTATACATCCTTCCTTGAGGCAGGGGTGGAGGGGCGGGATGGGCCCATGGCTCATTCAGTCCCATGACTTAAATAACATTTCCCGGCTGGTGAATGTAAGTGTACATATCACCTTCAACCTGTGCCTGAAACTGCAACTTCCATCTGCTTCTTCACCTCTACCTGAGACAAAGAATTGCCTCCAAACTAACCAGGACCAAGCGAACCACTGGTGGTCCCCCTTCCCCAGCCTGCTTCTTGGCTGAGTCTTTGCCATCACAGCTGGAGTCATTTTGGATTGCTCTAATTCCCCCTCACAACACTCTAAACCATAAGAAAATCCTGTCACTGCTGCCTCAAAAAATGTATATCGCACCCCTTCTCTCCCGTCTGCTACTGCAATCCCACCTCAAGCACCTTCCTCTCTCACCTGGACTTAGCAGAAGCTATTCTAATTTGCCTTGGTGTTTTTCACTCATGCCCCTCAAAAGTCCATTTTCTGTGTTGCATCCAGATAAATCTTTGTAAAGAGCTCACCAGGTTAAGTAATTTTTCCCTGAAATTTCCAATAGATCTCTTTGCAACCTCCCTAAAATGCAAGATCCTGACCTCCACCAACAAACCCTCCTCCATGGCCACCTCCCTATTTCTACATGATCTCCAGCCCTCCTGTTCCCTGTGCTCCCACCACACACATGCACATGCACGCATGTGCATAGAACTGCTTTCTGGTCTCGAAACCCACCAAGCTCATCACCTTGCAGATGGCACTTGCTGGTCCTTAGATCCTAGATCTTTTTCTAGATTCTCCCAAGGTCCCTTCTCACTATTCAGGTTTTACTAAAATGTCACGTCTGCCGGAAGGCCTCCCTGGCCAGGCAGGCTAAAGCACCTCCCTTTTACTCCATTATTAGATTCCATTATTATTTTTCTTCTTCATATCACTTAAAAATACTTAAAATTGCTTGACTGATATATTGGTGAGTTTGGGGATTTTTTTACATCCTATTATATGAAATTGATTTAAAGGATCTACAATTTTCACAGCTTCTTCTTTTAATGTGCTGTATGTACATCAAAATATCACGTTGTACATCTTAGGTATATACAAGTAAATAAATAAACAAAAATATTCCATAGGCAAACAGATACAGGTATATTCAGTACCTTCAAGGAAGGTAAATTGAGGCTGGGAAGCTTCAGTATTGGGACAGAATAAAATATACTGGCGAGCTCAACGACAGCAAAATAGTTTCCAGAGGCCTTTGTCCTCAGTCATCTCAGTGATATTGGATATGTACGCTTGCATGGGAGGAATAACAGGACTTAGATGATAGTCAGTTGATGTCCTTGTGTGAGTCCTGTTTAACCCACTAGAATACAAGTAATTGGAGGACAGAGATTTTATTTTGTTCTCTCGCTATCCCGAGGACCTAGGACACAGTATGACCCATATAAATATTACCTACTGATGGACTAGGTAGTGGAAAGGCCAGAAACCAAGATAGTCATTGTCCAAGTGATGGATAAACTCACTGTGAAGGCCAAGATACATCCTACTAAATAAAGGCAATGACTTTGTTTTGGCCATTGAGTAGCGATTATGGTAAGTTTCGGGAGCGCTGCTATGGAAAAGTACAAGTTAGTTCACAGTCGGCCAATTAGGTGAAACTTAGGAACACAAAGTCAATACAGAATTAACTTCCCCTAAAGCATCTAATGATTAGCACATAATGCGATGCTATAACATCTCACATGCTGTGAACATACGGTATCTCATCCTTCAGTTCATTAGCCTGAAATGTGGAGAGGTCATGGAGGACATTACAGTAAAGGTCTCCACGGTGGAAACGTAACCCCCAAGTGTCTTCACTTCTGTATTTGAAAATATTAAAAGCTATGTGATGGGGAATATGTTAATGAAAATACAAAAATGATCCCATCCTAAATATAAAGCCAGAAAAAGTAATGACAGATGGCACCCATTTGGTAAGTAGTTCCTAAATACTGAAGGGGTTAAATACTGTTGCTAGATGCCTGAGTGTCTCCTTTCTCAGTCCAAAAGAGTGAGAACCATCTACGGTGTTCCTCAGCCTACAAAGTCCCAGCAATCCGCCCTGCCTCCAACACTAGTTTAGGAGAGGCAACCTTGCATAGATAGTAGGAGCACAGACTCTGGATCCAGATTGCCTGAGTTCAAATCTTCGCTCCACCATTAACCTTATGCTTCAGTTTCCATGTCCTGTAATATGGAGATCAAAACCATAGCTTAAAATTATATGAGTTAATTTGAAAGAACTTAGACCACTTACTGGCAATTAGGAAGCGCTAAAAAATTTTGACAATTATAAACAAATAAAGGCTATTTAAAAAAAAAAAGGAAAATGCTTTATAAATCTTGTAGGAAAGACATGTCTAACAACCAAATTAGTGTCTTCCTAAAAAAACACAATAAAATCAGTTCAGTGTTTAATAAGAACTGTGAGAATGTGCTGCCTTAGCCCTAGGAAAATTCAACATCTGCCCAAGAAATCTATAAAAGAATGCTCATAGCAGCATTGTTCATAATAGCAAAAAATTAGAAATAATACAGGTGTCCACTGAGAGAATGCAAATTTTCATGATCTAATTTATCACAGTGAAAATGGATGGACAACAGCTATATGCAACATAAATATTAGAAATAAGAACATCGAGAGAAAAAAGAATATATTCTGCTACTGAATATATTATATAAGAATAATATATAGTGCTACTGTGAATATGAATAAGTGTGGTGTGAACAACAGAGGTATTCCCCAGGATCAAGCCCCCAGTGGAATTAGGTCACCTACAGTCCTTCTTAGGCCCCACACTTTCCCACTTCCACCCTTCTGCCTAGAACACATTCCTCCACGTCCACATTAGAACTTTATCCATTCTCTGAGGTCCATATCAAACACCGGCTCCCCCAAGAGTGGTAACCATTTACCCTGTGAGAAGCAAGGAAGCCTCCAGGAAGCCTGCTAAGGACACACCATTGCCTCCGTGGCCCTCAGCAGGTCCTGCCATGGAGTCTGGATTCCTGTGATGTGGGATACGCTGTCCCTGCTGTACATTAAAGCCACAAGACCAGAGCCTGGCCTGCTTGTTACTGAGGCCACTCACTGCCCACCAAAGTTCCTTGCACATAGAAAGTACCTAATATTTATGGAATGAACATATCAACCAACTGAGCAATAACAAATCATGGAAAGAAGCCCCAGGTTGATCTGGGAGGAAGTGGGGGAGCAGGCAGGTTTTGGACGTGTGGGAATCATGTCAATGAAGTGGAAATAGAAAGATCACACTTTTGGCAGAGAAATGAAATAAAGTCTCAAGATAGAATGTACCAAGAATGGAGGCAGCAAATGCAGTTTTTGTTTGAAAAGACCAAAGTTATAAGTAGTAAGATCAGATAAATTATGGCACATCCATACTATTAAATATTATACAGCTTATAAAGCCAATGTAGTAAAACTCCATATACTGAGTGTATAAATCCAATCATGATGTGAGCGGAAAAAAATAAAGTGTAGACATTTATTTATCCATAGATTAAAACTAGAGAACAAAAACTCCAATGTTTGACTAAAATAAACCAAGAAAATTGTAGTTACTTCTAAGTCATGGGGAAATTTTAAAAAATATAATTCTATATTGAACTTTCAACAATATGCGTTTATTAATTTGGTAATTTAAAATGAATAAAATATTTAAAGGAAGGAGATAAGATTAGTTTTATGGGTTAACCAGTGAGACAGGATTTTGACGCACATAGTTAGATCCAATTCAGGGTTGACTTGCCAGGTGTAAGACAGCAGAAAACCATGGAGGGAACCATTGCTGCAGTGCAGAAGAGAAAGAACTGGTTCAAAGAACAGGCGGTGTGAAGATATAAACCTTGATAAAGCAGAGGTCTTCTTTCCGTAAGTGTTCTCCAAACTGAACATGAAATCTTTGTTATTCTCAATAATAAAAATCTCCAAACCCTCTCTTCAAATATAACACTTTTAGTAAAGAAAATAATTATTGCCTTTTAATAAAATTTGTCCTATAATTTGCATTTCCACTGCCAACAACAAGCATTTTACTTTGCAAACAATCCTCTTTGGCACTTGGTTTTCTTTTTTTTTTTTTTTTTTTTAATATTACACTTTAAGTTCTAGGGTACATGAGCATAATGTGCAGGTTCGTTACATATGTATACTTGTGCCATGTTGGTGTGCTGCACCCATCAACTCATCAGCACCTATCAACTCGTCATTTACATCAGGTATAACTCCCAATGCAATCCCTCTCCCCTCCCCCCTCCCCATGATAGAAGACTTTCCCAGTGCTACAATTCCTCATTTTGGAAAGATGAGTTTCATAAGAAAACAAAATTTAATACTCTTTGTAATCAAACTACAAAAATTCTCACTTCTATTAAAGATGCATCCCATTTCCCATTTGTGATTTTAGAAACAGCATCTTAAACTTGAGTAAAAGCTTTAATACGAAAAAAAAAAAAAAAAAAAGAAATCTTTGTTATTCTCATGTAAAGTTGGTCCAAAAAAAAGTTATGTTCAGAATGTGTGGCGTACAGGTGTAGCCTGTGAGTCAATGATAGCCATTTCTAAAACTAGAACTTGCGACCTCTTACTTGCTAGTCTCAGTTTACCTGGAAGGAAAAAAGTCACTTGTACCTAAGGAAATGAAACTGGTTTTATCAGCTCCATCAGATAAACTATATTATCCAAAGCTCTCTGCTTATACCAAGAAGAAATGTTCAGGCACCTAGTCATTAACAAATACTTTCCATTGTGACCTGGCTATACTGTGTTTTGGTCCTCAAAGTGGCCCCCCGTAGCTAGGTAAATAGCACACACCTGTTAATTCTTTACAGGAAAAGTAGCACACATGTTTCTTTTCTCTCTAAGCAATAGATTACATTTCTGGCTGAGTGAGTAGATGAAAGTGAAGTGCCTTCTCAAACATCATATGTAGGAGGAAACGTGTTCTGCTTAATCTTACTGTTCAAGAAAATCCCTGCAGTTCTCTTTGATTATGACCACAGTAACATAAGAGACAGTTCATTAACCACAGAGATGAAACTGGAGGCGATGGGGCTGTGCTTTGAGGACCAAACACCTCATTCTGGAAGGTCAGATGTTTCCTAAGCACAAATCTCACAGTTTAAGGACACTTCCTTGCAGGGGTATACAGACAGATCTATTTAGTTTAGTAACTAATGCCGTGTATCACAATAAATTGACAGGTTGTGGAAGGAAGCTACCCACGGGAGAAGTCTAGAAAAAAGTTAGTTTACAACTTGTAGGATCAGACAGTACTTTAATGACTGTGAGTTTTCAAACACAAACATGAGGCACTTGGTTGGTATGGCTGCTTAACAGAATGTGCTCTTTTGATTTAATGCACACACACACACACACACACACACACACACACACACATATATATCCTAAGAGCTTAATGTTATTTATCTACTTTGCCTAGTTGGTTTCACCTCTAGGACATTCTCCAAAGGAATTCATCAGATATTTTGTGCTGGGTATATTTTCTTATTTTCTGTATTGTTGATCCTCTGGCATTTGGAGACTTGTTCCTAGAGGGACTGGCCCTCCTAGGGCTAGCATGTTCCTAAAGACAGTACACAACACCCCAGAGTATACCTCTGCATACCTGCCAACCAGCCAAGCCAGAGCCTATACCCTCAACCATCTCCTTTATCAAACTCTCACCCAATGGGCCAATGTTTCCCCTACCTAAAGCACCCCAGAGCCAACTACCACGGCACTAGGGAACACCATATAGCCCAGCACCCAGCAAAAATACTCAAACTCTCAAATACTAAACTTAGTGTACCCACCCTCCCCTGCCCATTCCTTCCCGAGAGAACCCCAGTCAAGGCTCTGCAAGCCTCAGTCTTCACTCTTCTTCTGCCTCCCAACCCTCCCTGGTCCTTCCCCACATGGCTCTGTGTAGTGTGGTGAGCCTCCTGTTGACAGAGTCTGTGAACATAAACCTTTTCTTCATGACCATCATGTCTGCCTCTGCTGTCTCACCATCCTTGATTAAAACAAATCCCACAGACGTTTTTAACACAGATGTCAGCAAAGATTTACACTGAAATATATTCAACCTAGTCTGATTATTATGTATTACAAGCATAGTTTGGAAGCTTCTACTGAGGAAGAGGGAAATAGTTCTATACAAATGGAACAAGGAAGACAAAGAAAAAAACACAGGACCAAAGAAGACAAAATAAAATCAGGAAGATGAGACATTGCTTTTAAGATAAATATGCTCAAGTTAGAATTAAGTGTATTGGCAAGAAACTCAACTCTGTGTACCGCACATAAACAAACACACACATAGTCGCACACCCACATATACACATCCACACAACTGCACACATAAATGAGTGCTCATGTGAATGCACACACAAAAACACTTTCATACTGAAATATAAACATACATTTCCATAATTTATAAAACCAGCTGCACCTATCAGTGCCAGGGTGCAAATTCCAGCTCAGTCACTTCCTGGTTGTATGTTCTCTACTTCCATCTTCAAGTGGGGATAATACTAGCGTCTTTCTCAAATGGTTTGTAAGGATTTAGTAATTTAATCAACATAAAACACTTACAACAGTGCCAGGCCCACTGCAAGTACTCAATAATGGTTAGACATGACAATGGAGGTCTTTAAGGTTATAATTAACATCTGGAGAAAAACATACCCAATCATTAGAACATTCTGAGATATATGGCTTTATTAATACTTTTGGGCAATTGTTTTTGCAAGATTAACGTAAATCAGCTTGTATGATTATTATAATAAAAAAGTCATGTATCCTTTTGCCAAGAAGATGCTGCAGACAAGAATCAAGATGAATTGGGAGCTTAAGCACCCTCTCTAATTCACACCGCCAGAGGATGGCAGTAGCTTTACTAATAAGTCCAGTCCCCATAAACCTGTTATACATGATCATACTTGAAGGGTGGCATCAAGAATGTAGAAGACAGTGTCGAAGACAGCCCTTAATTATTTCTAAAATGACTAGAATTCTCATACCAAGTTACAGCCAAATCACCATCCAAACAGCCTCATCCTAACTCCACAACACCATGTTGATCACGATTCCCTGGGGCTTGGCATGTGAGTGGTGCTCTCCTGATAGGAAGAGCTAATCCACGCTATCGTCTTCAAAGAAAAATAAAATAGAGTGCAATGATATGCCCAACTTCTCTACAGGAAATCCAACATGGTCAACTATTTTTTTTTTTCACAGTAGAAAACTAGAATTTAAATTAGATTTTTTACATAACCAGCACAATGACCAGAGACTGCTAACTGAGAAGAAAACAGAAAAACACATCAAGGAAAACACTATGATAATTCAGAAGCCTAGAAAAAAATATGACACCAGTGTGGCATCCAATTCCAGGTCAAATTAAGTACATTGGTGGCGGGCATCCATAACTTCCTACATGGAAGTCGGAGCTGAAGTGTTCAAAAACACCAGAGCTGGCATCTTCATTTATCTTGAGAGTTTCCCCCACATATCATACTGAAGATAAAATACAATGAGATCATAACCCTTCAAAAGTGTAGCTTATTGTGCAATATTTTTCTCCAGTGGCTAATGGTGATTCTCACAGATTGGAACAGAAAAGGTTATAGCAAAGAGCAGGTCTGCGAGCACATTGAGAAAACAATTTCCTAACAGACAAGAGCCTCGGTAGAGTAGAAAAGACTCCAGCATGGCTGAGGATACTGAAGAACTGCAATTCAGGTAGATCAGGTACCAGGCCCTTCTGCCCTTCAGATGAAAAGTCTCCTCCATTTACCAAATTTGCCCACAAAAATATTTCCATTTTCTGTGTGCAATGTCATAAAAAACTGTGAAAAAAACTATGAGAGTTTGAGAACCACAGGCCTAAGTTTAATCCGGAAAAGAAACCATGATTCGGCAAAGTGAACCTTCTAGTGCCAGGTTATCAGCAATCTAGAAAGTGGCTGTGCCAGGACTTGAATTCACATATGTCTGAATCAGAAACCACTGTGCAAGCCTGTGCTACCAATGGTATAAAGACTGACTGTTTTGAGAATCCTGATAATCTGCAAAAATATTGTACCATCATCACCAAAGAAGACACCATGTTTTTTTAACTTTGAAAAATGTGTGCTTCATTTCAAATGTAAGATAGTGTTAAGATAGTTGCATCTCTATAAAAAATGAATTTCAATAACCCAGCAATCCCACACCTATGTATATATCTAAGAGAAATAAAACATCTGTTCACATAAAAACATTCATAGCAGCACTATTGATAATAGTCTAAAAAGTAGAAATGATCTGAATGTCCATCAACTAATAAATGGAGAACAGATGAAGAAATTGTGGTAGATATTACCATGAAGTGTTATTCAGCCAGTAAAAGGAATAAAGTGCTGACACATGCTATAACGTGGATGCTATAACATGCTATAAGCCTTGAAAACATGCTAAGTGAAAGAAATCAGGCGTGAAAGGCTACACATTTTATGATTCCACGTATATAAAATATCTAGAATAGACAAATCCATAGAGACAGAATATAGATTAGTGATTGCCAGGGGTTGGTGGGAGGAAGAATGGGGAGTTTCTGTTAATGGATACGGGTGTTCTTTTTGGGGTCATGAGAATATTCTAAAATTAGACAACAGTGGTGGTTACACAGCTCTGTGAATATACGAAAAAATATGAAAAATCTCAAGAGGGTAAATTTTATGATATGTGATTTATAACTTATGTAAAGCTGTTACTAAAAAATAATTTCCAAGTAGCAACCAGGCTACCAGGTTCTTGTGATGATGGTTCCAGCAGGAGCTGGTGAGAGAGAAAGAAGTTTAGGGTGTGGCTGATGACCAGAACGGACCTTGAGGGGAACTTCTTAGTCTGGGGTAAGGAGGGCTTCCATAGTGGTGTTTGGTGGTAGCAGTGACTATGGGAGTCCCAAAAGTAAAGGAAAGAGCTCTTTATATATGAAGCTTTCCACAGTCTAGGTTCCCATTAGCTTGACACAGATGGTCAAGGGGGATAACCTACTGGTATACATACAAAGTAAAAGAGCCATATACACCATGGAATACTATGCAGCCATAAAAAAGGATGACTTCATGACTTTTGCAGGAACATGTATGAAGCTGTAAACCATCATTCTCAGCAAACTAACACAGAAACAGAAAACCAAACACCGCATGTTCTCACTCATAAGTGGGAGTTGAACAAAGAGAACACATGGACACAGGGAGGGGAACATCACACCCCAGGGCCTGTCACAGGCCTTAAAGTAAAATTTAAAAAATAAAAGAATTAGGCCAGGCGCAGTGACTCACACCTGTAATCCCAGCACTTTGGGAGGCCGAGGCGGGTGGATCATGAGGTCAGGAGATGGAGACCATCCTGGCTAACACGGTGAAACCCCGTCTCTACTAAAAATACAAAAAATTAGCCGGGCGTGGTGATGGGTGCCTGTAGTCCCAGCTACTCGGGTGGCTGAGGCAGGAGAATGACGTGAACTCGGGAGGCGGAGCGTGCAGTGAACCAAGATCGCGCCACTGCACTCCAGCCTGGGAGACAGAGCGAGACTCTGTCTCGGGAAAAATAACAAATAAAATAAAGTAAAAGAAAATAAAAGAATTAAACTCAGACAACTTAAATAAAATAAAATCTTTTTATCATTGTCAATTCAGAATAATTTGATCAATTTAGATGAATTAAACAATCTGAAGATCTAAAAAAATGTACAATTGACATTCTTCTTCAGTAGTTTGAACACAATGCACATTTTTTACTGAAATGCACCAGCTTTCCAGATAGCTCATTGACCTATTAATATTCATGAAGAAATCAACTCTACAATTACTTTAAATACTTTGCATTATATATAATTATAATTTATTATAACTTATATTACCTAGAATTATAAATTACTTCATGCTTTATATTACTTATTTCCATGATTTATTTAATACTTGTGTTGGTGGAGACCTGTCTCTGAGCTCAGGAACTCACTCTCCTCTCCTCATGCTCTCAAGAGCATGCTTTTGTGTACTCTTAGACAATCCTGAGAGACTAGGTACATATTTCTTCACTCAAACACGTTTAATAGAAGTTTCCATTCTTTTCCCAGAATTTTTTCCACTGTTCAAGCAATTAAGGCCAATAGCTAAAGAAAACTTTTTCAGTACTGGTGATTCCCAAAGAGAAGAGCAAGCTGGCAGACCCAGTGAGCATGAAGGTGGATGAGCAGTATCCGTAAAAGTCGTGCCACACTGCCTGTACCTATTTCTTCCACTGTGTATGAATCACAAGTGCTTGCATATTTTACTGCACAGTGTGTTAAGTTTCAGTGAAGACAAAGGGTCTAGTGCCATATGTCAGCCAAAGACAATGTTTCCCACGGTGTCCACCCTTAATTATTAAACATGTTCTTCTAGAATCTCAGAACTATCCCAAAGGCCCAAAGGCCATATGTTCCACCTCCTAATGTAAGGCCTCAATCACATGACACCTATGCAATCACAAGGACTCAGCATCCCCCTGTGGTCCTCCTCTCAGCTCCTAAAAGAATCACCCTCATTTCACTGTTCCCACAGCACAGGGTTATAATGTGGGATGCACTGTTAAAACAGTATTTCAGATCACAAAATAGTTACGTTCCCCAAAATCATAGTTCTATAAATCATTAGCAAGCATCTTTTTATAAATTAATTCCTTGACCACTAGGCAAGACTCTCGTCCTATGGGGATTTTCTGGGCAAAATTTTTGTCCTATAGGAGTTTTCCTTAAAAAATTTAAAGATGAGAATCAGCCCGGGGTTGCTAGCTAAGCTCAACACAGTCCTAATGAGCAGCTGCTGCTTCTCCCAACTGTCACCATTCCTCCATACCAATGTCGCTGAGAAGGTCAGCACACTGTCTTCAGCACGCGCTAATAAATCAAACCCAAGTTTGTCCCAGTCGAAGAAGTCCCATGTATGAATTGCTACACACTTGTCTCCGCTGGTCTACAACATAGAAAATTGTGTCCTTATTTGTTGTAACCACCTGTTCACTACAATTAGCTCTATACACGTACACACTACATGCTAGACTCAGATGTCTAAACCATACTTCTTTGGCCCATCTATCTCTCTTAATGTCAATCTATAAGGGAGGATCCACAGAACGTTCACGTAATTCCTACAATTAACAAGGAGATGCAAGTCATTGCCAGGGACTAGTAAGTTCTGCTATAAACACACAATCACAGAGCAAGAAAGGATTTTGGCAGCTTATCCGCTCTTTCATCACCTCTCTGGCTTTTGAAAAGTGGAGTGTCTCAATCTCACCTCCAATTTCACAACAGATGCTATGACTTTACCTATGATTCCTCCATGCAAATGTGACTATTCTATAGGCCCTTTGAACTTTTTCTGGAATCGCACAGATGTGAGTTTGAAATATGCCCCACTTTCCAGCTTTGTGACTTTGAAAGAGTTACTAACCTTTGGTAACTCTCTTTCTTCTTAGAAGAAGTACTATCTACCTGTCAAGTTTTTGAGGACCCAGTAATCTCTAGTACCATCTACCTGTCAAGGTTTTGAGGTTTTGAATGTTAGTGAGGTGAAATAATCTACTGGTACCATCTACCTGTCAAGGTTTTGAAGACCCAATGATCTCATCATGCTTTTAATGTTCCCAATACACAACCAGAACTGTATTAAGGGTCCACAAGATGTTATCTGTTGAGTGCCCTTCTCACCCTGCCCCAGCCAGTGTCCTGGTTGAATCATCCCTGGCTCTGTTCTCCTTTTTGTCTCATGCATCCTCAACATGGCTTAACCCCCTCTATCAGAACCTTCTGGACTTGGTCTTATGATAGCCCTTGAACATGCCCAGTAAGATGCAACACAAACTCACTCCAAATTCCCCTTCCTGCCTCATGGTCCACTTTGCACCCACAATTCAGCAACCTTGACACCAGCATTTTATGCCTCCAGGCCCCTTGCTCTTTATGCTCCAAATGCCATCTCCAAACTACAATTTGCTATCTTCTCCCATTTTATGAAGGTCCACCACAAATGCATCCACAAAAGCTGTTAATTACCCTCTGTCATCACCCATTAGAATGAATTATTCCTTCCACTTTGCATTCAAACCCATTGCATGTATCCCTTATTATTTCACTTACAAAGTCATATAATGTTTATGAACTTAACTCCCCAATACAAACCAGACCATGAGCAAAGACACTCTTGTAGTACAGTACACATTTTTATCCCAATCGAGCTTAGGTCTGAAACATTGCAGAGACACAGGTAATGCTTGTAATACAAATGAGGAAGTACACAGAGAGATTAGGAAGCCCAGCTCCTCCACCAGGCACCCTAGTTTAAGTGTCTGTACTGCCCCTTGCTGGCTGGGTGACTTTGGGCAAGTTATTGCACCTCACTAACATTCAGTTGCTCGTTACAACACTAGGATATTAATTGTACTTTCCCCGTGGGTTGCTATGAGGATTGTAATATTGAATTCCCTCCATGCATCATCTCACACTGCCTAGCATACAATGATTAACACATACCCGCTGTCACATTAGAATGAAAATTGGAACCCCTAATTTTAAACCATCTCATACTCTGCTGAATAATGAGCCAGTCCTCTTTGCTGAATACTCCTTGACCGTCCACAGAGGCTTAAGGCTTAGAAGCAAAGAACTTATTAAAATAGAAGGAGAGAATGAGAGAAAAGGGAAACTAACTGTTCACAGACAGCTCTCCTCTTCTGCCACTACAGCCGGTCAGAAACATGGCAAAGGTCTGGGTATAAAACTACAGAGTGTTTACATCCAAGTTCTAAGCCTCACCCATTCTCCTACTGTGAATCAGTTTGTTTGTTTTGTTTGTTTGTTTGTTTTTTGAGACAAAGTCTCACTCTGTTGCCCAGGCTAGAGTGCACTGGTATGATCTTGGCTTACTGCAAACTCTGCCCTCCCCCCTCCCCAGTTCAAGCCATTCTCCTGCCTCAGTCTCCCCAGTAGCTGGGATTACAGGTACATGCCACCACGCCAGGCTAATTTTGTATTTTTAGCAGAGATGAGGTTTCACCATGTTGGCCAGGCTGGTCTCGAACTCCTGACCTCAGGTGATCTGTCTACCTCGGTCTCTCAAAGTGCTGGGATTACAGGTGTGAGCCACCGTGCCTGGCCTGTGAATAGGTTTTAAAAGAATTTCATATGATTCCTCTGTTCATTTTCCCATCTATGAAATCTACAGCTGTCATATTTCCCAGAACCATGGGGATACACATTTTCATTAGCTGCCTGCCATGAAGCTAGATTAAGAAGACATCAATGACTTTTTCTAATCAAAGTCATAAAGTCAAGTGGTTTCAAATAACAATCTCCACTATATATATGTTAAAGAGAAAAACAGCACCCATATTGTAGCCTGGGTGCCCATAATCTTCTAATACCAGCAATAAATCTTTCTGCCAAGGCTAAATCATTTATAAACATGTTAACACAGCGCAAGTCTCTAATGCTATATCACTAGATTTCTTATTTAATCAAATTGTTTTAAAATGTGTATTCGCAATACTGAGTGATTCAGCGGTTTATCTTATGAAACACCATCCCAGTGTCCCATTGGACACAAATTATTTGAAGGCAATGTCCCCTTGTTAAGGATAAAAACTCTGATTAGACTAACCTCTGATAGCTAGTTACTGAGTGCACAGAAAGAATGCAGCCACTAGTGAATAAACAAGTACTACAACCTTCCAGGTGGACTGTCTCAGGTGACCTCCAAAGGTTAGTTCATGTAGAAAGGATACTGGCGTTACAACCAGAAACCAACAAGTGATGCCCTCCTTTTGAAAAGTATTAGATTCCAGGATGGATTATCCAGTCAACCAAAGAAAGGGCAAATGTAAGGTAACCAGCTCTCCAGAGCGTGTTCTCTCACCCAGTTGAATGGGAAGCTATGTGGTTTGGAAGCAACTTCTAGAGTTACAGAATGTTAAACAAGATACTCATTATTTTACCCCACCATGAAACAACAAGCCCAAACAGCTAACTCCAGGAACGTTTTCTGAGACTGTGTGCACATCAAGAAACAAGAAACAAAATAGGGTGTTGAAAACACCCACATGTTACAGCATTTCTGTCCTTCCTGAGGATGGGAATAACATTAGAAATAACTTCCAGAAAAACAGACTCTCCAGACGTCCAAAATTCCCCAGAAATCTCACCATTTGGACTGACATATATACTCTGGAAAAATTGTTCCTATCATCCAGTAGCCATGAATTCTAACTTAGGGTTTTCTAAACTTTCCATTCCAAAGGCAGCACCTTTCTTAATTTTAAGCAATGTTTAAAGTCCAAAGCCCCAGGACAACATTTCTTCTGAGCCTGTGTCAGCTTCATTCAGCCTCATCGAACTGAATGATGTATAATCAAAGCCAATGGGATTCTGAAGGAGCCAGAAAGTGAGAAGAATACTAGACTCAAACCTGAAAAGAGCTGAGTCAATTACAGAAAAGTCCTGGCAAAGTAACTTCAGCCCCATGAGGTGCTGTTTCTCTGTGGGTAAATAAGGATACTGGCAACCCCTGTCTCTCGGGGCATTCGCAAGGAGTGAATGAGCTAACATGTACAAAGGGTGTTCAGAATGCAGGGTGCACAGCCAGTGGTCAATAATCATGAATTAATCTCCATGCCCTTTTAAATGGAGGGACTTCAACTAGGCTGGATTCTCTTCCATATCACATATTACTCCTTACCACTGAATTAGCCATATAGAAGCATATGCAGGTAAACAATGTCTGTAAGAGAGGTCACCAACTCATCCACGGTGAGCAGATGCAGACAGGTGTATCGTATAAGGTCACGAGTGGTCAGCAGAGCAAAGGACTCACAGGCCAGCAGAAACAACAAGACAATGAATATCTAGGACCTGTCTTTACCCATCAGGAATAAAAGCAACTTGGGTTTCCAATTTACCATGAATGATGATGATGGTACTACAGGTCCTCTGCCTTATGTAGTCAGAGAAGTAGACATGGAGGAAAGACTTTGTTAGAAATAAAGGAAAGTGAACATGGTTAAAATGACAACAAATTAGCTCTGTCTCAGAGGATTCCACATGCACAAGAGCAGTATTTGTCCAAATACTAACATTTTCCCAGTGGCAATTACTTACTTACTGCTAAGTCCAGCAGAGGCAGTGATACTAATTTATAATGTGTGAAATAAAGAAAAGATACCACAGGCTTTTAAAAGGCTGGCCAGTGGGAATAGTCACATAAAGATCCCAGCCCAGATTTATTAAAAATTACAATAATTAGGCCTAGAAAAGTAGAAAACTAGAATTATTTTCTCAAACATAAAACAGACTGCCCTCGTGTCAGCACTCAAATCCAGTGAGAATTGAATATATTTCTGTTTTGGGAAAAAACCAACAACACTGATTGTATCTTTAATAAAAGGAGTTATAAATATCGAGAAAATGTTTTGATTTGTATAAATGCATCAAATATAAAATTTAAGCCTTAAATATTTATTGGATATGTAAAGCATGGATAGCACTGGACATTTTTTAAAATGATTCAAAGAAATTTTAACAGGTATTAGGGAACTCAAAACCAAATTAGAAAAGAAGAAATATATATAGGTTAATGTATACGAACTGATAAAATATCAGGTTTAAAATCATAAAACGTCTGTAAGTTTGACACAAATTTGAAATGTTTATATGAAGAGAATGTATGAAATGATATTAAATGATATTAGCCCAATGCAAGTAGATGGATTTCAAACAGGTCTTTCAGTGAAAGTTAGACAGTTATTACCATGGAATTTGGAGAATGGAAAATTAAGAGATTCTAGAATGAGGAATGTATTCTATCAAATTTCTCAGAGAATAAACACTATTCCAGAGTTTCTTAGCTTCAGCATGACTGTCGTTTTGGACAGGATACATGTCTGTTGTGGATCTCTCCTGTACAGTGAAGGATGCTCAGCACTATTGCCTGCTGTTTTTCATGAGATGTCCGTAGCACAAGAAACAGTCTTGACAGTCAAAATGACGTTTCTGAATATTGACAAATGTCCCCTTGCAGAGGAGGAGAGGACAGAATTGCTCTCTCTTCCATTGAGGACCACTGCTATATACAAAGATACAATCTAAAAAAAAAAAAAAGAGTATGTAAGTAGACTAAACATAAAAAGAAAATATTGTGATTTTAGTTTCCATATTTTGATTTTCTTCTCTACCTACTGTGCTAATATGATCTTACAGAAAGTGCTACACATAGTAATCCAAACTGCATCCTGAATTGGTACAACACAATTTCAACAACACAATTTCAACACAATGAAACATGAGTTTCAAAAATCAGTTATATAACGCGTACCAGATAAATAGGCTTCCGTTTCCACAGTAATAAGGACAGCACAGTTTGGTAAACGAAGTGAACATTGAAATTTAGCCCTCATTTAGCACATTTCCAAAACTTAAACAGGAATCACAAACCTCCAAGATAAGTGTATTTTGGTCCCATAAGCTACCTGGCTGCATTCACTTTGCTTTGCTCATGACAACAGAATTACCAGCCAAGCACACACCTGTGGAAGAGGGTATATACCTTCACAGGGATCAGCATTAAAGAATAGAGGAAAAAGAATTTCCTCAGTCCCCAGCTATCTCCCTATCTTTTACCCTCGTGCTGCTAGGTCAACTAAGCCATTCCTTATCAGTGGACACAGTAGCCTGCCAGATTCCTGTAAGCTCTGAATGGTGAGTACCTAGCACAAAAGTCGCTTAAGGAAAAAGAATAGTCTGTAGTCCTGCCTCACCACCATCACCATCACTATCATCATCATCTCTACCACCACCACCACCAATACCACTACCACGACCACCATCATCATCGTCAACACCACCACTATGACTTTTAGCATCACTGCCACCATCACTACCACCACCACCATCACTACCATCACCAACACCACAACTACCACCATTATTACCAATACCACCACTATGACCATCACCACTACCATCACACCACACTACAATCACTACCACCATCATCATCACTATCATCATCACCACTATCATCACCACCACCATTTTCACCACCATCTTCAACATCATTATCACCACCACCACCACTGCAATCACCAACACCACCACCACCATTACCACCATCACCATTACAGCTAGCTAGAAGTCTCACTCTCCACAGCATGGAATACTATAACCCTGCATTGGGCTCCAGCACAATCAAACTTCTCCTTGAACATAATCCACTAAGGCACTCTGGCTCACACTTCTTAACTCCACTAGACTTTTCTACTTCTGGCACTTTTACAATCCAGAACTTTCTGAAGTCATCATCTTGATCTGGGATATCCTCTACACACAGATTCTTAGGTTACCAACTTATTAAGTCAAACTTGAAACACAATGAATATGCAGTAAATACTGAATTGCTCACAAATTACAGAAATTCCCTCCATGATATGAAACAAGCTTTCCAGTGAATGGGCATCTGTTGATTTAACTCCTACCTCGTGATTAGTAGGTGCAGGCATAGTACTAAGTATTTTATATTATCAATTTATATATCCTCATAACAGCACAACACAATGGTTACTATTATTATCCTCCTTTTTCATATGAAGAAACTGAGGCAAAGGGACATTAAGAAAGGTGCCCAACTTCACAGAACTGAAATTTGAATCCAGGCAGCAGTCTCGCCATGATCTCTGAACCACTCTATTGTGTAGCCACACTACACTGAAAACAGTTTCAAAACAAATTTTAAGTTATGTATTTTTTAAAAAGTCATAGAGTCTAAGAGATAGACAGTGATTTTTCTAACAACAGAATCCTATTTTTAAGGGCCTCAAGCCCAGCCTCCCTCTCCTCTGAGAGCACATTGAAGAAAATCTGGAGCCATTTTAAACACAGTTTAAAAATCACTGATTTTACGGCAAACATTTGTTTTTCACAGGCATGGAAACTAAAAGCAGAGGAAGGGTAGTAGTTTACCCAAGTAACACTGAATTAGTTGGCGGCAGAGTTGGAACTAAAACCCTTGAGACCCGATGCCAACTGGATGCCTTTCAGTTATCCCTTGGCACCCTGGCTAATCATTAAATAGATTTTCTACAGAAAGGTGCAGTTTCATATCTACCAGGTAAGAAACATGGTTGATGACACATGAAAATGATTCACTAGAAAAGCCAAAAGATAATCATTCACCCAAACACACCTCTCAGTAAACCTTCAGAATCTAATATCCCACAGTGCAATTTGGGATTCAGGCTGTACCTCTCATCTAAGGAGTCCAAAGCCCTTCTCAGGCAACCCTGGGTCACTAAGTTACTGGCCAGTTAGCAATAGAGAAACCATGTAACAAATATTGTACTCATCTGGTAGGCTGAGTTCATGGCCAAGCCAGAACCAAAACTCCACCTCCCTCTGCACATCCACCTGTGATCCGGTGCACGCCCCCTGCCCCAGTCCCGGGCTCCTCTCCCCACCCACACCTGTGAGGGGACCTTTACCTGCCTGTGCGGGAGGCTCCTCAGCTGTTTCTCCTTCTCTGTAACTGATTTACTGGCTGACCTTCAGACCATCTTAAACCTTTCCATGACTAAGTTTCTCCCTGTGCAAAATTACACTTCTCTCTCCGAGGAGGTGTTGAGAATGATTAAATGAAACTGGCCACAGAGTGAGAGCTCCTCAGACACGAGGCATTAGATCGGGGGGCTGTGTTGTCCGCGGGGTGCTTTCTGGGGATCATTCACGCAGATACCCAAATCAAAGCCTCCAGGTAAAGAAAATGACTTTGGAAAACTCTGTGATTTTAACAAACACACAACAACCCCCTCCCCGTTCTCTGGTTTCATATTAAGATTAAGTAAATCTTTTACTGAGGGCTTTTTCTGTATCTAGGCACAATGCAACCCTAATAAAAAAATTTATGTATCTTCTATGAAAATACCTGTAAAAAGAATTCGATGGGAGAAAATCTCTTTTAGCTTTTGTTTTACCATGAGAATTTCTTTTTTAGAAACTGTTAATTAAAAGTTAACACAAAGGTTTCATTTCTCAGTACCTTTAATTTGTTTTTATTAAATTAAAGAAAGAGTATACATAACAGATAAGCATACACCTATACCTATAATAACTGGGAAAAAAATCATATAATCATGTGGGTCTATTAAGAAAGTTAAAAATTAAATATAACAATGCACTCCAGAAGGATGCTGAGATCTTATTAAAAATAGAGTATATATGACTAATAAATTTTCATTCTCATTACCATGCTCCAAATAGTTATTTTCTTTCTTAATTCACCTTTTGAAAGCATTTTGTGCCATTTTCCTGGAGCTGTTTTACTGGGTGACTTCCCGGGGCATTCAACAGTCAATCTCTGTAGGATTGGGATTTTCATTTCACTTGTCTTTAATCTTGCAAAGCATTCAGGCTACTCTTTTCACAGATATAAATAAGTCAATACAACAGTCTTCAGGTACAGAAAAAAGACATTCTTCAGAGACAAGGATAAAGGTGGAAGCCATCATCCTCAGCGAACACACACAGGAACAGAAAACCAAACACTGCATGTTCTCACTCACAAGTGGCAGTTGAACATTGAGAACACGTGGACACAGAGAGGGGCACATCGCACACTGGGGCCTGTTAGGAGGTGGCGGGTGAGGGGAGGAATCTTAGAGGGTGGGTCAATACTGCAGCAAACCGCCATGGCCCACGTATACCTATGTAACAAACCTGCACATTCTGCATAGGTACCCCATTTTTTTCGAAGAAATGAAGAAAACGAAAACATTTTTTAAAAGAATAAAAAGCAGAAAAAAAAGACATTCAAGCCGCCTACATTTCCACAACAGAGCCTTCTCTATCTACTCACTATATTTATTCCTGAGTTATAGCAAATGACAACTTCCATCTGGACTTTTTTTTAAATAAAGGCATTTCTCATTTCATCTTGTGATAATTTGAAAAACTATGTACACTGTGTAACCTAAATAAAATAAGATTATAGCACCACTCCAAAAATTACTGTCAACTCCCACACATACTAAGCTAGTGGATCTACCCCAGGCAAAAGAAACAGGGTCAGATGCTGCCTAATGGAAGGGTAGAAATCAAATGGCATGTCTTTAGCCTGTTCTTTGCTATGCCACTGGTTATCTGTAGAGTCTCCAGAGTTTAATAAGTCTTCTTAATTGGACACCATTTAGCTCAGCCCTGGGGTCAAGTAGACAGATAGGAAGCAAGTTTTCCATGTGTATTCTGTTCCTTATCTGCACAGTGGATGCCCTCTGAACTCAGCCT
This sequence comes from Macaca mulatta, assembly GCF_049350105.2. NCBI lineage: Eukaryota > Metazoa > Chordata > Mammalia > Primates > Cercopithecidae > Macaca > Macaca mulatta. The sequence goes on from NC_133411.1 coordinate 10,543,698, forward strand.
CATCAGAGGCTATGTGTTTCAGTCCATATGCAAGCGATGTGCATGCTGCCTGAAGTGGAAGCAAAAGTGTGTTGTTAGCTGCACACCCATAGAGCACACCTGAGCCTCCCTATACAATGCCCAACTAGAATAGGCTGAGCACTTCCCTCCTGTCACTTGTAGACTGATAGTCCAGTCCCATCATTACCGGGTCTCACCCACTGCCAGAAGGATGGCTCACCCCTAGTCCCATGAACTCAGCTGTGCTCATGAGATGCCAATAAGGAAGGCATGAAAGGAGAAAATAAAAATTAATCTTGTATCCACAAAACATAAAAAATCACATTAAGTATGCCATCATAATTATAAAATATCACCACTTATCACCTATAAGAAGGTAAACTAAGGCTAGTTAAGGGCAAATGATATTGTGACTGTCCGTACTAGGGCATTTGTTTAGAATGAGATAGAAGATCTTAGCTAAATCCATGCAAAGTGTTCCCTGAAATGAACATTGAGTCTCCTCTAGGAAGGTGATTCCTCGTCTCAGTAAAAGATGGGTAGAAAAATCAGTCTTATCCTGGGTTACAGAATCCTCTTTCCTTTCTCCCTTCCCCTTCTGCTTGTCCTAGTTAAGCCCTAGAAAATTAACTGTATAAAGACAAAATGTAGTCTACCACTTATTAGATTATTCTATATCTAAAAGACTATGCATGAAGATCTTTGGAATTATTTCCTTGATTGACTTACAATATTCTTCAAACTCTCAGATCAGGACTCCATATAAAATAAATTATAAACGTTTTTATTGTTATTCCTCTACTACTTCATTATTTTTTTCACATGGAACAGTCCCCCTGTTTCAGATAAGGCTGAGAAACTCTTATCTGAAATGCTTGGGGCCAGAACCGATTCAGATTTTGCTTTTTTTTTTTTTTTTTTTTTTTCTGGATTTTGGGATATTGGCATATACATAATACGTTATCATGGGGATAGAACCCAAATCTAATCTTGAAATCTCTTTATGTTTAAATATACCTTATACACATAGCCTGAAGGTGATTTATACAATATGTTTAATAATTTTATGCATGAAACAATGTTTTGACAGCAGTTTGACTACAATCCATCAAATGAGGTCAGGTGTAGAATTTTCCACCTGTGGTATCATGTTGGCACTCAAAAAGGTTTCAGATTTTGGATCACTTTGGACTTTAGTTTTTTAGATTAGAGATGCTCAACCTGCATTTTCTTGTATAAAGATATTTCATTACCATGGCAAAGCATTCCTGTACCATCCATTAACAATCTCCAGTGTTTCATCCACAATGTTTACCATTCCATATTTCCCATCCAGTGAAATGTATGCATAACAAGTATTGGCAGGAGATAAAACAAAATCGTCACTCCCAGCTATGGGTACAAAGTCAGGTGGCCAGGCATTGGGCTCCTAGCAGTCAAGATTGAAGGAGACATTGGGAATGGTGGGCAGGTCTTCAGGAAAACCAGAAATAAAATTATCCAGTGACACGACAGTGGCCAAAAACATTTCTCAAATTGTCATGCAAATGGTTTAAAGAAGGAGAATGGGCATTACCTAAACACAGGCCACTTACAACAGCAAATGTAACCATCTACACTAGATATATATGGCATTAATCAGAAATAAAAAGGAGAAGAATCAGAAATAACACACCCAGATTCTGAGCCTTTGGAAAGATTTTGAAAGTTTAGGCAAAGAGCATCCAAGGCTTCAATGGCATTTACAGAGTACTGAGCAAGATGGAACTAGGAGTCACATGCATGGGCTGTTACACACTGATATATCGGGCAAAGCCTTCTGGTATATTCCAGGAAGACTTCATAACAAAAGGACCTTAAGATTTAAAACAGTATTAATTGAAAAGAATAAGGCCTGCTGGGGACTAAAAGTGGGGTAAGACAGGTTTAGAAGAAAGGGTAAGAATGAATGCTTGAAATCACTGCATAAATTAGTAAGTTTACATATGTGTTTACCCTGTTAAGTATCCACAGTTACAGGATAGGGAAGGCAAGTGATAGCAGATATTATGTGACAATGTTTTTGTTATACATAGACAATAAAACTCCATTTGCTCAATAAAAGTCAGATTACAGAGCCATAATAATGTACATGTTTCTGAAACATTCCTGTATTTTGAGTTTCCCAAAAAGCCTAGCATTTATAAAGTTTATCACTGGTCCTTTCAACAAATTTCACTGAACGTAAGGCAGGTGTGTATCAAAATAGGTATATAAAATTTCTGTAAAGTAAATAAAAACTCATCAAAGAAGTTGGAACAGAACATTTACTAACTTTTTCTTCCATTAGGGAGGATCTGATTCATAATTGTCATCTGTCTTTCTTGACTAACAAGTGAGAGCTAAAAGGATACCCAACCCTTTTGTCACGGTGAAAAGAAAATCTCTTATGTAATTATTTTAGAAAAACACATACTATATGTATAAACAGATGTTATTATAATCATCATATTTCATCTTAATAATATTTGAGGCTTTAAAGAATACCATTGAACAACATTAATTTCCTTTACAATAAATGAAGCATAAGACATGGAAAACTACTCAGCTGCATTCAAGATGTAGCAATTCAACTATAAGGAAAAATTACTTTCGTCAAAGATAACAGTTTTCTCTAGCTCTTCCTACTGATGCCTGTGCAATAGAGTCTCACTAAATGAGCATAAAATAAAAAGATGTCCATTTGATCTTCGGACAAAGATCAGATCTGATGACACAGATCTACATCCAATGGTCTGATTGTGGATCCTGCATAAATAGATGGAAATAAGTTCACTTTCAAACATTTAGGCATCATTGGCAGGATTGATGCTTCTGTTTTCTACCAGTCATAACATGAAAACAGTGGCAATGCCCTTTGCTAGAAATCTTCATGCAAATGCAACAAGAAACTCACCCAAAACATTAGCAGAACCTACCAGATCTACTCATTAGAAGAAAATATCAACCATAGGTATCGTTCACAACTAAGAGAAGAAAAGCATTAGTCATTTTTCCTAGTATCACAGCATGGGCTTTTGAGTTGGCAAAAATGGGAATGAATCCCAGCTTCATGACTCTACCCTGGGAAAGTGACATACTTCTGTGTCTCAGCTTTATCTGTTAAATGGGACTAAGAGCCCGTTACCTTGTAGGGTTCACAAGATGACTGATTGAAATAACATATGTAAAATACCTAGGACAGTGCCTGCATACAGCATGTCCACTATAAATATCACTCCCTTTCATAGGTGACTGCTCTAAAAATATTATGCTATTTCATAGATGAGTCTCAATTATTTTGTGATTCATTGCCTCCCAAAGATCAATCTCCTTGAACAAAGGGAAGATCCAGTCACCATGAGACAGAATGGATACTGAAGCATACAGGCATTTGACTCAAATTCATCAAAAAGTTGCATTTTTCAGTAAGTCAACTATTACCAAGTGCTTCTCATGGATAGTTATTTTAAGATGCAGTTTTCCAGAAATGCTGCTTTCTTAAACAAAGTTTCATTCCAGAAAGGAAAAAGTCTTTGGCCAATTTAGAAGAAGCTTTGTACCATGCCTGGGAACTGCTCAGCATCTGGGGTTGCTGGATTTTAAGATGGAGTTCTCCTATCTAATAAAGCTGCTATGATCATTGAACACAGACACATGTAAGATGTGTCGGGCCTTGGGGACGTAAAATGATAGCACGAGGAGGGACAGGAATCTAAATGCTTTGTCGCACACACCAAAGGACAAATAATTATCAAAGAATGCTTAGGGGAATTTAATTTAACTCTGCATGTAATGAAAGATGAAAAATTATCTTTTCCATTAACATTAATGGCATTAAAATCAATATTTTTATAATTTTCTCAATCTATTTTTTTTTCTTTCAACTGGCGAAGTGTCAAAAGGCAATAAAGAGAAAAAAAAGTACTTCCAGATGGTTGGTCTAAGCAAATCGCGTGGAATTTTCCTTTAAATAAAACGGAAAATACAGGCAATAGAAGCCCTGCTGAACACCTATGAAATCAAAATGACTGCTCTCTGCAGCGTTGTAATTCACTCACTGGTTTAAGACCTTACTCTATTTCAAAGAGTTTCCCAAATTCGTATAATGTTCTGCAGTGCTAGAGCTGGCATCAGATCTCTGATGTAGCTGAAAGATGCAGACTGTGAAATCTTCCATTGTTGGACAACTTTCTTATTTGGGACATAGTTGAGAAAGCTGAGCAGCCAAAAAATAAAATAAAATCAATTGTCCTTTCAAAGGCAGCTTTAAAGCCACACTCACTCAGCTCAATAAACTCTGTGTTTCAGAGGTAACCTCAAAAAGAAAACACTTTCAACTTGTTGTTCCAAGTGTACATTTTACACTAAACCCTGTGCTACTTGGAGAGATATTGGTCACAATTATGGCAGTGGGTCATCAGATGAGGAATTCTCTCTCAAAACCCTTCTAGATAAACTGACTCTCAATTTCCCCAACCTTTACTCAAGAGATTGGATTTTATGTGGTCTATCCTTTCACTCTAAAATTCACTAGTACACAAATGAGGAGAAAAAGTGTTGAGAATTGGAGAGGTGGGAGGTCAGGGAAGACAGAGGGTCACTGGTGCAGCGGACTGTCCACTCTAACCCATTTCTGATCACTGGTAACCACAGAATGAACCCCAAAGCCATCGCCCATCAAAAGGCAGGTCCCACACTTCCCAGCAATTAGATCCAGGTGGAGGTGAGCTCTCTGGGACAAAAAGGGCAGAGCCAGGCAGCCAGGTAGCTAGGGTAGACAGGGCCTGCCTCCCTCACCCCCACCCCAGAGCCTCTCACCTGCAAACTGGGTACAAGCAGTTGGTGTAACGTCAGGAATATTGTCAAAGGCAACATGAAAATTAGAGTGCATCAAGTTCAAGACCTGGACTTCACACATTTATGGCTACATAAATTCACACAAAGTCTTTATGAATTTGTCATTGCTTTTAATTTAGTAAGATACTTTCAAAGCAGGAGTTCAAAACCGGGGCAATTTTACTTCCCCTCCTCAGGAACATTTGGCAACGCCTGAGGACAATTTTGGTTACCACAACGAGGGGATACTACTGGCATCCGTCAATACAGGCCAGTGATGCTGATAAATTTCCTATAATGTGCTACCCCTACCTCAAGAAGGGATTATCCAACACAAATTATCAATAGTGCCAAGGTTGAAAAACTCTGCTTTACACTGAAAAAAAGAAAGATGCAATTTAGATAGCATTATGCTCTGTAAGTAGAAAAGAAGTTGGTAAGACCAGAATCTCTTACCACTGAAGTGTTTCTTGGCTACTAAAATAGGGAGCCTGGTACAGTCATTGAACAGCTTTCTAATTTTCTTTTATATCCTACACAGATTTTCTCTTTATTCTGCCATGCAAAAAAATAAAATAAAATAAGGGAGGCAATTTATAGCAAGCATTTGAATTCTCTGCTGTATTATTTTAAGATGCTGCTGCTTTTACATTTTGCCCATAAGAAGTTTTACTAGAATAAATAAAACCAGTTGGACACAATTCACAGAAAATTGTTTTCCAAAGAATTTTTTTTAATATTATAGGCTGTAACCCCTAATTAAATATGTGATCCCACTGGATTTTATATGTAGAATATATTTACCATCTCTACATGTACATATTATCCACTTTACTAACTTTTCAAAAATTTCTCACGTAAATCTGGATTTTTAAGCCTTAAATGGGATCCCAATTTGTACATTTTTCTTCTCAACTATCCATATCTTTTGATAGTGAATAGACCAGTCCTCAGTTATTCCTTAGCACCTCCTATATTTGCAATGCAGGACCCAATTATTACTTCTATTACTACTGGTAGTTCTCAAAGTTCCAAGGAAAACGAATGATCATGAAGGTTCAATTCAGCTGATTCCATAATCACATTCTTGGCTCTTGAGACATTCGCCCCGTCACTTCTGTGCCTTGTCTTTATCACCACAAATCCTCAGATCGGCACATCCCTTGCCCATCAGCCACTCTGCTTAACAACTCCATTTTTACATTTATTAAATCTTTCCTGTCAGAGTCAGTTTGGACTCCTATAATAAATTACCATATACCAAGTGGCTTGAACAAGAGAAATGTACTTCTCACCGTTTAGAAAGCTGGAAAGCTCACGATCACAGTGTCAGCAGATGCATGTCTGAGGGAGCTCCTTTGCTGGTTTGGAGGTGGTGTCACCTTTTGTATCCTCACATGGCAGAGAGCAGAGCACAGGAGCAAGCTGTCGCAGTGTCTCTTTTTTTTTTTTTTTTTTTTTTTTCCTGTGTGAAACTACAGACACATTTCTTTCTTTTTTCTTCTTTTTTTGTTTGAGATGGAGTCTCACTCTGTCGCCCAGGCTGGAGTGCAGTGGCGCGATCTCAGCTCACTGCAAGCTCCGCACCCTGGGTTCACGCCATTCTCCTGCCTCAGCCTCCCGAGTAGCTGGGACTACAGGCACCCACCATCACACTGGCTAATTTTTGGTATTTTTAGTAGAGATGGGGTTTCACTATGTCAGCCAGGATAGTCTCGATCTCCTGACCTCGTGATCCACCCACCTCGGCCTCCCAAAGTGCTGGCATTTCAGGCGTGAGCCACCGCACCCAGCCCCGTGTCTCTCCTTATAAAGGCACTGATCCCATCATGAGCGCTCCACTCTTAAAACCTAATCATGTCTCAAAGGTCCACCTTATAATACTGTCAAACTGGGTGTTAGGATTTCAACATATGCATCTTAAGGGGACATGAACATTCAGTCCATAACACTTCCTATATGCAAAGCAGAGCAAAATAAGGGCAAATACTACATTTTCAAAGTTATTTGCCTCAGTAGCATCAGCATTTGGTTCCAGCTGTAATCCTCAGCCCCTCTCCCATGATAGTAATCAAAGGTTTGCCATTTGCTGGAAATTCCTGCCCTGGAAAAGGAGTGTTCTTCACCCTCTACATCTGACAACTGCCCTCCACAGTTCACAAATACTGATGGCGCACTAAACCATAAGCTCTGTAGGAACAGGAACTCTGATATATACGCATTTATGCCCCCAGAGAGTAATCAAATTGTACTACATATACTCCTGGTGCTGATGAGGACCAGTAATGAGATAGATACAATGTATCCAGAGACATCTGTTGGTGCTAACGAGGGCTCAGGCAGGTAATAGGCATTCTAGCCATTTAGGACAAAGTAAAGGACAAATAGATCTTCTGTAATTTCAGTCATTTATTTTCTTCTGCTAGCTTTCAGGTTGATGTGTTCTTTCTTTCCTAGTTCCTTTAGGTACAACATTAGATTGTTAATTTGAAACCTTTCTAACTTCTTGATGAATGTGTCTTGGGGCTATATGCTTTCCTCTTAACACTGCTTTGGCTGCATCCCAGAGATTTTGGTAAGTTGTGTCCTCATTTTTATTGATTTCAAAGAATTTTTTTTTTATTTCTGCCTTAATTTCTGTGTTCACCTGGGAGTTATTCAGGAGTAAGTAGCTCAATATCCATGTATTTGCATAGTTTTGGGAGATCTTGGTATTAATTTCTATTTTTATTGCACTGTGGTATGAGAGTGTCCTTGGTATGATTTCCATGTTTTTGAATTTATTGAGGCTTGCTTTGTGACCAAGCATGTGGTCGATCTTAGAAGACTGTGTGCAGAACAGAAAAATGTACATTGTGTGGTTGTTGGGTGGAGTGTTCTGTAGATTCTATAGAAAATGTTTTGGCCAGAGTGTGTGCCTCACTTAGAAAGGATGGGGAAAGATAGAGGAAGGGCAGTGCAAACTCATGTTCAGTGGTCATGGTCAGTGAGGCAAAACTGCATCTCTGAGCTCAGGATCAAAGAGGAAGAGGCAATGATGGTCTAGGATGCTGATTACCCAGCTGTTGTATTTCCTAAGTACAGGTTTTAAACATGCACACATCTGTCAACCTCTTCTGATGATGTGCAAACCTAAGGAGCCACAGACGGGCCCTGATAAAGTCCTGAGATAAAATAGGGGGTTTTATCTGTTTCCTAGGGCCTGCATACACACACAAGTACATGGCAGATTTAATATTTCATAAATGACACCCAAATGACTCCTGTTTATCATCTGGGAGCATTTCATTTTTTTCTCAAGAATCATTGTATGACAAGATATGGCAAAGCTCAAATTAAATCAACACAACAAATAACCAACAAAAACAAGTCAAGTTTCAGAAGGGCAAATTAAGAACAAGTTTTGTTTGTCTGTGGTGTCACACAGAGAAAAGTTATGTCTAGAGTAGATACTCTTTGATGTACATCCCAAAAGCTCTATTAGCACATCTGCAGCCAAACCACTGGTTTCAGGATGTGTACTGTTGGGCCCCTCAGTGGCCATATTGGTTCCAGATGGAGTTCAAATAACATAAAGGCCTTTGTTCCAGGGCTGAACTATTTCATTTCTCCACTGGTAACTTGCACACAGAGTGCTCCATCATGAACGATGTGCAATGCACAGGGGTGATTCAAAAAATGTACCAGAGAGACTGCTAAAACTCATGGAAGCCCCTGCTTTTAAGTGATAGCAGCAGCATTTGCCAACAGAGTGGTGCTGGTGGGCTGTATTACATTCCATCTTTGTTTATGCAACACCCCTGGAATAAAAAGTTAGGCATTTACCATTATAATTTACCTTAATTATAGTATTTGTCACTACCTGTAATGCACAAAAGAATTATGGTAGTTGCACTCATAGAAGAGGCAAATGAGGGAGACTTTTTGACTTGCACAGTGTTACTCATATGCTGGAGAGAAGGGGAAATATTAAATATCTTACATCAAATACCTAAGGGCAGACTTAAGGATTTCTAATCCACTGCTGCTGACTGCTGGTATTTTAAGAAGGGAACTTTCAAAGAAGAATGAATGTTGTCAGAAACATGACTCCTAACATAAGGAAGCAATGACTGGGGGATGGGAGACAGCCTATAGCCCTTGTAAGAATATTTCGAGCCCTTTAGAAAACAGGAAGGCTCTCTGACAATCTTACTTGTAACCAGGCTTCTGCTATGTCCAGAACAACAAGGTTAGAATTCATGGCCCCACCAGGCACGGTGGCTCACGCTTGCAATCCCAACACTTTGGGAGGCCGAGGCAGGTAAATCACAAGGTCAGGAGTTTGAGACCAGCCTGGCCAATATGGTGAAACCCTGTCTCTACTTAAAAAAATATAAAAAATTAGCCAGGCGTGGTGGCGTGCACCTGTAGTCCCAGCTACTTGGGAGGCTGAGGCAGGAGAATCACTTGAACCCCGGAGGTGGAGGTTGCAGTGAGTTGAGATTGCGCCACTGCACTCCAGCCTGGGTGACAGAGCGAGACTTTGTCTCAAAACAAACAAACAAAAAGAATTCATGGCCACATTTCCCACATTTTCATACTTCTGCAAGCTCACTGCCTATTTCAGGGTCATTTCTTTTGAACTTATTTCCTCCCCTACCCACATAATCAGTGTTTATAGTTTAGTGTACTGCCGTCTGTATCTTTCTCCATGTTTCTGCAATAACATACAAACACAGGTATTCAGACACAGGGGATGGAGGTCATTTTACTTTATAATTTGGGATTTTCTCATAATACCATAAAATCTCTCCAAGTTAACCAGATATGATTTAAATTAATCTTTAATCACATCTGAGACATTCTTACAACCTAACTGACATATAATCTATGCTTGATTGCTACACATTCAATATGTGAGATCAATTTTAGGGACAGAGGAAAGGAAGCAGTAAAAATAGCTTCAATAAACATTCACTATACATGTCCTTATATAGGTATGCTGGCATTTTTATTTTTACAATATATATGCCCAAATATACTGGTGGTTTTCTTTGTATAGTACATATTCCCAAGGGTTATAATACTGGGTGAAAGAGTTTGTATATTTTTAATTAGGATTATCAAACTGCTTTTCCCAAAAAATGTAAGTAATTCATGTTTCCATCAGTCATGGGTGAGAGTCCCCTTAGTCAGCATCCTTACCTGCAATGGGTGTTACCTTTTTATCCCTCTCTTTTAGAATGATATCTCATTTGAATTATCCTAATAGTAATGGATAGAACATTGTTTTATCTACTTACTGGACACGAGGATTTGCTCTTATGTGAATTACCTATTCATATATTTTTCTACTTTCTTATGGGCTGCCTGAATTTTTCTCATCAATTTATAAGAGGTCTTTGTATAATAGAAATATTAACCTTATGCCTATTGCAGGGATTGCAAATATTATCTCTATCTAATGCTAGACTTTTTCGATGGTTTATGTCACCTTTTAGCAGTTTATTTTAACGATAACCAAATTACAGTCTATCCCTTAGGTTGCCAAAAAGAAGGAATTAGCAGAAAATTCTCATTCTGCAATTACTAAGATAAAACATCCAGTGAAAGATGAACTTGGAAAAGATTCAGTATAAATAAAAGTACATGTTCAAGGATGCTTTCTTTTTTTTTTTTTTTTTTTTTTTGAGACGGAGTCTCACGCTGTTGCCCAGGCTGGAGTGCAGTGGCGCGATCTCGGCTCACTGCAAGCTCCGCCTCCCGGGTTCCCGCCATTCTCCTGCCTCAGCCTCCTGAGTAGCTGGGACTACAGGCGCCCGCCACCGCGCCCGGCTAATTTTTTGTATTTTTTAGTAGAGACGGGGTTTCACTGTGGTCTCGATCTCCTGACCTTGTGATCCGCCCGCCTCGGCCTCCCAAAGTGCTGGGATTACAGGCTTGAGCCACCGCGCCCGGCCAAGGATGCTTTCTTAACCTTTGGCACAGATGCCACCTTGCCCCTCCCTTGGCTTATAAGAAGCCATCATACACCAAGTCACTAACACAGTTGGTCTCACCCTTTGATGCAGATGTTACTAGGGTGTTGCTCTCTGAATAATTCTTCAACCTGGGCAAAGCATTTGAATTGGGAATTTTCAGCTATAATTGTCACTCTGTGCCGCTCACAGGATGCAGTCTTTGACCCGGACATAAATACAGACCAGAATTCTGAGCCCAAAAACTATCTCTAGCATCCGGAGAAGAAGGCATCATGAAAGGGGAAGAGTGTAGTTGTTTATATACAAAATAAGTTGAATTTGCAAGGAAGAACTGACTCTCTTTTTCTTTAAAAACGGTAGATAGTATCGAAGTTTTTCTCCTCTTTACAGACAAAAACAAAAAGGCTAACGGAATGCAGTCAACCAAGAACTAGTTTCTTACATTTCCATTGAGGGTTTCTTTCTCCAGATCTGTCATTTTTCAGAATTTTCCAAGTAATAAAATCATAGGCTTTTTTGTTAGATGGCTGGAAAGAGAAATGTATTTGTCATCCTGTCCGATGTTCCAAAGCATTTTTCAGTGTTGTTTTTGTTGCTGTTATCTTGTTGAATTTTTATCAGACTATTATTGGTACCACCAATAAAGAGGATGTTCAATTATGTTTCTAATCCCAAAAAGAGTGCAAAAAAATTAATCTTAAAAGTATAGCGGAATCCACTTTTTTTTTTCACTGACTCCATCTGCAAGCCAGGATCAACTGTAAAATCATTTTATGAAGAAGCAATATTGCAGGGATTTGTTCTCTGGGTCTAACAGACTGCTTGCAAGCCAGAGTTAAAGGTCCTGAACAGTTGATGCAAATTCCACCTCTGTATTTCACTGCCCTCAGTGAGCTCAACATCATTCATTTAAGCATGTATTAGCTGATATTTTAACACCACCATGCAGCAGAGAAGGAGAATCACATAATTTTAAAATTCAGGCTGAGGGCTACTCTGGATACAGAAGGTTGACTTCTGACCACCTGCTTCCCCACTAGACTTGTTCTAAATGGCTTTCTCGAGAGGTGATTCACAAGTGCTAAAAAATCATGAATTTTTAAAATGAGATATTTTGGATTACTTACAAACTACTTTCCATAATGGCATTTTACCAATGAAATGATCCACTGGATGAACATGACTTATCCTCAGTTATCTGTTTTATTCCTGAGCTCATCTATTTTGACAAGTTCTTGATCACTGTGCCTTACAAATTATGCACAGTCTTTTCACAAAGCCTTCACTATGGATTCTAGGAGCTCACAACCTACCGATTCTCAACATACAGTCATATATTCTGCTTTACAGTAGAATACTTCTGCCTCAGGGAATCCTAATGGCCAGGGCCAAATCTTGTTTTCACTAACCGTGAGAAACGTGAGCCTTATTCTTTATATTAATAAGCCAAATGAATTTCTCTTTGATAGAAAATCAAACTTCTAAGCCACTGATAAAACTCTGGTGACATCCTGAGCTTCATAGGTTTGATCGTCTTACAAAAGGTGTTAACAATGCAAGTGAGGTTAACAAAAATCCTTGCAGGGAATCACACATTGAGTGGCTCTCTGGGCAGCATCACTAACTGCTGCATTTTATTAACAGCGAGTCAAAGAGCCTCTCACCCAACACATCACAAATGTTCACAGAGATTCAATGAGTCAACAAGTATGCCTACTGCAGCTGGAACTGACACTGAAAATGTTAACTACATCAACAAAAATTCTCAGCAGGCCTTTCAAACACTAAACTTCTCCCTAGCTCAAGGTCTCTGAGGAAAAAACACAACAATTAAAAGAGCAGTGTGGAGTGAGAACACAGTACAGCAAATTTTTAATGTCAGAAAGTAGCAATTTGCTAACTAAGAAAACTGGAAAAATCATTATAATCTATGGCTTACTTTGCCCAGCACCTCCCAAGACTCAACTGGAAAGAGCCTGGTTTTGAGAAGAATGAAAGCCTGAACTGCTGATTGTGAGGGAAAAAAAAAAAAAAAGCAAAATAAATGCTGAAAGGAACTCACATAAAATATTTCATTGTAAGAGTCTGACCTTATTTCCTACAGCCAGAATGGCATTTTACGATACAACAGCGGAGAATTTTGCTACTAAGATGTTGAATGAAATCCCTCAAGAGGAGATTTACCTTTGAGATTTTCTGTCACTTTTAAGATCACTTCTGAAGTATCAAAGCAGTACTATAGCAAATGAAATATTATGAGGAGCTTTCCAACAGATGCCAATACCTTCCCCAAACATGTCTGAGGCATCTCCTAGGTCAGAGGCCCTGGATTTCAAATACACTGCCAATGTGTCAATGACCCCCAAATACATAGCTCTATTCCCAATCATTCCTTGATAGCCCACACTTGTGTATCTGTCTACTCTTTAGACCCGATGAGAAATGAAAGCCTTCAACTCAAAGTTAACATTGCCCTAGGAGAACTGTTGTTTTTCCCTCCAAAACCTACCCCTCCCCAAGGCTTCTCTGTCTCAGTCAGTGGTCCACCATCCACTCACTTACTGAGGTCCAAAACTTCCAATTCATTTTTAATTTATCTTCTCCTCTCCCCAATGCCCAATCCATCAGAGCACCACAGACTCTACCTGTAAATACATCAAGCCCATCCACTTTTCTCCTACACTAACAACCCTGTAGTCTGTGCCACCATCACGCCTGACCCCATCATCTGTGAGAGCTTCAAGCTGGTCTTCCTGCTTCCCCTCTAGCTACTCTGGAATCCACTCTCCTGACCCAGTGGTGACCCTGATAATTTAAATGACAATTTGGAAATGTAAATAACTCATATCCCACCACTGCTTCTCCAAAGGGTTCCCAATGCCCCTAATAGGCATAGAAGTTTCATATCCTGGCTTACAAAGCCCTACACGTGCTAACTCTTACCCACTTCTGTGGTCTCAATTCACACCACTGTCCCCTTCCCCACTACACACAAACCAATCCAAAGTTGTCCCCTATTCGCTCTCTGTCACATGAACTCATCTGAATTCTTTGCATAGCACTTACCACTGGACAATATTTATTTTTATTTATTGTGAATGCAATTATTGCTTATGGTCTAACTCTTCCATCAAAAATGTATGCTACAGGAGACCCAGGAGCCTATCTGTCTTGCTTACGTGTATATCACCAGCGCCTATAACCAAGGCTCATACACTACATGTGTTCACACACAAAAAAAAATACCTAGGGAGGAGGGAGAATGCAAGTTATTTCTCATGGTCACTTTGACTGCAATTTTCAAGAAAAACAGTCAGTGTGTTACAGCAACAGTAGAAGCACGATTTCCAATCAGACATTAATTGAGATGCCCACTAGCCCTTGGTGACCCCATGTACAGGAAGAGATGTTTCAGGGACACCATTTGTTTATACAGATGTCTGTCCTTGAGGGATTTTTGTTTGAGATCAACCACCAATCATGTGTTTTCTGCAAGGAAATTATACAGTGAGGGTGGGTTCCAACCCTCAGAATATTTGCTAGCTCAGTGAAATAAAACCAAGATTCCATTTGGAGAAACCTATAGCTGCTTTACTTTGCAATAAATTGTAAAATAGGTGGGTTTTGTTGTTTTAGAATTCTTTTCTGTAATAGTCTACCAAGAGGGATCCCTTGGGGCCTTTAGAAAATAAAAGGGGTAAAACACATGCTGGATTAAGAAGTTATATATTATCCACTGGGCTCAACCATGCAGGAGGCCTCAGCATGACCTTGGCAAGTTTCTTAACCTCGTCACACTTTGTTCACTCACCTTTAAATGGTGATAATATTAGAACCTGCCTACTTGTTGAGAAGATGAAATGGCATGCGTAAAGCAGTGTCTGGGACACAGGAAGTGCTCAGATAATGTAAGCATTATGAATTATCACCAAGTTATTACCAGTGCTTCGAGAAATATTTCAGATTTGGAAATGTTGGAAAATCCACATTATTAAATTTGTATTGTCATTGCTACATTACAAGGAACTATTTAATGACTTGCTCTGAGCATGTTCAAGTCCTCCTTTGGCTGCAAACACAGATGACTACCGCAGGCCCCTGGAGGTGACCCAGGATTAGCTACACTCTATTCTTTCTACACTTGGAGAACTGGCATGTGCTTGAGAAAAGACGAGAAAAGCTACTCCAAGTTAATAAAGTCTTCACAAATCATGCACATGTGATTAGAAATGTTCGTTCTGAGTGTATCTGATCATTTAGTATTTGCTCAAGAAAACAATAATTACTTTGTACATGATCTGCCATAAAGACAAAAAATGAGCAAGAAAATAAGAGTCAAAGTTAGAAAACATACAAGACACTTAATGTTATAATCAGAGAACTGAGTCACACTGTCATAATTCACTTTATTGTTGCTAATATTATGATGTCCCAGAAGAAACTTCCAAAACATTTACGTAGACCTTTTTAACACCTGGTTTATAAAATAACATTAAAAGAATATAGTCCAGTACATAAAACAGAAAGTTATTTTAAAAACTGAAATTGGCCAGGTGTGGTGGCTCACACCTGTAATCCCAGCACTTTGGGAGGCTGAGGCGGGTGGATCATGAGGTCATGAGTTCAAGACCTGCCTGGCTAACATGGTGAAAACCCAGCTCTACTAAATATATAAACATTAGCCAGGCATGGTGGCAAGCACCTGTAATCCCAGCTACTCGGGAGGGTGAGGCAGGAGAATCTCTTGAACCTGCGCGGCAGAGGTTGCAGTGAGCCGAGATCCCACCACTGCTCTGCAGCCTGGGTGACAGAGCAAGACTCTGTCTTGGTGGAAAAAAAAAAAAAAAAAGAATTCAGCTCCTAGAAAATATCGCAGCAGAATGATAAAGTTAACATATAACTACATATCAAGCTGAGTCAAGAAGAAAGGAATTTCAGAAAGATACACAAAAATGATAGTGACTTGGGAGAAAAGAATAGACCTGCCTATGGAAGTGTACGTTGGTTCTCTGGTGACGTTTCAGCCTGAGCACTAACATAGGAAACATGCTATCCTTCTCCTGCTTTACTAACATTCTGCCTTCTTGGCTGATGCATCCCTGTGCCAGGCTGATGAATACATTGCACCTGCTGCTCATGGCTGGGAACACAACCAGCAACAAAGCACAGTCACAACTTCAGGGAGGTAAGGAAGGTGAGTGATTGTCCATACTGTGTGTGTGCATATCCACAGTCACACATGTGTACGTAGCACCAAGTTAGTAAAAAGTTCTTATTTAAAAGGTGCTACCTAGGCTGTGGTTTTCCTCTAGTAGGTAGATCCTTGAGCAGTCTACCCCTAATTTGCCACAAATTCATAATTAAGTTACATAGCTGGGTGTTAGTATATTGTTCTAGATATAGATTTCAGTGATTTTAACCCTGCCCTAGTGCATCTAATGCAGTAGCGTCCTCCAATGATAAGGCTATCTATATCTATTTAGCTATAGCTATATTATTTACATACACGCACTAATATAGGTAGGCATTCTATCTTCCTGTTTATTCAACTCTATCTGCATATGTGTGTGTGTGTGTGTGTGTGTGTATATATATATATATTCAACTATATCTATCTATCCATCCATCCATCCAACTGACCCAGAATTGTGCTCACAGCAAGGCAGATACTCTTAAACATTAGTGCTGTCCCCTGGACATGTACATCCAGATAACTATATTATGGGAACTACAATTTCAGTCTTCTGAGCTTGGCTTACCCCACAACCTGACCGTCATGCTGTGCTGCGCTATTTTTATGTTTAATATATACTCCTTGAAGACGATACTATGAAATTCCACTGTAACACTGATTGATTGTGTTCAAATGCTCACTTTAAGAAAGGTTAGATGCCAGGAAGGAAGTGATATTGAATCCTACAGTGCAGGAAAGCAGCTACATTGGTTTCGGTCTTGATGCTATTTGAATACCTCACCTTCCTTTTCTGTTCTCCTGTACAACTTATAGATAACCATTAATAAGAAACGGACTTTAGAAGCCGCTCACGGTCTTTCCTGTCTTTGGCACACTGTAAGTGATGTTCAGTTATACTGGAAAACAGCGAAGACTATTTGAGAAAGCAGTAAAATGAATGGCCCCGGCTGGACAATATAAGGACAGTCTATAATGGCTACAGCAAATATAATTATTTAATTATTGTAAACTTATGCAATAAACCTCTTAAATTAAATATAGCACAATCAGAAGGCTAGAGGAACACATTTTATCACACTCTTAAGGACCATTAGAGAAGTTATATTTTACAAAATTTCCATCTGAATCACTTCATTAAATAACACACACGTATTCAGTGCTTATTATGTGCCAGAGTGTTAAGTATTGGGAAGATGGATGCAATAATCAAGCCAAGGACTTCACAGCATGAAGAAGAAGGACTATATGTATTTACAAAATACTACAATGAATCCAACTTTAAATTGCCATTGCAGGGATGTGCACAGGAGTGTGGAGACACAGACAGGGTGCAACTTAATTCACCTGGCTACGGAGAAGGAAGAGAAAGGTTCATGGAAAATGAGACAGGTTAGCTGAGAACTGGTGAACAAGCAAATATCTACCCACTGAACGATGTGGGGGAAATTATACCAAACGCATCCATCTCTGATTGGGGATGGGGAGGAAGAATCCCATTCTTCTTGTCTTAGCCAAGCTCATAGCCTTCCAGCTCTGTGTCCAAATTAGAAATAGGGTATTAGTCTTGCAATTCAGAAAGTCCCAGAAAAATCCATCCATCAATCCATCTACTCAACAAATGATTATTGACATCTTATTACATCTTAGTCCCTTACCTCGCCTAGGAATGGAGCAGTGAATGAACAAAATAAGCCAAATCCCTGGCAGGGTAGAGCTTACATGAGAAGGCGGGGGCAGAAGTTATATAAAATAGATAAACAAAATATGTCACATATCAGACAGTGTTAAGTTCTTTGGAAGAAAAGCAATAAAGCAGAGAAGGAAAATAGATAATAGCAGGTAGACTGTTTCCATTTTAATCATTTGATCAGGAATATCTCCTGAGAAGGTAAGAGTTGAATAAACGTGAAGTAGGCCAAGGAGCGATCTTCAGGGATCTTCAGGTAAAGAGTGCTGCAGGCACAGAAAACAGTCAGAATGAAAACACTGGGCAAGGAACGTGGCTACTCTGTTCCAGGGAGAGCAAGGAGGCCAGTGAAACTGAAGCTGATGCTTGGGAGAGAAAGATAGAGAAGAGAGAGGATGAGGACAAAGAAGGGACACGTGGTGCCTGGCGGGCCAAGTGAGGAAGCTGGCTTTCCATCTGAATAAAGCAGCAGCTGGTGGAGGATTCTGAGCAGAGAGCCAATCTGGTCATTGTGTGGAGAAAAGACCATGGAGGCCCAAGAGCAGAAGCAGCGAGATGGCCGGAAGACCTGAGCACTCACGGGGACCAAGTTGCTGGGAGCTTAGCTGAGGCAGGGAGCAGTGAAGGTGTTGAGAAGTGGCAAGATTTTGGATATATGTCGAACAAAAAAACAATAACAATAAGATTTGTTGACAACTGATTATGGGGTGACAGAGAAAGAGAATAATCAAATAGTATTCCAAGTGTTTCAGCCTGAGCAAGTGGAAGACTGGACTTCCCATTAATAAAATGAGGAACTCTACAGAAGGACATGGCTAGGGGATGTGGGGAGAAAAGAGCTCAGTTTGGACATGGTTAATTTGAAGACATAAATTAGACATCCAGTTGTGAGGTTAAATAGGCGGTTGAATATATAAATAATTCTGGAGCTTAGGGATAGGTTTTGGCTGCAGATAGACATGTGGGAGTAATTAGTGTGCAAATGGTACTAAAGCCATGGGACTGGAAGAGATTTCTCAATGATGAGAATGGTGGGAAAAGAGACAAGGTCCAGGCACTGAACCTTATGGGACTCCAGTGCTTGGATGGCAGGGAGATGACCATTTGAGGCTAAGATGCAAAGCCCAGAGATACGAGGTCAGGCCAGGGAAATGGAGCATCCTAAAGCCAAGTAGAGAAAGTATGTCAAGGAGGTGGGAGGGGTTGATAGTATAAAAGCTGCTAACTGTTAAGTATGATGATGACTGAGCCTCAACTGCTGGATTTAGCAACATGGCAATGATGGGTGATCTTGGCTAGACAGTGCTGAAGGAATGACTGACGGATCAGACTGGGCTCAAAAAGAAATAAAAAGACAGAAATGGAAGACAACAAGTACAGGCAAACACTTCAAACAAAGTTTTTTTTTTTGTTTTTTTTTTTTTTGTTTTGTGTGTGTTTTGTTGTTGTTGTTTTGTTTTGTTTTGTTTTAGCAAAGAGGAGAGAAATGTGTTATAACTAAAGAAAAAATTAGAGGCCACAGGTCAAATTTTCTTAAGATGGTAGATCTTTCCATTCCTATTGGAAAAAAAAAAAAGAACAACATAGAGGGAAAAATAAAAGCTGATTATGTAGGAAAGAAAGGAAATAACTGCTTAAGTACTGTAGGAGCAAAGGAATGGGATATAGTTTGGCCAAACTAGGGCTAAGAGTTTCTATCAGAATTAATCAGTGTCCATTAGCTGGGATACTGTGATTGGCCCACTTGGGTAGGTACTTCACCTTTAAAGCATCACTGTAGTAAGGAGGCGGCCTGCAATGGAGAAAAGAGGAACAGTTCTCAAAAAGTATGTGGCCCCTGAGCTGTGAGACGGGTACCCCAATTTATATGTACTAAAAAAAAAAAAATCTGAGCTACAGTAAACGACTTAGATCAACCTACCTAATTCCTCAGCACTGGAAATGTAAGTGCACTATTCTTAGATACTGTCATATGAAAATACGATGGTATTTACTTCCCAGAATCTCCCAACCAACTTCCCAACCTTTCCTTTTTCTGCTTTGGTTTAACCAATAGTGGTTACTGCTCAGGCTTTAGACAAAAACAAATGAAGTAAAATGACTCTGATTCCTTTGTGGCCTGGGAGGTTCAAAGAGACACAAACACACACAAAACCCCCATGAAAAGCTCCGCTACATAAAGCGTGAACTGATTCGGTTTGCAGCCCTGCAGCTATAGGGGCCTCTCCAATACTCTGATCCGGAAACCACAGGGCAGGAAAATCCCCCAAGTCCCATGAAATCCAAAGATCCAAACATGGGGTCATTTTTATGCCCTTAGGAAAGTTCTGCCAAAAAAAGATCTTACACACAGTGTAATCGAGAGGGCAGTATCCTTACGGGCACATGTAGATCTTCAACTCCAAGCAATTAACCTCACACACATCTGCCCCTCTAATGGGTGTCTGAGAATAAACAGCACACATCAATCCCTCCCAGCCTCACTCCATGACGAAACTAAGGAAAGAAAACGAATTCTGAACTTCACCACACAGCTGTGATTCACAAATATTTATAGTAGCCATAAAGCTGGTGACCTTCAGGAAGATAACACACTTGGCAGACATTCACCTAAACACAAGAGGGGAAAAGGCCCAAATCTCAAATAGCAGAGAACAGAGAGAGAGGCAAGATTTCCCAAGTTCCATAATGGGGGAATTCCAATGCATTCTAATGGGGATAATGGAAGCTGACAATTCTCTTGTCAGTGAACTTTGGTAAGCAGAGTGAAATGCTTGTGACAAAACAGATCAGCTCTGCACAGGCCTTTCTGGATGGCCTCACAGAGATTCTCCATCAGGCTGGCTACACAATTGGATGGGACTCAGGAGTACTGTTTACAGCCCTGTATTTCTGACATTATTAAGAACGACAGGCTAAACCTTTCTCCCAAATTACAATCACTCAGCATGTTTAAGCAAGTGTGTATCTTGTATCAACAATATACATAGAGATGCACTGAAAATATCACAAAATAAAATTCCTGTCAGGAAAGTGGCATCAAAAGAAACACTGTCAGCAACTCAGCAGGCACTTTTTTTTTTCATATTTAGTCTCTTTGTCTAGTTTAAACCCCTCCTTACCTATTATCACACCCAAACCTATGTCTTCTCACTTTCCTTATTTTATAGCCAAGAAATCCAACAAAATCAAGAAAAGTAGACTGAGAGCTGAGTCTTGGCCTGATCTGTCCACAGCCAGGTGGTTATGAATCTCAGAAAGCGAGATCTAGATTCAGTCTTTTGGAACTCCTGCCCTTAACATTATTGTGTGCACATCAGCACATCACAACAAATTAATATTTTATGTCAGTGCTCGAGACTGCACAAAAGAGGACATCCACCCATACATATGTGATTTGACCAGCCTGAACTCGGTCTTCGACACCTGCCATGTAACATTTAATGCAAACACCTTAAGTTACGTACAAGAATGAGCCAAGAAGCAAAGCACTGTGATCATGATTTAATCATGGTTAATATAATGGGTTAAGTTCTATAAAAAATTTTTAAAAAAGGAAATATAGTTGTTAAAATGTAGGCATAGGCTATACAAAATCTTAAAATAGAAAGTTGCCTTTTCCCTAACAAAGAAGAATGAATAAAAGAATGAGAAAATTTAAGTTGTCTGGTTCTAAACTAGGTCTCTATTTGTAGAAAGGAGAAGCGTGTAGCTGGGATTTTCTCCCACTTGTACAAATATTGTTATTGTCCGAACATCCACAATAAATTAAAATTGGGGATTGATTTTTTTCAGTAAGGACAAAGAAAGGCAGAATAAAACTTTGAGAAGATTTTAAAAAGAAAAACTATATTTTAAATTTAAACTATATTTTAAATATTTAAAAACTATATTTTAAACTGGTACTGAATTAAACAGTTAAATATTTTTAATAAGATCAGAAGAAAGAATCTTGTTAATTTTTTTTACTATTATCATTTTATAGATGAAAATGTTTTGTTTAATTCCTAAGCACTGATTAAAATCATTATCAAGAAAAAATCTGACATCACTAAAATAAACTTATTTAAATTTAAAAGGAAAAGCAACAAGCAAATGAAATAGGGGAAAAAACAGTGACAATAATGAGTTAATATACTTAATAATTAAGTCTTAAAATCTGTAAGAAAAACACTGAGTCTCTATAGCTAAACAGTTATAAAATCTGGACAAATAATTCTCACACACGTTTGTTTGTCTCTCTCTCGCTCTCTCTCTCCCCCGCTTCCCCCTCTCCTTCCTTCCTCCTTTCTCTCTTTCTCTTGCCTCTTCTCAGAGTAATGGCTAATTATCGCTTGAAAAAAAATTAGCAAAGTAACACAATGAGTAAAAAATAAAACATATAAAGAAAGAATATTATCAAATTGACCAAAATAATTAATAATAATACTCAAAGTTTTTGAGTAATGATACTCAAATTTGTTTTAGCAAAATAAATTCTCCAGCATATAAATCAAGTATAAATATCTACAATACTTTTACAAAGCCAAACTGGCAGATTTTTAAGACTCCCTGGGTTTTATGTAGTAAATCAACTATAGCTCTTCTGAGCTAATGAATTAACCCTCAATTAAAAGAAAGTATTACAATAACAATTGCTATTGGTTTTGAAGCATGTACTTCATGCACCAAATACAGTGACCGGCCCGAAGTGAGAAAGTAGGATTGGAACTCAGGCGTATGAAGTCTCCCATCACCCTTGTCTTGTGCATTTCAGCATGGTCTATGACTTTTGTGAACTGGAAGCAACATATGTTCCACAAAAGAGAGCAGGCAATGGCATTACAGTGCCTTTACATGATAGAATATTACGTATACATTAAAATAAGCGTTTTTTCTTCAATTTGCAATAATATGAGAAAGTATGTGTAAGTGAAAAAGCAGTCTGCAGAATTGTATGCCTACTATTATCTCAACTCTTTAAACTGCTTATCAAAAATATTCCATAAAAGGCTCCATTAAATGCCATCTGTGATTCTCTTCGATAGAGGCATTATAGTTGAATATTCCCCTTCTTTTATATATTTTCAGTAATGAGCATTCACTACATTAATACCCTTTAAAATTTTGTTTAATTGTAAAAATAATAATACTCCTGAAAATCTTACTGATCACATGGATGATACAGTACAAACACCTGTACTCCAGAGATCATCTCTGTTTAGAGTTTGGTATATATTAATATATATTCTAGTAGACTTGATAACACACATGAACTTGTGTATAGAGATTATGTGTGTGTGTGTGTATTTCTTTTTTATTTTTTTATTTTATTTTATTTTTTTTTTTTTTTTTGAGACAGAGTCTCGCTCTGTCGCCCAGGCTGGAGTGCAACGGCCAGATCTCAGCTCACTGCAAGCTCCGCCTCCCGGGTTTATGCCATTCTCCTGCCTCAGCCTCCCAAGTAGCTGGGACTACAGGCGCCCGCCACCTCGCCCGGCTAGTTTTTCATATTTTGTAGTAGAGACGGGGTTTCACCATGTTAGCCAGGATGGTCTCGATCTCCTGACCTTGTGATCCGCCCGTCTCGGCCTCCCAAAGTGCTGGGATTACAGCCTTGAGCCACCGCCCCCGGCCGTGTGTGTTTATTTTTAAGAGGGGATTATATCAAATATATTATTCTGCAATTTGCTTTTCCAGTTAATAAGGAATCAAGGATAGTTTTCCATTACTTTTAGGATCAGAATTTTGTTTTTTATATCATTGCCATTAAGGTAAAGCACACTTTGCCATGGCACATAGAATAAGTACCTAGGGCCGGTGGCCCCTTGACAAAGGCATGTCTCCGAAACTCCTACTACATTATCAGGCTCTTGAGTTTGCTGCAATTATAGATTTCTAAGAATGAATGAACGAATGAATACAATAGTTCCTTGCTTAAATTGCTTAAAGAAACACAAATTAATTGGTCTTTCAATTTTCTTTGCCCATCTTTGCAAATGGTATAGTAGAGTCAAATATGCCTTTAAGTGTCAGAAATATCCTTTTGTAATAAAAATGTAAAATTTAAAACAATCATACCACAATTTATGTGGCAAAGGGTATCGCCATGTTATTTCATGGTTTAACTATGTCAATCCTGTTCAAACTCTGTCTTTGCTCATAATAGAAGAGGGATATTTGAGATCAGAACATTCTTGTTCAACATAATTATCAGACAGCCCAAGATAATTGCATGTTTACCCTAATATATATAAAAGGCAGCAATATATATAATATATATATAAAAGGCACCTTATATATAAGGGTGCAAACTAACAGTGTCACTCTTAGAAACTATGTAAAAACCAAAGTAGGAAATACCATCTAAACTTATTTCATAAATGAGTTATATATACTAGCTTAACAAAATATCAAGAAAATAATATTTATCAGGCCCTAATTTGAGCAAAGCTGTAATTTAGGTGGGACTTAGACTAACACATTTGAGGCATATAGACTATGTCAAGCAATGGAACATCAAATGCCCTTATTCCAAGGGTAAGGTTTGCAGTTACAATACACTTCATTAAAATTTGTTGATAATTAAAACCCAAGTATCCAAGATAAATTGCATTGTGGGACTAGTACCTACTGTCCCCCGAAACACTCTCATTCACTATACTATGAGGTCTTCAGCAGTGCAAGGATCATGTTAATCATAGCTCAGAAAGCTGCTGAGCCTGGAGGCCAAATCCAGCCCGCCGCCTGTCTTTGTAATAAAGTTTTATTGTAACACAGCCATGCCCATTCACTTACATATCTATGACTGCTTTCATACTACAATGGCAGAGTGATGCAACAAAGACTGTACAGCCTGTAAGCACTGAAATGTTTTCTCACACTTTTTAGAAAACGTTCGCCAATTCTTGATTTGGATTACTGTTTGAAAAACTGATTTCTTAATATTTGTTCTGAGCTTCTCTGTACGAGTCTGAGTATTTCCAGTAAGGAATAAAAAATAATGTCTGACTGTGCTTATTCCAGGGAGGCATTGTTAGTGCTAAGAGGCAGTTTTGTGTAAAGGTTAAGAAGATAGAATCAAATCCCAGCTCTGCCTCTGACTCACTGCAAATCTCAGGCAGATTACTTAAGCTTTTGGTGCCTCCATTTCCTTATCTTTAAAACAGTGACCATAATAACAGAATCCTGAAAGGTTGTTATGAGAATTGAAAACATCTCAGCGCAGGGCCTGGCACACAGTGAGGACTTATATTAGCTAATAACTCTACCTATCACATATCATGATGACCACTGAGCATCCAAAGCGAGCCAACACAGGCTCCATGTGGCCATTCTTCCAGCTCTCAGGTGTTGTGGTTCTCCGCGGAGGAGGGAACAGGAGTTTCCAGTTAAGACACTATGTGAACCTGAATCTACGTGGGCTGGAGAAACATGCAAAATGCAGACATCCGTTTCTTCTGCAAAACGTAAGGACGACACAGGAGAGCCTCTCATCTCAGCTGAGCACATCTACACATCTATACAGAGGGCCCGGCTCTGAGACCCATCTAGCCTCCTTCCTCATAGAAGAAAACAGGGACTGGGAACTCATAATCCGAGAGTCGGAATGGTCACCAGTTATTCAGAAAATCTCTTGGTTATCTAAAATCAGCAAAGCACTTTGTGAATTGGGAAGAAATATAAGCCTGTCCACAATGAGACGGTCATTTAGTTAGGGAGAAAAATAAATAAGTCAACAAACAAAGGCAGTGTCTTTGCAGTGACTAGTAAATGGAATGATACCGTCACTTTCCCTCACTTTACTTGTTCCTCCCCTACACCACCAGCCCTCTATCCCCCTTCACCCCTTCCTTTCTTCTAGTCTTCCCAGAAAGTGGCAACACCTAGGTCTCAAGTGCTTAGGAAAGGCTCCAGTAAAGCCAGCATTTATGAGCCAGCCTTTGGAAGATCCAAACAAGCACAGTTGGTGGTAGGAACAGATCACTGGCCCCAGGAAGGAGGAAATTGTGTGGAGGCCTGACCAGGAGGATCCCTGAGAGTATCATGAGAGGTTTAGGGCTCACCCAGTAGGTGCAGGGGACCGTAGAATGTCCCAGAACAGGAAGTGAGATGACAGTGGTATGCACTGCAAATAAGTGGGGGGCAGAGCACAGAGGTAACCACAAGAGACAAAACTGAAACCCGGTAGGCAGTCACACTGGGGCACAGAAGACTCTAAGAAGCATCTAAGCCTTTTCATGTCTTCAGGTTCCTGAGTGATGTAGCGGTGGCACACGACCAAAATTGTTTTACTTGAAAGGTTTCTCTATCTGAAAGCTTGCTCATTCACTCTTTTTTATTTCTTTCTTTCTTTATTTTTTATTTATTTATTTATTTATTTTTGAGGTGGAGTCCTGCTCTGTCACTCAGGCTGGAGTGCAGTGGTCTATCTCAGCTCACTGCAAACTCTGCCTCCTGGGTTCAAGCGATTCTTGTGTCTCAGCCTCCCAAGGAGCTGGGATTACAGGCACGTACCACCACGCCAGGCTAATTTTTGTATTTTTAGTAGAGATGGAGTTTCACCATGTTGGCCAGGCTGGAACTCCTGACCTCAGGTGATCCACCCTCCTTGGCCTCCCAAAATGCTGGGATTACAGGCGTGAGCCACCACACCCGGCCCACCTTCGTTTTTAATAACAGAAGTAAAGCTCATAAGCTGGCAAAAATATTTCAGTCTGTAATATTTTTGGTTTCTTCCCTTCTCATTTAGATGTCTCACTTACCAAGGAGAGAGAGGATGGAGGCCGCGTTTCCTCAGTCATGAATCACACTGACTCCACAGCCATGTGGGCACTCTGGCCCAAGTCTCACACACCAACCCTTCAAAAAAGAAAACAGAGAGATCCAGTCAACCATTTTAAAAGAGGACGTGGTCATTGGTGATGAATTCTATGAAGTTCCATTAAAGCCTGAACAATCAGCACAAGCTGCTTTAGCCACGTAGGATTAGAGCAGTGACGCAGGACAGCTTGGCATCACAATCATGCTACCCTAGTTCAGGATCGTGTGCACTAACAGATTCTTTGTCTTCAGAAAAGGAGAAATGAACGTTTAAATGCTGTTAACAGATGAAATAACTCTCATGAAACATCCAAAAGAACCATTATTTCAAACCCATTGAAATTATCTCAAGCAGTCTGAAAATTAAATTAAGATTCATTATATGAATTTATCCATTTCATGATGACTCATTCCATTTTTTGGAACACATGGTACCTTATACAATGCATTTCAAAAACAGGAGATAAAGGCAGAAGCACAAACTCTGCTAGAAATGTGAGTTTATATTTTTATTTACATATTAATTTATTAGGTACACAGTTATGAGGCTTTATAGAAAAAGAATGATACATCATGAATAACAAGCCACTTTGCCAAAACCAAGTAAACCTGTCCAATCTCCTCATTCAATTTAATATACAAAAATTCTGAAAACTCGATATTGTCATTGGATGGAAAGATGACCACAAAACACAAGCCTCCCTAGAAACATGAATGCCAGAAGCTGAAAATACAGGTGACTTTCCATCTATGATCCATATGAGAAATGTGTTCATCACCAGTGAAGGACGCCTGACTTCAAATACTGCATTTCAGGGCTCATGCTTTTTTCTGTTCTCCTCATTCATCTGGTTTCTCTCTTCTCTTCCCAGGTGGCAGCTTCTGACTGCTATAGATGTGAAACACCCTGACATTCTTCCTCCCCACCCTGATGAAGGGAAAATTGAAGAAAGAACCTTCCAGAACATTCTGGCTGTCCCTCTAGGCAGTGATTCCCACGCGGTCAGCTTCAGTCATGATCCAAGGCCATCTGCCTGCAGAAAATGAACTGAACAACAGCAGCTGGAAATTTATAAAACTGTATACCTGCTGAATTGCCATTTCAGAAGCCCTAGGGTTCAGAGGCCAGGGAACAGGACAAGGTGGCACTACCTCTCCATGAGGCTCCCTTCCTCCAGGACGGGCCTTTGGTATGTTCATGGGAAGCAAGGGGGTGACCCAGGGCAACACACTGGGACATGCCTGCCTGAGACGCCCCAGCAGCCCAGGCACCCTCACATCGTGCAGCACAGCCAACCCTCCAGTCCCAGCAGAGTCTTCGAAAGTCGGTGACATCATCCTTTGGACAGGACAAAGTGCAGATGCAAATCCTTGAAGCCAAAAGAGGAGCCAGGGAAGAACACTCAGTCTCAGAAATATTCCTAAGAGCGGCCAATTGCTTTTTCACGACATCACTAATATCACCTTTGGGTGTGGCAACAAAATATGTTAGTTGAAACTTCTTTATTAAATGGCATGTTTGAATACACAAGCTTCCTCTCTCCAGTCCTAAAATCTGTTTTACAACAATTATTACTAAAACATCCTTATAGTTGTTTAGATCTGAGTTGAAATTTAAGTAATAAAGTTTGACAGATTCTCTGGTTACTGCCATGAATAGCTGGCAATTTCTGTAAGTTCCCACGTCTCAGAACTACATTAAAAACAGGGCTAATAGGTCTCCTGCCTCCCTCAGTGAGGTCACAAATGAGCTGATGTGACCCCTCAGCTGGACAGCAAAACCACACCTGCAGAATATGGGTCAGTCTCTTAAATGACAGAGACTGGGGCCAAAAAGAACATTGTAAGAATTCACAATCAGCAACACAACCAGAAAGCAAATACTGCAGGAAGAAGACATCCGTGCTGAATTCAGCACGGACAGCCCACAGCCTGGACTGCCAGCCAGTCCCGGTCCAACCAACAGACTCCAAAACCCAGCCTCTTCCTTGTGGAAAAGCAATACCCACAGGACAGAGCTCTCTTGGCTTGGGGGAAAACACAGCTTCCTATAAAATATGATGTCTAAACAGGAAATCGGTCCCAGCAGCAGGATTCAACGGTGTCCACCCAAAAGGGTTGTTACTATGCCTGTGTTTACATAAATGGTGAAAAAGATATTTTACCAGCCTAGTGCTTGTCAGCCAAGTGAACAGTATTGGGACTTTCTACTCCTGCGGGTCAGCCCTTGCCTGGGGAAGACAGGGTGCTCACCAGGACACCCACGTGTGCGTGGGAGCGTGCACTCAGGAGCTGAAACAACAGTAACAATGCAGAGACCTTGAGTTGGAGCCAAGCTAGAGGAACAGACAACCATTCTTGCAGGTCCAGAAGCAGACACCCCCTGTCCTCTCCCAGCAAGGTCGTAAATTAGCCAGTGCATTAATCATAAATCACTGACATATTTTCTAGAAAACTGAGAAGAAAGCCAAAAGGCAAAGGAATTACATAGCCCCAGAGGCTCACCCCAGACTGGAAGTTGGAAATTTTTTTTTTTTAATACTTTAAGTTCTAGGGTACATGTGCATAACGTACAGGTTTGTTACATATGTACACTTGTGCCACGTTGCTGTGCTGTACCCATCAACTCGTCAGCACCCATCAACTCGTCATTTACATCAGGTATAACTCCCAATGCAATCCCTCCCCGCTCCCCGCTCCCCATGATAGGCCCCGGTGTGTGATGTTTCCCTTCCCGAGTCCAAGTGATCTCATTGTTCAGTTCCCACCTATGAGTGAGAACATGCAGTGTTTGGTTTTCTGTTCTTGTGATAGTTTGCTAAGAATGATGGTTTCCAGCTGCATCCATGTCCCTACAAAGGACACAAACTCATCCTTTTTGATGGCTGCATAGTATTCCATGGTGTATATGTGCCACATTTTCTTAATCCAGCCTGTCACTGATGGACATTTGGGTTGATTCCAAGTCTTTGCTATTGTGAATAGTGCCGCAATAAACATACGTGTGCATGTGTCTTTATAGCAGCATGATTTATAATCCTTTGGGTATATCCCCAGTAATGGGATGGCTGGGTCATATGGTACATCTAGTTCTAGATCCTTGAGGAATCGCCATACTGTTTTCCATAATGGTTGAACTAGTTTACAATCCCACCAACAGTGTAAGTGTCGCTTAAAAATTTTCCAACTACACCGGAAGTTGGAAAATTTTTAAGCGACACTTAACTACCCATTTAATAAGAAACTGCTTATTTTTTCTAAATGTAGAAATTTCTCTATTTGACTCAATTCCATATTACCCTTATTCTTTTCTCTTTTAGCTTAGCACTAACCTTGGTACGAACAACCTCTGAAATCCTCAGTCATCATTTTCAGAGTTCTGCTTATTAAAAATGCCACCATGAACATACATGTGCAGAATTATCATGACAACACTTTTGATTTACAAACAGTAACTCTTTCCCAGAAGTTTTGCCCTGTGGCCACCTACGCTCTTCAAATTGTCTCTAAATGGAACGACATGAAGAAGATTCCATATCAATTATAACTCACTAAGTGCTCATCAGCACATGACTTTCTGCGAAAATATGCCACCTCTTCCCTGCCCAGCTTACTCAGAATGAGGTAAGATGTAGACTTAAACATTATTTTGGACACGAAAGGTGAGCTGAGTGGTAGCCTTTATCCTGAAGATACATGACAGAAATGTACATGCCAGGCCAGTCTTACGAGCTGAATTTAGAAACTGTACAACAGTAAGATTACACTGGAAATAAAAATAGAAAAGACCGCCTGGCATCAGAAAGTTTAGTGGAGTGATGAAAAGAAACCCTAAAAGATACAGGTTCAAGAAACCTAAGAACTGCTAGGCCAGCATTTCCCAAAGGCAAGAATTCCGCCAGTGGCCATGGTGTTTAATTGACAGGCTTCTCAACATCAGTCCCTCAGTTAATCACCATGCACAGCGCAGCCCCATGGCCACCCTTGGTGGGTGTTTAGAAGACAAAGCAAGAAACTATTACACTCTCAGGAGCTCTCTATATGATTTTTCTGCTATGTGGTTCAGTAAATACTATAAATTGGAGGAAAGAAAAGTTACTTACAGGCAGAAGAGTCAAGGAAAAGATTTCTGAAAATGGGAAATGTGATGTGGGCTCCGAGGGATGAGTAGGAGATAAGGAGTCTATTAAAAGAGATGCTGAAGTATGTTTTAGTGGGTGCATTGCAGGTGAAACAAACAGTGGATGAGGGAGGGACAGCTGAAAGTCATCAGGTATAAGAGAAGAGCCATTTAGGCCAGCACCATGGTGAGTTAAAGCATGAGTTCCTGGTACCCTGGAGTTGAGTGGAAACCCCACCACGGCGTCCACCACAATAAGAGTTTGTAGGAGTGCAAACTGAATGAGATAGGTGAAAAAAAGTGATCCCACAAAGGTAAAAATCTGGACTGCAAAGCCAGGAGAATCACAGAAAGCTGGCCTCATGCTCAAGTCTCTGGAGGAAGACAAGGAAGTAAACAGGAGGGTGGATTCCAGGTGAGAGGCCAAGGAGCAGGGAGGGTGGCCTCAGGAGTGTGTGGAGGCAGCCAGCATCGGCTAGCAGGAGCATGTGCCACGATGACTACCTGCAAGGTCACTCACATGCAAGGGCATGGATGGATGGCTCAAAACAGCCACTCCAGATAGCTAAGAGATGGGAAAAGTATATGACACACAGATCGTAGGGAATGTTAACATGAGAAAGAGATGAGACTTCATCCAAAGGAAGGCAGAGTCACTGAAGGTTCAGTGGAATGTCAGGGTGAGCAAACTTTGGGAGGGTGAATATGGCAGCTCTGCAGAGGATGCACAATACAAGAAGGGGAGAAACTGGGGCAAAAAGCTGCCACCAGAGAACTCCAAGTATGAGGAGAATTACAGTAAAGGATGCACCTTGCCCTTGCCAAGTTCCTGGGAAATCACCTCTAAGACCTTAGAATGTCCTGCCTGATGAGAGACTTTGTTTTAGGGGAGCTTTAGGCCACACAGATAGTCTAGGCTAACTATGTGGTTAATGGCTGAGGGCTTGGGCCTCCCTGGATTAGTCTAGCCGTGTCTATGTGGTCAATTCTCAATAAAAACTCAGGACACCAAGGCTCAGGTGAAGTCACCTGGTTGGCAATACCCCATGCATGTTGCCATATATCCTTGTAGGGGAAGAAGCACTGTCCATGTGTCTCCACCAGAAAGAGACCATCAGAAGCTCCTGGCCAGCCCCTCCCGGACTCCAGCTGTGCACCTTTTCCACAGCTGGAGTGTAAAGGGTACTGCTGTACCCTTTGACTGAGATCAACCATAATCACTAATACAACAGGTTTTATACATTCTTAGAGTTCTTCAAGCAAGTCATTGATCCTGAGGATGGCCATAAGCCACATGGCAAACACGGTCAGGGGACCCCACGTGACTAAGTGTGCAGCTTGGGCCCTAAACGTCAACATTTAAAACCCAGGAGCAACAAATGGCATATCACATTGGAATTATTCACGAAGAAAATATATTCCACATTCCCAGAAATATATTAGCCTTCTAAAATAGATTTCAAAATATGCTAAATAAAAAGACAAAACATCACAGTCCATTTTTGCAAGGAATCACTTATATAGAAACATCAGTCTAAAAACTCAGCATGTACTTACTGAGGAATGAATGTTCTTGAATTTAGGGCAATAACCTAAATGACGAAAATCAGAATTTTCTCAGTAGGAATTAAAATACAAAATGAGTAAAGGGCATTATTTTTGGAAGTGCCTTCATCCAGTGCCACTGGTTTGACTGAAAGGAACTATGCGGAGGACCCAGCACTCAGAGGTGGGCTGTGGGATAATGAAATGCCATTCACTCTGGCTGTAAGCACTGCAACCCTTTCTGTCACTGTCCCTAGCCCGGCTGTCCAGGCTTCCATGAGGTCACCTCTGACAGCCTCTGTCACTTGTTCCACATAGGTGGTCTCCACACAAATGCGCTTAGATAAATCAACACTGGACATTTAGGATAACAATGTCCCTTGAAAGAATGGCAATCTCTGTGTTGGGGATCCTTGGAAACCCCAGGCACTCAAGAAAACAAAGAGTGTGTGACAGGAACAGAGAACAAGCCTTTGAGGCAAAAGTGGTAGGGAAGAAAGCAGAGAGAGGGGAGGGGGAAGGAAGAGCAAGACAAAAGGAAGAGGGGGAAGAAAAATACACTACAAGCAGGTACAGGGGTAACAGGATGTCCTGAAATAGTGCAGCCTACCGAAAAATATGATATAATCTATCATTATAAAATGGATCTTTAGTGTTTCCTTCAACTTTTGTTAAAATAAATTTTATGGAAAATTGAGGTTTACAATATGATGTAATGGTGACATATAGATAGTAAAATGGTTACCATAGTGAAGCAAATTAACATATTTATCATCTCACATAGTCATATTTTTTGAGGTAAGAGCAGCTAAAATCTACTTATTTCACAAAAGTTCTAAATACCATATAATTTTATTAGCTATGGTTCTCACGCCTGCATTAGATGTCTTTGAAGGATACAAATAACAGCAATGTCAGCTTCAGGTACGAGGGAGGCAGGACAGTTCCTGGCCATTCCCTTCCACTGGCAGAACGTCTGCTGTCACCTGCCACCACATTCCTGAGCAAATATTCCAGCATTCAAGGAAACAATTTGAAAAGGAAAAGCAAAATGCACAAAAGCTTGAGGTGATGAAGAAATTGTACGATGAAGGCAGCAGCCAGCCCCAGCCACTCTTACCACGGTCCAGGGAGCAGCCGCGTACCCCTCCCCTTCTCTCCTCTACAGGCCAGCACTGGTTGGGGTCAGAAGCTGGTCCGTGGAGCAAGTCCATTGAGACTCCCAAATATAAGATTGCTGGCCACTTTACATTCAAGTCAGGGTCAGGACTCAAATGAAAAATGGGGTAATTTTTAAAGATAGATCTCTGGATTTGTTCAATATCACCACTTAAATTTTTTTTAGTGTTTTTTCTTTAATTTTTTATTTAATTTCCATAGGTTATTGGGAAACAGGTGGTGTTTGGTTATATGAGTAAGTTCTTTTGTGGTGATTTGTGAGATTTTGGTGCACCCATCACCCGAGCAGTATACACTGTACCCTATTTGAAGTATTTTATCCCTCACCACCTCCCACCCTTTCCCCCGAGTCCCCAAAGGCCATTGTGTAATTCTTACGCCTTTGCATCCTCATAACTTAGCTCCCACTTATAAATAAGAACATATGATGTTTGGTTTTCCATTCCTGCATTACTTCACTTAGAATAATATTCTCTAATCTCATCCAGGTCACTGTGAATGCCATGAATTCATTCCTGTTTATGGCTGAGTAGTATTCCATTGTATAGATATACCACAGTTTCTTTATCCACTTGTTCATTGGTGAGCACTTGGACTGGTTCCACATTTTTGCAATTGTGAATTGTGCTCCTATAAACATGCATGTGCAAGTATCTTTTTCATATGGTGACTTATTTTCCTTTGGGTAGATACCCAGTAGTTGCACCACCTAAATTTTGAACAGTATTTGACATTTTGATGTCTAAGTGCTGACAGCAGAGTTAGAAAGAGATAGGATATAGTAGGCCCAGCTCTTAAAGGTTTTTCTTTCTTAATGATGTTCCTTTGCCGCTTGGTTTGCCTGCACCGGCCTAAATACAGAATCTGTGCATGACCCCAGCCAAGCTCTGCACAGACAAACAGGTTCTGAATGAAGTCGTGTCTCTAGCAGGGACAGCACTGATGCAAACACCCGTGGCTTTA
The DNA here is from genome assembly GCF_049350105.2 of Macaca mulatta. Taxonomy (NCBI): domain Eukaryota; kingdom Metazoa; phylum Chordata; class Mammalia; order Primates; family Cercopithecidae; genus Macaca; species Macaca mulatta. The sequence continues at coordinate 10,578,008 of NC_133411.1, forward strand.
GAAAGTTAGAGACCTTACACAAACTGTGGGACAAATGTACAGAGAGAGCACACACACATATTTATAATCAGATCATTATAGATATAAAATGCAACAATATTGCATTCCAATAAGCAAATAAATGGCCTTACTTTCCACATCAGCTTGTACGTCCAATCAGAGACTTTTTCCCGTATCCCAGTTTAGCACACTGGGTGTTATGCTGAATGACATGCGTAAGACCACAATGACATGGGAGGTCTCTGCCCTCAAGGAATTCAGCCTTTGGAATCGCTTTTCCCCAAATCACAAACAATCTCATTAGCAACCAGCTGATATTTGATCTAGAAATAATTCCACATATTTATCAAGAACATTTAATAAAGAATCCCTTCAGTAAATATTTCTCATGCCATTAAAAAAAAAAAAAAAAAAAAAAGAAAGTGTCAGATGTTGAGATTGCCCTTCACTGAGTCTCTGGCTCCCACAGGGCCAAAGTAAGAACACCTGGCGACCAGTCCCAAAGGTCAAGGCCTCATGGACAGTAAGTCCTCACGTGATGACAGATGACCTCACACCTAGGTCATTTAATCATGCAAACATCTGCCTCGATGACTGGCAGGGGCAAGTGCGACTTTCCTGTACAGAAGAGCAGGCACTTCTACAAGTTGTATCCAAAGAGTAAGATGGCATGAAAGAGATACACTCTTCCCACTTGGAGCCTTCATGCCCAGATCCAGCTTGAGACCCCTCTCTCCATCAGACAGTAGTCAGTGTGAATGGAATGATCTAGAAATATTAAACATAACTCAGACCTAAAGAAGAATAAACAAAGTAACAGGGGATTTTGTTCCTCAAAGCATTGACTAATCCTAACAACAGTTTGGGAGGAAGAAATCCAATTGTTTTCCATTCTGTCTTCATGCAGATTATCCTTTGGTGAATATTTAAAGCTAGTAGAAATAGCTGGTCCTCAGTATTGCCTCAGTAACGGAAATAAAGCTGGAGTAAACACTTCCTATTTCATTACTCCCACACGAGACAATGATGTGTTCTGAGCTGCAAAGAGGCATGGGGGCTGAGGAAAAGAAAGACAGGGGCAAAAATGACTTCTTTATTAAAGCAAACAGGTTGCCAAAAACTAAGCAACTGCTCAAAATGAGCAATTTCTGTTATGGGCTCTCTAAGGACACCAGGGCCTCAGAATAGTGAATACTTTCTTATTTCAGCCACCATGTGCCAGATTTTCAAAGGGCAGGCTCACTTTTCATGCAGGCAATTTTGAAGCACTTGCACAACTGGTTAATTTGCATGGACAACCGGCCTCTGGGCTTCCACTCTGACAGCTAAATTGATCAATCCTTTGTAGAGGAAAATCTCAGAGCCCAGGAAAAAACGGTGTCTGAGACCCTTTGAAAAATGTGGTCTCTCAATTCCTACTTATTCAGAACTACACATCCAACAAGACTGACTCTGTAAGCAGCAGTTTGCCCACACAGAGGAGACTCAAGATTTAACTCTAGACCTAAAGTTAAGATTTAATTCTAATATTAAGATTTAACTCTTTAAAAAATTATTTAACTTCTCTTGTTACTTAACTATCTCTGTTAAAACATTAAAAAAAAAAAAAATGGGCTGGGTTCTTATATCAACCCTTGGGTCATTACATAGAAGAGCAAAATGCCTGCCACAGATTCAACCACATCTGACACCAAACCTTTCTCAGAGAAAAAGCTGAGCTGAGGCAGACAGGTCTGTTGAGAAATATGAAAACAGAGAGGAGCTCATTTATCCCATAAAAGTTGGCTAACTGAAATTCACAATGAATTATTAGTGAAATGGCAACTGATAAAATCATTCAGAAATATATTTTCCTAAAAACAGAACAGGCAGTAGATTTTCAGAAGTTTCCAACTACAAACTCAGAAAAGAGAAATGAAAGGATGTGCTCCTTCGACTCTGTAATGGAAAGGAGATTAGTATAAACCCGTGCAAGCCAATCCAATGTGCATATTGGGCTCTCCGTGACTTCACTTATTTTAGATACTTAAGCCCTAGTGTCACTGTTTTACATGGTATATACAATGATCTTGGCCAAGCCAATTGTGTTTTGCCTTGGAAGACAAACTCTGGTGTTCTATTCTGGCTTAAATCTAGCAAATGCTCTGGAGTCGTTTTAGAATGTTTGCTTCTTTGAATACATGAAAAAGAAGACTTTTAAATCCTTCTGAATCAGTCCCAATGACCTGTTGGGTCTTTCATCGTCCAAGATGGGCACCAAGGCCTAAAGAAGAAAAAAGCATCCCACTTTCGCATTACGGCATGCAGGCAAGTTGCTCAGGAATGTGAATCATTCCACCTAAACATTCGTTTCACGTTTTATAGAGAACTTAACACTATACGAATCCCTGAGTGTGTTGCATAACCAAAAATCTAATTCTGTTCTATTTGTCATCCTCTCAATATAAATTAGTGATTAAAAAGGAGAAATAAGCTACAACACAACAAAACAGATGGTGTCTTACCTTCCTATAAACACTGCTGTGTTTAGAGAGTTTACACATGTGGGGGAATGTAATGACTTATTTTTTTCACATTTGGCAATGAGTCATGTCATCCATTTTAGCACAAACTGTCCTGAAACTTCCTCCCAAATGAAGACATGGAACAGTTTCACTAATATGCAAAAGCACCCATGCCAGCTGCCTTTGATTAGTCATGGTGCCTCTCTGCCCACTCTGCAGCCTTCATCTAGGAGAAAACCTGATCCAGTCGGACACCCAAACAGAACCAAAAGGTCAGCATGTCCTGAAGTCAACCTGCTGGGGAAGTGGATGCACTTTTGGAGGGGCCAAGATGCTTCTTCCCTTTGTTTTCCAACACATACCCTTAAAAATTCAACCCAGGAACTTGATTTAACAGTGTCCTCTTTACTTTGAACACTCTCCCCAACCTTGCTGAGCTATCCTGCGGACCTAACATATAGAGTTGGAAGAGAAACCATGAATAATCTCAGGAAAGTTCTAACTTCACCAATTATTAAAGGAGCCAGAGTCCATCCCAACTGCCAACATTCAATGGAAGTCCACTCTGTGAAACTCAATGGGAAGGAAACAAGACCAATCTGAAATGCAAACCATGTTTGACAAAACTGTGTTTCATTATTTTACACAGACAGTGCTTAGGGCTATGCCTGACACATGGTAAACCCCTAGCAGGGAGTTAGCCCCGCCCTTTCTGCCTATCCCAACAATGGAATTGGGTTTATGTTTCCCATTCATTATCTGTCAAGACAGCTCCTCCCCTCCCTCTGTGGCATGAACAGTATTAAACTGACGGCTGGTGTGACTCAGCTTTTTGGTTTTGATTTGCTAAGCCATTGAGATAGTAACACCTCTCCTGGTGGTACCCGTGAAGTTTATTTATGAAACTAAATCCAAATCTCTGTAATTCTTGTTCTTTAGATTTTCTCTTATTGGCTTGACTTCATCACTGAAGCCATTCATCCTAACAGCCTTGCCTGCTGGCTCTCTGAAATCCAGGTGGCCCTGACATCCCAGTGTGATGTGGTTGCCTCTCCTCTGTGACGGTGACACTTGATGCTGGCCTTTCTGTTTCTCCCATCACCCTCCATTGTTTACTTCTCTGTCTCCTGGTCAAGGGCGGGCTTCTGTCTTAGTCAGCTGACTTTGCATTCCCAAGGCCATGCCCAAGTAAATGAGCATATTCAAGAATAACTGTTTAGTTGGTGGGAATGGAAATTAATTCAACCATTTGGAAGACAGTGTGGTGATTCCTCAAAGACCTAGAGGCAGAAATACCATTTGACCCAGCAATTTCATTACTGAGCATGTACCCAAAGGAATATAAATCATTCTGTTATAAAGATACATGTACCTGTATGTTCATTGCAGTACTACTCACAATAGCAAAGACATGGAATCAATCTAAATGCCCATCAGTGATACCCTGGATAAAGAAAATGGGGTACACGTACATCATGGAATACTATGTAGCCGTTAATAGGGACAAGATCATGAACTCTGCAGGGACATGGATGAGGTTGGAAGCCATTACCCTCAGCAAACTAATGCAGAAACAGAAAACCAAACACCACATGTTCTCACTTACAAGTGGTAGGTGAACAATGAGAATGCATGGATATATGGGGGGGAACAACACACATTGGGACCTGTTGGGAGTATGGGGGAGGGAGAGCATCAGGAAGAATAGCTAATGGACGCTGGGCTTAATATCTAGGCGATGGGTTGACCTGTGCAACAAACCACCATGACACATGTTTACCTCTTCAATAAACCTACGCATCCTGCACATGCACCCTGGAACTTAAAATAAAAGTTGAAGAAAGAAAAAAGAAAAAAAAGAACAACAGTTTGATGAACATTTCTCACTTTTATCTCCGAATGTGTGTAAATATTAACAGGGGCATATCCCTAAAGTTAGCTCTAACATCAATCAAAATCACCCAAAAATGCAGGGAAAATTAATCCGGGTGGTACCTGGAGATGACCTGAGCCTCACCCAGATCTAGAAGATACCACACACAGAGAAGGTGCTTGGGTAACATTTGGCAGATAGCAGCGTGCAGGAGTCCCTTTCTTACAAGTGATTAGAGAAAACTGCAGCTTCCACGTCCAGAGGCTCTAAGCCTACCCTGATCCCATCTTTCCTCAAAATAAAATTCTCTTTTCAATCCTCCTTAGGAGGTTTTCTAGGCTCAGAAGAACCTTCCATGCTATTCATAGGAGATTAGATCTCCCTGTTTTACATAACAATGGCTGTCCATCCTGTTCATGCTCATAAAAGGACTCAACTTTGCACAGACTCCCCTGTGCAAACATACCGATGTCTCCCCTTCCTGTCCATTAAGCTGAGTCCCCTATACCAAGATCCTTCTACAGACCCCCCTGGGGCAGCTGTCTCGACTGCCCTTGAAAACCACTCTCAGTCTCAGAGACATCTCCAGAGGAGGAGGGCTGCTCATGAACACAGTCAAGCGGGCACAACGAGGCCAACACGGTGGCCAACAGGGACCAAGAAGGAAAATAGTTTCCCCTTAGAAATATAAACAATATCTTTGTAAATGTCATGCTTATACTGATAATCCCCTTAGTAAGCTCATTTTCATGGATATCAGGCCAGTTGCTAAGTATAAATTGTTCCAGTGTCTGAAATTAATGATACTTGGTTCAACAGGAGTGTTCCTGTATATAGCGATTCTACAGTCATTGATTAAAACAGTCCTCACTTTTGCTATCTGGACTCCCATTCTCCTTCTATAAGCATAGGCTTCAGGCTCCTTCACCCACCCAATGACCTGAAAGCATCTGACCCCTCGCTGCTGCCTGTCACACCCCACACCCCTCACCACTCACCCAGCTGTCCCCTTTCCCCAGTCAGCCACAGAGAAAAGTTTGAAGGAGCTTTCTTCTCACTGCCCAGTTTTCTATTTTACAGAAGGCTTTAGAAAACACATATGTGCTCTGGCTAAAATAAAAATGAAATTATAATGTGATCTACCACATCAAAAAAAAAAACTGAAAATAGTTTTAGTTAATTCAGCATCAGAAAATCAATATGTCCTTAGCAGCATTCTGTGCTTGACTTCAAAATGTGTGTTTTAATCTCGACTTTATTACATGTTGTATTTGGTTAGTTCACACTTAAAATTCTCATCAACTGCTTTTTAGGTCTGTGGATGGGAAAGTACTCCATAAGAGAAATCAGCCTAATAATTGAATACAGAGCTTTAAAAAGAAAGACTTGTATAATTCTGAAGGGGACAAAACAATGACGCAGAAATAAAGTCAGACTACAGCAGTTCAAAGACCTGTCCTTGTTTGTGATTTTTTTTTTCTAATATACAGACTCAAGGGTTCAACTAAGAGGCTGTTGTCAGTTACGCTTCTCATCCATATCCTCTCTCAGATCAGCAGACATCTAGCCACTCTGCTGCGTGCTAATATAAAATCTGTCTCTGTCTCCTCACACGCCCCGTCAGAGAAACCATCTAATCATGAACCAGCCTATCATTACAGTAGCCACTGTAAACGCTGGGGAAATTAAACAACAAACAAGACTCCTCATTCAAATGGGAAGCTGGCAGCATTGTTGGGGAGATGACAAGACCCATCATTAGACTGGGAACAAACTGCCTTGCCCTGTGTGCCCTTTACTGCTTCTCTTCTTCAGGGTGCGCTGGAAGAAGGGGCATAGCTATCCATTATTCACTGACAATCTCATAAGTCATGCCCCTTTCCTAACTATTGTAAAAGAGCTATAGTCAGAAAAGTGGGGTGAAATGTTGGTGACAGCTGCTTATCTCAAAGACGTCGAAGGTAAACCACCAAACCATAATTTGATGCAATAATATGGTGTCTATTGCTATTCCTTGATCAACTACTCCCAATCCCTTCAAGTTAGATTTCTCCTATTTTTGTATTCTGGAGTACACAGAGTTCTTTTACCAGTATTTAAGAAGATGCAAATTGATCATAACCTCCCTGAAATGGAAACAAGGAGGGTAAGAAATGGCCCAGGTTTCTTGATTCCCTCTGCTGTGAACTTGGGGCCATGTCACCTTCCTCATCTTCTTTCCTGCATGGCTGAGGATGGCAGACAGTAACTCTCCTTAGCAGACAAGGCAACCTACCAGCATGGAGGAAACAGCAAGTAAGGACTGCAGTTCTACTTGAGCCACCTGGTAGAAGAGGAGGAAAAAATAATGATGAAGGAAATCTGAAAAATTGAAAGGCATTAGCCCTACACTTCATCCACCTGATGTTACATAAAAAACTGTATCAGTAGAAACAGACTCTTCCTTTCACCTACTTCCTTCACCTTTTCCACCAGATTTCTTCCATTTGTCACCCCTGCAGCTCAGAATTGGCCCTGCCGTGTCTCCTAATGCTGAGGACAGACCATTAAAGAAAGGAAGGGCAGAGAAATTACAATGACATGGCTTTGTTCCCCAAGAACATTCACTCCGGAAGCTGTCACTGCTCAAAAGACATCTTCATTCTGGCTCAAATGGCAAGAGGGAGCTCCCTTCTCCTCAATTCCAATTTGCTTTGACAGACACATGGCTGTGAAGCAGTGGTTTGCTTCCCGGAGCCGAAGCTGCGCTGGAATTCCAAAGCTGCCCTAGCCCTGTCAACAGAAGTCAGCAGCTTGAAGAGGAACTGCTATCCAGTCACAGTCAGTGTTCCCTGACACCTGATAATACACAGTCTCCCAGGCAAGATGCATCCCATCTCAGATTATTCCAGCCCTGCCTCTAATTGCTCCCACCAGGGCAAAAAGGGTGGCATTCTGTTTTGGAAAGAATTATTAAGGTCATGTTGAAAAGAAAGTCAAGGTGAACCCCCGCAAATACGGCTGCATTCTTTAACCCAGACCAAACAAAACTTTCTTTGAGATTCTAGCCACACTCTCCCAAAACAAAATTTTAAAAGAAAAACTGAGATGCACTGCTAAATTATATAATGAGAGGAACCCCAGTTTCCTCACCCAGCTTGTTACCGAAGAAGATATTTATTACAAAACCTCCAGAGTCACTGTTCTCCTCCAGGTCCATGCAGAAGCAATGAAGCCCAAGAACAATAATGCCATCAGGAGGGCAGGCAAAAAGCTCAAATTAGCTCCCAAAGGGGTCTAATTCATCATCCAGGAAGAAGGACTGTTCTAAGAGGTGCCTCAGAGGGAAAAGCCTGTCAAATGACTCAATGCCACCAGACGCTGATCTGCCACCAGAAATGCTACAACCACCACAGATACTTACTGTGATAGACAGAAAATCCTGCTTCATTATCCTAAGTCTAAACATGTACTTTATACCTGTGGGATTCAAAGTACAAAAGGTGTCAGATCAGTCTATATGTTATTTATTTTACATAGCAATTGAGATTCATGAAAGAAAAATACAATTGGTCCTCATTATCCATGGATTACATATTTGCAAACTCACCTGTTAGCTAAAGTGTATTTGCAACCTCAGAATAAAAACTTGAGGCACTTCCCAGTCATTCATGGACATGAGCATTGAAAATTTGAGTCTCCTGACACAGGCATTCCCAGTCAAGGTCAGACAAGGCAATCCTACACGTTCTTGTTTCAGCTCTCATATTGAAAATAAGTTCCACATGCTCTATTTAGTGCCACATTTTTTGCACTTTTGTACTTTTTGTTGGTGATTTATTTGTTTAAAATGGCCCCAAGGATAGGGCTGCAGAACTGGCTGGTATTCCTAAGTGCAGGAAGGTTGTGATGTGCCCTATGAAGAAAATGCATGTGTTAGATAAGCCTTGTTTAGGCATCAATTGTAGTGCTATTGACCATGAGTTCAATGTTAATGAACCAATTGCATATATTAAATAAGTTGTCTTTAATAAAAAATGCACTTGAAACAAGATTATTTATTGATCAATTGACAAAAATATTGTGACCAGAGGCTCGCAGGAACCTAACCCTGTATTTCCCCTAGGAGCAATAGTTCAGGTTTTGCTAATTCAGTGTTTACAGTGACTTTATAGAGTATAATTACTACATGCTGTCAATGATAAGTAGAATCGACATAAAATATCAAAGGACATGAGCAACAGATATAATACCCAATCAGCGTTCCCCAGCCTGACATAGGATCACAACAGCCTAACCTGAAGGACTGTGTAAATAGAGTTTTTTCAGATCACTCAGAAGAATAACCAGCTCCATAGATGGAGATCCAAGGGAAGCTACCTACTCACTGCTGAAAGCAAAGTACTAGCCCTCTTGCTTCAGGGGAGCACAGAACTCATCTTGCTGACTGCAAGCTGGGAGCAACTGGTGCCTGACTGTCTAGCACTAGTCACCCTGGGCAGAGACCTTTCTGAAGTCATTGTACAGTGAAAAATAGACTCCTCAGAAACAGAAATCTGTACCATTGACGGGCATCAGAGACAACAGGCTGGTGGCCAAGGTCACGTGTTGAATGGAGGGAGGAGGCTCTGGCTGTGACTCATGGGACTCTTTACTGCTCTCATTACATAATGTGAACCAGATCCTCATCTTCTCATCAGATAATGATCTTTGCTCTCCAGACTTAAGGGGTGATTACAATCTGAAGAGTTGATTGTGTCTCATTCCACTTGTGATAATATATTCCTGATGACCAAGGCTAACTGAGGCTATTAACTTGAATCTTCAAATACCAACAGTCATAAGCGGTCCCTTTGATATATTCGCATCTGTTATGTGTTGAATTGAAAAAGGCTTTCTTGCTACAAAATGTATAAAGGAGAAAAAGTTAAACCGGTACAGAACAGCCAGTGCTGTTTTTTCCAATCCAGGAAAGCATCTTAATTCAATTGAATAAATTTTAGTACACTGAGATCTTTAACGTAAAAGCAAAACAATACAAAAAAGCAAAGTGATCCATAAATGTCACAGCATAAAAAGGTCCAAAGCCCTCACTTTATTGCTTCCTGATAGTCTTAAGCACTTCTCCTCTAGCAATGTTTTCCTCTGTATTATAATCTTAAGAATTATAACCACTACCTTTTGGAGTGGAATTGGCTTCCTTTTAAACCACTTTCCTCTCTTTATGATGAAAAGGAAATTTGAGTATCTTTCTCTACCTCCATTTCTACATGGTCAGTTGTCAAAAGAAAGTGAACAAAAATAAAAGAACTAGATGACACGTGTTCTCAGATCCAGAACATATACTAATAAAGGGATGCACGTACTATTGGGCTGCAGATCCTAGAAGACTAATGTCTATCACGATCACAAAAAAATTCTAAGTTGGTAGTCTCATAAATGGATTCATGAAGAAAATCAGAATAATTTATGAGTTATAAATCAAACTCAAGAGTTACAAATAGGATTCAGGTGCCAGAATTTTCATTCCACCAGCATCAGATGGGGCTTTACCTGACCGTATCCCTGAGGCTGAGCGAACTGCAGACTAACTGCACCTCTGCCCGAGTTCTCTGCTCAGATAGCATATTGCAGTTTACTTTATTTTACTTTGTGTATTATTATTGTTATTATTATTATTATTTGAGATGGAAACTCACTCTGTCGCCCAGGGTGGAGTGCAGTGGCCTGATCTCGGCTCACTGCAAGCTCCATCTCCCTGGTTCACACCATTCTCCTGCCTCAGCCTCCCGAGTAGCTGGGACTACAGGCACCCGCCAACACGCCTGGCTAATTTTTTTGTATTTTTAGTGGAGACAGGGTTTCACCATGTTAGCCAGGATGTTCTCGATCTCCTGACCTTGTGATCTGCCAGCCTCAGCCTCCCAAAGTGCTGGGATTACAGGCGTGAACCACCGCACCCAGCCGCATATTGCAGTTTATTTCTAGAGAAAGCATCAGGACTGGGAAGCAGTATGTCAACACGAACGGGCCAGAACAGAGAAGGGTTTGAAACTGTAATCAAGCAATCTTATTATAAGAAATTGTGAGAATTATTTAAAAATGACTATTCCATTTGACTTTTCAGCCAAACCATGCTCTAAAATTCCCCCAATCTCTCAGAATATTAGAAGCTAAAATAAGGATGTGTGTATAAATACATTAACTGAGAGCTTTAAAGAGATCTGGTGACAACATGAAAGGAAGGCTTAAGATCCACTAAAATTTTGAACTGAGAAGCAGAGAAATGGTTGTTATTTGACTAAAACTTACAGAAGGCCCTTCTTCTTCCAGGAAGCAGGAGTGGGTCCGCAGGGGACCCAGTATGGAGAGCCTCAAATCACAAAGCACTGAGAGAAAAAAGGGATCAAAAGAATTTCAGGACAATCCAGAGGAGGTGCTTAAAAAGAATCAAGTCTCTGCCAAAGACAGAAAGAGCCAGCTCTTTGTTTCAGAGAGGCCTGCAGCTACAGGACTTAGATTGGGGCATAAATTCTAATTAAAGTAAATCTTTCTAGATTCCCTGAAGAATTTCCACTCACCCGCTTCATCTTTCAGTGCGGCTTGAGCTACTTGCTACACAGCTTGACCCAGAGCTGCTCTGTCCCTGGCCATGCCAAGGAGGAAACTGTGTGTGGCAGCCACATTCTCCCTACCTGGGAGGTTTATCCTCTTCTGCAGCTGGCTGCTTCTGTAAAGACAAGCGTCAGGCTCTGGGTACAGATGAGCATCAGGATTTGACCAGGGAAGAGGAAGGAGGTTAGGAAGCAGAGAACAAAACACAGCAAAACAAGAAAATTAAAACCTCTAACCTTCAAGGGATTTCAAGGAGAAAACAGAGGAAAAAGAACAAGTAGAAAAAAGGAAGGCTTCTTTGAGCAGGCAGAGCAAAATTAAGGACACCTGTGATTTTAGGCGCTAACAAAAAGCAGATGTCGTGGCCTCAGACTCCCGTCCCTTCAACCCAGTCCTCATGCAGCCTAACTGGACCCCAAACCACAAAGGGGCTGGAGGAGAAAAGGGAGGTCTAAGTCAGCCCAGCTGCAATAACAAAGGCAGAAGTCTGGAACCACAAAAGCTTTTAAAAATAAACACTGTGATTCAAGGCAAGGGGGTGGGAAACAGCACTGGGGGAAACTTCAAGAAGCACTGGCTCTCAGCAGACATCATTTTAAAAACCCATTTGGAAATTGCCATTCAATGAGGTGTTTAAATGAGGCTGTCTTACCTAAGTAGAATAGGATCAAACAGAGAGATCAGAAGTACCCTGCCCTGCTCAGACTGTTCTACAAAGCAACTAAACTTGCCTTTCATCTCTCCAGGAATACTTTCTCCATCAAAAACTTAAAGCCTCTAAGACACTGCAAGCATCTGGAGTTTTCATACTGTTATACCCCCTACACATTCTAGATCGAGCCTAGCAAATTAGCCCAAATATGTATCTATTTCACAGCTTTTCAGGAAAATAACTGGTCTCCCTGTTTGTACTAACCACCCGCTGCTTCTAAATTCAACGTCTGAATGTGCAAACGATGGCCCAGAACTTCCTAAGATACTTAAAAAGGAAACATGTGGTAAACCTACAACACACGAACTCTCCTTGAAGAGGACTTCTCAAAAGCTCCTCAGAGGAGTAGAAATCGCACCATGATCTAAGTTCACACCCTGTCACCAGTTTCTACCTGTGCAGAGTATATATGTATTTCTGTTGTTTTTTGGTTTTTTTATAAAACTCCTCTCAGTTTCTTCTTCTGTAAAAGAGAGGTAACAGCAACCAGGTTGCAAGTAAATGTTGAGGTTTCAACAAAATGCATACCAAGTTCCTCACTCAAAATTGCTCTTAACCCTTCAATATTATTATCATCATAACAAACAATTATTTCTGACATCAAAGGGCTGAGGGTTAAGAGTGTTGGAATGGTCTACTGTACAAGCCTGCATCCATGACTTTACCCATCTGTGCCTCCTTGCTTAATATAAAAACGAGGTATGTTAGATTAATTTCTTTAAGGCCCATTTGAGGATTAACACGTCTAGTTGTCTGGGAATTTGATTTCTTCTTCTGTATTTTGCAACTGTAAGGATTCATCCTATTGCGATTAGGAAAATTTTTTTCCTCCAAACAACTTTTCAAAAAAAGAAAAATTAAATACATTAATTTGATGCCTTTGGGGGCAATAAGTTTTGAAAGGGTCACAGGACAAGATTTTGATATGAGGTACAAAAGGAAAGAAAATTAATTCTTGAAAAACCAGCATCTCTCCTTTTATTTGAGGGTGAGACAATGCCATTATGTATCACAATGTGTAAAGGCACAAAGAGCTAATGACAAAGGGCCTTTTTTGTTCCCTAGTCATAGCAGTTTTGTTCTAAATCACCAAGTCTGCTACCTCCTAAAAACTGATCTGATGAATCTTTCACTCTTTCTCAAGCTTTCGAAATAATGTAGAATCCATAAACCCTAAACTAAGATGAACATTTGCCAATGACACTCCTTCGTCATACTTTAAGCTACTCCTCTTCATAAGCACATCAGCAATAAGGCGGTTAAGGTGATGCAGACGGCAGGCACTCACCCATATGCCACCCAGCACACCAAGGTGGCTTTTGGTCAGATTGCCCAGCAAGCTACACAAGATGTTGGCAAACTGCTCTGGGGCTGTGGGAGAGATCCAAACACAGAAGCTCCAAGGGTGAGGGAGGGAAGACTCTGCAGAGAACCAGGGCTCCGTGTTCAAAGCTGAGTTTGCTGTAAAATGGAGCACAGGATCCCTGAATTCCATGAATAGCAGTGCCAGCGCCTTGGAACATGTATGAGCATCAGTTTGGCAGGAACCCAATAACAAACAACAGATATAAGAAGCTGAGAGGCTCCTAGGCAGGGAGTCCCAACGATGTGCACATTTTACAATCAGATTTGTACCACAGACATCCTTTAATGCCCCCAGGGACAACTTTCAGCTTCAGTTAGAATAAGGTAAGTTGTGTTGTAGGAAAACTGATTCAAGTAGTCTTAGAAGACTCAGCCAATAATTTGATCTATTTTTATAAGAAAATATGAACCAGAAAGATTTTTATCAATGCCAGTGGCAATAGTGTATATAATATGCTATACATAGTATATAAGGTTAATAGCTAATATCAAATCTTAACTTTTTTTAAAAAGTCCCATAATTCCACTATTTTCTTTAAGGAACTGTTTCCTGGAAAGCCTTTGATGGATCAAGATTTAAACTGCTTTTAAGGCAGCTACCCTGACACCTGCTTCCTCCTGTTCACACTCCTGCATGATCCCTTGAAGGTAGGTGGGACCTGTGACTTATTTCTACCAATAGAACACAGCAAAGATAATATAGATGCATGATTGTGTGATTATAATATATAAAATTGCAGCACCCATCTTGCCAGCATCCCTTTCTCCCTGGCTAGCTTTTGGATTCAAACAGCAAGGCTGGAGAAATCCATACAACAAGGAAGTGCAGGCAGCCTCTAGAGCTGAAAAAGCCTCCAGCAAGAAAATGAGGCCCTCAGTCCTACAACCACAAGGAAACAAATTCTGCCTACAGCCTGAATGAACCCTGAAGCAGATCCTTCCCCAGTTGAGCATTCAGATGAGATCACAGCCCCAGTCAACTGTCCTTGATTGCAGCCTTGCAGAAAACTCAACAAAGCTGGATCTAGACTTCTAATCCATAGAAATGGTGACATAATATAATGTATGTTCTTTTAAGTCACTAAGTTTGTTGTAATATTTTTATGAGTTGATATTAGTAGATAACTGATAAAGATCATTAAATCTCAAGTTGTTAAATACAGAGAAAGATAAATAATTTTATTTAAAATGAATCTATATGATTGTTTATTCAATGGAACTGGTCTATAATAAAATATAAATGTATATTTTAAATGCCTGATTTTTTTTAAGGTTCTTTTTAATTACAGCACAAAATCAGGCATTGCAGATAACTGATTCCTTTTCCATTTACAATTCTGCTGTGATTCTAAAGAAAGCAAGGTCTTAATCAAATAAGTGAAATAAAATAACATAACATCAAAATATCAGCATTTGATCATTAGTTACCACAGAGAGTTCAGCTTTTAAACTGACCTATGATGATTAGACAGTGCCACATCATCTTCTGTCAAGATTTGTTTTCAAATTTTTGGTAGTTCATATAAAACACCTCTGAGAATACTCAGTAGGAGATTTTTATTCTGATTTTATCAATAATACAATTGAAGAATCTGATTGTTGACCAGGCAACAGTAAAGTACTATATTACTAAATTGTGTAATGATAGGAGTTCATGGGTTAGAAAAACTGTGAGTGAATTTACAGAAATACATTTAATATTGTCATAAATATAGACTTTAAAAATACATATAACAAAACAGTTTTAACAAAACAGAATATATTCAAGCAAAGATGCAAGTCTATTTCAACAGATTAAGTATATCCCCAAAACATGAAACAGCCTATGCAGATACTAAAGTATTTTTAAAAGCATATTTATGAGTTATAATTGGTATATTATTTCAATCTGTCTACTATTAAAGATTAAAAAACTAGTAATAAAATATAATACGCTAGATGTTCAAGTAGCAAAATCCTACTCACTCAAAGCAAAATGATTTTGATTACTTCTTTATTTTTTGGAAAAACAGAGAAAAATGATTTTCAGTCTTGAAATGTTATCAACTTGAAACTGAAAGAAACATTCCAAATTTCCATTTTTGAACTCCCAAATATTAAGGAATTGCTGTCTTCTAAAATTAATTCTCCTTTTAATGATAGTGTATGACACAATCAAATGAAATTATTTGTTATATTAAAGCCATGTATTCCCTTACTAAGAAGCAGCTATGAGAACCTTTGTCATTATGTTTTGAAATTTGTCAGCTTATTACCTTAAGACTCAAATGTTGTTAAGCCAATATCTATTTTGTTATTTTTATGAAGAGTAAGCTGACAATTTTTCCCTCAATTTGCTATCTTAGATTTCCCTAAACCTTGCTTAGCAAGTACTCTATCACTTCTCTTGGTCTTAACTCCAAAGATGGATGAGAAAACTTGAGTAAAGACAGGCTCACTGTAATTTACATCATTCATGGAAATGCCTCTTTCCTTGGTCATTGGCTTTTCTCAAACCTACACTTAGCATAGAGATGACCTTGCACGGAAATGATGGTTAAAGGCTCAGGTGTGAAGATCAGCTAGGAAACTATTTTGGCAAAGTAGGAACATGGAAAAGCTGAATTCCAGGTATTATTTCAGATTTGGTTTTGTTCTCCTCAAGGTGTCTTACAGAGAATGCTCACTGAATCTTTCAGGGTATCTTAAAGGCATGGAAGATTATAACTTAGAAAAAAGCAAATATCATGACCAAGAGCTGACACCAAATGGAAATGCTTACAGCAGTAGCAGTCAGCTGCCTGAAAACCTCGGCTTGTCCCTGTTATTACTAATGGCCCAGGTAAGGCAAAGTCCTTAGTTAGAAACTGAAAAATCAATTATTGGCTGACACATACTGGTTGACCTGATGATAGAATGGCATAGAGAATGATATTTTTCCAAGTAAAGGCCCATCATCTTCTGTTTTTTTACAGTATGAATCAAACGTGGGGTCAGGAATACCTGCTCAGAAACACCACGGTGGTATCACTCCAGCACACCTTGCTACCTCTCTTCCCTGAAGGATGCATCTGTAAGAAGTGGTGTAATTAGAGATACTTCACTGCACAACCATATGTGGAGGAAACAGCAATAGTAAAGTCCTGCAGAGACAACTAAGTAAGAGACAGGCAACGATTTTTTTTATTTAAGAAGTTATGAGTATAGTCTAAATAGTTTGGTGTGCTTGCACACACATATGAACGTACTCCGCAGATGCTCGCCATTTATCATTCTGTTACCTAGGATGGGACTTCCACTCTGTCCTATAATCTCTAAGTTAGCCTTTCTAGCAAGAAAAAAATCAGGGATCAAAAAGACACTGAAACTGTGGCAACATAAAAGACAAAAACACAAATGTCTTGATCACTGGCCTATATCCATTGCTAGGATGGTGGCACTGCTATCTACAACCTTGGCTTAAAGACCTCAATCCCACGACTTTCTCATACTCGAGTTCTAGAAGTGTCTCTACCCCAAACCTAAACAAAGTGTTCACCAAGTCTTCCCCAAAATTGCCTCTTACATGAGCATGCTTTTTAAAGAAGACATACATGCGGCCAACAAGCACACGAGAAAGATCTCAACATCACTGATCATTGAAGGAATGCAAATCAAAACCACAGTGAGATACCACCTCACACCACTCAGAATGGCTATTATTAAAAAATCGAAAAGTAACAGATGCTGGCGTGGTTACAGAGAAAATCAATGTTTAGACACTGTTGGTGGGAGTGTAAATTAGTTCAGCCATTGTGGAAAGCAGTGTGGTGATTCCCCAAATAGCTAAAAAACAGAATTACCATTCAACTCAGCAATCCCATTAATTGATATACATACCCAAAGGAATATATATCATTCTACCATAAAGACACAGGCATGTGTATGTTCATTGCAGCACTATTCACAATAGCAAAGACATGGAATCAACCTAAATACCCGGCAATTTTAGACAGGATAAAGAAAATGTGGTAGATATATAGCATGGAATACTATGCAGCCATTTAAAAAACACAAAAAAAACAAAACAAAACAAAAAAACAAGATCATGTCCTTTGCAGGAACATGGATGAAGATGGAGGCCATTATCCTTAGCAAACTAACACAGGAACAGAAAACCAAATACCGCATGTTCTCACTTATAAGTGGGAGCTAAATATTGAGAACACATGGACACAAAGAGAAGAATAACAGACACTGGGGTCTATCAGAGGGTGGAGAGGGAGAGGAGAGAGGGGATCTGAAAAAATAACTAAGGAGTACTAGGCTTGGGCCGGGCGTGGTGGCTCAAGCCTGTAATCCCAGCACTTTGGGAGGCCAAGACGGGTGGATCACGAGGTCAGGAGATCGAGACCATCCTGGCTAACACGGTGAAACCCCATCTCTATTAAAAATACAAAAAACTAGCCGGGCGAGGTGGCGAGCGCCTGTAGTCCCAGCTACTCGGGAGGCTGAGGCAGGAGAATGCGTGAACCCGGGAGGCGGAGCTTGCAGTGAGCTGAGATCCAGCCACTGCACTCCAGCCTGGGCCATAGAGTGAGACTCCATCTCAAAAAAAAAAAAAAAAAAAAAAAAAAAAAAAAAAAAAAGGAGTACTAGGCTTAATACCTGGGCAATGAAATAATCTGTACAATGAACCCCCATGACATAGTTTAACTATATACAAACCCACACATGTATCCCTGACCTTAAAAGTTTAAAAAAAAATTTTTTTTTCAAGAATGCCCTGGGACATGAACAATAAAAATGCCTTTTGTGGATGCTTAAAAAAAAAAAAAAAAAAAGAACAATAAGGATGCAACTTGCATCCAAGCTCTCACAAAAGACTCATCTTGTGGGAAACTCTCTTAATTTATTTTGAGCAAGAAAGTCTTATTGGGGAACCAGATAGTCTGAAGAAAAGCAGAGAAAGTGTTCTCAAGTGAGAAGTATGGCTTCTGACCACGAATTCTAAATAAAAGATCACTGAAACAACTAAAGGGAGAGAGGGAGGTTTTGTGATAAACTGCATTTGACAGAGTTCCTTTAGATCTAGAAAAAAACAAAACCCTACATACACTTATGGTATCGCCTAAATACTAAAGGCTTCTCGAGGGAAGGGCAGGAGGTCAGAACAACATCACGAACAATTAAGTATTATTTTCCAGGCAAGTTAATTTTTTATTTTTCTAAACTTTGTCAGTGGTAATTATTCTCTAAAGAAAAGGAGCCTTTATCCTGAGCCTGAGTAAACATGGTGAAGTTGCTATAGAAATAAAAAAGCCAAAATCTAAACCATAAAAAAACTCTGGTGCTAAAAATGGATACTCTCATTTTGCTGCAAAATTATAGGTTCAGCAGGTGCTCCGAGCCACTGAGACCTCTGCTGCCAGCGTAGGGCTTTCCTCTGTCCCTAAGCAGCTCACTGTCTTCCAAGGAAGCAAAGTCATAGAAATGGCAAGGTGTATTAAATATTCTGGTAGTAGATGCTAGACCACCAAAGTTGTTTCAAATCAACAGCTGTAAGCATCAGACTTAGCCTGGAATGTGTTCTCATCTGGCTCTGTTGGAAAAGTACTCCACACCCCCTGAAGGTGTTTTCACTGTGTCTGCGTTGTGGCTTTGGGGGAACGCTATCTATGTTGTTGTTACTGGTTGATAAGCTACACTCTAAAGGCAAAATCCAAAGGAGTCTTTTAAAATCTGTGATGCTGTATTCAGATTTTCTAAACCTTGACACTGTTGACATCTGGGGCCAGATAATCCTCTGTCATGGGCGGGGCTGGTCTGTGCCTGGTGAGATCCTGAGCAGTGTCCCTGGTCTCTACCCACAAGATACGAGCAGCAGCTCTCCCCACCCTGAATGACAACGCCAAAAATATTATTAGACATTGCCATATGTCCACTAGGAAACAAAGTTGCCCCTGATTAAAAGCCACTGTGTTGGATCCATTTAATAGTATAACTTTCAAATGAGGCCTTGAAAAGTATACGGTAAATCTATTTGCTTCCCTATTTGGAAGATAAACAGTTACATGAAAAAAGCAGGAGCCAGAACAGTGTCTAAACTCCCATTTCTTTTTTTTTTTTTTTTTTTTTTGAGACGGAGTCTCACGCTGTTGCCCAGGCTGGAGTGCAGTGGCGCGATCTCGGCTCACTGCAAGCTCCGCCTCCTGGGTTCACGCCATTCTCCTGCCTCAGCCTCCTGAGTAGCTAGGACTACAGGCGCCCGCCACCGCGCCCGGCTAATTTTTTGTATTTTTAGTAGAGACGGGGTTTCACTGTGGTCTCGATCTCCTGACCTTGTGATCCGCCCGCCTCGGCCTCCCAAAGTGCTGGGATTACAGGCTTGAGCCACCGCGCCCGGCCTAAACTCCCATTTCTTACTACGAGTATGCATACATACACACGTTTCCATCGGCTTAGAAAATTTCTGGAAAGAACTGTTAAGAAGATGTTTATAGTGCTTGCCTCTGGAGAGGGAAGTGTTCACACTTTCCTAGTGTCTTAACCGTTTACTATACTCACATACCCCTTTTCAATCATTTTAATAACATATTTTAAATAATTTTAATAACATATTTTTAAGTCACATTCAATATATTTTTTAGAAAGCAGTAGGTGTAGGTGTTGCTTTTCAGTCACGTTAGAGTTAAAATGGGGTTTTCCAAGCCATTTGAAATTCCAAAGCCCCCACTGAAGGAGCTGGGTCCCAGGCTTGGATGCCATCTGCCAGCAGCAGCCCCAGCCCTGGCATGGAAGCTTGTAAACTATCACAGCCTCCTTTGAGTGGCAAACAGAATAAAATGGAAGCAAGTGCCACAAATGCCCACAAGTGATGTGGTCATCATTCTCTGGAACAAGATCCCTAGTCCTGAAGCACTTGGGTCTCTTTTGGAGCAGACACCGGTGGCAAGTCCCACAGAGGTCTGCAGCCACCATGAAGAGCGGTCTGAGTTCTCCATCCAGCACGATAGTCTGCAAGCGTGTGAGGACCTGTGGCTCATGTTTCCTAGTAATCCCCCAAAATGCTTCCTTGAAATGCTTCTTTCAGAAGCCCCAACTACAGTTACCTGGAACGAGCTGTAAAACTGTATAACATGAGGTCATTTCATTCTGGATTCTGGCTCCCCAACAGAATCAATAAGAAAACATCAAAATGCTGGGCCCCAGGCCTGCTGCTGACTTGCTGAATCAGGACCTCTGGGTATGGGAACACAGTCTCATTGTTAACATGTTACCAGATGTTGCTACGAAACTTTCTGCTTATCTGTGGGTCAGTATTCAAGAGTTTCCTTAATTCTCAAGTTGAAATAAGAATCTTATGTAAAAGATAGTGACTCTCCCAAGGGCTGAAATTTACAGATTTTCCCAAAAGAGACTCCATGTCTCAATCTTGAAATGGTTGGTAGAAATTTATGCACGAAAAAGGAGCATTTTAAAGACTTATCATGTGCCAAGATAAATTAATACAGTCAACCCTCCATATCCATTGGTTCCATGTCTGTGGATTCAACAATCAGGGGTGGAAAGTAATTGGGATAAAGAAATTTCACAAGGGCCATAAGGCAAAACTTGAATCCACCATGTGCCAAATACTATGTTGAATCCAAGCAAATGAAATGATGTATAGGTATTATATTGGATATTATAAGTAATCCAGAGATAATTTAAAGTATATGGGAAGATGTTCACAGGTTACACGGTAACACTACACCATTTTCTGTCAGAGACTTGAGCATCCACAGAGTTTGGTATCCACAGGTTCTTGGAACCAATCCCCATGGATACAGAAGATGACTTTATTCTCCATCTATATTCCATTGGGCTGACGGCCATGTAGGTATTTGATTACTTTTTACTGTTTTGGGTCCTTGGGAAAAACAACAAGCCATGCCTAGAATGATAAGGCGACATCTGAACAGGTTCCCCAAACACAAACAGGAGCATGCATGGCACTGAAGTGAGACAGTGAGAAGAGAACTTCAGAGAGAAGTCCATTGTTGCTAACCACAGAGGACCCAGTGGGGAATTCAGAGAGAAATTACAAGTTAAACCAATGCTAATTGTTGACCAAGAAGGCCTTAACATTTCTTTCTCTCAAGGGTAATGTCAAGCCAGCCAAGGTCTGAGAGTTGGGGGTGCAAGTATCTGAGCAGCTGTACACACAAATACCTGGGGACCAATGTGGAGATCACTGGGAAACAGGATTAGACCAGTAGGACTAAGAAAAGTCCCCAGGCAATGAAGGAATCATGCCTCACACGATCAGCGTGGTTGAAGAGGATGGAAAAGAAGGGCTATGGAAGGGCTATTGAGCAGTGAAGTTATTTATGAGATAGAATTTTGTGGCTATTTGAGAGGGGGTTTGGAAAAAAAGGGTAAAACTTAGAATGATTCTGAGATTTCTAGTTTGGGAAACTAGATACGTGTATTTATAGACAAAGATAAGGAAATCCAATTACCAAAAAGTCATTAAATGAATACAATCTGCTCTTACATTACTATAAAGTTATTATTTTCCATGTTTATCATAAATATTTCAGAGCTAATTATCTGGGCTTGGTTTCACTTGTGTACTTGGCTGATTTTTCTCATTCCTCCTCTTCCCACTCAGCATTAAATAATTGGCATCCACTCCCAATGAGCATTTCTGAAATACTCTTCAAAGTCATTGCCAAGGGAGAGATTGCCTTTTTGGATTGGTGTGTCTCAGATTTATCACAAGAGTGGGCAGATGTGAGGGAAAAGGAGAATGAGCTTTGGCAGTAACAGTGCAGAGAAGAGTTTCATTATTCTTAGTGAGCACCAAAAGGCAAAAAGGCATCCTCATAAATCATTGTCCAAACCAATAGCCTTCCCCACAGACAAAGTTTTGGACCTTCTCATCTTTTGTGCTAAAAGAATCAGATGCCAAGAACAGGGAGATGAGATGCATGAATTGTTCTTTTCTTTGTTTTTGTTTTTGTGTTTTTTGTTTTTTTTTTTTTTTTTTTGAGATGGAGTCTTGCTCTGTTGTCCAGGCTGGAGTGCAGTGGTGTGATCTCGGCTCACTGCAATCTCCGCCTCCTGGGTTCAAGGGATTCTCCTGCCTCAGCCTCCTGAATAGTTGGGATTACAGGCACCCGCCACTATGCCTGGCTAATTTTTGTATTTTTAGTAGGGACAGGGTTTCACCATTTTGGCCAGGCTTGTCTTGAACTCTTGACCTCGTGATCCACCCACCTCAGCCTCCCAAAGTGCTGGGATTACAGACGTGAGCCACCACACCCGGCTGCATGAACTGTTCTGAGGCCTGATGAGCGTTTGCTTATTCCCAGGTTAGAACTCCAGGCATCTTCCAGTTCCATGGGTGAGAACTTCAGGGTATTCACTGAAGGACTCCAAAGTTCTCCTTGAACATGCCATGTTGAGGAACCCCTCGGCTGGCCAAGTGGGTATACCTGGAAAAAGCTCTTTGTTTCCTGGCACAGACTAGAGGACTGTAAGCATGGGTGGCTTTCCAACTGGACAGAATCTGGTAAACAAGCACCAGGAGCCTTTAAGCCAGGATCAAGCTGAGGCAGGTAGCAGCAGTTCTGTGCCTGGAGGTGGGAGCCGGGGTGGGAGGAAAGTCTAGGCAGGCCTAAGCCCGCCCTGGCCCAGCGTGGGTCTGGCGTCCTGCCTGCGGGAGGTTGGTTCCTTGTGCAGAATTACTAAATGCTACAAATAAGGAAACACTGCAGATGAAAGTTTTAAAGGTTTATTAGTAATAATGCCATTCGGGGCACTAAAACTTCAAAGTCCTTTGACCAGCAGAGTCTAACTAATCTTTACAACGCCCCAGTGGGCTAGGTAAGCAAATAAATATTATTATCCCTATTATGTGGAGCACAGAGAGCTATAAGAGGCTTTGCTCAGGGCTACAGGAAGATCAGCGTTACTCACATCTTGGTAACTACCAAGTCCAGACTCAGAACAGCAGGCTGCCCCTTGCTCCACTGACTCATGCTGCCACGAAAACGGCAGGGAGGGTCCGGGAAAGAGACTCTCACGATTCGCAACAGAACTTGTGACAGAAGCAGGCATTGTTGGTTTTTTTTCCTTGTTGCAGCTTTAATAACAGTAAATGACAGTAATTTTGCCCATTTAGAAATGTCTGACTTGAGATGTTAGGCAGACGCCTTCATTACTGGAACATCTACTGTAGGATTTTGACAAATGTCATTCAGAGTGGGACCAGCTTGCCCAGGGCTCCTCCCTAATGGTGGCTCCTACATTCTAAGCCTTTCCAGGTTAACCTAAAAAGTGTAGGTTTGGGAACTAAACAGTCCTTAGTGGGGTCTTTAATCCTTCTTTTAATAAATTACAATATGTTTCTAAATAAACACATTTTGGAAAATATGAAATGGTAAAAAGAAAATGGTAGTGTGTGAACTCTTCCTAGTAGAATAAGTGATTTCTGGTAACACTTGGGGGTGTGTCCTACCAGTAAATGATTATGCATATAAATACATTTATACTATATAAAATTCAGGCTATCTATATTTATTCAAATCCTTGAATACTATTCAAAAATCTGGTTTAAATGGCTACATAGCAACCCATCAAATGGTGGTATCCATTTACTCAGCCAGTCTCCAGCTACGTAATAGTCTGGGGTTTCAAATTACTGGTATCACAACACCAGATAAACATCCTTTTTCATGACTATTTCTATTAATTTCAAAATTTTAGAAGAAGAGCCACTGAATAAATGGATTCATACATATTTAAAGCATTTCAAAACCTACCATCACATTGTTCTCCACGATATTCTATTGCTTTCCACTTTCATATGTTGTAAGAAGTTCATTTTTCTGAGCCTCCAAAATTTCTATGTTGGTGGGGCTTAAGAGTAGAAATGGGTTTTTTTTGTTTCTGTTTTTTTTTTTTTTTTTTTTTTTTTTTTTTTGAGATGAAATCTTTGTCACCCAGGCTAGAAAGAAGTGGCACCATCTTGGCTCACTGCAACCTCCGCCTCCCAGGTTCAAGTGATTCTCCTGCCTCAGCCTCCTGAGTAGCTAGGACTACAGGCACCCATCACCACTCTTGGCTAACATTTCCATGTTTAGTAGAGACAGAGTATTACCGTAGTGGTCAGGCTGGTCTCAAACTCCTGATCTTGTGATCTGCCCTCCTCAGCCTCCCAAAGTGCTGGGATTACAGGAGTGAGCCACCACGCCCAGCCAACAATGGGTTTTAATTAATGGCTAGTGAATTTAGCATAAGGTCATGCTTAAAGCCTAGGTTTTAGTTATATGGAATGTTTATTCGGGGTAGTGAGGGAGGGCTACCAGAGAACAGAGAAAGGTAATATTTACCCACCTCCAAAATAGCCACCACCTTCTATTAAGCAACCATAAAAAACAACTCATGTACAAGATTTTTGCAAGCAAGGTGTCCCCATTTCACATTCGAGAAAAATGAGGCTCACAAAAATTCACTCACTCGCTCCAGGTCATTGTTCCTAC
Source organism: Macaca mulatta (assembly GCF_049350105.2). Lineage (NCBI taxonomy): Eukaryota > Metazoa > Chordata > Mammalia > Primates > Cercopithecidae > Macaca > Macaca mulatta. The sequence continues at coordinate 10,602,545 of NC_133411.1, forward strand.
GTTTGGAGCCAGGATGCCAGCCCTAGGCCATGTGTTCCATCCCACTAGGATATAAATGGAAATCTAAAAGTGCTGGAGACCCTAAGCAGGGTAGACAAGAGAATGTTTTTGTTCATGATTTTTTTTATCTTCTTCCAAATTATAAATGGCAGAAATGTTTTTGATGCTAGCTCCAAAGCAACCTTCATCATGCAATGAACCCCCAGCAGGCTTGCATTAAAAGCACTTTGTAAGAATCTTGGGTATTTGGAGTACTTCTACTTAAATCTTGAGTAACACATGTTTAACAGGGCAAGCTCTGAGCCAGACAAACGTGGCTTTTATTCCTGAGTCTGCAGTTTAGGATGTGTACAACTTTGAGCAGGCCCAGAATGGCAAACCCAATCTTCATTTGTGAAATGAAAAAGAGTGAGAATTAAAAGAGACAGTACATGCAGAAGGATAATTCCAACGTCTGGACATGGTAAGTCCTCAAGAAATGGCAACTCTTAAGATGAACATGTTAGGAGGGGTTCCACTGTTTCAGACAAGGTCATGAAGAGGTAGCATAGGTATTTGATTCACAAAGAGAGAGAAGGTAATCTCAATTCCACAGGCTGGAAACTCTATTCCCTTGATGTTAGGGCACGTCCCCAGGTTGCACAAAGAAGTTTCAGAAGTGGCAAATTCCTTGTTCCTGTAGTGTGTGCTTCAAACAAATTATGTAGCAATACTGTACAATGACTAAGAGATTTGGTTCTGGGGAAATAAACAAAATTAGATTCCACAACCAACTCTATCCAGGAAGTACCACTGTCTCCTGAGTCCTTACCCTCAGTAAGCTGCGTGTGTAAAATAAAGATCATTGTATTCACCAGCTCATGTGAGAAGTGAATGAGACAACATGACTTATGCAAAGATAAGGGTAACAATGTCCATCACATAAAACAAAAAACTCGTACAGGAATTACAGTATCCATGAGCACTGTCCAGTCTTCCCCCCACTTCACCTCTTCGAAGTTGGCCATAGTCCCATGATTTCTCTGGCCAGTGAGATGTAAGTGGAAACCATGCCTCCTCTGGATGAGAGCCTTCCCAGGGTCAATGGACCTTATGCCATGTTCTCTTCTTTCCCCAGCAGTGACCAGCAACTCTCAAGATGACAGCTACCCCAGAAATCAGCCTGCCACCCAAAGAGAGACCTCTTAAAAGAGCACCTCCAGCAAGCCCAGATGCACATGAAGCACAACTGAGAAACAAACATTTGTTCTTTGAAGCTGCAGAGATTTAGGGGTTGTGTGTTACAGCAACCTGGCCCATAGAAACTGATGAAGATATTAATATGAGTAGCTTATTAGTCCATACCATCGAGCTGGAAAAAGAGATCCTATTGATTTTTTATCAAAACATTAATGATAATTATGATGAGGAGGGCCTTCTCAGATAGAATAGGTAGCTGAAAAGAAAAACAATGTAATGTTGAAGACAAAACCCTCATTCAGGACCCTCTGAGAACTGACTCTGCTTTCTGCCTTGGAAAAGGTCAGGGCTCACTGAGGTCGAGCCTAATTTAGGAACCAGGAGAACCCAATTCCCCTCACATCCATATATCACACACCTAAGTCCACAAGAAGGGTGATATGAGTGTCCTGAGGATGAACGAGTGACGGGGTCTCAACATGTTGGGGCTGATGTCTCAGTTCCTACAGGACCCTTCTTGGGAGTCTCCCTGAAATACTGCCTAACTGGGTATCTGACGAGGAACCAGGTGAAGGAAAGCCGCCCAGAGATAGCCTAGAATTGCCTTCCAGAGGTTTCTGTATCACTGAGTGGGTCCATTAAAGAGAGAATGGTGTGGTCCCTTCCTACCAATCCATAATCCAACAGAAACACTGGAAGTTTTTCAGTACTCGCATAAGAATACGAATGCTTGATTTAAGACTAGAAATACACCGGGCTCGGTGGCTCATGCCTGCAACCCCTGCACTCTGGGAGGCCGAGGCAGGCGGATCACGAGGTCAGGAGGTCGAGACCATCCTGGATAACATGGTGAAACTCCATCTCTCTAAAAAATACAAAAAAATTAGCCGGGCGTGGTGGCAAACACCTGTAGTCCCAGCTACTTGGGAGGCTGAGGCAGGAGAATCACTTGAACCCGGCAGGCGGAGCTTGCAGTGAGGCGAGATGACGCCACTGCACTCCAGCCTGGGTGACAGAGCGAGACTCCATCTAAAAAAAAAAAAGACCAGAAATAACTTAGGACAATTAAAAAAAAAGATATTTACCAAAGTAACTGGTCTGATTAGACACTGGTTTGTTAGAAACATAAGCAAAGAGAGTTTTTAAACATCCAAAATATGCATCCTAGATAAGTTTTATAAGTCAGTGTTTGTTAAGTTGAATAACTGTTGCTATTAACAATCTTTGCAACCAATAAGTCTGCATGTACCCCTTTTAACAAGAGTCATTAAATACCTAGGTAAACGATACAGTTACAAGCAAACTCATTTGCTCAAAATTAAATGCTCTGTGGTATGCTTTTATTTCCAATTTTTCCTGAAGGAAGAATGCAGAAAAATAGAAAAAGTAACACCCTGCTCCTCTTAGAAAAATGATTGAATGCTTTATACAGTGTAAGATCTATAATGCAAAGTATTAAGAATGTGGCTACATTTTTTTAATTAAAAAAAAAAGCTATTGACTATTGACTCATTGCTTCTGTCTCTCAAACACATACAACCAATCATCTGTTCTGACAACATTTGTCCTCTGGGAAATATTTCCTCCACTTCTTCCCTAAAACTTGGCAGTGTGAGGTTTTGTTTTGGCTTTTGTTTTTCTTCTCTCTGCCTCATGACACTTTTGAGCATAGGAAAGACATCATCTACTGCCCTAGAAGATTCTGCTTTGATTCTTGTTCTTTTACAGCACCCTCTGATAGCATTACATGACTTTGGAAATCAATTCTGTGCTATGAGAATAAGGTTTGAAATGAAAAGTTCCTGCCTTGTGTTCAAAGGACAGAGTTAGTTTTATTGAGGCTAGAACGTATTTTTCCCTGTATTGTTCTGTAGACACAGAAACAATCCTTAGCTCAGCCTGGGTCAAAAGCCAAAGAAATTGTCTGAAATGGCAGCTCCTGAAGGAGGCTTGAGGGTTGGGAGGTGATGAGGAAGCAGCCAAGAAAACAGTATAATAATAATTTTGTTCACTTCCAGATATTCTCCTAATGTTTTCATAGATCTACTTTTCTTCATTGTATAAGCTGCATATGTCCACTGTAAAAATTTTAGAAAAATGTAATAAAAGGGAAAAAAGCATTCACTCACTACCTGAGCATCTACAGACAAGCATCACTATCATTTTGATGCACTTTCCAATCTTTAATCTATTCAAAATTATTATAAGTATATATAAAAATATATAAAATACATATATAGAATTAGTATTTATTGAATAACTTATGTCTACAATATATTTCTATGCATATAAAGTGAAATCCTTTAAAAGCAGAATTTTAACAACTGCATACTATTCATGTTATTTATGTAGCATTATTCATTTCATCATTTCCTTACTTGTGGCCCTTTCTTTGCCCCGTATTTTAAGTTGTTCATTCTTTTTTCTGTATTTTGTCTATTTCCATAATAAATAAGAATGATAAAAGTCAGCAGGGAAAAGAACCACCAAATCACCTCATCAAGTAAATTATTTACAATAACAAAAACAAACCTAAAAACTCTACTTGTAACCGTTTTACTGGTGACTAATACTTCTTTAATTAATAAAACCTATCGGCTGCATATGGCAATCAGTGGTAAAAAAATAATAATAATAAAAATAAATAAAAATAAAAATAAAAAAACCACCAACCGAACAATAAGCCCATGAAGACCAGTAAAATAGCAGGGTGCTCTGATCCTGGGTTCTGACTCTCCAGGAACACCCACCAGAGATCAGGCTGCCAAGACCAAGACAGAGAGCAGGCAGGGTATGTAGATTTTACCCCAAAATTCTGGCCAAACCTAGGGCTCAATATATTCACTGGGGAGAGGAATAAGGAGGGAAAGGAGGGAAGAAGGAGGGAAGGAGCTGAAGAGGAGGGGCTGGGGAGGAGTAAACGAGAAGAGAAAGAAACAGGCTCAGGGAGATGGGCTTGGGGAACGTGGTGTGCCTGGCCCTGGGTGGACTGGCAGAAGGGCTTCAGCAAAAACTCAGCCCTGCGAACTGGCAGAGAAGGGCACATATGCGTCAGCACGAGAATACCAGGCATGACTATCCAAGTGCTGGAGAAGCCATGTGGTCTCATGAGCTGGAGGAAGGGAGCAGATGAGCAGCGCAGGAGTCCAAATGCTGGAAGAGCAGAGCTGTGAATCAGTGATCAAAAGACAGGGTGAACACATGGAGTCAAAAGATGCTGGTGAGAAGAAAGACCATACAACAGATAGGAATGGAATGCCCACTCCACAACATACGGGGCATGCAAGATAATCACGGACATCCACCCACAAAAAACAATGTCAAATGAGTTTTTTTTTGTTTGTTTTGTTTTTTTTTTTTTTTTTTAATATTAGAAGGATGGTGGAGGGTATAACAAAGGAGGGGCTAATAAAAGGCAAGGATGCTGAGAGAAAGAAGGCCTCTCCAAGGTGAAGAATTCCATCTGTCAGGGCTGGGTCCTGATGATCAGATTGATCAATGAGAGAAAGGATCTTACGTGCGGTCCGAGCATCCCAAAGAAGGCCGCTCTTGTACACCCAGCTGAGGCCAGGTGCGAATGTGATGTGTGGAGTGGGGGTGTGCCTGAAGTCAAGGCTAACCCAAAACATCTGCTGGCTTAAAGGGATTCTGGCGGAGGGCTCAGACACACATGGGGACACCAGCTGTGAGAGGCATGAATCAAAGGACAGAGGCTTCCCACCAGGAAACAGGAGTCTGGCTTGAAAAAGACCCAAGAGTAAACAGGCACATGTGAGAAACATGCTTTTAAAAAAAAAAAAAAAAAAAAGGGCATTCTGGTATTTCATCTGAAAGAGTCTACACATGTTTTAAAGATTTATCCATTCACTAAGAAATTAAAAGAGAAACACCCACCACGTGCGAGGCACAGTGGCATGCATCTTTCTAGCTCAAAGTGAATTGAATGTGCCCATGCTTGCAGAATCATTTCCATCATCAGAGTAGAAATGGCTGCTTCCATTCTGTATGGTGGCAACTTAGTGAAACTTACTGCCACCGACATGGCCCCATGTCATCCAGCTTTACCCACCTCTCCTGCCTCACCCCCGCGCCCAAGACACTCTGGCCATAACAGCTCACACGAGCCAACCCTCAAGGGCCACTGGTTTCTGAAACAGGTGAGCCTTTTCCTGCCTCTGGGACTTCACGTGTTGGAACCCACCTCCATTCTTGTACTTTTGGTTCTTTCTTATTCTTCACGTCTTTATTTATTTATTTATTTATTTAGAAACTGAGTCTCACTCTGTCACCCAGGCTGGAGTGCAGTGGCATGATCTTGGCTCACTGCAACCTCCACCTTCCAGGTTCAAGTGATTCTCCTGCCTCAGCCTCCCGAGTAGCTGGGATTATAGGCACGCACCACCTATTGTCATATTTTTAGTAGAGACTGGGTTTCGCCATGTTGGCCAGGCTGGTCTCCAACTCCTGACCTCACGTGATCCGCCTGCCTTGGCGTCCCAAAGTGCTGGGATTATAGGCATGAGCCACTACGCCTGGCCTACATCTGTTTTTAAACGTCATGTCCTCACAGAGGCCTTTGTGGCCCACCGTGTCAAAATCTTCACCATGCCTTTTCTTCCATTGCCCCTATCTCAAGTTTAATTAAGTACCCAAGTCTTCGTTTTCTTATTTGTTGTCTATCGCCTTGGCTAGATTTTCCAAAGAAAGGAGCGTCTCCTTCTTAGTCATGGGTGTCTGTTGAGTAGCAGAGGTTCTGTGAATACATTCTCCAATTTTGAGCAGGTCAAAACAGGACAAACACAGAATAAGTTTTAATGAAAAGGCAGCCTTTAAAGTAACATTGATTTTCCATTTCATAAAACTTTTCAACCGATTTTACAAATATACAAGAAAATTCATCTGCATAATACCTAAGGCATTATCTATATCATAACCTAATTGTCCTGAGCAACAAAATAACTAAGAACCCCACAATGAAAAATAAAGTTGATTTGGCCAATTGGTATTGACTGGAAGCTACTCTGTAGCAGGAAAAAAAAAGTCTCATTCATATTTGTATTATCAGTGCCAAGCAAAGCACCTGGCAATTAGTAAGTGCTCCATTCATGTGATTTTGATTAAAGTTTTCACCTTTTAAACTAACATATGGCAGTTATCTTTAAAACTATAGAATGACACAGGTGGAAAGAAAATCTCCCTTCCATTCCAAAACTTCAACTCATTTTACAGAGGTAGCTAATGAGAACAAGTCAATGTATATTCTTTCAAACATATCCATGCATTAATGATCAAAAATACCTATGCAAGGAGACATTAGGCTATGCATGCTGTTTAATACCTTTCTTCATTCACTCTTCATTCACATATAATAGATGCTTCCATGTTTGCAAAAATAGATACATCATTCTATTTAAAGGCTGTACATTGCTCTGCTTTATTTAATCAGGTCCCTTCTGTGGACATTTAGGGTTTTGTCCACGATTAAAAATAAAAAAGCAATGAACATCTACAATTGTGCAACTAGGTGGACATAAATACAAGATAAATCCCCAGAAGTGGAAGTGTCGGATCAATTAATGTTGATAGAAACTTCCTAAAGCACCAAACAGCTATTACAGTTACATCAACCCTTGCACATGTTAGGGATTTACTTTTTTTTTTAATCTTTACCAAGCTAATAGGTGAAAAATAGTTGATAGTTTAAATTTCTTTCATTCTGAGTGAAGCTGAACAGCTTTTCATACTGTTAGCTGCCTTTTTGGTTTCTTGATAAAACCTTAAGGAGACTGATGCCTCCATACCAGGTACCGGGAAGGATATGGGAATAGCAACAGCCCTCTGAAGGTAGGCTGGATGGAGTCAGGATTCCCATCCACACAGAGTTCAAACCACCCTGGGCTCTGCCTCTCCAGCCCAATTGCCTAACTCATCTCTCACCTTACCCATGCTTTTGCACACTACGCCTTATTATTGTTGAAATGCCTGTTCTTCATTTCAGGTGACATACTTTTCCAACATCTTTACCATAACATCTACTAAGGCAAAATAAAAACATCCATTGTCATTAGAAAACAGCAGAACTGTGCCAGATGTGGTGGCTCATACCTGTAATCCCAGCAGTTTGGGAGGCCAAGGCAAGAGGACAGATCACCTGTGGCCAGGAATTTCAGACTAGCCTAGGCAACATAGCAAGACCATGTCTTTACAAAATTAAAAAGAAAAACTAGCCAGGAATGGTAATATGATTTGGCTCTGTATCCCTGCCCAAATCTCATCTCAAAGTTCAATCCCCACATATCAAGGGAGGAAGGAACATGGTAGGAGATTGGATCCTGGGAACCATTTCCCCATGCTGTTCTCATTATATAATGATATAAAAGTGTGATTCACGTGGTGGCAGGTGCCTGTAGTCCCAGCTACTCAGGAGGCTGAGGCAGGAGAATGGTGTGAACCCAGGAGGCGGAACTTGCAGTGAGCCGAGATCACGCCACTGCACTCCAGCCTGGGTGACAGAGCAAGACTCCGTCTCAAAAACAAACAAAAAAAAAAGTGCGATTCATTCTCATTCTCTCTCTCTCTCGCTTGCTCTCTCGCCACAATATAAGACCTGCCTCTTTTCCCCTTCACCTTCTGCAGTGATTGTAAGTTTCCTGAGGCCTCACCAGCCATGCAGAACTGTGAGTAAATTAAATCTCTTTTCTTTATAAATTACCAAGTGTCAGATAGTTCTTTATAGCAGTGTGAAAACAATGTAATGCAGGAAATTGGAACCAGGAGTGGGACATTGCTACAAATGTACCTAAAAATGTGGAAGCAACCTTTGAACTGGGTAATGGGCAGAGGTTGGAACAGTTTGGAGGACTCAGAAGACAGGAAGATGGGGGAAAGTTTGGAACTTCCTAGAGACTTGTTGAATGGTTTTGACCAAAATGCTGATAGTGATGTGGATAATGAAGTCCAGGCTGAGTTGCTCTCAGATGGAGATGAGGAACTTATTAGGAACTGAAGCAAAGGTCACTCTTGCTATGCTTTAGCAAACAAACTAGTGGCACCGTGCTCCTGCTCTAGGGACCTGGGGAACTTTGAACTTGAGAGAGATTATTTAGGGTACCTGTCAGAAGAAAGTTCTAAGCACCAAAGCACTCAAGATGTGGCCTGGGTGCTCCTAACAGCATATAGTTATATATGTTCACAAAGAGATGATCTAAAATTGGAACTTATATTTAAAAGGGAAGCAGAATATAAAAGATTGGAAAATTTGCAGCCTGACCATGCAGTAGAAAAGAAAGAAAACATTTCATAGGGAGGAACTCAAGCCAGCTGCAGAAATTTGCATAAGCAACAATGGGGAAAATGTCTCCAGGGCATTTCAGAGATCTTCATTGCAGGCCCTCCCATCACAGGCCTGGAGGCCCATGAGGGAAAAATGGTTTCTTGGCCTGGGTCCAGGGCCCCGTGCTCTGTGCAGCCTTGGGACATGATGCTCTGTAACACAGCCACTCCAGCTACAGACATGACTATAAAGGGCCAAGGTACAGCTTGGGCTATTGCTTCAGAAGGTACGAGCCCCAAGATTTGGCAGCTTCCACGTGGTGTTCAGCCTTCAGGTGCACAGAAAACAAGCACTGAGCTTTGGGAACCTCTGCATGTATTTCAGAGGATGTATGGAAACACTTGGATATCGAGGCATAAGTCAGTTGCAGGGGCTGAGCCCTCATGGAGAACCTCTACTCAGGTAATGCAGAGGGGCAGTGTGGGGTTGGAGTCCCCACACAGAATCCCCACTGGGGCATTGCCTAGTAGAGCTGTGAGAAGAGGGCCACCATTCTCCAGACCCCAGAATGGTAGATCCAATGACAGCTTGCACTGTGCACCTGGAAAAGCTGCAAGAACTCAATGTCAGCCGGTGAATGCAGCTACAGGGGCTGTACCCTGCAGAGCCATAGGGTCAGAGCTGCCCAAGGGTTTGGGAGTCCACCCCTTGCATCAGTGTGCCCTAGATGTGAGACATGGAGTCAAAGGTTATTATTTTGGAGCTGTAAGATTTAATGGCTTTCCTGCTCAGTTTTGGACTTGCACGGGCTCTGTAGCACTTGGTTTTGGCCAATTTCTCCCTTTTGGAATGGGAGCATTTACTCAATGCCTGTACTCCCACTGTATTTTGGAAGTAACTAAATTGCTTTTGACTTTACAGGCTCATAGGTGGAAGAGATTTGCCTTGTCTCACATGAGACTTTGGACTTATACTTTTGAGTTAATGCTGCAATGAGTTAAGACTTTGAGGAAAGTCATAATGTGTTTTGAAAAGTGAGAAAGACATGAGATTTAGGAGGGGCGAGGGGTGGGATGATATGGCTTGGTTCTGTGTCCCCACCCAAATCTCATCTCGAATTGTAATCCCCACATGTTGAGGGAGGAACCTGGCAAAAGGGATTGGATCATTGGGGTAGTTTTACCAATGGTGTTCTCATGATAGTGAGTTCTCACAAGATCTGATGGCATAAGTGTGGCATTTCTCTCTCTCTCCTGCTACCTACATGTACAACATGCCTCACTTCCCCTTCACCTTCCACCATGATTTTAAATTGCCTGAGTCCCCTACTGCCGCCAACCATTCAGAACTGTGAGCCAAGTAAACCTCTTTTCTTTATCAATTACCCAGTCTCAGATAGTTTTCTATAGCAGTGTGAAAACAGACTAATCTACCTGGTGACACACGGCTGTATTAGTCTAGCTACTCAGGAGGCTGAAGCAGGAGGATAAATTGAGCCTCAGTTTGAGGTCAATGAGCTATGATTGTGCTATGGCACTCCAGCCTGCGCAACCTAGTGTGACCCTGTCTATGAAAAAAAAAAAAATCTTAATAAAGAAAATAGCAGAACCTTTCTACAATAAGGGATGGCGGGATGCCAGACAAAGAAAAGCCATGGATGTGGGCTCTGCAGCTTATGTGTTCCATCTGGAGTGCTGGAGCATCAGGTTCCTCATCTGTAACAACACCTACCCTGTAGGAATGTTGTGTGGGTAGAAAGAATGTATGTACAGTGCCCTGGACTTAATACAATCCAGAAATGGAAATGGTTATTATTGGCAACATGACGTGGGGCGTTTGTGGCAAGGAATAAAATCTTCTTCGGGTATTAATTCTTCCTTCACACCAGGATTTCAGAACAAGGGAAATCTTTGCTCTACTTCCCCATCAAGAATCATGTATACAACCTGTTCGCTGGAGGAACACCTTGGGCTGGGAGGCACCCTGGAGATGGCCACTCCCTCACTAGCATCACCAGAGGGTGTTGATAAGAGAAGGCTGCAGGGAGAGGAGGTGGATGATCACACACATCACCTCTAAGGTGCTGGAGGTAATGCATTAGTATAACAGACACTCACAAAATACTTCTTGAAAGAATGAATGAACTACCCACCTAAGAAACCCTCTGATAAATGTTTTTTTTTCCTCCTCGTTTAAACCAAGAGTTCGCCACCACAGCATGGCTGACATTTGGGACCAGATAATTCTCTGTTGCTGGGGGCTGCCCTGTGCATTGTAGGATGTTCACCAGCATCCTTGGCCTCTGCACATTCGACACCAATAGCACACACACAAGGGCAAGTTGTGACAACTAAACCGTCTCTAGACATTGTCAGATGTCCCCTGAGGGCAAAATCACCTCCAGTAAAAACCAATGGTTTAGACTATAGGAAAGCAACAAAATATATTTTTGAGGCTAAAAATAACTTAACTTTTTACAATGTCCCTGAATCCAAAGCTGTTTTGAAGGCTGAGCAAATAATATAGCTATAACTTAGCTATAGCAGGTCCTTAGAACAATTTACAACTGACTGGAGAATGTTAACCGCCTGAGGCAAATCAGTCCTTAGCTGCTGCTATTCTGGGGGTGGGGAGGGGGACACAGCATTAATAATTCAATAAATGAAAGGCTGCAGTCAATGAGACCCTAGAGTTATTTATTTAGACAATTAGGTTCATTTTTGGTGGCAATCCTGCTTTTGTGAGTATGAATACACCATGTCTATTCTTCAATTAACCAGGAAAATTGTACATCACAGATCTGCTCTTACTGCCTTTCAGCTGGAGGACGTACAGTTCAAGTGGTCCTGAACCTTCAGAGGTGGGAAACAGGCTTGGAACATTCATCACTTACACGTGTGCCTCACACAGAGTAGATCCATGCATTGGGGATGTGTAAATTAGACGTGTCAGCATCAGTCCTCACCGTTCCTGCCCTAACTTTCCAGCCCTAATCCAGGGCAAGACACGGATGAATTATGTCATGTAAAATTTAGAGCCATTGACACACAGATACGCTCAGTTTATTACTGTTAGTGATGAACAATCCTACCTTAACCACTAAGAGACTAGACAACGTAGTTTTTTGTTGTTGTTGTTATTTGGTTTTTTTGTTTTTTGTTTTTCTTTTTTCTTTTTTGAGACAGAGTCTCACTCTGTTACCCAGGCTGGAGTGCAGTGGCACGATCTTGGCTCACTGCAACCTCTGCCACCCAGGTTCAAGTGATTCTCCTGCCTCAGCCTCCTGAGTAGTATTACAGGTGCATAACTATCACGCCCAGCTAATTTTTGTATTTTTAGTAGAGATGGAGTTTCACCATGTTGGCCAGGCTGGTCTCGAACTCCTGACCTCAAGTGATCTGCCCACATTGGCCTCCAGAGCGCTGGGATTATAGGCGGGAGCCACCACACCTAGCCCAAAACATGGTATTAAATATATGTCTGGTGAAGCAAATGCAAGACCTTTCCTGTTTTGACTTTGCTCACAATTTAGGCTGCAGGAACTGCTGGAGGTCCCTGAAGAGGACCTCTTTTGGTGGTTTATTTTGGTCTAGATCACAATGTGGAAGGTGTCCCTATCACTCTCTTGTGGTCAAGGGGAAGTCAACTCAAAGCCCTATAGACTACAGTAGCTAATGGGAATTATTTTTTTTAAATCATTGGAAAGAAGAATATCTAAACCAACTTAGTCCTGTTCACTGGGACGAACCATTAGAAATTCTAGAGATTTCTCCCAAAGCTGTTACAGATTTTCTTTTTCCTTAGGTATTTATAACCTTTGCACTTCATTTCTAGTATATATTTTACTTCCTTTTCCCTTTCTTGCTCTCCTTTTTCTTTTTTGGTTCCACTTATTTGTTTAGAAGTCAGATTTTATAATAATTACGGGTGGCTGCAAGCTCTGAGGCTTCACAAAAGGCAGATACTTAGACAGACCAGGAGATCACAGAAAGGCCACTGACAAGATTCCAATATGAAGATGCCCCTGACCATTGACTTGTCCTTGATAGCTAAATAAAGGCCATGTCCCTACCGTGGGGAGCAAGATTTCTTATGCACACGCACATCTATCGCAGGCCTTGGAGACCTGGGATCAGTCAGATCCCCGATGAGAGCACAAAATGGAAATCATATCTCCAAACCACTTTTGTTTCACTAAAATCAAACTGATGTCTCAGTCAACAAAACATAAAGAGTTTCAGCGCCTCGTGAAATTTCGCTGACCCAAAAATTACCTCTGTCAACCCAAACACAGCTTTCTTTTCTCGTTTAATGTGATCTCTGTTGTGCTCACCAAGTCCAGTAGAGTACCAAGTGGGATGCCCATGAATGTGCCGGGAGCTGAGAGCTGAACAGTGCCTGACATTTCACCCATTTAAATTACAGACTTTCCTGCCTCCAGAAGATCCAGGACATCTATAGCATGTGTCCAAATGTGGCATGGAAGAAAAATATCTTATTAACTCAGCACAATTATGGGGTCTGAGATCAGAGGAACTGGATGCCTCGTAATGTAGAGCAGCAGCTTACAGGAATGGAACTCAGAGCAAATAAATTTTGATTGAGGAAGGAAGACAAAGGAAAAACACAAGACATTACCTAGAGTGATCATCCCTAAAGGCCAAGATTCTGGGTGAGTGGGAGGTGGGAGGAAAAACAGCCCCTCTCAGGCATACAATAACAGGTGATGTGGATGCTGCTCACTGGGGAACTGGGGATGCCCAGTGGTGTACCAGTCGATGTTTAATGACCACCCATCTGGAGAAGCCCTGACCTGTAGTGTGTGCCAATTTCCATGGTGTAAACACTCCCACCATAGCCTACGTTAAGCTACTATCACCACGTCACTGAACACAGAGACAGGGAGACACACACGCAATTGGTTCTCACGAGGTAGGAGGAACAGCTCCGGCACAGAGCACCCCTGGCAAAGGAAGTGGAACTGAAAAGAAGCCGGGCAGGGGCCCTGGTGACCCACTTCTTTTGACAAGGGATTTGTGTGGATGGGGCTTCTGTCTTGACACAGCTGGACTTTCCTGATCATTTATTCTCAGAAACTGAATGGAGATTGTTTCCTTTGTCACTCCCAATTCTGCTCTATGAAATTCTTAGGAATTTAAAAATTCATGATGAGCACATATTAACTTAAATTCAAACATCAAAGGACTGCTCATTTTTTTCTCCTGTTGTGACTTTATTGTGGTAAATATTGCATTAAATTGCCGTGCCAATAACTGAGATTCAGGAGCACTTTAGTTATGAAGAGATTTCCTGTTCACGGCATTTATTGACAAAGATTTTCACCTTCTCATTCCCTATCTCTCTTCATTCTCCCTCTACCACTCCCTCTCTCTCATTTTCTCTCCCACCATGTTCTCTCTTTGGGGCTGTCTCCAACCCTTCTCCATGTATCTTTTCACGTATCTCTATATATCTCTTTCTCAACTTCTTTACCTTACCCCCTCTCCCTCACTCTTCTCTCAACATCTCAGTAAGGGAAAGATTTCTCATCCTATCTGCATAATATATCTGACAATTCCAGGCACTGTTTGCTAATCATGCTTAAAAGAGTGACATACCAGAATGCAGAGACAACAGGAAGAGGTAAATTAATGGAAGCACTGAAAAATACCAGGCATAACAAAAGCCTGAACAAGCTCTGCATGCATAAAGAGGTACTATGCATTAGGCATATGGACTTAACTTGAGATTGTGTACCATAAACAAGTACAACATGACAAAAAGAACGTACAGACGGAGTAAACTACTAACCACTTAAAGTCGGCTGAAAATCCCACAATATGGATCCTGTGTTTCATTTCCCTTTTCTTCTCTGGTTCCCCTTACCCTGGTACCTGCCAACAAAGCCTTTGATTTAAACATTTTTATATGTCAAAAGATACAGGAAAAAAAGTAACTTAGATCTAAACATGGAAACCTCTTACGTTACAAAATGAGTGGAATTAAAAAATAAATGAATACACAAAGTCTTGGGGGGAGGAGAAAAAAACAGCTGAGAAAAGAACAGACAAATAAAAAGCCCACTAAAGACACAGATCATGCCAGGAGTGATTCCTTCTTTCTGCCTGACACAGGCTGTGTGGCCAACATATGTATCAACAGACAGGAAGTAACAGAACTCCAAACCAGACAGGCGCTGGGAGCTCATTCCATATTCACAGAATCATATTCGGGAGGACAGGGTCCCAGGAAGTACTAAATCAAACCCTGTCACTTCACAGTAACAAGGAAAGGATAAAATGAATTTTTGATAGCCACAGATTTTTCAGAGGAAAAAGGAAGAGATTTTCAACTTGAAACCATTACATTTTAGACAAGTTTTTTAAAAGCTTGAATTTCAAGAATTACAGCAAAGCACGTGCTCTGTGTTCCTCTGCTAACTAAAACTGAAGGCTGTGTTCCCAGTTCTTACAGTCATTTGACAAATACATCAACAAGAATTAGCCACCAACATGATTTCCTTGGCCTCCCACAATCAGAATAATATAAAGAAATTCCTTCCATGATCTCTTTATTTTAACACACCGGTTGTTATTTAGTGTGTCATCAGGGGGCTGTAGGCAAATCGCTGGCTGGCTGTCACAGTCAACATCAACACCTTTGAAGTCAATGATACTAAATGCAAACCCTAGAAGTGTCATTAATGAGCATGTTTTAATAATGCTACTGAAGAAGTCTTTTACATTTCAAGAAAAGTACCAGAAATAACTCTGTAGAGTTTACGGTAGCACGTTTGAAGTGTTGCTAATCATTACATATCGGTTTATTAATCATTACAAATTCCATCACGGTTAAATGTTATTTGGATTCTTCATATACTCAACGTTGAAGGTGTAATTAAGAAATGGCCTGATTGATACCAGGCGAGTCGGTCTCAATTGAACTAGGATTTCCTTGAATGTAGTCCTCAGGGTGGATGGTATTGAATGGATCCACAGCACTGGGGTTCTATGGAGGGTCTTGCATCAGCATCCCAAAAGTTCAGGTCCTTCTCTCCTCCTCCCCACCCTCCATTACACAAGTGCCCCCAGAGTCAGCGTAGTATCTGTGCAACAGACACCGATGAGTGGGGCTGCAGATATAACAAATGAAGGTACTGGATGTGGACATGAATTTGAATTTCAGAGAAACATCGAATTTCATTTAGATTAAATATAAATTTAAGATAAACAGAAGATATATAATTTGTTAATAAAAATACAGTTCAGACTTAGACTAACATGATTATTCATTGGTTATCTGAAGTTTAAATTTAACTGAGTGCCCTGTATTTTATCTGGCAACACTACCCAGGGGGAACATGTGTGGAGCCTTTTATGGTCTAGACATCTGCCTCTGGGTGGGACCGTGATGGCCATCTGAGCACATGTACCTGTCCTTCTCCCACCCTCAGACCCTGGAAATTGAAGAGAAAAAAAAATGATGTGTTTAAAAGAGAAGTTTCACAAAACTGACAGAAGACAAGGAAAAGGTGTCATGTGGGTCAGAAACCTCGAGAAATTCCTGAAAGACAGAAAAAAAAACCCAGCTCATCTTAACAGAGGAAATTGCAGCCTCAGAAATGAACTAAAAAGGTTGCTGGAAAATGCTGTAGTATTGTCTAGGAATGCCCCAAGCTCAGAGGCAACAAATGCAATGAGCAAACGAAACAGAAGCTATAGAGATTAATTGGGGGAGCATGTTCAGAAATGCTAAACAAGGAGTGCCTGCTGCCCCACCCTGCGTCAAGCAGCAGGAGCATGGTCTGTCTAGATAGAGCCACCAGGGTGACCTCTCGGGCTATAGAGGCAGAGAGGTGCCCCGAATGACTGGTGATAATTGGGTGCACCAGAAAATGAGAGCCTGTTACATACCAACTCCACCATCCTCAATGCTCTCCATTTATATAGAAAGCAAAATTGAACCCACAGACAGGAGATCATGGACTCTCGAGATGACCAAAATTCTTAGAAAAACCAACATCAAAATAAAAAGGCATTGAAGAGCAGACACATGAAGAAACGGAGTTAAAGTAGCAACTATCAGGCTTTAAAAGTAGTATAATTAATATCCTTAAAGATTTAAGATATCACCTAATTTAAATGAAAACGAACAGGCTGCAATGGGGAAAGCATATTTTAGAAATAAAAAATAGGATTATTTGCAATTTTAAAAATATAAAACTCCATGGGGACCAACCCAAATGTCCATCAATGACAGACTAGATAAAGAAAATGTGGTACATAGACACCATGGAATACTATGCAGCCATAAAAAGGAATGAGATCATGTCCTTTGCAGGGACATGGATGAAACTGAAAGCCATTATCCTCAACAAACAAACACAGGAACAGAAAACCCAAAACCACATGTTCTCACTCTTAAGTGGGAGGTGAACAATGAGAACACATGGACACAGGGAGGGGAACATCACATGCCAGCATTGTTGGGGGGTGGGTTGTGACGGGGAGGGAGCACATCAGGACAAATAGCTAATGCATGCAGGGCTTAAAACCTAGATGAGGGGTTGATAACGTGCAGCAAACAGCCATGGCACATGTATACCTATGTAACAAACCTGCACATTCTGCACATGCATCCTGGAACCTAAAGTAAAATCAAAAATAAATAAATAAATAAAACTCCATGGGTTAAATTGCAAAGGTAACACAGCTAAACATCAAATCACTTAGCTGGAAGATGGCATTGAAACAAGGAGACAGTCAGGAGAGATGTGTAAGCTCCAGAACCCACTGAAAGAAAGTTCTAGAGGGGAAGAACAAAAATCATAGATGGGAGGAAATACTCAAAGAAAAAAAAAAAGAAGAAACAGAAATATTAGAATGCATGGAAAAAATGGACTCCTCAGACTATAAGAAGATAGACGGAATGCAAGAAGAAACCATACACATAAAGTGATGAAATTCTGTAACAGATGATGAGAAAATCTGAAAAGCTATCTAAAGAGGGAGCCAGAGGTAGAAAAATTTACCTATGATAATCTGCTTCTCTTCACAGTTCTGATTGGCCACACTGAACGTTAAAAGACAATAGAGTCATCTTTTCAAATTTTCAAATGAAAAAATACTGTGATTTTGAAATTAGCACCCTCTACTCCACAAACTTGTGTTCAGTTGGGAGATTTCTAGATATGCAAGAATTCATAGATTGCCACACATAGATCGTCTCTGAAAAAAAAAAAAAAAACTAGTAGAAAATACATACAAACAAAACAAAATACTATCACAAGTCATGGGAAGAAAAGTAACATACACTATAAAGTAAGAAAGATGCACTGGTAAGTACAAGAACCAATAAAACTTTTATTTAAGCCTAAGTAACTGTTAATTAGAAATCAAAAAATTAATAATAATCTGGAACTAAAATCCCTGGAAAATAAGAAGTTCACATTAATTATGGTCTTATTTGGCAGCAGACATTATTCTAAACTCTTTGTGTGTGTTAGCTCACTTAATCTTCGCAATAACCCTAAAAGGCATTTACTACTATTATCATTTTGTAGATTTGGAAACCGAAGGCCAGGGAATTAAAACCTTGGCCAAGGTCACAGAGGTAGGAAGGGATAGGCTTGAGCAAGACACCGACCATGGGAATCGGCTTCCAGAGACTCCAGGCAACCCATAAGCTCAGGTGTCAAGGCTGAAGGGTGGAGGTTTGGGGGAAAGAGGGAAAGCAGTGAAATGGGGAGAGGAAGGTTCTTGTTTGATTGTGGGTTAGAATTCCATAATAATTCCATATGTGGAGGAAAAGGATATAGTTCACTCTACATTAAAGAGTTAAGTAAAAGTGTTAAGTGTAATCTCTAACACAGAAATAGAATATACAATTTCTAAAATGATAGGACACTCCTCCACTCACTCCAGTCTTTTTTATATTGCTTACTGGAATTTTATGTCTTGTCCATAATGGGTGCCACATATTCTTTTAATTTTTAGGTATTTTGTATTGTTGCTGTCATTGTGAATGGATCACATTATGTTGTGACATATGAACCAGCAATTGTTAGTAACTAGAAAATTAACTTTTGCACATTTAGCGTGTGACTCATACCCCTACTGAACTCTTATTTCTTCTAATGCTTATAATTGATCATCTTGTGTTTTGGGGGCCAAAAATGTAGAATAATTTTATATTTTCCATTTCAACATGCAAAATTTTTCTATCCTTTTATATCCAGCTGTATTGCTTAGAACTTCCATACAGCATTAAATCATACTGGGATAGCTGACCTCGTCATTTCGCCACCTTTAAGGGGAAGAAGCTGGTTACCCCATAGGGTAGTTTATGTTCTGTGTCTATAGGTATTGAAGGAGCTGTTGAACATTCTACTAAACACTTGCCTGCGAGGCTATTCAGTCCCCACTTTGGCTTCTTGAGTTTCAGGCTGAATTACTGGCTCTTTCATCCTTTCTTGAACAGATAAAATGGGCCTACATTGGCATGTTCACCTACACGTGAACCGAGATGAAGTCTCAGAGGAACCACCCTCCTAGATCTCACCACTGGGCATTTTACATCTTGCACAATGTTTAAGAGGCACTTATAAGATGACTCCAGATGTAAAATATGCTCCCTTTCACATGCAAGCTTGTGAAATAACTCAGGACATTAATTTTGACCTATTATATTCTAACATCATTCTGTCCTATTATCTGCCTGAAAGCATATTATTCATTATGGCCCTCAGGTCAGGAAAATCAATGACTAATCTCAACTCCGTATCTATTGAACATTGACAGCTGCATGGGGCATATGTCTGACATAAGACTTTGTCCTCAAGTTAATCAATTCCTAAATTGATGTGGCCTATGCTCTCTCACGCAGCCCTTGTGTGTTCCCAGATGACACATATTTATTTACAACATTTAGTTGTTATATTCCAGAATAAAATTTTTCCATTTGGGGTATTTTCTGAAAACAAAAGGGCATTAGGTCTAGGACAAATCCACCATGAGGCTCAAAGATTTTGGAAAGAAAAATGTTAGAAATCTATGTACGAAGTTCCTTCTGAATCGAGTATATTTTAATATGGACTATTTTCCTGTGTTTTTTGCATTTTAAGTCAATACCATCTTCTTCTCAAAAGCATCTTTTGACATGTTCAATGGTTGGTTGGTTTGATTGGTTTCATTTCTGGCTGTTTACTTTGTGGTTACCTCAGAGAGAAACCACTTAACATTTTCATGAGTATCAGGCCTCTGAATAATGTGAAATCTTGGGCAGGGCTCATGCACCATTTTCTCAAGGGCTTTCCCAATACTCAGCCAGGCAGGTTGACACATACAACCATTACATCCAAAAAGCATCCTTCAGCTTTGGCCCAACTAAAAGAAACAGAATTGAGCTAACACAGAATTGAGCTAACAATGAGTTCCTTTACTTCTAATGAAAATTGTTCAACAAAGAATTGTTCAACAAAGAACCAAATGTTAGCACAAAATATATATATATTTTATATATATATATTATATATATATAATATATATATATATCCTGCTCTCAGAATGCTTACTAAATGGCAGGTGCAGTGGTAGGCTTGGGCTACACAAGGGTTTCCTTCCGTGTAATTAAAATTATGCAAAAGGGAACAAAATGTCAGCCTTTCCATAAAATACATACCTTTGGAATCCCTCTTAGGAAACAGGCCCTACGCCAGGCTAGAAATGTAAAGTGGGAAGGAGGGCCAGGGCACCCACAGGGATGGTAGTAAATGTATTTTGCCACAACTAAATGGATTGCGCCAGATGTTGTGGGTTACACAGCCAATGTCTGATCTATAATATTCACTTTAAGTATAAGAAATTTTGAGAAAACCACTCTTCAAATAGCATGATCAAAATGATTCAAATAGAATATTTTTAAGTGAAGTAGGTATTTAACACTTAAGAAACAAAAGTGTTTTTGAAAAAGGGCTTGGAGGCTAGGAGTGGCTCTAAATGGGAATAGCTGCTATAAATTATCAGTGGATAGCTTACTTCTAACATCATCCATTCCAATCACAGTGCAAATTTCTATCTAATAAGTTACTCAAGTGAGTATCTGCTTTAAGTACACTGACTTCAAGTACCACTCAAAATTTCTAATCTTTGGTTATGCGATGTCAAATTTTCTTTGACCCTCACATGCCTGTGGCTCCATGCTGCTGTCAATGTTTTTCTTCTTGCTATGTGATCTTGCAGAAGACACGGAAATAAGCCAGTACAATTGGCAGGCTAGCTGAAATGAATACTCCAGAAACTCATAATTAGAGAAGAAAATGATTCCCATCTACTCCCCAAACATACTGAATTCCTCGGTGAGACTGTGCAGGTAAGATAATAAAAAATATATAAAATGTCTGAGCAAATTTCATCAAAATAAAAGCATGTAACAAATAAGACTGTCAACTTTCTTCTGCTCAATTTGACTAAAAATGTAAAAAATAGCAATGTATGCAATTTCAGAATATTAAAACAGGTCCAATATGAATTCACTAAAGGCCTTACATAGCAGAGGAGAAAAACCAAAGGCAAACATAATATATCTTATTTAAACTGACACAAGTTTTGTTTTGACATAACCTATGGTTACACTGTAGTTTTTGGAGACTGTAAATCAGATGTTTAGGAATGAGAAAGGACAGAAGATCATTTTCTTCTTTCATATGATCCATTATTTTTCTCTGTATTTGAAAAAAATAATAATTTTTACACTAAAATTATGCTTTGGCCATCAGTATTTTATTTCACGAGATATCAAAATCATTCATTAAAGCAGATGTATTATAAAAAAATAAATCAGGGCAGTATCCAGTTACTGTACTCAAGTAGGCAGGTGTGAAGGGTCACGGGCAGCTCTTAAAATAACTGGTCTGCAAAGCTCCAACACTAATGCCTAATCCCATATCTTGTCCTGAGTATGTGGCCCTCTTCCCAGGGCTGTCCCCTGTGACTCCTTGGGGCAAACCTACTTAGAGAGGTCTAAGGAAGCCTGCCCAGGGGAAGAGTGTGCCTGACAATGACCTCACACTTAGGCAAGACTTAAATCTGGCTTCTTTTATTCAAATTATCTCGGAGTTGGTAAGTGGCAATTGGACAATGCTCAGGCTGTCCCCACTGTCACATGTGGCCTGCCTTTCCACTGTGTCTTCTTCTAGATATACAAAGTTATTACAGCAGGCACTCCACCTATTGTTTTCTGTCAGCCTCATGGAGTGGCTCTTATGTCACAGAGTTGTCCAAACCCATTGGCAGAAACAGATAAAATGGAAGCCAGGAGTCTCTGCCCACAGAGACAGGGACAAGTTATGCTCCTTAGATGTCTATAGAAGGTGGTCAGCACATTGTTCGTGATGTCCTCAAGTTCAGTTTTGGACAGAAATAGTCGTATGACACACACCCATTTGCCTCAGTTTCCCTCACTAGGCCTCCCCTGAGAGCTGGAGTCTGTATTTGCAACTTAGCATCAGCCCCTGCCCCGCCCCCATCAGCCACCCAACCCACAGCAGCACTTCGAAGTTATTCCATATTTACATATGTAGATTGCATACACAACCTGAAGACTTGAATGGATGCAAATGCAGGCAAAACAATAAGGAGGTAACAGTTTATAAAAGGCAATAAATATTGGCAAACTTCCTGATTAAAGTTAGGTTTAGATTTCTATCATCAACTTCAGTGTTGTCATTAATCAGATCACCTTTAAATTACCACTGCCAAAATAATGTTAAAGTAAAAAGAAAAAAACACAAAAATAACAATTCTTTAATAATAATTTTAAAAAGATGTTGTATTACCACTACCATTTTACCCATCAGAAAGGGGCATGATGCCCTAATGCCTTGAAGGTAAACCTGGTAGTCCTACAATCATGAGTGGATATTCTTATTCAATATATGCATTGCAAGAGGGAACCACAGATAAAATCAACTGACTTGCCAGCAGTGGTCCTCAATTTACAGACAAACACTCCTTGCCACTATTCTCTCTCTTCCTTGGCAGATCTATGGCCAATCTTCCTGGATTACAGACAGAAGACACGCAACAGCTTTTAAAAAGTCTATCCATTCATTTGGAAAGGTCATTCCTTCACCCAAGAGCTATTTATTAAATGCCTGCTGTGTATGAGACATTCTTCTAGGAACTGAGGACCCATCAGCAAACGAATCAGATAAGCATTGGAGCTCATACCGGGATGAGGTGAGAAAGACAACCAAGAGCGTTCAAAAATAAATGTTATAAGTTGGAAAGTGGTAGGTTCCATAAAAAACTATAATCACTTGTTGATAACTTCTTCTGTGCCAGAAAAACATAAATTACCAATGAAGTGTTATTGCACCTTTTTCCAGAAGAGAGAAGTAAAGCTCAGAAAGATTAAGAACCTTGCTGAAATTCACACAAATAGGAAAGCTAATGCAGGGATTCTATGTCACATCAGAGGGAGTGTTTCTAGTCATTTCACAGTTAGACTCTTGAGCAATCCAGAAACAGACCCCATGAGCTATCTGAATGGAGTAAACCAGGCTCTATGCACACTGCACTCTGAGCAAGAAGTTAACACATTGGTCCTGGACACCAGACAACCCAACATCTGTTTACCTCCCCAAGACCCAAGCTCCTCTTATCATCTCCCTAATGTCTGCAACATGCAGTTCTATTTGCTTTCCATTTTTACAGAAATCTTTATTTAGAAGAAAATAGCATACCATGGAATATTAGTCCATGCTAAAAAGACATGAGCTAGCAAGCAATGAAAAGACATCGAGGAAGCTTTAACGCATGTTACTACGTGAAAGAAGCCAATCTAAAAAGCCTACATACTATGTGATTCCAACTGTATGACATTCTACAAAAGGTCAAACCATGGAGACAGTAAAAAGATCAGTGGTTGCCAGGGGTTGAGGGGAGGGAGGGATGAAGCAGAGAGCACAGGGGATTTGTAGGGCATGAGATTGGTCTGCATGACGTTCTATTGGTGGATGCATGTCATTAGACATTTGTCCAAATCCGTAGAATATACATCACCAAGAGTGAACCCTAATGTAAACTATGAACTCTGGGTGATAATGATGTGCCAGTGTAGGTCGATCAATTGCAACAAAATGACCACTCTAGTGGGGAATGTCGATAATGGGGGAGGCTGTGAATGTAAGAGGGAGAAGGTGGGATAGGAGAACACTCTATACTTGTTGCCCAGTTTTGCTGTTAACCGAAAACTGCTCTAAAAATAAAGCCTATTAGTTCATAAATATATATATATAAGCCTATTAGTTCATAAATATATATGTATGTAGCAGCATCTATCTATATATATATAACATTACAAAGCATACTGTCATTTCATATTAATGTTTATTCAAAAGGTTGCACAATCCTAAACTTATACATATTTTTCAAAATGGCCTCTATCTTTCTCACACTTGCCTAGTTTGATTACTGTAAGATTCCTCGAGAATGATGCCCTGGTAAAATTAATTATTAATTATTAACTTATTTATTTCTATGGGGAGAACATCAGTACAGTATTTCTATTTATAAAACAGAATTGAAAGCCATGGGGCAATGGAACTAAGAAGAGAAAAATCTAATTAGGGCCTGACAGCCTTTGATAATAGGATTAAAGTTATTTTCCTCCCAACTCCTAATATGCGAAGTCAATAGCGTTGTGTTTTCTCTTCTTAGAAATGCATGGTATGCCCCTGCAAGCAACTTTTCCCATGCTGTAATGTTCACAACTCACAGAAAGCAAATATGATTTCTTTTATGCACTCTCAGGAAGATGTCAGCCAAACACGAACGCAACACACTAGCAGCCTCTCAGAACTGAGCTTTACAGAAATGGAAACTTGGCCGGGCGCGGTGGCTCAAGCCTGTAATCCCAGCACTTTGAGAGGCCGAGACGGGCGGATCACAAGGTCAGGAGATCAAGACCATCCTGGCTAACACGGCGAAACCCCGTCTCTACTAAAAACACAAAAAATTAGCCGGGCGAGGTGGCGGCGCCTGTGGTCCCAGCTACTCGGGAGGCTGAGGCAGGAGAATGGCGTGAACCCGGGAGGGGGAGCTTGCAGTGAGCTGAGATCTGGCCACTGCA
The DNA here is from genome assembly GCF_049350105.2 of Macaca mulatta. Lineage (NCBI taxonomy): Eukaryota > Metazoa > Chordata > Mammalia > Primates > Cercopithecidae > Macaca > Macaca mulatta. Next base: position 10,627,128 of record NC_133411.1, read on the forward strand.
CTCCAGCCTGGGCGACAGAGCGAGACTCCGTCTCAAAAAAAAAAAAAAAAAAAAAAAAGAAATGGAAACTTTTGAAAGAATATTTTCTAGCAGCAAGTGATGAAGTGTCTGTTTGAATTCATTTCTTAATATGCTCAGGTTCAATGCAACCGATGCAAGGTTACCATAACTTTAACAAGCAGCATCTATTTCTAGCATGTGCTAAATATTGTACCTATTTTTTGGTAAATTTTAAAACATACATTTATATAAGTAAGCCATATTCTTATCTAGACCTGTACTTCAAAATGGTCTTCATAAAGACTGAGCATAAAAATTCCTGTTTATTCAAACCAAATTAAATCAGCAACTATCCACAGAGCTCTTCTCCCTTGCATAATTAGGCAGGTATTGTGGGCATAATAATAAATAAAATTTAAGACATCATTTAAGATCCTGGCCTCAAGGTGCCTACCTCTGGGGGCTATAGGAGAGACAAATGGGACACACCAAAATTAATTATCTTTTAGCTCTCAAACTCAAGACAGTCATAGAAATAGAACATCAAGACAGTACAATATCGATTCAAAAATTGACTAGGTATATGGTGACACACATAGACCTCCTTTTCCTTCTGAATATAATCTCTTTGCTTTCCAGACGAACCTCCACAGATGAGGCCTTAATCAGAACAGAGTCTATTCAGGACACATATCGATAACTATTGAGGTCAGTGGCTCCCCAACCCGGCTGCTCATCAGGAGGGCGGATGCTTCCTAATTGACATTGCTCCTAGCCCCCAGGCCCTGATCTTCTCCCTTAGTAGGTTATGGATGAGTCAGCTTCTGCCAAATCCCCGCCTTCAATGGCCCCCTGAACCAAACGAACATTTGTACAGCACTTTAGAATTTCCACAATGTCCCTTATCCTAATTTTTTAATTCTGTGCAAAATCATTGTTGCCATCTTTTAGATGAAGAAACACAGATTGTATGATGTGTTCCTGTTTTCAGTCAGCGAATAATAAATACCACGGCTTAAATTTAGATATTAGGCAAGAGATGTTTCCAAAACAAGTATTTTGTGCTTTAGACTAGCGTATATCAATGGCATCAAATCACGTACAAAAAATTCTGCTTTCCAAAGCACCCAGTTGAAGTATTCAAGGTTCTTCCTAAGAAATAACAAATGCACCCTTTGACATGTTTCTTTTAACACTTTTTGTTAACTGTCCATTTATATTAAAATATTTATTCTGAAATTTCAACTAGAAATTTCAGGAAAAGAATATTTGTGCCTATGTGCACAAAAGTAATCGTAGGATAATCCAAAGTGTTTAAATTCTATTTTTGTTTCCCCTTTGAGGCTGCCATTATTTTAGGTAAAACAAAAATCTGTGTTCCTTCTAAGCCATGGGACTTCGATATCTTCAGGGATACCTGGAGTCCCTGCTGAATTAGTAATTACCCCGGCAGTGATTAAACCACCAACGCTAGGAGTCAGCAGGCAGGGAGTATCCACAATAGGAGTCTCTGAATGACAATGTCACATAAGAGCAAATTCAAGAGCTACGGTGAAGTCCACTCATGGGAAAGCAAGCAAGTAAATGAGCTGAAACTGGAGGGGAAAGCTGATGGTTACAGGAATTCTTTTGCCTTGAGCTTTTATACACCTAAGCAAGACAGCTTGGCTCTCTGTTTGCACAAGGACCATGTCTAGAAACAGAATCTGTGCTCCACTAAATATATATTTATTGAATCCCTACTAGTGTCAGGCCCTGTAGCAAGCCCTCAAACGTGAAGGAACAAGACTGAGCCCCACTCTAAGGGAGTTTACATCATTGAGTAACCAGCCCCTCAACAAGACTACAGTGAGACCAGTGTACACTCAGCAGGATGCGTCCACAGCAGGATGAACAGAAAACTGACAGGGCCTCCGGCTCCAAGTAGTTCTTGACAGGGCAAACCCATTTCCTTTATATTTGAAAGCGGACAGTAATCAGTAAATAATACATCAGACTATTTGTAGTTTATTCTTACTTCTTCAAGTTTAGCAATTTGTCCCTCTTATTTACTTAAACTCTTAATTCAGTCTGCTTAATTTTTCTTCATAGTATTTGTTTTTACCTTTTCAACTGAACGCTCATTGGTTTACTCATTACCCCTCTGCTCCCCTCTCCCATCCATACACACTAGAATGGAAACTTCATGAGGATCCAGATTTTTGTCACTGTTATATCCCCAGCATGCTGGGTACATAGTGAGAACTCAATATTTATTTTATTTCATTATTATTATTATTATTATTTGAGATGGAATCTCACTCTGTGTCACCCAGAGTGGAGTACAGTGGCGTGATCTCGGCTCACTGTAACCTCCGCCTCCCGGGTTCAAGGAGTTCTCCTACCTCAGCCTCTCAAGTGTCTGGAATTACAAGCATGCACCACCACACCTGGCTAATTTTTGTGTTTTTAGTAGAGATGGGGTTTCACCATGTTGGCCAGGCTGGTCTTGAACTCCTGCCCACCTCAGCCTCCCAAAGTGCTGAGATTATAAGCGTGAGCCACCACGCCCAGTCTCAATATTTCTTAAGTAAACATTTGAATAATGTCAACTAATCAAGAATGTATAATTGCATAACCTGATAAAATGAATTTCAAATGAAGCTTAGGTGTAATATACTAATTGAAGTTTATTTTGTAGGGAAGCACTAGAAATTTCCACCTAGACAGTCTACAGAGGCCACTGAACTGTAATGAAGTAGCTACCACTAACATTAGAATTACAGGGAATACAGCCAAAAGAAATGTTACCATGTTTTTTCAGGTCAGAAAACATGTCTAATTCAACCCAGCTGGGATGCAGCAGGGTCAAAATTTGAAATTCAGAGTTGTTGGAATTTAAGGTATAAACTCTGTCCGCTCGGTCACCAATCTGCCTGCCAAGTAGTCAAGAAAAAAATGACCATCCTAGAGTATTCAGTTACCTAAGGAAGGCTGGGTCTCCATAGACAGTGCCCTGATTTTTCACTTTTACAAAATTTTTAGATATACATATCCATAATTTACAGATAAGTCTATGAGGATCTTTTTTAAGCCCATAAAACCACACACACAACCTGCTACCAGCTACCAGGAGTGACAAAGCTCCAAGCAGAGCATTTGAGATAATCACTGTTCATTTGTGTTTTAATATGCATAGAGAGAAAAGGCCTTGAAATAGCCTTGCATATGAATTCAATATTTGTCTTTTAAATTGGTTAATCTGGTACAGTCTTACAAATGCAATGCCTTATTAAAGAGAATATCACATGGTAGCATTTTTCTCTCCCCTTTAGTTGAACACATTACATACTTACAGGGACACAGTATTTCTCTTAGAAACACTTGGGAGCTAGTAAAGCCACAAAGCTAAGGAGACAATCAGCTGATGATCAATGATGAGCTCCTAAGAGTAAGCAGCCTCTATATAGTCAGCATCACTGGTTTCTCGGGAAAAGAATCACCGTTGTTTATCTTGCTGCAAAATGTATGCACAAGTATCATTTAAAAAAAAAAAAAAAGCCCTGACTTTTTTATGACTGCTGCTTTTCTAAGATATTTTCAAATATACACTCCATCAGGTTCAGACACAATTGACTGGGGATAGAGACGGCTGTAGTGCCGATAATGGAGAAACTAGCCAGAGCTTCAGATACTTGTTTCCTAGCATATCTCAATAATTGGGTACACCTCACAATTTGTGAGACTTGATGTTGAGTGGCACAGCGTACTCTGGTAGCAGGCACTTGATAAAGACTGTGTTGGCAAATACTTAGCCTGCACTTCAAGATACCAAGCATATAAGCATGTCACAGATGGTGACAGTTAATCTTCAAAAAACCCTATGTGGAAGTAGTATCATTGTCCTCATTCTACAGATGAGGCAAAAGAGACACAAGGATGTTACTTACACAAGTAAGTGATGGAACAGTGGCTCAACTATGAGGTTATTGCTGTTAACCACGAGGTTGTTTTGCCTTCATTAATTTCTTCCTAAAACTGCACATTTCACGTGAGTCCCTCTTTTGGTCTGTCGTTTGACTCTTGGCTACTGCTTAGAGGAAGATTCATTCTATTATTTTCTAAGTTAGCAAATTATGTGTAACTCCTTGGGGACATGACACAGGCAAAGCTGTATACAGAGATGTATGCAAAGACACCATCCCAAGTTAACCCTAACAGTCTATCTGATCCTGTATGTAAGTGGTTATATTGTAAATAATTTTAAATTTTCTGTATACTGTGATGTTTTGATAGCTTAAAAAAGCTTTCTGGCTGGGAAGAGACTGCCCCTCCCTGAGCTAGTCAGTTCTTAAAGATGACCATGGGCCCAACCTGGAGCTTACCTTTGATACGCAAATTGACAGATCTGGAGCCACACCTCCTCCTCCGTCTGGGCTGTATGGCCCAGGAGGCACTATTCCTCTGTCATAACCATCCCCGGGTCAGGCACTATATTTATGATAATATATTTGAGAGTACCATTATCATAAATAAATACAAGGAGTCTCAATACGGCAATTTCACCATGAGGGGAAAAGGACTTTCATTCACCATCCATCGAATTCTTTGGAGATAATTGCAAACTTTGTAATACTTTCTTTCAGTTCAGAAATATAATTTAGAAATTTTAATACAAATTTCTGGAAGTTCTGACATTTTTGAAAGATAAATTTAAACTTGTTATCCTTCAGCTTACTCAGACTACGGTATGGATGCTACATGAAAGGTGCTTGGTCATTGAGGCGCCATCATTATGAAGACGTGGGGTCCACAGGGTGCATTTCCCAGCCGAGATAGGGCAGCAGGGAATAAAACAGTGGGAACAGTAGATGAGCCTCATACTGCAAAACCGCGGCACACACCCTGGAGTCGTTTGTTTCCCGTGAGCACGTTGTCTAAGTACTACAATAACCAACTCCGACCCAATAACCTTGTCATGCCTGGGGCCATTATGACTCAAGGCTGCATAGCTGGAATCAAACTTAAACCATGAATATATATGACATATTTAGCACGATTTAGGCGGCGGTTAGGTGTGGAATTGTTAGCATGAGTTTTCGTCTGTATTTGACATATTCTGTGTATATGATTAACAGTTACAGCATTCACTCTATCAAACAGATATATTAGTTACTGCAAGCTATAAGGAACGTCATGAAAATGTATGCATGTTTCAATTATGATAATGCCGCAATTATGTGAGTAAACGCAAAGCAGTGGATGTAAATATAGGCACAGAAAGGTCCTTCTCCTACCTTCCATGAGGAGGAGGCTCATGCTTTTGTGGTGCCACCTGGTGGAACAAGGGAGATGAGAGCAGAGGGTCCTGAAATGGTTAACTGGCCCCTAGAGACACTCTTCACAATAATCCAAGTCCTATGCTCTTAAAACTTCACAAACTTTTATGGAGCACTTGAAGAACTTTTTTTTAAGGGAAAACATCAAAGAATGTAGTGTTATGTCCTTATTTTCTTTCCACCTCACCTGACTCAATTTCCCCACATTAAAAAATGTCATCAAATGCCAAATAAAGAAAAAAGCAGAGAATGGATAAGAACAAGGGGTGTATTTGCTAATGAATGCACTCCAAAACCAAAGAAATTAACAATGGTACAAAGCAGCCTAGCTTCCAGTGGAATGTGAAGGATGCCTCATTGACCTAGTTATTTGCATGTTTGTCTTCTTCCTCCATTAAACTGCAAGCTGTCTGAAGACAGCGTAACATTATCAGTCAATGTTACATACAGAGTACACTCTATAAATAAACTAATGTATGAACAGGAAGTTTGACAGGCAGCATCTTTACTCACAGTCCAGAAATGGACAGTTCAGTTCTTTAGTATTTTACTTTTCTTTTATCACTCAAGACAAAGATACTACAGCAATAGCAGATAAATAATAAAACCACAATCATCTATACACAGATATTGTCATTTCCTTCAAAGTGCCCCAGTGTGGCTGTGTATCATTAACTTTCATCCACTAATAATGAAAACTAAACGTCATATGAAGTACAGAGCACAGAAGTGCTTCCACCACACAGTAATGTAGCAAGAAGAAACTGAAATAAGAAGGCTTGGGGAAAAAAAAAAAAAAAAAGGCTGAAGCTGGTGCTGCCCTGAAAAAAAAAAAAAAAAGGTTTTATTTTACAGCAATAGGTTCATAAATAAATAGAAAACAATAAGAAAATATATGAGATCTGAAGCTCCATTAGCCAGCATCCATCTGTTACTCATATTTTAATATCTTCTATATCACCCTACAGCACAACATATGCAATTAAGAAGAAATGGCTTTGCAACTTTTTGGAGATAAGTTATTGTCAATGGGCCAACGACACAGAGCCAGATGTAAATCGCTAAGTCAATTTAGCACCAGTTTATAAAGTTTTGATTAATCCTCAGCTCATTTTATGTTATTATAATGCATTACTAAATGCGGCACATGGTTTGGACTTGTTCCTTCATAAATTCACTACATATTGATCCTGACGGTGGGGTGGATGTCATCCCCATGGGGCCTCTGAAGTGATATTCCTTCCAAATGACAAGAGAGCTTCTGCTCAAAAGACACATGTTAAGAAATGTCTGGCAAAACAGCAAACCTTCCAACGGTTTTCATCATGTTAGCTTTTGACGTGTGCATTTGTAATGAAAGTGCGTCTTGTAATAGCAGCAAGACACTCGTTTTCTCCTGACTGATCCAGACATCATCCCACTCCATCCTCAGGGAATCCATTGAGCTGATCCATGCTGACGTCACATAATGGCCCACACTGAGGTTTGCTGAGGATAGGGAACTGGATAAAATACAGGACACCCAGTTCAATTTGCATTTAAGATAAATGATGAGTAACATCTTAATATAACTATATTACATGCAGTATATAGGGTATACTTACAATGAAAAATCTGCTAATTCTGGCAACCCCACATGCAGAGTTTCAGGTGTGGTCTGTGCCTGGCTGCGGTCCACACTGTATGTGTTTTAGGAGAGGAATATGTTTACGCTACAATTCCAAGTAGACTTGCTCCCTCCGGAGGCTCTCCCTGCCTTCCTGGAGCTTGCCAACACACCCCTTCTAAGTTGGCATTGACTCTAAGAGAATCTTTCATCAATATCTTCAGAAGCTAAACTGTTAATTAAATATCAAGCTGAATTAATACCCTAGTAGAAGAATTAACCATCCCTTTATGAAAAAAAAAACTAGATACTGATATAATGGTCCCTGTGTGAGGCTAGAATTTCTTACACTGATTTTCTTGATATTTATGATGATTTAATACAAAGACTATGGGAAGAAGCAACAATATTCTGAATAAAATGGCTTTTCTCCAATTAAAATATACGTGGATAACAAAACACCTCAGCGGTTTCATGCAATTGTGTCAAAATGGTTGCTAACACAATTTAATCTCTGACCTCTATTTGAAATTTCCTGTAACATAGAAAACTAAAGTCTATGCTTACTTGCATTCTCAAAATGTAGAAGAGAATCTAAATTGTCAATGAATTACCTTTACTCTAAAGATAAATGTCAACGCATACATATGTCTCTATATGTGTCTGTGTATTTGTGTGTGTGTGTATGAAATACTTTATTAAGTACACATACAAAAACATACACACACATCCTTCTGGTTTTTTTCCTATGTAGAGAATACAGAAAGAGTATTAAGCAGGTAAAGGAAAGCATCGAAAAGCAAGGTCCCCAATGGAGGAGTTCAGAAACATGAAGTAGATGCTGATGTTACCATATCCGTTCTCCCTACTCAAGAAGAAGGACCAGCTCCCTTCCCTCCTCCTGCTGGAATCCGGGCTCTGGGCTGCAGGGGCAGCAGCTGTCTCACACCCTTTAAGTACTGACCAAGAAGACAAAAACTACTCGCACCAAAGATGACCGAGCAAAAGAGAAAAAAGCCTGAGTTCCAATGGTCACCCCAAGAGCACCCAAGGACTCAGCACACACAGCTGTTACATGACAAAACACAGGTCTTGGTTGGCTAATGTGCCATCAATTGAGTCTTTCCATAGGTGCAGCTACTCATTTTCCTGTTACAAAATGGAAAACCCAAAACCTTCCATTCATCCACCCGTAGAAAACATAACTTGATCAGTTTCTAGATTGTTCTACTGTAATTACTAAGCATAAGATGGAATTGAGGTATCTATATTTTTTGTGGCCTAGTCAAAATATTCAAACAGAAACCAAAATGGACAAATATTTAATCATGAGCATTCTGAATCGGCTCTTACTCTTTGTCCCTAAATATCTTTTAAATAACAAATAACAATATTGAGGAAGTCGCTGAAGGATCCAGGTTAAGAACTGAGGAAACACAACACATTCCTGTGTTCAGCATGGGTTATTTCTCCTTGAGCACAGGGTTTATTGCTCTGTAGCAGTTAAGACAGATGATGGGTATAACATGCACAGTTGGAATTTAAATAAAAGCAGAAGCAGCCAACTATTTGCAAATGATGACGTTCCCCTTATATTTAAGGAATTATCCACAGATATATATGAATATCAGAGGCACCATTTGACCCAGGGTAAGAATGCCAGGCTGAGCCAACCATGTTTTAAGCACATGATTTGGAGTAGCTAAGACATTCATGACAAGACTGACAGTATCCCAGCAAAAACGTATGCCAGAGATAACAGAGAGCTGGCCTGGAGTCGCTTTCAGCTGTTGGTATCTCTAAACATCCTGCGTCTTGAGCTTACAGAGTTGCATGGGCTTCCTCAAGTGTCAGCCAGCCTAGTCCTGTCCAAGGAAACACGTGCTGAGCTTGTCACTTGGTACTTGGCAGGCTCCCAGGGAAGCCAGAGAGCACAGTCATGGTGGGAGGCCTTTAGCACTGCAGTCCTCAACTTCAAGGAGAGGAGCAAGCCTTTGAAATCCATCAGAGAAAAGATGCCTGAGAAAACAGGGGCCACTCTACAACTAAATACACTTTCCCAAAGGGTTCTAACTGGGGGAAGGACAGAGTAATGGAGAAGGAAGAAGGAAAGGAAAGCAAAGACAAGAAGAAAAGTGTCAGGGGTCAACAGATTTTGTTCCACTCTTTGATTTCCTGGATATTTTCCCAAAGGGATGGTAGCACATTAAACCCGGGCTCAACCAGAGCTACAAGTTTTATTTTAGCGAAGGCATTTTCTTGATCATTTGGCACTGTGGCCAAATAATGACAGCTGAGGGAATATATGAATAACTGGGATAAAGCTGTCAGTGAAAGGAAACAGAGCCTCTGGCTTCTCCGGTATTTAAAATAACATAAAATAAAGAGAGAGAGAGAATTCAAACTACACTGTGAAACCACTCACCCATTTGCAGGATAACATACGCATAGAGGGGCACTTCCTCACCCCCCAGGAGGAAGGGACTTGTCTGATTTTCTTCCTTAGTAACACAGAGCATGACCTAAGGCAGAACTGTGAGGTTCAGCAGGGAAGAGGAAACCAAAAGAGCCCCCAGGGCTCCAGGCACAGGTAACATCTTGGACGCTCCTAGCAGGTTGCTGGGGAAAGCCTGTCTGTATCTAGGAAGTGGTGTCCTAGAGACTATCTATTTCCATGAAAAGCTCCCAGTTAGTTAATTTCAGAGCCAAACACAGGAGCCTGGGATCACAACAACCATGTTCACTCCATTACCATGTGCTACTGATCAGATTCATCCACATGCTGGAGCCAACCTTGAATGGTTTGAACTTCACATGGAACCATCTCCGTGTATTTTACATAGTATTCTAAAGTTGCATTTAAAATTTTAAAACTAAACACTTCAAATGTTGGACACCTTGTCATGGATGAAGATCTGCACAATAGCACTGCCCTTAAAATGCCATCACTCTTTAAGGATAGAGGAGTTCATTGCCTGCCACACTGGGCATATTATAAAACAACTTCTTAGGATGAAACAAAGATTAATTTTAAGTCATAGATTTCTTTAAAGCCCAAAGATTTGGCATCATTTAAGTCAATAAATGTCCATAGTAATGCCTGGAACAGACAAAGTGCTCAATAAATGACATCTGGCATTCAGCATCCCCTCTAATTATAATGAAATACATTTCACAGCCAGGTGTGGTGGCTCATGCCTGTAATCCCAGCATTTTGGGAGGCTGAGGTGGGCAGATCACAAGGTCGGGAGTTTGAGACCAGCCTGGGCAACATGGTGTCTATCTCTGCTAAAAATACAAAAATTAGCCAGGCATGGTGGCGTATGCCTGTAATCCCAGCTATTCGGAAGGCTGAGGCAGGAAAATCTCTTAAACCCAGGAGGCGGAGGCTGCAGTAAGCCGAGGTCGCGCCACTCCACTCCAGCCTGGGACACAGCAAGACTCAGTCTCAAAAAAAAAAAAAAGAAAAGAAAAGAAAAGAAATACATTTCACTAGCATCATATTATACATTGCAATCTTCTTGCCAATGTTATAAAACCGAGAAAAAAATGTTTATTTTTACAAATACAGTTCCCGCAAAAGCTTAAAAAACCTATTTTCACTAATGTATTTAGCAAATATTCAGCTTCTGTTGTTTTCCAGAAACTTCTGCAAGCTCTAGAGATGCAGAAGTAAGCAGGGCAAAGTCCCCTTTCTCACAGAGCATGGATTCACATGAGGAGACAGGGAATAACCCAATAAGTACCGGGGTCTTGAATGCAACAGCAGGAAAGCATAAGTGCTATGAAGGGCAGAGCATGCTGAGGGGCAAGGGGAATGCTTCATAGGACTTATACAGAGTGGTCAGTAGAGCTGCCCCTGAAGAGGTGACATCGGCACAGAACCCTTCCTGAAGAAAAGCGAGTACATGAGGCTAGAGACAGGTGCAAGGGAGGAATCACTGAATGAGGGCAAAGGAGGAGCTGGGAGCCAGGTCATGGGAGCTGGGTCACCATGGGTCCAAAGCACAGACACCACACTGGCACCAACACCGCCAGTGGATTATACCCTGGTGTCCAACCAATGGCAAGGGCCAAAGCAATAGGTTCCTTTAATGTCATATCCTGATTTTTCAATCTATCACCTTCTCCAAAGGCTTCCATTTTCCTCTCTGTTTTCCTCACCCCTGTGTTTGGTGTAATAGATAGTATCCAATCATCATAGCAGTCGTGGAACTCATTTTTAACTGAAATAAAAACTTGTTACTTAGTACATAATTTCTCCTGATCAAAAATTCCAGCAAAGTTCAGAACACTGAAGAATCGAAATTCTAATTTAGTTTTACTAGTTGTCCTGCATTTGAGTAGAAAAGACAAATTCTAAAAAAAAAAAAAAAAAAAAAAAAAAAAAAAAAATCTAGAAATATTTAGTATTCCTACAATGGTGATAAGCTGATTTCATATCAAGGAGACCAAGGATGTGAGTCCCAATTTCCTCTCCCTGCCCTGAGTCTAGCACTTATTTCTTAGTTCACAGAAGGCAAAAGGTGAAAGCATTTCGCTTTCAATAAAGAGCTCATTTGGGTTTGCTTTATCCTGAGGAAATCCATTTAGTATAATTTTTTAAAAATTAAACTTCACATGCCTATGACTCACACTTTCAAACCACACCCACACTCCATCAGTTATTTTCAATAATTAACAGTGTGTGATCTCAGATACAGCCTGGATGTTTTGGAGAACAGGAAATCGTCTGCTAGATGGTAGCCTCATATTCCCCTTGGAAGGCTTCTTGATTGAATGCTACAAGTTGTCAAACCAGACTGGTTCATTTGACTCCCCCTGAAGCGCTTGCAGGAGAGTTACTCAGTCTCTCTCTTCCAGAAAGGAAAGCAGCCAGAATGCCAGAACCCAAACACAGTCACCCCAGTCCTTGAAAGCTGAGGACTCTGGTGAGGGAGAACCTTACAGGTGGCTCCCAAAATGTCTCTGCTGGCAGCTTTTCCCAAGAGGAAGGCCAAACTGCTGAAGCTAAGACAATGATTTATTTCTAACTGCTGCTAGGAGGTATGGTGCAGGGTTATGGATAAGCAGCATGGCTTGTCTTCATTGTCTTTGACTTTCTGGCTTACATTTCTGTGATCAATAGGAACAGTCTCAAAGTGAGCAATCAGAAATTTGTCCTGGTAGATTAACTGTCATGTAAGCCACAAAATACAGCCAGATGAAAAATGCAGAAACTAAAACCATACAGAATGAGTTGAGATATCAAGAGAAATAGCACTGGATTACTGGTGGTCCTCAACCTCATGTGAAACTTTCAAGTATAATTAAAGTAACACATTTGCCCAGAGTAATTTACATTATTGATAAAAGAATAGAAAGGACTAGATAACTTAGGCTTCTTTTTAGAATCATTAGAAGATTGATTGAGCAATAGACAAAGGCCAATTTAGTTCCAAAAGTTTTAATTTTATTTTAGCTATAATGGGGACACTCTTTTACCTGGCTATGTACATTGCTTTAAATTCAAGCCATTGGTGAGAAGTTGCTAAAGTTGCCTGATTTCTTAGTTTGTTTATATCTACACTTAGCTGCTATGCAGTGTGTTAATACGTGAAGATCTAATAAACTATTAAACAGCTCTAATGTTCAGGGTGACTCCCAAATTATTTTTAAAAATCATTAATATAATGGGTCATATTTGAAACCTTTCATTTTGGGCTGCAAGTAACTATCCAGATAGTCTTACACAGTTCAGTGCTTTGAGAGACTGCCAACAAGAGATCCCATTTAAAGCGGAGGCCATGCTTAATGAACAACGAAATGTGGTCCCATGGGTTAGGGTTGAAAGGAAAGGTCCTAGGTCTCTTGCATGCTCAAGATAAGGTCTAAGATGGCTTATGGGGTACAAAATCTCAGTATGGCTTCCATGCACTGCTTACTAATTGTGGGCAAAAACTGCAAGCGGACATGTTAAGAAGGTGATGAAATTTATCAAAACAAATTACTTGCAAGCCAAGGCCAACAGGGAGCTTCCAGAGCAGCACCCCCAGTTATCAGGTCGTGGAACACAACACCAATTTCCATGGGTTCACTTTCATGCTGAAATCATGCCTCCCCCTCTATGTGCTATCCAAGGATCACCATGTTTCCTACAGGGAGCTCTTTTCTGTAACCACCCAGACGCATGAGCTTGTGCTGAGATAACTTTTAAAATTAAATACGTACTGAGTATTTATTGAAAGCTGATTTCTTTTAAGTTTGCTACAACCAATAAAAAAATCAAATGGGCATCAATTCCTCATAGAGCAATGTTTACTCTTGTTAGAAAGGAGATGCCATTAGTAAGATAACATAGGTATTATTTTACTAGAAATAAAATAATTTTAATAAATGACATGGGTGTGTTTCATTGCAATTAGGTTTAATCATGTTTTCTCACTATAATAAAGAAGCACCTGAGTCGACACAGAAGGCGTGATTCAGTTTTCACCACTGCCCTAAAGTAGTGGGTCTGTATCTCCATTATCTTCAAGTCACTTTCAGGTTAAAACCATCCCAGAGTATTTGGTGTAGATTTACATGATAACTAGTTCCTCAAAGAGAGGGGATGTGAGCAGTCTTAAAGAATATACCATCTGGTGCAGTATGACTTCCCGGTAACAGTTTATCTAAATGCCATCATTTTGTTTTTCCCACACATGCCTTAATCACCTTCTTCAGGAATAAATTGGCTCTCTTGTCAAATAGGCTTTTCCATGGTTTCTACACAATACAGCTCTAAATGCTTATTGCCCTTTACAGGATGTACTCCTGAGGTCTTTCCTTATTTCTTGGCTTCCATGTTTGATGCAATCTCCTGTAAAGTCTTTGAGATAAAGTCTCAGTCAGTGTAAGAGAGAAGGAAACAGGCACCTGCAAATGCTGAATGGTGACCCAGGCAGAACTTGTGCTCTACCCTAGAGGCGCCCACCGTGGAAGGCTGCTCTTCTAGCACAAGGTAAAACTTCAGAAAGATGCCTTGGGGAAGATTTTCCAGAACGTGATCATAGAATCCTAGCAACCAGGGAAAGATGAGTCACCATGAGTAGGTTGAGTCTGAAGATACAAAGCTTTGAATTTATCACCCTGCATTCCACAAACAACCAGAGCATACACTTTTCTCCACTGTTTCTCATTTTGATCACTAGAGCACCTGTTCTATGGATTGAGCAAGACACCAGGGAATATCATCTCCCTCTTCCTCATGAAGCCTCCGCCACCCCCACATCCAGTATCACGAAATCCTGTACATTGAGCCTCCTAAATATCTGTTAAGTGGACCTATTCCCTCCCACTCCCCTATCACCACTCTAAATGTCACAATTGAAGTGGTCTCCTTGCATCTGATCGCTCCTTGCTACAATCCATTCTCCACGCTGCAGAAGGGGTAGTTTGTAAAATTCCCATCAATGCATGCCAGTGACTGTGGAATGGACAGATACAGCATTTCAGTCCTTCGGCTACTACAAGCTTTCTTAAGTCACACTCCTTTCAACATGCAGCTCCCTCTGCCTGGAATAGCCTTCCCCTCTGTCCACCTAGGCCTTCTCCCTTCTGCGGGTGTCCAGAGAATGGTCCTCCTTTGTAAGGTCTTCCTTGAAGTCCCCTGCTTACCACTGCCTTGCTCTGTGCTCCAGATCCTCCTCTATTTTCCCTTCCACAGCCCTCCTGCCACTTCACTGCAGTGACTTCACAACTACCCATCTTCTTTGGCATGAGGGAAGTTCTGACAGGTTTCATGGCCATGTTTGTCTTCTCCATCACTGTATTCTCAGTACCTATTACAGAGTAAATGCTTAAAAACATAGGATGAAGAAAAAGTGAATCTACAACTAGGGACAAATTTCCAATGAGGCAACCCCAAGGATGCTTATCAGAGCTCTGTGGATTCAACAGTGAAAATGGCAGGCATGATAAATCAATGCCTCAAAAAGAGAAGGGCGGTTACTTAATCTGCAAGCACTGAGCAATTCTGGCCAAGCAGAGGGAATGGGTGGGTACAAGGTGGTGCCTTCTACGACTCACCTTCTACGACTCACTACAAGGGGAAGGCAGGTGACCATAGGAGCTGAAGAAAGGAGGAACAGGATGAGAGGAAGAACTTGGAAAGTTCACTTTTACATTTCTTCTATGGTATGCTAAGTACCCATTGCCTGACACTTAGTAGGCATCCAACATAAAATTATTATTATTATTATTATTAATTATATTATTTATTATTATTATTATTATTATTATTATTTTGAGACAGAGTTTTGCTCTTGTTGCCCAGGCTGGAGGGCAATGGCATGATCTCAGCTCACTGCAACCTCCGCCTCCTGGGTTCAAGTGATTCACCTGTCTCAGCCTCCCGAGTAACTGGAATTACAGGTGCATGCCACCACACCAGGCTAATTTTTGTATTTTTAGTAGAGATGGGTTTTCATCACATTGGTCAGGCTGGTCTAGAACCCCTGACCTCAGGTGATCCACCGGCCTCGGCCTCCCAAAGTGCTGGAATTACATGTGTGAGCCACCATGCCCAGCCCCAACATAAAATTATTGAATGAGTGGATATGGGTTCTACAGCCTCAGAGCCCCTGCAATACCATGGTATTAGACTATCCATATGTACCCAAAGTTTATCATTGTAATACTCTAAACTCTGTAAGAAGTCTCAGAATTTCATCTTAAAGTGTAGTTTCTGAGTTAGACCATTGGCAAATCCTCTGCTCTCACTAGATAGTTTTTCCTCAAACCACTCATTCATTAATTCAAGAAACATGTATTGAGAACCTATCATAGGCCACCCCCTCTTCTAGGAAGTGCGGAGACATTACTGAACAAGACAAGGTGCCTCTAATCATGCACCTTACTGGAGAAGACAGAAAACAAAAAATATATAAACTAGAAAGAATATTATTTCGAGTAATAGGAGGGAGAAAGGAACT
Organism: Macaca mulatta; assembly: GCF_049350105.2. Classification (NCBI taxonomy): domain Eukaryota; kingdom Metazoa; phylum Chordata; class Mammalia; order Primates; family Cercopithecidae; genus Macaca; species Macaca mulatta. The sequence goes on from NC_133411.1 coordinate 10,643,006, forward strand.
AAATGCAGAGGAAAAAGCAACAGATTTTACATGGGGATAGAATGTCTGGGGGGGACTCTCTGGTGAGGCAACCTCCAAGGGACCACGATGGTGGAAAAATTAATTTCAGGGAATCTGGAAAGAACATTAAAAGAAACAGCCTTAAGATTGAAAGCCATGCCATTTTAACTCCCATGGCATCTGGCTCAACGCCCAGCCCAGAAGTCTCACCTATTCACTCATTCAATCTTCTGCTCATTTACGACGTCATTCATTCCTTCTACAAAGGGTCAGTGAGGATTCACAGCACACCAAGCACTGTGTTAGACAGTGATAATATAGCAAATGTTTATTGCTTTATTGGGAGAATGAGTGTATATTTGAACACATTAAAATCTCCAGTATTTGACAGATTTTGACATACAAATGGTAACTTCATGTAATTCATAGATGCTATTTATTTCTAGATTGGTAAGCACAAACTATTGGGAAGTAAATAATACATTTTGGAAACTTGGTTTTTCAAGTTCTTTGTAAGAACTCTTTTACATAGCATTGTAAAAGATATTTTACATTGTACTTTTAGTTGCAAAGGAATTTCATAAATGGGTTATATCAAACTCTTTGAGGAACTATGTAAGTTCCTTTAAGGAACTATTTGTCAGCCTTATTCCATTTACAGCTAATAGTTGAAACAAATAAAATTGCATTTTCTTAAAACATATTACATTTCTAATCCTTCTCCCGAGTTAAAGCAAATTTAGAAAATTTTGCATGTATTGGTATATATCACAATTCCCTTCATTTACCTCCCAATTAGAATTTCAACCTAAGGCTATCTTTGTAATTTCTCAGTAGAGAAATGTTTTAAAATATAATTTCAGATAATTCAAGGAACTGAGTTAAACAAGTTTGGAGCATATTTTTGGTGACAACTATTAGACATACAAATTGTCACCAACTGAATCATAGTCTATTTGGCCTGCCATGCCAATTCCAGAAGATACCTGAGAAGTCATTGTTGTCTTAGGCCATTCAAATTTTCGTCTGCATCTGTGGCCATGAGTTTCCTGATATCTAGTGTAACAGAAATTTTCTGAATTTTCCAGTAGTCATTAATGGTTCTTTAATTCATATACTCATCCAAACCCTTATGGAAATCATTTACAATGAATCATTATGATATATTCTTTAACTCTTGGAGTGATGAATTTTATAGGTATATTTACAACAGTGCTACACAGTCCTTCTACAGCTTGTCAAATGCACATCACATACAAAAGATTTTGTGATGTCATTATATAATGTTCCTCTTATCTCTGTTACTCATTTTGATACAGAATTGGAATATATCCTGTTCCCAGTTTACACTCCCTTAAGTTAAAGAGATATATTCTTTTTACAACAGAGCCTAATGTTTGCATCTGGCTAATTCAGAAGGTAATTCCAATAGTGAAAACTATCTCAAATGGTAATTATTTGGGCAGTATCATTTCATGCTACTCAGAACCCAAGGAAAAGTCTCTGATATCCTGGAGACAGCAGTCTTGATTAAAGAAACTGAGACCACTTAGCTCTCTCAGAAGACCTCTCTAACTTGAAATATTATAGTCTGATTTGTGCAGAACCTGTGCCCCAGATATAATCTAAAAACAAAGTTAACATTCTACCACATGGTGACTACACTAACAACTTATTGCATACTTTAAAATTGTGTTAAAAGTAGGTTTTCTTTGGGAGGCTGAGGCGGGCAGATCACAAGGTCAGGAGATCGAGACCATCCTGGCTAACATGGTGAAACCCCGTCTCTACTAAAAATACAAAAAATTAGCCGGGTGTGGTGACAGCTGCCTGTAATCCCAGCTGGTCGGGAGGCTGAGGCAGGAGAATGGCATGAACCCAGGAGGTGGAGCTTGCAGTGAGCCGAGATCGCGCCACTGCACTCCAGCCTGGGCGACAGAGCAAGACTCTGTCTCAAAAAAAAAAAAAAAAAAAGAGTAGGTTTTAAATGATCTCACCACACACAAGAAAGGTAAGTAAATAATGTAATACATATGTTAATTAGCTGGATTTAATCATTCCACAAGATGTACGTATATCAAAACAGCATGTTGAACACTATAAATATATATAATTTTTGTTGATTAAAAATAAATTAAATAATAATGAAGCTGAATTCCTGTTAACAACTAGAAAACAAACAATTTGAGGGCAAGTTATGATAAATAATAGTATGTAACACTAAGGCAGACAACAGTATTCTGACAAAATGTGATTTGTCTTCTTCTTTACACAGACATCTTGTTCTCTTTTGACCAGAGACAAAAGAAGAAAAGTCTTGGAAATATCCTTCACGGTTTGGGGATGAATGAAGGCAGAGAAGTATTCATCAGTCTTATGCTCCTGGCAACGAACGTTAAGGGAAGTCAAAATTTTGGCTTCTAGAAAAGAGAGGAGCTGACATAGCCCCAGCTCCACCTCCCTTGTCTCAAAGCATATGAGCAGAATTGATTATTCTCAACCTCATCCATACATAAAAAAGCGTGCTAAACATCTACTTTTGTATGACTTTAGCAACAATCAAAATAACTTCATAATTTTGCATTTCCTTTTTATTATATATAACATCATATTTTACTATGTGTTTCCATACACCTAACCCTTAGAGCCTCCTAAGCCCTCCGAATGGGAAGCAAAGTAGATATCATTGCTTTTCAAATGAAGAAGCCGGATCTCAGTGCATAGTAGGGACTTGTCTAAAGTGATGTGGGTAGGAAGTGGTGAATCCAAAAGCTGAAGTTCTGATCTTCTAACTCATAATCCAGTGTTATTTTCCTATCTTTTTTTATTTTTTTTAAGATCAGATGTTCACAGTAACTGAGCAGTCTCTCAATGCACATGGAGTGGTTTTAAAAGTCAACATTAATGTTCAATTCTGCTGCACGGTGTCGAGTATTCTGGAAAGATCTCAATAAGAGCCTGATCCCATGCCAGCAGAGGCTCTGTTATGCATCCTGCTTTTCCTTTTAAGGCATTTTAAATTAAAGGAAGCCTTAGACACCATTTCTTTCTGTCCCACTGACAACCAAATCCTTTCAATGAAAGCACCAATTTGGTTTAGCTACAGATTATTTTTATCTGTTTTTGAAAGTCACATAAACGTGACCTGAACAAATACACTCCCCTGCATGTTCTTCCTGAATTTCAAAGTTTTTCAGTAATTAAGCATTTTTCCTAGAGTGTTGCAAACCAAACAGAGTTCTGTGCCAAAGCAAGGAATGCATTAATGAAAATGAAGAATAAAAGGAAACCAAATCCAAGTTGCAAAAAATGCTCTGCCTTATTTCGCTAAATATATATATACTAGCTGAGGACTAGAGTAAATACAACATGCTGATGTGAATTTTCCCACTAAAATTTTTCAAGAAAATAAATATTCCATCTCAAGATATATTTTTTAAAAAGAATCACACAGTCACATGAATTAAATGTGTGTCTTGGTAAATTCAGGGACATTAATAATTCATTCCAATAATAGTATTAAACCAGAAAACTTTACTATCTACAGAGTGAAAAAGTAATAATCTAGCAGAGAATCCTATCACTGGATTTCACCCAAAAAGGCATCAAATCCTCTAGATTCCATCAAATTTCTTTAAAAGGAAAACCACTTTTTCTTTTCCGGATGTCTTAGAAGTTTGCATTAAATGAAAAATGTGCACAGCGTATAGAGTGGTTCCTCAGAAACCTTCAGCCACTTGGAACACATGTTTGTGTTTAGGGGAAGACGGCGGGAAAAGAGAGGAAAGGTTGGGAAGAAAGAGATCATAACGTCTTCAACCAAATTTACAACCAGTGATTGTATGATATTGTGGCGGCAGCAACTCCTCACACAAAACAGATGGTACAACACAGAGCTGTGTCTTAAAATGCCAAGAAACTAAAGATTCTCTGATTCCATCTACTTCTGAAGCTTTTCCTAACAATCTATGCCCCAGAGTCGACTTCAGAATATTTTTATATTTTAATTCTCCCCTTATTTGAATTACTATAGCTATTATAGCTTCATACAGGCTCATTATACATTTAAACATTAATTTTATGTTTTTAAACTCAATACTCTTAGGCCAAAAGCTCACTAGTGAGATAGTGGAGTGGAACATTAGTTTCCTATGTAACAAATTACCACTGTAACAAATTCCCATAAACTTGGTGCCTTAAAACAACTCGTATTTATTCTCTTGCATTTCTGGAGGTAAGAAATCTAAAATGGGTTTCATTGGGACAAAACCAAGACCTCAGCGAGGCCCTGCTCTCTCTGGAGGCTCTAGAGGGGAATCTATTTCCTTCCTTGCCTTTTCCAGCTTCTAGAGCTGCTTGCCTCCCTGGGCTAGGGCTTCCCTTCCATCTACAAGGCCAGCAGCAAGGCATCTCCAGTTCACTCTTTGCTCCATCTTCACATCACCTTCTCCTCTCTCTCTGCAGCAAATCTTCCTCTGCCCCCTCTTATAAGGACTCTCATGATTACATTTAAGACCCACATGGATAATGCAGAATAATCTCTCACCTCAAGACCCATAACTTAATCACATCTGCATCATTCATTTTGCCATGTCAGGTAACATTCATAACTTCCAGGGATTAGGACAGGGACATCTTTGGAGGTCACTATCACACCCTCCGCAGCAGCAGAGGTTAACCTCTTAATGTCAATCATTTAGAACTACAGTCATCCTTCAGTATACCTGAGGGATTGGTTCCAAGACCCTCTCCCATACCAAAATTCACAGATGCTCATGTCCCTGATATGTAATAGTGTAGCATTTCCATATAACCTATGCATATCCTCCCATGTACTTTAAATCATCTCTAGGTTACTTACAATACCTAATACAATATAAATGCTAAGTAAATAGCTGTTATACTGTATTGCTTAGGAAATAATGACAAGAAAAAAAAAGGTTGTACGTGTTCAGCACAGATAGAACCATCCTTTTTTTCCCAAATATATTTGATCCACAGGTGGCTAAATCCATAGACATGGAACCCACAGATATGGAGAGTCAGCTGTTACTTTAAAATCACCTTGCAAATGAAAATATGCTTGTTAAAATTCCTTCAAAACGATCATTCTTAAAAAGAGTTTTAAAGAGGACACAAACAAATGGAAGAACATACCATGCTCATGGATAGGAAGAATCAATATTGTGAAAATGGCCATAATGTCCAAGGTAATTTATAGATTCAATGCCATCACAGAATTGGAAAAAACTGCTTTAAATTTCATATGGAACCAAAAAAGAGCCCACATTGCCAAGACAATCCTAAGCCAAAAGAACAAAACTGGAGGCATCACGCTACCTGACTTCAAACTATACTACAAGGCTACAGTAACCAAAACAGCATGGTACTGGTACCAAAACAGAGATATAGACCAATGGAACAGAACAGAGTCCTCAGAAATAATACCACACATCTACAGCCATCTGATCTTTGACAAACCTGACAAAAACAAGAAATGGGGAAAGAATTCCCTATTTAATAAATGGTGCTGGGAAAATTGGCCAGCCATAACTACAAAGCTGAAACTGGATCCTTTCCTTACTCCTTATAAGGAAATTAATTCAAGATGGATTAGAGACTTAAACGTTAGACCTAAAACCATAAAAACCCTAGAAGAAAACCTAGGTAATACCATTCAGGACATAGGCATGGGCAAGGACTTCATGTCTAAAACACCATAAGCAATGGCAACAAAAGCCAAAATTGACAAATGGGATCTAATTAAACTAAAGAGCTTCTGCACAGCAAAAGAAACTACCATCAGAGTGAACAGGAAACCTACAGAATGGGAGAAAATTTTTGCAATCTGCTCATCTGACAAAGGGCTAATATCCAGAACCTATAAAGAACTCAATCAAATTTACAAGAAAAAAACAAACAACCACATCAAAAAGTGGGCACAGGATATAAACAGACACTTCTCAAAAGAAGACATTCATACAGCAACAGACACATGAAAAAATGCTCATCATCACTGGCCATCAGAGAAATGCAAATCAAAACCACAATGAGATACCATCTTACACCAGTTAGAATGGCAATCATTAAAAAATCAGGAAACAACAGGTGCTGGAGAGGATGTGGAGAAATAGGAACACTTTTACACTTTTGGTGGGACTGTAAACCAGTTCAACCATTGTGGAAAACAGTGTGGCGATTCCTCAAGGATCTAGCACTAGAAATACCATTTGACCCAGCCATCCCATTACTGGGGATATACCCAAAGGATTATAAGTCATGCTGCTATAAAGACACATGTACACGTATGTTTATTGCGGCACTATTCACAATAGCAAAGACTTGGAATCAACCCAAATGTCCATCAGTGACAGACTGGATTAAGAAAATGTGGCACATATACACCATGGAATACTATGCAGCCATAAAAAAGGATGAGTTCGTGTCCTTTGTAGGGACATGGATGCAGCTGGAAACCAGCATTCTCAGCAAACTATCACAAGAACAGAAAACCAAATATCACATGTTCTCACTCATAGGTGGGAATTGAACAATGAGATCACTTGGACACAGGAAGGGGAACATCACACACCAGGTCCTATTGTGGGGAGGGAGGAGGGAGGAGGGATAGCATTAGGAGATATACCTAATGTAAATGATGAGTTAGAGGGTGCAGCACACCAACATGGCACATGTATACATATGTAACAAACCTGCACGTTGTGCACATGTACCCTAGAACTTAAAGTATAATAAAAAAAAAAAAAAGTTTTGGTTAGTGTAGATTCCACTCAAACTTAGTCCTCAACTCCATGCATCATTAACCTTACGGATAAAAAATTATGGGATGGGATCCTGCAGTAGTCTCATTCTGCCAACCTAGAATACTAAAAAATTTAAAGTCATGTTCCTCCAAACGTTTTTCTCCTACACTCAAATCGTATTTTTATAACAGCATCTAATATACTAAACTACATCATAGCCTAGCCTAGCCTATTCTAAGCATGCTCAAAACACTCCCAGGAGCCTACAGTTGCAAAAATCATTTGGCAACTCAGTCCACTGTAGAGTATTGGTCGTTTACCCTTGTGATCGAGTGGCTGACGGAGCTGTGACTGATGGCCACTGCCCAGCATGGTAAGAGAGTGTCCACCATATATCACTAGCCTGAGAGAAGATCAAAATTCAAAATTTAAAGTACAGCTCCTACTGAATGTATATCATGTTAGCACCATCATGAAGTCAAAAACTGTAAGTCCAACCATCTGAAGGCAGAGACCATCTCTAGTTCGTCATGCAACTGAACCTTAGAAACACCTTTAAAAGTTAATATAGGGCAGCTTAATTTGACATTAAGAAATGTTCATTGAGAACCTTGAAATAAGTGTGAAAAATGCATGTATAATATGGTTATGGCAATAGAGGACTTGGCAAAGAACTTGGGAGAGCATGCAATGTTCCCAATTAATTTTAGCCCCCCTAAGAATGACACAAACAGAAGAGCTTGCAGCTGCTAACAAACGACAGATATGTTCTGTCACACCCCGGCCAGTCCAAAGGGTAATGCGGCTAACCTGATAGTCCCCAGGAATAGCAGCTGTCAGGAAGGTGCTGCTACATGTCAGATCCAGCTCCTTAAGAGCAACTGATAAGAAAGAGATGAAGAAGAAAACAGCTTAATGTCAGTATGAAATCTGAAATTCACTTAATCATGGGATTTTAATTTCTTAACCTCCCCAAAAAATAGTATGCTAAGAACCCAGCTGTGCTCCCTGGGGCCAAGGTGGAGACCCATAGGACAGCTCACTTCTCCATCAACTGCCACCCATGTGGCACCTCATAAATGAAAGTGGGACAGGGACACTTTTATTAAATCATTTTCTCACCTCTGAATATAGTTATTTGACATTTGTTAAATCGGTACAAAAACAATCTCTTTTCATTGAACCAAACATAGCCCAGGTACCATGTGTTTAATTCAATTTAATTGAACAAATTTACGGAACACTTACGGTATATAAAGCACTGTGCAAGGCACTGCTGAGTCCAGTGTGAACCCTGCCTTTACAGAGGTGTGCAGACATGCACACACATATACACAGACACACTCACATGACACACATACTGCTGCACACGTATACACCACACAGACACAGATACGCAAACACCATGCAACACATACACACACACCACACACACTGCACACACCACACACACACCGCACACACCACACACACACCACACATACCACACACATACCACACACACACCGCACACACACCGCACACACACATTACACACACCACACACACCACACACACCATACACACCACACACACACCACACACATCACACACATACCCCACACACACCGCACACACACCGCACACACACATTACACACACCACACACACACCACACACACCACACACATACCACACACACACCACACACACCACATACACCACACGCACACCACACGCACACCACACACACCACATGCACACCACACACACCATACACACCACACACACACCACACGCACACCACAGGCACACCACACACACCACACACACCACGCACACCACACACACACCACGCACACCACGCACACCACACACACCACACACACACCACACACACACCACACACACACCACACACACCACACGCACACCACACACACCATACACACCACACACCACACGCACACCACACGCACACCACACACACCATACACACCACACACACACCACACGCACACCACACACACCACACACACACCACACACACCACACACACCACACACCACACGCACACCACACGCACACCACGCACACCACACGCACACCACACACACCACACACACCACACCACACACAGCACACACGCACACCACACACACCACACACACCACACACACACCACACGCACACCACACACACCACACACACCATACACACCATGCACACCACACGCACACCACACGCACACCACACACACCACACACACACCACACACACCACACACACACGCACACCACACACACACCACACACACACACACCACACACACACACACACCACACACACACCACACACACACACACACCACACACACACCACACACACCACACACACACCGCACACACCGCACACACACCACACACACCACACACACACGCACACCACACACACACCACACACACACCACACACACACACACACCACACACACACCACACACACCACACACACACCACACACACACCACACACACCACACACACCACACACACCACACACACACCACACACACACACACCACACACACACCACACACACCACACACACACCGCACACACACCACACACACACACCATACACACCACACGCACACCTGCCACCCATGAAGAGCAGGAGTTTTGCCCATCACATGCAGAACTGGGAACCTACACATGGCAGGGATTTCGCAGCACCGTTGGAAGCAGCACTTAGAATATCTAGAAAAAGAGATTTCTCTTCTTTACCATTTCCACACTCTCTCCCACTGAGCTACCCATATACTCGGCTGTGCAGGTTATAGTGACCACTGGACACATTTTTAAAACTTAGAAAAGTATCTTCACTTTAGTATGAACAAGAGAATCCTTTGTCATCCCACCCAAGGGAACCAGTGTGACGAGAGATGACGGTTTGTGTAGAGAAAGGGGTCAACCATTTACAAGGAGTGAGCCATTCCCTAAGACGTTGCTTCATCAGAGCATCTTGGAAACCCAGAAGAGGGAAGAGTATCAAACTGCCTCTGTGTGCAAGAAGCCTGGCTCCCCTCCCCGTGCAACTGGAAGACTTAAGAGTCAAAAAAGTAGTGACCATGGGCCATCCTGGAGCCACACGGGGGCAGCATCTTCTGGGACACAGGGGAAGCACTGAGAGGCATTTAGGAACCAGGGATCCATGGTCATTCTTAGTTAAATAACTCGCCCATTATTTACATCCTATCCCAATGGTGCCAAAATAAGACCACTGAGCTGCAAAGGATCTCTGCATTCTACCAAATCCTGGTATTCTCACATGGGCTTCTTCAAAAGTACAGAAGGTTGTCAGTGTGAACACAGTGCACTTCATGGCTATCATACCAATCCCTGGGTGTTTACATTCTTCTCAGTGACATTAACACAGGCACATCCATGTCAAGGAAGTACGATCTGTTCTTTTCAAAATAAAACATGTCCAGTCTGGAGTGGGAGGGAGCAAGCCCACCTTGTGGCCACTATTGAACTACCAAAACCCCAACAGAGAAACCAATTCTGTGAAGCCTATGGGGAATGCCACATTGTTTCTAAATAAAGAACCATAAATTAAGTTTAAATTTCGTGTGGCCTGTTCAGTAAATGTCTCTGCAGAAGGAAAAGGGAATTGACTCCAAGGATTTCAGTTGCTCTGAGAGTGTGTATGGCATCAATACTCGCTTCTCTAAGTGGGGTCCTAGAACCCGGGGCATCAGCATCATCTGGAAACAGAAATGCAGACTCTTAGGTCCCACCCCAGCACCCCTGTACTAGGATCTGAATTTCCACAGAATCCCCAGGTTCTCTGTGCCTTTAGGTTGGAGAATCAGTGGAATAAACACCAAGAGTGCAAACAAGATCAAAAAAGTTACCTGTTGTAATTCACTTTTTCAAATAATTGACTAACATTAATTTAATAATTAATGAAGCTAGTGATGATTTGGAATCCCTTGACTAACAGAAGGGTTTTAATGTAATTAATCTGCAAAATGATCAGTTTTTGTGCATCACAAAACCTATAAAGTTTATAAAGATTGTTTTCCTAGCTGGTTATGAAGAAAATAATGTCACAAAAGCATCTAAGGGCTGCGCCGTACCAATGAGCCGACTCCCTCCAATCTGCTTTCTTGTAATCATAGTGACTCAATTTCCAGATTTAGACAGAAAGAAAAAACACAGAAAACTAACATAGAGGATTGTTCTCCCTTCTGGTCACGGTTTATGGTAGCAACAGGTGAAAAAGGCCAACAGAAGCAGTGATTTGCCTCATCACATTAAAAAAAACATTTGCTTTCTCTTCCAAAAGCGTAAGTAGTAACTATGGAAACCAGACAAAAACGTTGAAAATGACTTGCAATTCACAAAGAGCAGAACAACTCTATTTCACCCACAAAAAAAAAAAAAGAAAAGAAAAAACAACTATGAAAAAATCCACCGAAACCTTCCCCAGGAAGAGTTGGATCTGCAGAAGACATAATGTGAGTGCTTTGCTCAGGCACCATCATAAATTGTTTGATTTGCTATGGAATTGTTAAATTATGGTTTTACAAATGGGTTATTTAGCTGTGACTCCATTTAAATCTACCATTTTATGTATCCTGATGATAAAACGGGCCCTTAGCTGAGCCAGCTAATTCCTCAGGTAAAAGGCATATTCTTTTGGCAGTAAATTAACTTCAGAAGGTCAGTAGGTGGCCTATCACCAATTTTAGAGATTTAAGAAATGCATGTATTGTCGAAAATACTTAATTTACACCTAAGGAAGCTGAATGACTGATCTCAAAAATTCCAGCTATTATCTGTTTACTAAGTTGGTCCTCTGGATATCCCATTTAAAGGTTGATATAAATGTACACATTATTTATGGGGAGAAAATAAAGCAGGGAAACTTCACCCAGTGATGCCAACCTACTCACTGCCCAGAAATTTCCATCCAATTCCACTGCCATAAGCAACTTCTCTGTGTGTTCTCCCAGTTATCTGTTTGATGTTGCTGTATCCTTCCCCCACTTTCAGATCAAATGTTACTTCCTTTTCAGATGAGCTTGTGCACTGCTTAATCTTAATGGAACCCCACAAGGAGAAAATGACCGCTTTATTTTAAAAAACAGAGGAGATGCTGACTCACAACAGAAGGGAGTAAAGAACTTCCTTAAAAATATGAATCTCAGTGATACTTTTATAGCCCAGAATGACACGTTTATCTTTCACCTATTTTTTTTCATTCCATGCAAGAGCAGAAAATATTTTTTTAAGCTTGATAAGCAAAGACTCATTTGGGGATACCTGCTACCTGAATTACCACTATCAGGGTTAAATTAATAACTATGGCATATTATAAAGCCATAAATATAATTTTGAGCTCCACTCTTCCCAGCATATTTATGTGAGTTTTTGTCTCATTTTGTGTGTTTGTGTTGGGTTTTCTTCCTTTCTCTGTAAAACACAGAGCTGCTAAGCATCACTCTGTTATTGTACACTGATGGAGTGTGGAAATAAATGCCAATATCATTTGCAGAGCCATCCTAGTTGTGACTTTTTTTAAGTGAGTATCCCACTTTCAACTAAAACCTAAAAAAGAATTCTAAAATCTTTTTCCCCAATTAAATGTTGGCACTCATAACACATTGCTGATGGATTGACCAAATTAAAAAAAAAAAATCTTAAGTTTAATACTGTTTTCTTCAGATGGCATTAACAGTGAAGTATGTCCCTAAACTTTCCATTGTTCAATGCTGGGTTGGCAAGCAAGAAAAATCTTTTTATCGCCAAAATGCAAAAACAATCTGAACTAGCTGCTGTGTCCATTCCAGCTTCGTTTTAATTTGGTGCTAATTCTCTAATTTGCTCATTTATTTTCTCTGGCCACGTAATTAAGGCTGAAGGAATTCTTTTACAGCTTGCCACGGAGCCCTCCATGTCTAAATTCCTTAGATACGTTTCCCGTCACCATGCATGTGCTGAAGCCAAGAACTAGAAAACCATCACGACGAAGTATTACAAAATCCACACAATTAAGTGCTAAAACCAGCCTGGGCCAAAACCGCGCTGAAACCCAGCTCAGACCAACCCAGCCTGCCCTTTCAAGTCTGTACATCGGATCGCGGTCCAGTCCTTTCTCTGACATCATCAGCCTTCCTTTTTCCTTTTGCTGTAATGGTATGTTTTCAATGAACTCTGACGCATTTCCCTGATTGAAAACTATTTTAATACTCCTAGACAGTGTGCTTCTGAAACTTTGTCACAACACATGCAATAACCAAAAGTTTAGACCTGTGTAAAGCAAAGTGAAAAATGGAGTGTCATTGAACCCCACAATTCTTGAAATGTAAGTCTGTGGGAATAGCCAAAGAGAGCCAAGTGAGATGGTTTCCAGCCATGGCACCTCAGGAAGGCCCCTCACCTGGCCTAGCAACAGCCATTCCCACCCCCAAATTGTAACCTCAGAGGTACAGAACCATTCTCTAAGTGCTGTGACCTTTCCTCCTACAAATCATTCATCCGTCCAGCATTTCCTGAGCACCTACTCCAAGCCAGGCACTGTTGTCAGGACTGGACATACAGTGAAGGAAGCAAAATCTCCACCCTCATAGGGTCCGCACTCCACAGGAGGAGGTAAACCGCCAAATACATGAGTAAACCTATGGAGGATGCTGGAGAAGAGAACAGAGGAACGGGGTGGCAGGAATAGGGCAGGGAGGGAGTCGCTGACATGAGTGAGGGGAATGTGAGCCTCTTGAAGGACAGGACACTGGGGCAGAGTCAGAGGGGCTTGGGGGGTGAGGGTGGGTAGGGGGAGGATGGGAGCTCAGAGCAGGGAGGTGGGAGAGCAGGCACTGCTCACCAGTGCCTGGGCCTATCTGAAGATATGGGATGGTCTGTTGTTACATATTTTATACTGTCTCAGCCAGGTGATCAAAGTCTGCGGCATCACTGATAAGTCCTGTCCATAGCACTCGTCCTTGATACCATGATGATGGTACTTCACTTCCGTGTTTCCCTCCAGAAAATCCTAGCTCCAGGCAAGTCATGAGAAAAACCTCAGACACGGCCAAACTGAGGACATTTGACAAACTACCTGATCAGTCCTCCTGAAAACCGTCAAGGTCATCCAAAACAAGGAAAGTCTGAGAAACTGTCACAGTCAAGAGAAGCCTAAGGAGACAGGACAGCTAAATGCAACGGAAGGTCCTGCACAGGATCCTGGTGCAAACAATGGACATAGGGAAAAAGTGAGCAAGTTAGAATAGAGCGCGGCCTTCAGTGAGTAATGATGCATCAGTGTCGTGCATTAGCTGTGGCCAATGGCGTTAGCAATAGGAGAACCTGGGCACAGAGTGCATAGGAACTCTCCAAACTGACTTTGCAACTTTTCTGTGCATCTAAGACTATCCTGGAAGGTTTTTAGGCCAGGCCTGGTGGCTCACGCCTATAATCCCAGCACTCTGGGAGGCTGAAGCAGGCAGATCGCTTGAGGTCAGGAGTTCGAGATCAGCCTGGCCAACATGGCGAAACCCCGTCTCTACTAAAAATACAAAAATTAGCCAGGCGTGGTGGTGCACGCTGCCTGTAACCCCAGCTGCTCAGGAGGCTGAGGCAGGAGAATCACTTGAACCCAGGAGGTGGAGGTTGCAGTGAGCGGAGATCACGCCACTGCATTCCAGCCTGCGCAACAGAGTGAGATACTGTCTTAAAAAAACAAAAAATAAAAATAAAACAAAATGTCTTTAAAAGTTTATCATGTTAAAAAAAAAAAGATTCAAATGTTCTCTGTCTAGAAATAACGATTCTAGAATAAAAACGGCAACAAACGAAAAAGGTGGATGTGAAACAACTGTACAGGTAAATGAGTCAGGATTTAACACTGCTTGGTCTACTCCTGCTGAGCGGTTTATGAAATCTACTGGAGCCCTCACAGCTGGCCATTCCATTTATTTGAAGCTCTGAATAATTATTTTTTCCCTATGGGTCCCAGCTGTTTCTTCCAGGGCCACACACTACAATGAAAACCTTCTTTCCTGTCAGCAGTGCCTCAAGTCCTCGGAAAGAGCTTTTCTAATAAAGCATGCTCTCCCTGCAGCCGTGTTCTGAGCCTCCCTTCTCCAGTGCCTGATCTGACTCCAAGGATGTGGCCCAGACACCTTCCAGGGAGGAGGGGTAGAGGGGACAGCACCTGCTCAGTTCAGGCTGTCTGTCACACCTGTCCTCAGGATCCTCCCTCCCTGTCTTTAGGGGTCCAGGGAGCCACCGAGAGGCTCCACCTATTTTCTGAGGTCTAAAACCATCCTGGGCTCCAGAACGGGGTCTCAGACAGCCTCCGTGTTGAATAGCCTTCGCCTGCATGGATTGAACTTAGCAGCCCTTTCTTCTTCCTTCCTCTGTTACCTCCACAGCCTGACACCATGGTGACACCCACAGATGACTCAAGAAAGGATGGTGGCAACTTCCATGTAGAAAGGCAAGATCAGACTAATGTAATAAAAAATATCATACCTTGGAAGCAGTCAGCCTGCATATACGAGACAGAGAAAATGAGGGAGAGACAAAGGGCGCAATTGCAAATAAAAGGAGAGGTAGGAGGGGAATGGTGGCTCACATGTGTAATCCCAGCACTTTGGGAGGCCAAGATGGGCGGATCACCTGAGGTCAGGGGTTCGAGAACAGCCTGGCCAACATGGTGAAACCTCATCTCTACTAAAAATACAAACATTTGCTGGGTATGGTGCTGTATGCCTCTAATCTCAGCTACTCAGGAGGCTGAGGCAGTAGAATCGCTTGGGAGGCGGAGGTTGCAGTGAGCTGAGATTGTGCCATTGTGCCATTGCACTCCAGCCTGGGCAACAAAAGCAAAACTCCATCTCAAAAAAAAGGAGGTAAAGAGTATGTCTCCTCACTCGCCTGAATGTGTTTAACTCCACGCCCTCCAAAATGAATGATTTTAACCTGGAAAGCTAAACCAAACCTTTGAGGTCCACCATAACTATGGAACTAATAATATTTAAAGGAAGTTGAAATTTCCCAAATTTGGTCTCCAATGACAAATATGATTCTGCATCTCCTGTTGACTTGGAACATTTCAGTTCATGAGAGAACTGGTCCTCAACTGAAATTGAATGCACACAGCCTTTTATGCACTGAGATGGACACGGCTTCCCTTCTCATAGCTCTTCATAACGTTATTTAAACCGTTTCTCTGGGGCCATTTTTACTTTTCTAAATGACGATGCACATGCATATTTTGAGTATCTGTGGTCTCTTTTTCTAACAAGATAAAACAAGTAGTAAGTGACAAAGGTGATTTCATATACACAGCTAATAAGAGTGTTTAAAACCTAATATCAGCTGAAGAAATCTGTTCCTTATTTATGTAAAATGGGAAGCAACTCATCCAGTCAAGAGGAAAATGAAATCAACAAATGAAACATACACAAGAGAACTGCAATAATTGCCAAATTCGGGTCTGCAGAGAACAACTGGATTCCAGCAGAACACAGCACCTGGGCAATGGCGGAATGTGTGCATCGTTGCCTCCTTTTCCAGAGCCTTATCTTATCACAGCCCTGTTAGAGATGTAAGCTCCTGGTCTCTCCTTGAAGGGGTGGTTTCAGTATCTAAAATGATAATCTTAATTAGGTTCATGAATCCCATAAAAATGCAGGAATTGTAAATATTTCAAGTGAAAATCCTTCCTGGGATGTCTCATATCTTAGCTAGAATTGCAACCACTCCATATTGTATAAAATTGTTCACAAAAATTTTAAAAAGCCGAACAATTAAACATATTCTAAGTGTCTCTCAATTGCCATACAAATCTCTAACGAGGGACAAAGGGAAAGTGACATGACTCAGAGTCTCAGCAGTGAGTCATCAATCATGGCAAAATAATCACCCTCCTGGGTGAACTCTCTTTGTCAACAGTTGGTCTGGAGGAGGAGGCACACAGGCACACAAAAATCAGCAAGTTCTTAAAAGCACTCAAAAACTTAACTCTCTGGACAAGGTCCAATTCAAATAAGTTGTGACGATCCCCAGGAGCAGAAAACAGCTCTGTCGACAAGGTGCCACCTCCAGGTCAGCCTCTGTGCTCTGCTCCCTTACAGATGGTGTACAGGATCAATTAGTGTCTGTCTGTTCCCCAAAAGTTCGTGTCCACTTAGAACCTCAGTGTTATTTTTATAGAGTTTTTGCAAATAGAGTTAAATTAAGATAAGGTCTAATAGGGTTTAGGCTCTGTGTCCCCACCCAAATCTCATGTCAAGTTATAATCCCCACATGTTGAAGGAGAGGCCTGGTAGGAGGTGCTTGGATCATGGGGGTGGTTTCTAATGGTTTAGCATCATCCCCCTAGTGCTGTGTTGTGATGGAGTTCTCACGAAATCTGGTTGTTGAAAAGTGTAGTGCTTCTCCCTTTGAGCTCTCTGTCTCTCCTGCCTCCATGTGGAAAAGAGTGCTTGCTTCCCCTTCGCCTTCTGCCATGATTGTCAGTCTCCTGAGGCCTCCCCAGCCATGCAGAACTGTGAGTCAACTAAACCTCTTTTCTTTATGAATTACCCAGTCTCAGGCAGTTCTTTAAAGCAATGTGAGAACAGACTAATACAAGATCATACTGGATTAGAGTGAGCCCTAATGCAATGATGGGGGTCCTCATAAAAAGACCACGTGAAGGCAGAAACACACAGGGAGCACGCCACATGACTACTGACTTAGACACTCCACACTGGAATGATGCCTCTACAAGCCAAGAAATGTCAAGAACTGCCAGCAATTACCGGAAGCTGAAGATAGACCTGGAATAGACTGTCTCTCAGAGCCTTTTTATAAGAAACCAACCTGCCAACACCTTGATTTCAGACTTCTGGTCTCCAGAACTTCAAGAGAATAAATTTCTGTTGCTTTAAGTCACCAAGTGTATGCTAATTTGTTATAGTAGCCCTAAGAAGCAAATACAGATGGTAACAATGACCACAAAAATAATAATGAAAATCCCTTTGGTCACAATATCAGTACTTAATTTTCAACCATTATTAATGAAAATAAATATATACATAAACACTTTTTTAGGATGGCTTGACAAATATTTAATGAACTATAATTTTTCTTCCCATGAAGGGATTTGAGTGAGGGTCCTGCCTCACAGTCATATACTAAACATATATCTATTGAATGCCCAAAATTTGATACTTTGGCTTAGATACCATGGCAGGCTAAAATCAAGCTAATAAAAAAGAGGCGGGGGGGGGGAACAGATTTGAGAGGATACTAATTTTACAACAAAGTTTACAACCTATTGTTTGAATCATATGAAATTGCCAATAGTTGACCTTTCTTGAACTACAAAAATAGCTATTTCATATGGTTTAGGCCAAACGTTGAAAACTATAGCCATAAGCCAAATCTGGCCCACTGCTTGTTTATGTAAATAAAGTTTTATTGGAACACAGTCATGCTGTATGTTTGCATAGTCTCAACTGCTGTTTTCACACTACAACAGCAGAACTGAGTAGTCATGACAGAGACCATACAACCCTAGAAGTCTAACATACTTATTATTTCAACCTTTAACAAGAAAACTTTGCTGATCCCTGATTTAACCTAAAATGACTGGCAGCAACGGTAAAGGCACCAGGATTTCAGAAGCAGTCAAGATCAATGCAAAAGGAATCCTTACTAGTGTGTCCATCTGAGACTCGAGACATAAACTGGGACTTGAGAAAGAAACTGAATTCTGATGGAGAACAAGAGGCTCTCAAAACAACAGTTCAAGCCAAGGACAGAAGAGACAAGGACCCAAGGGATGGCAAGGATGATAATGGCTGTACTGGCCTTGGGGACCCAAATACCAGGAGCATCCCCAATCACTGGGATACCTCAAAATGCCCCCATTAGGTTCCAGACCCTGTCCCTGCTAAAAACCTCACATAAAGTAGGACTAGAATGAGAAAACTTTGATAAGGTTTCAGAGATCAAAATTTGTTGAACACCAGACTGAGAAATTGTATCTTTTTTTCCTTTAAGCATGAATCAATAGAAGGATATGTAAACAGTATGATAGAAGAGTTACATTAGGAAAATTAATTTATAATAGAAGTGAAATAATTGAGTCTAGAGCAAAAACTGTATTATTCAGAATATCTATTTCTGTGGCCCTTTTTAGGGTTGTATGATAAAGAATAATTACTCTAATGATTGCAGTAATTACATTTTAAAGATTTATAAAGAGTTCTAGAGTTGGGAATCCCTTTGGGGTTATTATCAAATAGAAAAGTAATCAAAAGGAGCCTTTTCTTCTTCATTAATAGGCCACACATTACAGTCAAAACATAATCTGCTATAAAGCTTGCATTGTACATCGAGCTGCAAAGTCTTGCTACCAAATGTTTCCCAGGGATTTATAAATATTGAAAGGTAGAGAAGAATTTGCTTGAATGAGGAAAGTTCTCCTCTTTTCCATTTACTTCAATTATCCAAAAGCATTTTAAAAATATTTAACATTAAGCTAGAAAGCCAAGTGGGATGTGTGTGTAAGTAAACTAATAGCTAAATAGATATGTGCATGTTTATCAACCTGACATTAAATGTATCTTCAACCACATATATAAGAGCTGTCACAGGGTCATACAGTTTATTGATTTTATCAAAACTAATTCACAGGTGCCTTTAATTATGTAAACCAGCTGTTCACTGCCCAGTAAAGACCTCAGCTTGCAAAGACAGAATTATCTACTTAGACTGACCTAGAACACAGTTGCTCCCAATTTTTTTTATAATTATTATACTTTAAGTTCTAGGGTACATGTGCACAACGTGCAGGCTTGTTACATATGTATACATGTGCCATGTTGGTGTGCTGCACCCATTAACTCGTCATTTACATTAGGTATATCTCCTAATGCTATCCCTCCCCACTCCCCCCACCCCACAACAGGCCCCAGCGTGTGATGTTCCCCTTCCTGTGTCCGGATCTCATTGTTCAATTCCCACCTATGAGTGAGAACATGCAGTGTTTGGTTTTCTGTTCTTGTGATAGTTTGCTGAGAATGATGGTTTCCAGCTGCATCCATGTCCCTACAAAGGACACGAACTCATCCTTTTTTATGGCTGCATAGTATTCCATGGTGTATATGTGCCACATTTTCTTAATCCAGTCTGTCATTGATGGATATTTGGGTCAACCATTGTGGAAGACAGTGCGGCGATTCCTCAAGGATCTAGAACTAGAAATACCATTTGACCCAGCCATCCCATTACTGGGTATATACCCAAAGGATTATAAATCATGCTGCTATAAAGACACATGCACTCATATGTTTATTGTGGCACTATTCACAATAGCAAAGACTTGCTCCCAATTTTTTTTAAAAGAAATGGTGCTGGCCCTTAATTATACTGCAGCAATTTCTTCTCATGAACTTTTTAGCTATGAGCCCTTGAGTCATCAGCAACTGAAGGTCTGGAGAAACCCTGGAGCAGCTTGGCTTCAGCTGTACATTCAGGTCCCCTAGTTCACTCTTTGCTGTGGCCAGAGAGACAGGGCCTGCGGGCAATGCTCAGAGGGCCAGGATTCTGGAAGTTGCTTCAGCACTCGTGGGCTTTAGGTGACTATTCAAGAACTGGGAAAACTACCAACCCTACTGGGCTGTCAGTGACTTCACAAGACAATGCATCTACATAGCTCTTGACATACTTAGTAAAAGATGCTGGAGTTTTTAACTTCTCAAGTTGTTCCCCTTTGCAATCAGAAAACCAACTGAAAATTGATGTTAATGGTCATTATCTTGGTGACAGACATTTGCCAGGGTCTCAGAAGGGTTGTATGGCAAACTCCACCTGGGTGTGGTAAGGGGAGTGTAAGGTGGAAAGTATTGATAGAGGCCAGGGAAACACAAGGCATAGTGCAGGGACAGGGCTGGTCACAGTGGGCTCAGCTATCACCTTGAATCCTGACAGGGTGGGAGAAGTGAGCACTTACCAGGTCCCGAGGGTGCTGAGGCCTTGCGTGGAAGGATGCAGCCAGGCCCGGGAGACCCCCCAGAGCACAAGCCCTTCTACCTCCCATCTTCTCCATGTCCCCCATGGGAAGAAGCCAACCAGAAGCAGAGGGCTAGCAAGACTTCAGTGCAGTCCAGAGCCTGGAGAGGGCTCTGGAGGATCTGGAAGGACAAGTAGAAGATGCCCAGCACACTTCTCTTTCTTTTTTCCTACCATCAAGAGATGTTTGCTCTTATGCAAAGTCAAGCAACAATTCCAAGCCCTGGTTTTATTTTTAGCAAATTCCAATTTTTCCTCTCACCTTCCTTCCTGCTCTCTGTGTGGGCGTCCCTGTGCAGGTGACCAAACAGAGGCGGCGACTCAACTGCATTTTGCAAAGTGCTTTTAAGTGAACAAAGACATTAAACCACACTTCAGCTTGTAACAAGAATATCTATTTCTTGAATCATCACAACAGTAAAACTTGCTAACATTATGGAGTGCTCACTATGGAACAGGCAATTTACATGCATTAACAATTTCTAATGCTGGCAAAACCCCTATGAGGTAGGAACTATTGCTATCATTTTAGAATTGGACAAAGTGGGGCATGGAGAGATTAAGCATGTTCCTCAGGTCCTCACAGCTAGCAAGGGGCAGGACTGAGCTTCAAAACCCGCAACCCAGATCCAAAATCTGCTCACCAAACCACATTTATACTGCCTCATAATTACAGTGAAAAGACCTAGAAGATCTTGATATTGAAAGAAATCCTGCAACTAATCTTCTTCATAGAATAAAAATATCTATTTTTATGAAAAAATCGCCCATTTTGTAATTTGTAAATTTGACATTTGCATGTTGCATTTCCTTATGTGCCCATGTGTCAGTTTCCAAACATTGTCTTTATATAAATGAAATAGAATATGATCAACTTAGGCAAGTTCCCACTGCGTAGCAAAGACTTCAGCTTGCAAAATATGAATATCTACTTAGAGAGACTGACCTAGAACACAGTTTCTCCCAATTTTCTAAAGAAAATGGTGCCAGCCCTCAGTTACACTGTAGCAATTTCCTCCCATGGTCTTTTTAGCAACGAACCCTCAAGCCATCAGCAACCAAAGGTCCCCAAGAAGTCCTAGGGCAGCCTGGCTTCAGGCTACAAGTTCAGGTCCCTGATTACACATTTATTTTCTGGGTTCCTATTCACTAAACATGAGAAATGGGGTGGGACATGGCATTTTTCATGATGGCCTCAGCACAGTCACCCCACCCACAAATTCTTCTGCAGTGTGATTTGCCACTTGCCCATCCATGGGCACTCTTTCTCCAACCCCATGAATCTGAGCCCTAGGACTGCTTTGACCAGTAGAATACAGTGGAAGCGGTCCTATGCCTGGCCTGGACACAGTCTTTAAAGGGTCTAGAAACGTCCACTTCCAGTCTCAAAGCCCATGCCATCCCATAAGGAGAGAGAGGCCATGTGGCAGGATACCAGGTGACTACTACTGCATGAGGCCCAAGGAGAACCGCTCAGCTGAGCCCAGTCCACCCAAGAAATTGTGAAACATAGTAACAAATTGCAGGTTTAAGTCATTAAATGATGGGATAATTTTTTGTATAGCAATAGATCTCCAGAACAAATGAGTTTACCAATGTAATGCATTTTCTTTTGGGAAGAGGGAAAAAGATAAGAGAACTACATTGTTTGCTCACATTCCCAGGTAGAAGTTTCACCTGGGAGCCGGGAGTCTCTAGATTTCAGGAGAACCTGGCTCCAGAGACCAGGCAGGCCTATTAGGGATAGCTGGTTCTTAGGTCATGGTGATTTTATTTGTAGGACTTGGTACTTATGGGAAATACATAGAGCTAGACAGAAGAGCTGCATTTTCTATTCTGAGCCCGTGGTAGCCCTGTATCCAGATGGTTCTGGTTATGACCACACGTCACTCCTTCCAGTTTTGAAAGCACAACGAGCTGTCAGCTCCATCAAGGTCTGAGGAACTGCCACCCACCCGTGGCTGTGTGCTCTACGGATGGTGGCCAAGCCTCGGGTGAAAGGGCTACCCACCTCCACCTGCCAGCTTTGCTTCTCACCATTTCTGCCTTGCATGGCTGAAGCAGAAGTCCCCACAGCCTCCTCCCCAGCTGCCAGACTTGTCGGCACCTTTCCTAGAGGTCAGGATCCTACTTGGCCAGCCCTTGTGGGCAGCCTGCCCCTGCCTGGGAAGCCAAGAGCGTGACCTGCCCTGCCTGGACACCCACCAGATGCACAGCTCCTCCCAGTAGCTTCTGGGTATGGAACTGTGGCCTTTATGTCATGCTGAGCTACAGAGCTGAAATTGCTACTAATATATTTCAATTAAAACAAAACAAAACACGTAATCTTCTTATGCCAGGAATATTTCAGACATTGACCTATAGGCCTCTGCCAGCAGTATTAAGACATCTACTAAACTGAGGCCAGAATTTTTTTTTCTTCACATTATAAACTAGTAACATGCTTTCAAATACCAGACTCCTCCTAGTATTTAAACCCTTATAATATCCCATGGGTATATTTGAAAGTAACTATGAACTTAGCTTTCTATTATTCATTCATTCTGCTTGAAGCTCCTCAGGAAGAGGGTGGGGGTAGGAAGTGTGGAATAAAATCCTTTTTGGTAACCTGAGCTATTACATTTTCTCTCCATACTTAGAAGACCCAGATCCTCCCCTCTTTCATCCTCCCTTGTATCACTGGACCTGTAGCCCTAGGCATAGTTCCCTGAAACCCAATTACCATTAGATCCGAAAGGTGTCACGTGGAAATAGCCTCAACAGCTGGTGTTCGACAAGGCTCAGCAGCCAGCGCAGGCTCCGAAGAGCGGGCAAAGGCAAAGCGGAGGCTGGGAAGCCCCAGGGAGGTGTGCGGGCCACGTTAGGATGGACATTTGTGCATAACTCTTTTGCTGCCCTGGCTCTCTGCCGCCTCTGGCCATGTTAGATGCGACCATTTCCACAGATGCATTCCACAAGCAAAGCCGGCAACTGTTTGCTGTGTTGAGTTATACCATGAAGGGACAGATCATGTGTTAAAAAGAAAAAAGAAATGTGCTTACACATGGTGCTGGTGATATCAGCTGAGTTCTGAGATTTCCGTCTTGTAATGACATTTACATTTTTATATGTAGTCTTTTGAGATTGCACATAATTTGATGGATAATTACAGCATAAATACATTTATCCAAATTAAACATCCAAAAAGAAACTACATACATAATTTATAAACTCTTCCAGTCTCAAGCAACACACTGACCAAAAAAATTAATAAAATGTTCTCTTTTTAAAGTTATTTGCCAAAATATATCCGCAAACCAGGTGCTTCTCTTTCAGGTTTACATAAAAGGACAAAAGGAAGAAAACAGAATAGAAGTTAATTATTCTGGTTCACAAGCCCTTATGTAAAGAGAAATGATTAATCGATTGCATTTGCCCACATCTTGAGAAATGCATACTCTTTGGCATTCTGACCACTCAGCTCAGACCTCGGCGGCACTCAGGATGCATCTATAGTGGGCAGTAGAAGCGAGGAGAGATCCTTCTCCAGAGCTCAGAGGTTAATCAAGGAATCTTGACCTGCACAATGGAATCACCCAGGAAAGGAGCTTTCCAGGAAACCCCAACTCCATGCTAAGGAGCTACGAAATCGGAGGGAGAGAGGCGAGAATGTGCCGCCAGTCAGCAGGGAAGCCTCCTCGGAAGTGAGTTCTAAGCAGCTTCGTTACCTGACTGCTGTAGCTCCAAGTACCCTCTTCACATCCTGAGGCTCTTCCGTTCCCAGAAAGGTCAGCCCTCCCCTTCCTTATCCTGACTGCAAAGTGTTTTCAACACTGGAAAAGGTCATCTTGCAACAAAGATGAATAATGTGGGTTTTGTCCCTAAAAAAACTCCAGGAAGCATCTTGCGTGGGAGTCCTTGTGAGACCTCGAGCGCATCAGATATGAAGGTCTCTGCATCAAGCACTCTGACCAGAAACAGCCCCCAGAGCAAGGTCCTAGAGAGGTGGCCAGCACCAAACTTCTCTATGATCCCGAAAAGGAAGACTGTAAATAGTTGTATCTTTTCTCAGGCACTCTTGAGGCCATTTCTGATCTTCAGGCCACCTACATTCGTAGGGAACTATATCTGCAGACCCCATATCCTGGCTTTGTGTGGTCTGACAGATGTGGCTGTGTACCCTGAGCTGGAGGCTCCTCTCAGAGCCCCGGGCAAGTACCAACACTGTGTCCGTGCCACATGGGCATGTACCTTGGAAGCTCCCTTCAGCCTCAGCAAGTGAGGAAGCTCCATCAGGGCATGCAGACACACAGGACTCTTTCTGTCACTCGCTGTCCCACACCCCACCCTTCCTCCCTCCTGCCGTCACTGCAGTTCTGCCCTGAGGTTCCTAGGAAAGCCTCAGGGTTTGATTGAATTGAACCTGCAGCATTGGTTTCGGTCCTTGAGGCACGCTGGCAAAAAATGGTATCCGTGCCAGGACAAGGGACACCCAACTGGAAAACAGATACTGAAAGAGCAAAAACCATCTCGAGTCTCTACACACTGTCTTCCCAGGGCAGAGCCTAGGGTGTGTCCCAGAGAAAGTTTCTAGTAAGTCTCCTGCGTCATAGACCAAATGCTACCATTTACCCTAGTATCTTTGCTGGAGCAAGACACACTAAAAGCAAACAAGTGATCCAAGTTATAATGGGACCCATCATAAGCCCCTCTCTAAGAAGATAATAGATGACTGTCTATGAAGTTTAGAAAAAGACCTACCTGTGGACAAAGAGATAAACTGGGAAACCTCAGCTGTGTCTTCTAGGTTTTAGAAATCTATAGAATGTTTTTGTCAACCTGGAGGCAGTCAATATTCAATGAATAAGGCACGATAATTCACCAAATCCCTATCCCTTTGACTCAAATCTGTCCCATCTGCTGTATCAGTTTAGGACAACAGAAAGTGTTTGTCAGAAGAAAGACATTAAATATCCCCCCATCCTTTTATCAACTATGGATTACTTTACATGTGAACAAAAAACCTTAGGGAAAAACAATAATCAATGAACTTTTTTTTTTTTTTTTTTTTTTGAGACAGAGTCTTGCTCTGTCGCCCAGGCTGGAGTACAATAGTGTGATCTCAGCTCACTGCAACCTCCACTTCCCGGGTTCAAGCATTTCTCTTGCCTCAGCCTCCCAAATAGCTGGGATTGCAGGTTCCTGCCACCATGCCCAGCTAATTTTTTTTTTTTTTTGTATTTTTATTAGAGATGGGGTTTCGCCATGTTGGCCAGCCTGGTCTCGAACTCCTGACGTCAGGTGGTCCACCTGCCTCAGCCTCCCAAAGTGCTGGGATTACAGGTGTGAACCACTGTGCCCGACCTGCATGTACATTTAATAAAAAGGCATTTCTCTAGACATGGGGAAATGTAAATATAATTCTTTCAAAGAGAGATGGTCATTTGTCTCTCCAATGACTGGGGACAAGTGTTATCACAGATCTTTTCACAGAGGGCAACTGTATCTTCCTTTTATTTTCCACAGATAAAAGGCTGCCATGATAGCCAAGCCCTTTCTCCACTAGGCTTCTCCTTTGACCCTGTTTTTCATGTAAACAAAAGAGAAGAGTGAGGGGGAAAAACCTCAGCTGTTCTCCTTTATGCTCCCTGCCAATACAATAAACATGTCCCTGGTAGGTATTAACGGTCCTTCCACCAAGAGACTGTCATCTTCTAACAGCCTGCAACTGCTCCCAATTTCATGCAGTGCTCACTTTGTCAAGCACCTAATTCCAAAGCTTCCGACCCCCATGCTCACAATTAGAGGTTATTCTTTTGTTTTCTCCAAAGAATGAAGCATTGTTTGGCCAAAGCCATCAATCCTAGTGTTAGATTTACGCTGACAATTGGAAGATGTTGAAAATGCCAATTCGTCTGCTTCCATGATACTGTGGTGTCCAAGATACTGTCACTAATTTTGGATCATTGGAAATATTCCACCACAGGATACATTTGAACTTGTTAAAAATAGCCCAGCTACCCTTCTGAACATTTCAACTTACTGTGGCATCAACAGAGACGTGCTCCTAGTTACAGCATTGGCTTGCTCCTCCGGAATGCAGGAAAGGAGTCGAATTTCATGATACGGAATTTTTGAGGTTGTCCATAAGATTTTTAAAATATACCTTTCACTTCAGTGTAAAAGGTTACACACACAGTAAAAGATTATAAATATAGAATTCAATGTCTTCTCTCCAAGTATAAGCAGACCATATTGTATATTTTAGGTATAAAATGTTCACCTAAAATATTCAATGTGAACAACTGATACTATTTTCAGTTGCCTCCACTGTGCCTCCACTCTACTTAAATATGGAGCATTTAATTAAGTAAATCCAATTAATCACGTGAAAGTTAATGTGGGAAAAGGAAACAGCTAATAAACTCCCAATGGCTCAGAAAAGCAAAGCATTTCAAACATGCAGACTTTAGAAGTTTCCTATGTGCCTCTAATTATGTCTTTATACAAATTCCTTTAGCCTTCTCCCAATTCTGAAAAGTCTAAGGTCAAATTCTTTTCTATAAATATATCTACAAAAACTTTTTCTTCCCACACATAGGGAAGACACAAAAGATCGAGTGAGCTGGAACCCATGGCCCCCTTCCTCATGGGTTTTTAAAACATCAGACATAAACTGCAACATATTTGGGCCACTGCAAGTATTAAGCAAAACAGCAAACCAGCAGAAGTCAAAGTCAACCCCAACAGCTGTGTTGAAAAAGATACACCAGCACTCACCTGAAGAAGAACAAAGATAAAAGCGAGTGACCCTATACACTTTCAAGAAAGCAGCCTTCCCTAACCTGCTTTTGATTTGTGTTCATATTAGCCCTGCAGGCTTAATTAAACCCAGTAGCCAACTGTGTGTCCACTTAAAAGTGCAATTAAAGAAGAATCCACAAAGGCCACTGGGCCCTGAGTGCCTCCCACAGGAGGCCCCACTATGAGTAATTCACTAATTGCGCCCTCTGTCCCCACTCTTAATGACGACTCTGCCACGCCCCCAGTCAAGATGCTTATTCTCCCCACTTAGGGCCAGCTCCAAAAACCTCAAGGCAGGAAGTGTGGGCCCAAAAGCCCGTTCTGCAGAGAACATACACTTTTAATTAAACAACAACAAATTAAAGGCTCATTGAAAAACACTTAGCAACAAATCCAAAACTGCACTAAGGTCCGTGTGTGACTACCACTAATTAAAAGGACTCTTGATTACAGATCCCTGGGTGTGATCTTGCAGCCAGGACTTACGAAGGGCCACGATGGAGCCCACTCTGAGGAGCAGGCCAGCCAGTGTTGCATCCTCATGGGACACTGTGGTACCAGGAAGCGGTCCCGATCCAGACCCCAAGAGAGAGTTCTTAGACCTCATGCAAGAAAGAATTCAAGGTGAGTCCATAAAGTGAAAGCAAGTTTATTAAAAGCAAAGAAAATAGAAGAATGGCTGCTCTGCAGGCACAGCAGTGGCAATGGCGTGGGCAGCATGGGGCGGGGGTTGTTTAGAATTTTATTTGGGGTTTACATGGGGCAAGTCAGTCTTCTCCTCTAGCCATAGTCTGAGTTCAAAATATTGATTTCCTTCAGCCTACCTCAATAGACAATTCCTCAATAGATACTCCCTTTAAAAATGTCTTTCAAGATTTCAATGGACAGGGCACATGACCACAGTGAAGCCTGACTCTTGTCCTGACTTGTGTATGACTTCAGGAACGAAAGTCCAAGCACCTACATTGACTCCTTGAAGTTCTAGAGAGGAACCTGACTGCACAAAGCCTTGGGTCAAGACTGAATGAGGTGTGAGCCCCGGGAAAGCCCTTCTGCTCTTCCCACCTCCCAGCTTTATCCTGAAGATCCTGGCTGGGAATACTTAAGGGCTTTCCTCTGCACCAAGACAAACCTCAGGGAGCGGGAAACTCTGCAGGTGGGCCTGGAAACACTATTCAAAGTTAAATAACATTCGCAGGCGTAAGCTTTCAAGTGAATGAATCTTTGCGATTCTTACTTGCCAGCTTGCAGTTTCCTGAATGATTTCTTTTCGCAAGCTGGTGATAGAACCTAGGAATTCCATCACTGCTGGCAGACGGAAAGTAAATTTGGCTCCAGGCCTGACTTTCGGAGTCAGCGTGGAAAGCTGCAACAGCCAAGATGTGCTGCCTGGACGCGCTGAGATGCTCTCTCTATATGGGGCCCCTCCTTCCCAACTCTCACCTCCACTCTCCCAACCTACCCATGACTGCTGCACAATAGACATTCAGTGTGACATTCTTAGGTGAAGAAAGCTTTAGAAAAAATACTAGTTTAAAGTATGCATTGTTAAAAAATATGTAGGGGAGGAGTGGATGGGCAGAGTGAGAATACTTTCAACTCAACACCTGGATTGGGTTCAGGTCTTCCCACTTGCTCAGCACCACCTTTGAGGTGTAAGGAGGCGAAGGAAGCGAGAGTGCTTCAGCGGTGGAGAAGAGGGGGGCCTTTAAGGGGGGCTTTAAGAGTCTCTTAAATCTTTAAGAGACTCCAGATTTTTCCCACCAGGAACCAGGACTGAAGAAGGGAGGGAATCTCTACTGCCGTGCGGCAAGCCAGGAGAGAGTTACCCCATGGGCAGATGCTGGCTCTTCCCAAGCTCGAGAGCACCATCCAATGTGACGCAGACGTCGGGATGTAACTGAATAGCCATACATGCCTGTCATACTCAGAACTGACTTAGATGTGGTCCCATCTGTAGGCGCCAACATGAAATCACCCAGGAACAAGACTAGGAGAAAAAGGACGTGTGCTCCTGCTCCCATCATAGCAGCAGCAGGCTGAATCCCACAGCAGAGCAGCCAGATGCTTAGAGATACCTGATAATATCAGATACAGGGCACAAAACCTGGTGCACCCACTTTGACATGGGTTTGGGGGAGGACAGCTTGGCTCAAAACTTTCTGGTGAACAAGGAGCATAATAATTAAAATTATTTTGGTTTAGCAGAGAAATTAACCAGAGGAGGACAATGATAAGGAGGGGGGAAAGGAAAATTCCTCTGATAGATGGGGGAAAGTCACTAAAGGGTATCTGAAGAGCAGCCCTGTGCAAGAAGACAGGAGGCCGGGCACAGTGGCTGATGCCTGTAATCCCAGCACTTTGGGAGGCCAAGGTGGGTGGATCACTTGAGCTCAGGAGTTCGAGACCAGCCTGACCGACATGGTGAAACACTGTCTCTACTAAAAATACAAAAATTAGCTAGGCATGATGGTGCATGCTTGTGGTCCCAACTACTTGGGAGGCTGAGGCAGAAGAATCACTTGAACCCGGGAGGCAGAGGTTACAGTGAGCCGAGATCACACCACTGCACTCCAGCCTGGGCAACAGAGCAAGACTCCGTCTGAAAACAAAACAAAGAAACAAACAAACAAAAGACAGGAAACTGCAGTCCAGGATTCCCCTTTCCAGTTTAGATCATCCAGACACCGTGTCCTGGGCAAAGGCTCAATAATATCTGACAATGGACCCCTGCTCTGTAAAACACCATTTTTCTTTTATATTTACAGCCTGGAAATATTACACTTAAATGCAATGTCTATCTTTAACTCCTAGGCTCAAGCTTCAATAAGGTTTCTCTTCACTGACACACTGGCAAAGATATTCTGATTTTAAACTTCAGAACAGTGACAGGAGGACAGGAGGTGCTGCAGACACGAGGCATTGGACATGGGCGCCCTGCCAGGCTGTGAAGTGAACATTCGAGGCCCTTCCCTAGCTTCTCACCTGCCAGAATAAAGTTAAAATCCCATACATCTTAGAGTGTCCAAAATCAATATTGGAGGCTAACATCTGGATGCTTTTCAGAAAAGAAAATGCTTAGAAAAAGTAGAAATCATTTTTTAAAAATGGTCTAATACATTTTATCCACTTAGGACAATGTCTTCACATAATTCTGTACATAACACTATTAGCTGCTTTAATTATGATCAACTGAAGCTACCAGAACCAATACAAATCTATGATTAAAGGAGATTTTAAAACAAGAGAAAATGCCCTTGCTTTCTTAATCCTTCTGTTTCAAAACTAAATATCTGCCCTGCTAACACAGACATTTTTCCAATCTTGTAACCAGCCAGTCTGTTTAACTGAATGGCTAATTAATTATCCTGGAAATCTAGAGAACATTAGCTTGTTGAAAATGAAAGAAAACAAAACCAAACCACAAAAAGTACCTACCTAAACAGTATTTTATCGACTAACCAAAACCATCAAAAGTGGTATGAAAGATGAAAATGTCACCCACCCCACTGCCATCTAATCAGCGGAAGGAACTATTAGTGCATCCTCATAAATAACTCTGTACCGCTGATGAAGGGTAATAATTTAGGATTGGTAATAAAAAAACATGGTCGTTCTGTAAATGTTACTCTTAATTTGCTTGTGAGCTAGGCTTCATGTTTGGGAAGAGGCAAGTTCAAAGTGAGCTGGTCAGAAATGACCCTGGCAAACGGTAAATCAAGCTATTGCACTAGGACTTAAAACACTGTTGCTCTCCATTTTTGGGAAGAAGTAACTAGAAAGACTGAAGAAATTAGGAGCTATGAAAATGCTGACCTGAAGCATCACAGGACTGGATAAAAAAATACTCTATTACCAATGGAGAAATGCATATGAGTGCTAAAGGCCAGCTAACCTGGACCACATCCCAAAAGCCATGCTGGATGTATCTGGACCGTGGACCACCTGTGCCAAAGTAAACACTCCCACGGAAAGCCACTATGTGGAAACCAACTGGTGTGGGGAAAGCAAGGTGCCCACAAGAGAACTGAGGAAGCCTGTGGCAGGAGGCAGAGAGGATTTTAACACACTAAACAGATGGAAGGTGCAGTAAACAAGGTGGGAGAGCTAAAGACACTCACTTCTACCCAGAGAAAACAGTGGAAGAGCAAGGAAATGAGAGGCAATTTGTATGTATCTCTACCCAAAACCTACATTCAGCTTTGCATTTTAACTGCAAAATGTGCCAAAGCAGAATCAGAAGAGCTAGAAGCAATTATTTGATTCTTCTCTTTCTAAGGTTGGGGGGCGGGGGGGGGAAACACTCATCTTTAAATACTTAGGCTCTGGGCATTTAAAAATCTGCATTCTGCCACTGGTTCTGGATGTCAGAAGTTACCTGCCTCTCCAGCTGAAGCGAAGGTCTTGCTAAGAGAGTGTACAAGGACACAAAGCAGGCATTGGGAGCTTCTCCCCCATCAAAGGACAGCAACCTCGTTTGTTGAACAGAATGATGCTAGGAGTCCCAGACTCTGTAGCTCTAATGAGACCACAAGATTCTGTGTTGTCAAAGATGTTCCCACTGAGCTATGCACATGAAATGATAAAATGGGCAGAGGGGTATCCTCTAAACAACGACTGGGAATTGGGGTACACCCAACATTCAGCAGCAAGGCTGGCTGATGAGTTTAACTGATTTAATCTGGTTATATTGTCTCACCCGGAAACAACCTAAGTTTGCTTGTTTTCATAATAGAGATCACAGCTCAGATAGACTTCCCAGGAAGAAAGTGCCTCCGTATCAAAGAAATGTGCTCATCCCAGCACCCACTAGCCCTGGCGCTAAGCTTTGTAAAAGTAATGGAAACACAGAATACCTTTCCCAGTAGACACAGCAGGACTTGTATTTAGGCCACTGGCAGTTTAATTGACTCTAATTTTAGGGATGATGTCCAGAATTTTTTTTAAAACTAGTTTTATTGAGGTATATGTTACATGCCGTAAAATGTACTCATTGTAAGTGTACAATTTAATGATTTTTAGTACATGTACAGAGTTGTACGACAATCTCCACAATCCAATTTCTTACCATTTCTATCAGGCCCAAAAGGCCTGGGCTGCCCATCTGCTGTCACGCCCAGTTCCCACTGCTAGCCCCAGGCAACCGCTAACCTGCCTGCCATCTTTATGGGTTTGCCTTTTCTGGGCATCTCTATAAATGGAAATACATGGTGTGTGGTCTTCAGTAACCGGCTTCCTTCACTTGGCGTAAGGTTTTGAGGTTCACACATATTGCAGCATATATCAAGAGTTCATTTGTTTTATTGCTGAATAGTAGCCCATTGTAGGGATAGACCACATTTTGTTTACCCATTCTTCTGTTTTAACTTATTAAATCTATAAATCCAACTACATGACTAGGCTTATTAGCCTGATCTCGGAATTATAATAAAAAGCCTGCCATATTTTAAAAATATTCTAGGATGTCTAAAATCTCTGTAATATGTAAACATATGTAATAAGGATCCAATATGTTCCCCGGAATTTGTGTGCTTGGAGGGGAGGGTGCTGTTTTAAATAAGAACATCCCTGAATTTCAATTTTTCTATGTTTTAATACAGGTTAAGTATCCCTTACCCAAAAAGCTTGGGACCGGAAGTATTTCAGATTTGGGATTTTTCTCAGATTTTGGAATATTTGCCTTATATATATCAGCATTTTCAGGGTCACGTTGGTGCTCAGAAAGTTTCAGATTTTGAAGCATTGTGGAATTGCGATTTTTTGACTAGGAATATTCAATCTGTACACAGAAATTATATTTATGCTAATCTCCATGTCATGCAAGGTCATCAATTCATTTAACAAGTACTAACTTACTGTGCAAATCGTCGTGTATTAGGAAATAGGAAACATGCAGTCCCTGTCCCACCCCTGCACCTGCCAGTTTACAAAGACGTTTGTATTTCAAGACTGCGCTAATAAATCAGTTTGGAGGCATTTGGAACATTTTTCTCCAAATAAAGAATATAAGTAGTTTTAGAGTCCACAGTGAGCCCCCAAAAGTCTTGTTTAAGCCTTAGTTCTTTCTCTCAGTAGACTCTATTGCAGTTGATACTATATACAATAGTATCTAAGGGTATTTGTTGATTCAGTCACTCACCCAAGATGGCCCGAGAGCCTTCTGCATGCCAGGCACTGTTCTAGGCACCATTGACAACACAGCTAATGAACAAAACAGTCTCATGGTCTCCTAAGCTGACATTCTGTATCTGTGAAAGACTTTAAGAAATAAAGGCAGTGTGTGGAGTTGTGCAAAATGATATGGAGAGAAGGCTGGGCGCAGTGGCTCACGCCTGTAATCCCAGCACTTCGGGAGGCCGAGGCGGGCGGATCACGAGTCAGGAGATCGAGACCATCCTGGCTAACATGGTGAAACCCCATCTCTACTAAAAATACAAAAAAAAAAAACACACACACACACACACAATTAGCCAGGCATGGTGGTGGGCGCCTGTAGTCCCAGCTACTCAGGAGGCTGAGGCAGGAGAATGGCGTGAACCCAGGAGGTGGAGGTTGCAGTGAGCTGAGATCACACCACTGCACTCCAGTCTGGGCAACAGAGCGAGACTCCGTCTCAAAAAAAAAAAAAAAAGATACGGAGAGAAAAAGAAGAGTCTAAAGGAAGAGAGAAAATGGGGGGCAGGGGTATTTTCCATGCTATTTGGAGCACCTTTCTGAAGGGGGGATGCTTGAACAAAGATCTCAAGGCAGTAGGACTTGGTAGCAGTGAGCCTTCTGGGAAAGTGGTCAGAAAGCATTCCAAGTAGGAGAGGACAGGCAAAGGCCAGGAGGCTAGCCACAAGGTGGATGGGGCTGGAGGCAGAAAGGAGGGACTGTGGCAGCAGTGAAGACTGGTCCCAGAGCCAAGATCACACAGGACTCTCCCTAGTTCCCAGCCTCGGGTGCATATCCCTCCTGCAACTGAAGATTCCACCCCCACAGCAGGTCTCAGGCACACAGACCCATCTGAAGGTGAGCAGCACCAATGCGAGAAGCTGCAGACCCTGACTTAGCAGGCATGGTCTGTCACTGCATGCAAATTCCCGGGCATCTGTCTTCTTCCCTCAGATGGTTCTCCAGATCCTTGTTCACGCAGTGTGTTCTGAATGACCATTTTGAGGCCCTTCCTTTGTAATCGAGCATATTGCTGGCCATTCTTGAAGAGAAATCCTCCCTCCTCACTGTCTTCACCTCCGCTTTTCCTCATCTTGAAGACAGGGTTCGGTGAGCAGCCATCGAGCTGACACGGATGTGGGATTCTGACCCACCCCTGGCCGTTGGTCATCTTCAAGGCCATCTGGATGGTCCAA
Source organism: Macaca mulatta (assembly GCF_049350105.2). Classification (NCBI taxonomy): domain Eukaryota; kingdom Metazoa; phylum Chordata; class Mammalia; order Primates; family Cercopithecidae; genus Macaca; species Macaca mulatta. The sequence continues at coordinate 10,677,953 of NC_133411.1, forward strand.
CCGCTGTGTTCAGGGTCCTCACAGAGCTTTTGCCCAATTCCATGAGTCACAAAGGTACAGTTACACTCTGTCAACCAGTCCCACCCACACCACCCATTCTCTGGCCATGAATCCGTCCACTGCTGGCATCTCTCCAGCACAGCAGGACAGTCGTCCCCTCAGGATCCCCCACTGCCAGCAAGTACCTAATTCAACGAGGAGGCTTCTCCCATGGCCCTGCCCAGTCAGGCAAGCATCTTTATTAAACCATGGGCTTCTGCTCATCATTCCACCCAGCTCTCCTACAATACTAACTTTCTTCTAAAGTCAAGTCCAGAGTTAGGAATTTATATGACAAACATACTTAGTTTATATTCACTCGTCAACCCATATGAACAATGGCTTCATTATAATATCTGCTACACAAAGAAGTTTAGCATCCTGAGCAATTATTTTTCCTTTATGCCGCCACTTACAGTGTTCTTAACTTGAAAATCAGGCCGGGCACGGTGGCTCACGCCTGTAATCCCAGCATTTTGGGAGGCCAAGGAGGGTGGATCACTCCAGGTCAGGAGTTTCTACCAAAAATATAAAAAATTAGTCAGGTGTGGTGACACGTACCTGTAATCCCAGCTACTCGGGAGGATGAGGCATAAGGATTGCTTAAACCTAGGAGGTAGAGGTTGCAGTGAGCCGAGATCATGCCACTGCACCCCAGCCAGGGTGACAGAGCAAGACTCTGTCTCCAAACAAAGAAAAAAAAAAAAAAGAAAGAAAATCAGTTTTACAACAAACCTAAATCTCAGTCCTGTAAAAGGAGTCACAGAAGCCAGCTGTGATTCTAAAATCCATTTGGTTACAGGATGCCTAACCACAAATGTCCCTGGCCTCCGACGTGTTCTCTTTCCACAGCAGGTCTGGGGGCACCGGCAGGAGTCAGCTGCCTTGGTAGCTGGCTCAGAACAGCTTTGGGGGCCTTCTGCAAGATGTGTCACATCTCCAGTTTTGTTTTGTTGTTTTGTTTTGTTTTTACAGGAAGAAAAGCTCTCTGTGTGGAATGTTCTTTGAAGTCGGTTTGCGAGGAATGCCCTCTCTCCTGTGATTCAGGAGAATAGAAGTTTCGGTTTTATGATTTTGCAGACAGATCACAGGAAACTGCTTAGCAATTTTTTTTTTCTTAGTTGCTTTCCTTGACACTGTTTTTCTTTCCATGGGTACATCATACATCGTTGCCAAACATTGGGTGGATTTGAACTGATTGAAAGAGGCTCGATTTTCTGTGAACAATTTGTCCTTGTGCTATCCTGATTGTCACTCGCCTATAACTTATTTAATTTCACATCTCAGCAAATACAGCATTATTTCTCCAATAGAGTTGGCTTCTGATAGAATCACTCTACTGGTTATTTATCATACATATCTGTCATTGAATTACCTATTGCAGTAGTATGATTTACTCAATTGTACATAAAAATGTAACATAAAATAACATTTTTCCTGTGTATACTCCTTCATTATTCTACATGAACCCTAGGTTAGCCAATTCTACAGAAATTCAGTGACAAATAATGGGTGGACGATGGGAAGATAAAAGATTAGTGGGCTCATGACCTTTCGATAACAAAAGAAATTCATCCTCTAAAAAAATTATTCTTTTAAAATAGTTTTTTTTTCTCAAGTGGTAATCAGGAAACCAATTCTAGGAAACCAATAAGGAAAAAAAGAGTTTAAAAATAGAATGATTTTATTTTTTCCAAATACAACAATACTATGTCAGTACATTTTAAAACGTAGGAAAGGGAAATAAAGTGTGCTTGTCTTTGCTCTTGTCAAACCACCATTAATCTTGGACCAAAAAAGAAGGAGAAGAAAGATGACAACAGCAATTCCTTTGGGAAAATTTTCTGTGTTCTTGAGCCCACTGTTGGGTTACCCTTTTTTTTTTTACATTTCACGCACAAGGTGAAATATGACTTGTTTTTGAAGTTGCCTGGCTTCAAAATACTCTGTGAAATGGACAGCCAGGTTTTCTTAGCTATACAGTCTTTTAGTTGGCAAAGATTGTGTCAATACTCGTATGTTGAAATAAATTACCTATTATCCAATACCTTCCCTTGGATCAAGTTTTCATTTGTTTTGTTCTATTTGGCTTCAATTTTGAATCAAAGCAAGTTTTGAGTAGTCTCATTTATATTGAAAAGTTTGTCTATGTCTATTCTAGCTTACTTTAATTTTGCTTTTTCTTCTTTTCTCCCTATCAGAAATTGATTTTGTATATCTGGATAACCAATTCTTTAAAAGTTCATCTGAAAAATATGCTGTATATTTACCAAGCATACCCACATCTGTTTCTCCAAAGTGCTTCCCAGCAACCACATCTCACCCGCTGAATTTATCCCCAAGTTGCTCCCAATCTATACAGGAATTGGAAACAGGAGATTGCCCCCTATCTATAACAGATCATCTCTGCAGGGCAGCAGAGTGATAAAAACCTAATTTTCAACCAAACTTCTGCATCTCAATTTTAAAAAGTTGCTGAGAACATATGTGAAATTATCTATGTTGTCAACTGTACTCAAGACAACTGAAAGTACTTATAGATGTTCATTTTATGATTCAAGAAAACAATTAACTTTCTTGATATAAATTTGCAAGTAGATGCAGGTGAGCAGAAACGTACAAGGTTTCACTTTAGACACTTTGTACTGAGTTGTAACTCAATTTGTTAGACACCATAATTTACATTTTAAATATTATTTAACACATAAAAACTTGTCACCTTGGTATAATTATACCCCAAGCAATTTGTCTGGGTAACTATAGCAACAATTGCAGAAACAGTTTAAAATACAAAATTGGTATAATTTTAGAATCAAGAATTATGGAGAATTTATTGTAGGATGTAGGGCTGCTGTACTCAAATAGTTGTACATATACTACTATGAAAATGGATTCCTTGACTGGGATATATTATAAACTCATTTGTTCTGTCTTGCACACCATCTGCTTTGTAACTCAAACCTCTTCATTGGGATGAGTTTTTGATGTTAGTTAATTGTAGAGTTCATGATTACTTGTCTACATAATACAATGCCTTTATACTTTTGGCTGGACATTTAGCAAAGGTTTTCTGCCCCTCCTCCACATCTTCCTGTATCAAAAGAAAAGACTCAGTTTCAATGACTTTATGACCAAAAAAGAAATCATTGGAAACTCTTCAAACTCATCACCAAGTTAAGTAAAACTGTGTCACGATTCAGATACGCAGCTCTCTCTAACATCAGGAGCATCTGACATCGTCCCCAAAGAGCTGGCATCTGTTATTTTGGGCCCCTAGCACACAGCACAGAGAAAGGCTTGTTGGTTGTAACATTTGTCCTTCAGCAAGAGGCTAACATGACTCTGGAACTAAATTTCTTACTGCAAATCCACGGATGGGGCTTCAGAAGGCACCTGACTCTCTAAAATTTATGCAGAAGTTTGGATAAATGTGTTTGTATTTATTTTGGTCTCGTGGTCAATACGTTTTAACAGCCTCGGTGCTGTAAGTTTCTGTGTTTCATTCTCGCAAGACACGTGATGAAATCATTGTAAAGGGAAACGGCAGTGAAGAACACAGGCTTATTTTAACCAAATTCTGAACATCTCAAAAATTTCTTTTGGACAGAGACAAGCTTTACCACCCAGGAGACCAAAGCCTTTGCTCTCAGCAGGGATCTCGCAGCTGTTTGACATTACAACAACCAAATGAGTTAGTGCAATTCACAAAAGACATCAAATGATTAGCATCATCTGTCTTCTCCCTGTTAATAAAAGTACATATTGGCTAAAAGCACATAAAAATAGATGTCAGTTTGTCACCCCCACGCTTCAATGTGCATACAAATGCTTAGCGTGACCTCACGGAGCAATGTGGATGAGCAAGCTTCTATAACCAAAGTTTTTAAAAGAAAGAAACTCAAGGTAAAAAACATCTGTGTTTCAAGTGAACCAAACAATTACACTTAGGGCTGTTTTTTCATGAAAAACAAACATAGAAAAAGAAATCTTTTGGAAGGGAAAAAAATCCATGTTTCTTTTGGTGTAAATACAGGCACAGACAAGAAAGTTATTTCAGTTATACATAACTTAAAGGTATTATCCGCCTTAACTGAAACTGTATAAAGTGGTCAGGATAAACATTACACTCTCTAAAATAATGAAACTGGCATTAATTAGCAACAAATTTAGCAATCCTAATTAGGTATTGAAAAATCTTTCTTATTAAAGTCTGGTTTTGTGTTTCTGTCTCCTTATGAACAGACTACCTCTTAATTAATAACATATCTGCTGATTCCAAACTCAGCCATTAGGATAGAGCTATTCTGGGTAAGCTAGACGTAAAACTTGTCTTTCTTCAAAACGAACTAGAACAATCATTTGTGACTCCTGACGTGTTAACTAAAGTACCCCTAAAAAGCAGAACGGTATGAAACAAAGCTCACGCTATCTTCCCTCAATTTCGATTTCTTTCTGAGTAAATGCAACAGTCACAAGGAAGACAGATGTCCAGACAAGGAAGAGTTTACAGGGATCTTCTTCTCTGGAAGAGACCTTTCTAGTTAGAGCACTTAGGTCTGGCCGCCACCTTTCCTGTCCCCTCTTCTAGCAAGGCTGACAGCTCTCTATAGCCACCGGATCAGCTCCCCCAACCCCCGGCCCCCAAAATGAAATTACTACAAGATCTGCCTGGTTCTGCTGTTTGTTGCCTGGGACTCCCGCCCACTCGCCCAGGACCCAGCAACTGCCTGTGGCGCCTGGTCCTCAGAGCGCTCGCTCGCAGCGCCCCCTGCCGGGAATCCCGAGGACGCCGCAGGCGCAGGAAAGTTAAATCCCAACTCTGGCCGCGGCGTCCAGGTACAAAGCAAGCAAAGGGCTAGGAGGTGAAGGCGCTTCCCGCCAAAGCCCAGGGAACCAGGATGTGACCACGCCAAGCCAGGCACCGGGCGCCGCGGGGAGCGAGCCGCGGGAATCACTCCTCCACGACTGTTCCCACGCACATCTTGGGAAAAACCGTTCCCTCTGGGGCCCAAAACCCTGAGCCAGGGTTTGTAAAAATCCGTGGAGCAGCGGAGGGATACCTGGGGAAAGGCGCTTGCCTAGCTGCAGCCCACCTGGCTGGTGGTTCCCCAGGCCTCTGCACCCCGCCTTAGTATCTTTCATTAACCAAGGCGCTTGGCGGAGTTGAGCCCAAGTCCCACCGCCTCCCGGTTCCCCTGTAAGGATAGCAGGAAAACCTGCCCAAGCCGGCGAGGCTGCGAGGTAGCAGCTCGCGGACCGCCAAGTCCCGACCTCCGTGTCCCCCGCCCCCGGCTCCCGGCAGTGGGAGCCTGGAGGCGCGCGGGTGCGGACACAGACCAGTGTGCGCACCTTTCCGGGTGTTGGGCAGGGGTCACGTCTCGCCCACCGCGACGCTCCGGCTCCTTACCTCTCCATGCTCAGACCTCGGCACAGGCGAGTACACAAACTTCCAACCCGTGCACTAGCTCAACTGTGGGCGCCCCCGGACTGACGGTGGTCCTAATCCTGTACGCGGAACCCCCGCCCAGGTGCTTGCTGATGGATCCCACCCGAGATCGGCACCACCCACCAGCCGACGGCTGCAGTCTCCCGGTACCGGCCAGCGGCGCGGCGCGGTCAGGGGCTCCGGCCAAGGCCACGCAGGGATCGGGCGGGGGTCGCTCACCAGGTGCGGGGCGCGCTGGTGCCAGTCATCCAGTGCCTGGGGCCAGAGCGGCTCCGAGGATCCTCTTCAGCACCTGGCTAGGGAAGTGGAAGCAGCAGCTGCAGCCGCCCCCTACTCGCTGCGCTCCAGAATGGGGGCACCCGCTTGGGGGCCACGAGAACAGTCCCCGAGCGCGTAGCCAACCGGTGGGTGGGCAGGTTCGCGCCCAGCAGAGACGACCCGCGAAGTGGCAAAGTTGGGTTTCTGAGACAGCTCCGCAGGGCAGTCGCGGGTGGGAGAGGGGAGCGCCCCGGGATAAGTCACACTGGCCGGGCCTCCCCTGCAAAGGGAAGGTGGAGGGCCGGGGCTGCAGCGGGCCAGGGGCTGCGAAGCCCACCCGCGGCGGGAAAGCAGCGCTCGGGAGCGGGCGCAGCGAGAGCAGCCGCCACCGGCGCCGCCTTCCCGGCGAGTAGATCCGCGCGGGGCGAGCGGGCGCGGAGAGCGCGGGGCGGGGAGCGCGGGGCCTCCTGGGCCCGCCCCCGCCCCCGCCCCCGCCCCGCCCCGCCCCGCCCCGCCCCCGCCGCCGCGCCTCCTCCTCCTCCTCCTCCTCCTCCCCCCTGCCGGGGTGAAACTCCAGCGCCGCACCCGCGCCTGACCTCCCCGAGCCCCGCCCCTTCCCGGTAAGGGACCCCCACCTTCGCTCCCGGGAGCCCCGCTGCACCCCAGAGTTCCATTCCTGCTTCCCCAGTGCGAGTGCGGCCGAGCGCTGACTTTTGGGGGCTCCCTTCCCCGTCTCACTGGGTCCCTCTGCGGCTCCCCCGCCCGCTGTCCCGCCTCAGACGTGGCTGCACCCCGGAGCGGGGCGCCGGCCGAGACCTGAGACGTGGCGATGCCGCTCTGCCGGCCTCGGCTCCAGGTACGTGCTCTTCCCTCGGCTGAATCTGGCCCTGGGTTTGGGGGGCAGGGGCCGTCTGGTCCTCCGGAACTCGAACTTTGTGATTTTGTTCTTTCTGTGTGACACCCTCATCCGTTCTGAGAGTGAAACTCCTTAAAGAAGACGAGAGAGTCAGTCGTTGCGGGTTCTTGGAGGAGCCCTTTGGGGGTGAGCCTCCCGGCTAGTTTGGGTCGATTTCAGAAGGTTGAAGTCCAGGAAATGAACAAATCTGACGAATCAGGGAGGCAGGTGAAGGGGTCCCCAGGTAGCCACGCTGAGCGTTAAGAGAGAAGTCCCGTATGGTCAAAGTCATTCGTCCAATTCTGAGCCGAATATTCCTTGTTGCACTTTTGCAGGATCTTTGGGCCTAAGTACTCAGGTGAAAAGTTTATAGTTGGAAAGCAAGGAAAGTACCTTTGAAGACGTGTATAATTGGATACTTTGTTGCAGGTTTTCAGCTTCTGAAGCAGGCGGTGGGGGAGAGAGGGAGGGGGTCAGCCTCGCGAAAAGAGCAAATGGTAAAGTTATAGGAGTATAAGGTATAAAACTTGGGTGCGGAGTCCTGACTGGCCTTGAGTGGCCCTTTCCCGCTGGATGGGGGTACGGGACAGTATCTCTGGGCCCTTTTTTCTCCATCTGCACCTCAGAGGGAGGCTTGAAGGTCCCTGCATGAAGAAACGCGTGAATTGCCCTCTCCTAACCGCAGTGAGGTAGGGACCCGGTAAGGACCCGTGTTCACACCAGCGCCCTTCCAGCCGGTGGTGGGTTATGGATGGGCCTCGCTGGTCCTGGGCATGGTCCGGCGCGTCCATAAGGGTTCCACTGAGCTCATCAATAAAACAAAGAAGCTGTTGCAGGCTGCAGGGTGTCATAGCTCTCGCACAGTAGCCATGCAGACCTGAGAGGACAATGGAAATACAAATTGCCATCGATGTGTCTATTTTCTAGAACTTTTTTTTTAATAAAAGAGTTAAGTGAAAGCAGTTCCGAAGGTTTCTATGAAAGCCCAGCCCATCCCCAAATGCTCAGTTTCTGGCACGTGTGATCTGGCTGTCTTGGGTACTCAGCCCTTACTGGGATTTCCTTTAACGCCTCTGGGAGGAAGTGTCAGTAGCCGGCAGGCCTCCTTGGCAAGCATTTCTCCCTGGGTTGTGGCGGGGGCTCCTGGCCTGCTATGTGGCAGCTGCAGGCTCCTGGGGACCTGAACGAAAAGCTTAACCGTTCTCCCTTCCCTTGCTTGGCACTTAGGACACTAGTTCCATTCCAGACATTCCGATTCTCTTGCCTACGTGGCACAGAGGCCTAGGAGCCTCCCTGTGAGGCAGAGGCAGGCCAAGGTCTTGCCTGGCTGCTTCTAGAGGGGAAGATGTAGGGAGGAAGCTGCCTTCTGCTTGGATTCTGCAGCCTTTGCATGGACCTGTGGAGCCTATGTGGCCAGGGTGAAGGAGACAGAAATTAGAACCCAATGTATTCAGCTAATCCTCTTCTTGCCTCTGAACATTGCAGTTAATACTTTAAAAGAAAAAGAAAAAGAAAAAATTCTTGGCATATAGAGCTAAGCAGTGGGAAGAAGATAGCTTTCTACAGCATAACCCAGTAGGTCTGATAACATAACACTTAACTGGATAAATTCTTTAATTTTGTGTGTATGCAGGGGGAGAGTTGAATTCAGTTTTGCTGTTTACAGGCTGCACCAATGCTCTGTTAAAAGATGTATATTTTAGTGATAATTACAAAATAATTGCTAATAAGCAGGTAAATAAACCAAATTATAATTTAGAGTGCATCCTTTGTTTAAAGTGAAATGGATCTAAATTGAGGATGTAATTTTGAGTTTTAACCTGGGGAAAGTTCTTTTTATTTATTTATTTTTTTGAGACGGAGTCTTGCTCTGTCGCCCAGACTGGAGTGCAGTGGCGCGATCTCGGCTCACTGCAAGCTCCGCCTCCCGGGTTCACGCCATTCTCCTGCCTCAGCCTCCTGAATAGCTGGGACTACAGGCACCCGCCACCACTCCGGGCTTTTTTTTTTTTTTTTTTTTTTTTTTGTATTTTTAGTAGAGACAGGGTTTCACCAGGTTGGCCAGGATGGTCTGGATCTCCTGACCTGGTGACCTGCCCGCCTCGGCCTCCCAGAGTGCTGGGATTACAGGCGTGAGCCACCACACCCGGCCAACATGGGGAAAGTTCTTTACCTTTTCTCAGCTACAGTCTCTTCACCAGGAGCTTAGACACACCAGCCTGGCAGGGGGATGTCAGTTGTCTGCTTGAAAGGAGAAAGACAGTAATCTGTGTAAAATACTCACCCAGCCCCCAACATATAAGCAGGCTTTCCATAAACAAAGTCATTTTGAGGTATATACAAGTATTTCTTTTTTCTAAACAAAATTTTTTTTTTTCTTTGTAAAGGTCTTACTTGCTAGAAAGCTATCTGCATTACGCTGCTTCTCATCACATAAAACTAAGGATGATCACTTTTAAACAAACAAACAAAAATATTTAGTTCTCTTCTTTTCAAAATAAAATACAGCTTTCCCCAAACTGTTTTAGGTGAGCCATGCACACAATGTGAAAGAATGAGGAAACCAACAAAACACTTGGTGAAAATGATGAATTCTGGGGCGCTGATTCATGTGACTTGAAAAACGCCATCCATTTCCTGATTCACCTCACTTCTGTTCGGAACTATGAAAGATCACTTACATTTCTGTACTAATTGACCAATTTTGTCTTGTCTTAACTTCCCTCCCTAGTGCTTGAATTTCAGCCACATCCCTAAGCTGCCATCTCAGACCAGAGGAACAGGGAGGGGGCTTTCTGGAAAGAACATCACCTGGAAGAAATCAGGACATGACTGTGGGCCATGAGTGACCTTCAAGGAAAGCCAGGTATCTGTGGTATTTAAGATGTGGTAAGATTGTATTAAAATTATAGAAAAAACCTCAATCCAGAAATCGTGGCCTCTTGACATTTACATCTTAACTGGATTTTCCTGCCAATGAGACACATTACAATCATCCTCCATGAGTGTTCTCTTTTTACCTGTCTTCATTCTTTTAGATCCGTGACATTTAAGAACTGAAGAAACGAAAAGATTGTCTGATCAGTCCCATCGGTCTTTTTCCTAATGCTAAACATTGATACAAAGATGTGAAGTTTGATGTCTCACTAAGACTGCCTAGTGCTGCTTTATTGCTCACCTACTTCAAAGTATTGGGAAAACATGATTATGGGTACAGGTGAGGCTGGGTTGCACCCAAACAGGTTTCTTTTGTCAGATTCTTTTGATGGATTAGGAATCTACAAGTGGGGAGATTTAAGGGAAATAGCCCCTACACTTGCATTTTCTTTATGTCTTTAGGGTTCTCTTACCCTGAGAAACACACATTCCTCTTTAGTGTAGCAGCCCACTCTATTGGCAAAGTTAAGCAGACTAGTTTTATTTAAAAAGAGCCACCCAGAACCTTAGACAGATAGAAAATACTTGAGGCGCAGATGAGAGTGAGCACAAATGTGCATAGCACGTGCAGTTTCCTGGCCCTTAAACTGAAGGGCCACGTCAGTCTGCTCCTCCAGGCACAGCCTGGGACCCCATCATGTGCCCGGCTCTGCAGTCTGAGCTTCTACTCAAGTCCACCAAGGCCTGCCTCACACAGCCCATGTCTGGTCAGAGGGTTGCACTTTGCCACTGCCATATGTTCCCAGAGGTTGGCACAGCATGACCTGGACCTCACCTAACCCAGGCAAACTCGGCTCATCTTTGAGCTCTATGGAACCCATTTCTCACGGAAGAACCACATTTCCGCACCTCACAGCCATGTTCAAGGAAGCAGCCTGGGTAAAGCAATGACTCAAGGATACAACAAGCAGACCACACAATTAACAAGACGTGCTGACTCGCAGGAGCAGCTGGGGGAGGGTAGGTGTCGTTTTCCCTGTTTATTTTTTTTCTTAAGAAGAGTTTACTGATTCTTCTTTCAGTACGGGCCTTTTTATAAGATACTGTGCTTTACTTCAGCTATGTGTGCAGAAAATTAAAGGATTCTAGAAGTCTGAAAGTGTTTTGCCTTGTCCTCTTGGTTAAATTTCTGGCTATATTGTCTAGCAACTCAATTTGCTTAAACAAAATTGGTGTGTCGAAAAAGCCCAAGTCATCTTTTATAAGTATGGTCTGGGGAGAAGAAAAAGAAAATGCTAAGTTTAAAAGATTTTTGGACTATCTGAAGAAAATACAGATAGCTTGTGGCATGGAGATAAAGCCTCGGGATGGTTTCCAGGCTGTTATTTTCTGACATTGAGTCTTGTATATATCTTGAATGTCTATAAGCAAAGAATGGCTATACATTTTTTTTAAAAGATATGTTTTATACTTATTAATCAATGTCCTCTCTGTTCCTCTGCCTTTGAAAATAGAGCTTTGGGGAAAAATAAGTACCTTTGGAAATATGTTTTCAAAAATAATATTCATCCTGCTTAGATTTAGAAGCACAGATTGCTCTGCCTTAGTTTATTTCATTATTTACCAGAGAGATTAACTCAAAATAACCTTGAGTTAATGAAAAGATGGTTTATTAAGTGAAATTAAATCCAAAAGTAAAATGTCTCCTGAAGCAAATCCGTAGAAAGAGCCATCAAGGATCCAGTGGGCCCTCCATCAAGTGCTGTTTCAGACCCTCCTTTCCATTCCAGTCTCGTTGCCATAATTCACAGTGTCAGTGTCTCTCACCCAAAATACCAACACCTCCTCTTATTGTCTCCCTGACTCCAGTTCCAGTGATCATTCCCCAGTCAGCAGCATCACACCCACCCCTCACACACACATCGTTATCATCATTACCCTTAATAACACAGACCTGATTTTATTTGAATTGGAAACCACTTGGCTTTAAAAAAAAATCTCCCTTGCAGCTAGGTGAGGCCATAGAACTCAGCCATAACCCATAAGATGTAAGTGGAGTAGGATTCTAAGACAGGCTTTGTAAAAGGGAGCAGACAACTAAATGGGCATGATCTTTCCTGTCCTTCTCTCCTAGGTCTGGATTCCCACCTGGAAGTTGATTGTGATGGTGGAAATACCAGGCACTTGTCGGGTGCGACGGCTCATGCCTGTAATCCCAGCACTTTGGGAGGTCGAGGTGGGTAGATCACCTGAGGTCAGGAGTTTGGGACCAGCCTGACCAACATGGTGAAACCCCATCTCTACTAAAAATACAAAAATTAGCCAGGCATGGTGACACGCACCTGTAGTCCTAGCTGCTCGGGAGGCTGAGGCAGGAGAATCTCTTGAACCAGGGAGGAGGAGGTTGCAATGAGCCAAGATCATGCCACTGCACTCCAGCCTGGGTGACAGAGGGAGACTCTGTCCCAAAACAAACAAACAAAAAATGAAATGCCAGGCACCAGTTTAGACTCTTGAGGATATAAGTTATGAGCCAAGGATAATGGTGTAAAAAGTAGCCTAAATCCCTTGTGACTCCATGGAGCCCCTGCCTCAGCCCTGAATTACCTAACCCCAGACTTCATGACCTGAGAAAGAAAGAACTTTCTGTTTTGCTTTAGCCATCATTGTTTCTGTTCTGTTTTTAGCAGGAGAATGTGATTCCTTACTGATAGAGGGAATTCAGTTCCTCCAGGTCTGGCAGCCCTGAAGCTTCATCCCTCAACATTGCGGCCTATGCAGCCAGTGCCCCTCCCCCTTTCTCCCACCCGGCTTTCCCATCTGCAACCAAGCTTGTTGCACACCATGTGCCAGACGTACGGCTGCACATTCAAAAGAGAATGAAAAGACACACAGAGGCGATCCCTGCCCTTTCAGAAGTTACAGCTTACCGAGTTACAGCTTACTGAGTTATGGAACCCACAAGTATGTAATTCTAAACCCTGATACATGCTATGAAGGACAAATATATGGGTGTCTGGTTTAGTCTGGGGGATGGGAGAGGCATCACTGAAAAAGTAGCATTTGAGATGAGAGTTGAAGGAAGAGTAGAGACCAGCAAGAAAGTGGGAAAGATAAAGGATGAGAGTAAGACTCCAGAAAAGGGTGGAAATGGTGATTAACTTTGGAATTTAATTCAAACACACTTGTTAAAGTATCAAGGATAGTAATAGTAATTGCAAATGAATAGCAGTAGATACTGTCATAGTCCATTTCAGGCTGCTATAACAAAACGCCTTAATTCTCAGTAACATCTAAACAATTGCAATTTATTTATCACAGTTCTGGAGGCTGGAAAGTTCAAGATCAAGGCACCAGCAGGTGAAGGCAGAGTCTCTGCTTCCAAGATGGTGCCTCGTTTCTGCGTCCTCTGGAGGAGAGGAACACTGTGTCCACACATGGCTGAAGAGCTGGATGGAGAAAAGGGCCCAGCTAATTCCCTCCAGCCCTTTTACAAGCCGCTAATCCCACTTATGAGATCACAGCCCTTACAGCCTAATCACCTCCGAAAGGCCCCACCTCTTAATACTGTTGGATTGAGAATTAACTTTCAACATGAATTTTTGGGAGGATACAGTCAAACCATAGCATTCTTCCCCTGCCCCCTCGAAATTCATGTCCTCATATACAAAATTCATCCCAAAATTGATAACTTATTGCCAAAATTCTTAACGTGTTCCAGCATTAACTTTAAAGTCTTAAGTCCAAGGTCTCATTTAAACATGATCTATATCAGATACAGCTGAGACTGAAGGTACAATTCATCCTAAGGCAAACTCCTCCAGCTCTGAGCCTATGAAATCAAACAAGTGATGTGCTTCCAAAATACTGTAGTGGTACAGGCATAGGATAACATTCCCATTCAGGAAGGGAGAAATGGGCAAGAAGAAAGTGTCACAGGCCCCATGGAAGTCCAAAACCCAACAAGGCAAACTGTTAAATCTTGAGGTTTGAGAATGGTCTTTTTTGAGTCCATGTTCATCCGTACACACTGGGGCAAGGGTTGGACATCCAAGGGTCCAACCAGCCCTACCCCCATGGCTTTGCTGGGCACAGCCCATGCTGTAGCTCTCACAAGTTGGAGTCTAGTGCCTGTAGCTCTCCTAGGCTGGCATTGCACACTGGTGGCTCTACCAGTTTGGGATCTCGGGGGCAACCCTGACCCCACAGCTCTGCTGGTCATTACCCTAGTAGGCACCCTCTGCACCTATCTCACCTTTGGGACAGTGCTCTGGGCTCTGGGCTCTCCAAGACATCTTTTGAAATCTACATGGAGATAGCCATGACTCCACAGCTCATACACTCTATATAAATGCAGAGTTGGCACTTCAAGAATGTCACCAAGGCTTATTACTTGTACCTTTCAGAAGGGTGGCCCAAGCCACATCTGAGCCCACTTGAGCCCCAGCTGGAGCAGCTAAAAAGCACTGTGTTAGAATGCGGGGAACAAATATCTCAGGAGGCCACAGGCAGTGAGCCCTGAGGTGCCACAGGTGCCCTGGGCCCCTCCCTTGAAACCTTTCTGACTTGAAGGCCCTGGTACTCTGGGATCATGATGGGAGCGGCAGCCTCAAAGATTGAAATGCCTCTGGAATCATTCTTCTATTGTCCGGATAAATAGCGTCTGGCTTCCTTATAGCCACACTAATATCATATCAAACATTATGTTTGCTTAGCCATGCCCTTGGTATTCTCTGAATATTCATTTGCAATTACTATTCAGAGGGCTGAGCATGCCCTTTGAACCTTTACAACCTGGAAAGACTGAAAATTTTCCATATCTTTAAGTTCTGCTTCCCTTTTTATTGTAAATTCATTTTTAATTCATTTCTCTTCTCTTGCATTTTATGATAAACAGTCAAGAAAAGCCATGTAGTACCTTGAACACTTTGCTTAGAGATTTCTTTCACCAAATATCCTAGTATATCACTCTTAAATTCTGCCCTCCACGGAGCACTAGAATGCAGACACAATTCAGCCAAGTTCTTTGCCACTTTATAACAAAGATAGCCTTTCCTCCAGTTTCCAGAACATTTCCATCTGACACCTCACCAAAATGACCTTTAGCATCCATATTTCTACCAACATTTTGATTACAATCTTTTACATAATCTCCAAGAAGACTGAGGCTCTGTCTATAACTCTTCTTCTGAGCCTTTACCTTTGACAGTCCATTTATGGAAATCTAGGCTTTTTCTAGCCTACTTTGCCAAACTCAGCCTCTACCCATTACCCAGTTCCAAAGTTGCTTCCACATTTTCAGGTATTCACTACAGCAGCACCCCACTACTCATTACTAATTTCTGTTTTAGTTCATTCCAGGTTGCTATAACAAAAACCTTAAGCTGGTTACTTTATAAATAATAGAAATATATTTCTCATGGTTCTGAAGACTGAGAAGTCCAAGATCAAATCACCAGTAGGTTCAGTATCTGGTCATTGCTTCCAAGGCAAAATTAATCCTTATTTTATTATCAGCATTCCAGTGAATAGAAGAATCATAGGCCAAATACTAACAAATTCAAGGATGTTTTATCATTAGAAAATATGCTAATATAAATCACCTCATCAACAAATTTTTAAAAAACCATATGATTATTTCAATAGCTGCAGAATATGTTTTGATAAAATTAAACATGTGTTTGTCATTCAAAAAAAAAACCTCTTAGCTAACTAGTAATAGAAGGGAATTTACCTAAATTGACAGACTATCTACCAAAAAAAAAAAAAAATCAACAAAAAACTTGTTATTTAGTGGTGAAAAGTCTTAGGCATTCAATTGAAAGAGAAGATCAAGACAACCTGTACTTTCAGTCACTGTTGTTGAAGAGAAATATCTGTAAGGACAAATCAAATCTCCTTATGGATATTTCTCTTCAACATCTAAACAGTGATTGAAAAGGGAAAAGTTAACTTTTAATTTCAGATGATATAATTGTATCTAATAAAAACACTTAGGAAAATCTGCATATCAACAATTAGAATAAAGAGAAAGTTCTATTAAGTTCTGAAAGACTTTTGTGAAAAAATTATAAAGCTAAATTTAAATCCTAAAGAAGAACAAAATAAATGTATGCTATTCCACATTGATGTATTGGAAGATTCAGTATATAATACCTTGAATATAAAATATTCATACAGAAATATCCATGCTACCCAAATTTATCCGTCAATACAATGTATATCTCATCAAAATCTCAACTGGCTTTTTACAAAACCTAACATCCTAAAGTTTATAAGCAAAGCAAACACAAATTTCCATAAGTGATTAAGGAATGTCTGTAGATTAGGAACAAGGTTGATAAGCATCATATCAATATTGTTCATAGGGCTATAGAAATTAAGACATGGAGATATTGACCCAGGGACAGACATAGAGAATAATAAACAAATCCTATAAACAGACCCACATAGACCCCCTCTTGAGTGACATGTGACAAAAGAGGTATGGTGGCTCTCTGGGGAAAAAAGGTACTCAATAGATGGGCCTAAGACAATTGACTACTCATATGTAAAAACAGTGAATTAGTACCCCCCCTCTTAAGCTATTTATAGAACAACTTCAAATTAGTTTAAAGCAAAGTGAGAAACAAAACATTACTTACGAAAACCTACAAGACACTATCTGTATGACCACTGGATGGGAAAGCAGTTCTTAAAACAAGATACAAAGACTAGCCATAAAGAAAAAGAAATCAATACAGTAAACAACATTAAAGTTTAGAACTTCCATATGATGATATATAACTTAAAAACAAGCCATAGCCTAGGGGAATTTTCAGTGCATACAAATGACAAAAGATGGTAGGCAAAATATATTTTCAAAGTCCTACCAATCCATTGGAAAAGGACAAAGCAAAAACTGTACAAATGAAACAAGAAGCTCAATGGCCAATAAGTATAACAACACAAGCTCCCCAATAATCATGGAAAGTCAGTTAAAACCAGGATGCATCATTTCATACCAATCAGAGCAGCAATAATGAAAAAAATCTGACAATACCAGCTGTTATCAGATGTTGGCAAGGGAACCTTTAGAGGTGTAAGTTGGTACAATCACTTGGGAAGGCACTGTGGCCACTCTTGCAATGTCTAAAATGTACATTCCATGCAGTGCAGTTGACAAGGTTGCAGAAGGAACATGTAGTATACTGCCAGTTTATATAAAGTATGTAAACCAAAAAATCAGATCTATATTTTATGGATACATGCACAGTAGTAAAATAGCACAGAAATGATAAATAATAAATTCAGTAATATGGCAAGGGAGGGAAAAGGGAGATTGTGCAAAGATCATCAAAGGCCACCAACTTTATCTTTGATTCTGTTTTCCACTAAAATGGAAAAAAAAATGCAGCAAATAATGAAAAATGTTAAGATCAGACAGAGATGCTTTGGTGGGTGTTCATTAGATTATTATCCTTTTCTGTATGCTCAGAAGATTTCATAATTCAATAGAGAGGGTTAATAGGAAGGAAGAAAGTGCAGACAGGAGGTGGAAACTCATTAGAACAGTTTTGTCCTGAAGAGAAACAAATAAACTGATAGCAGGTGGACCTGTGCACATAGGGTTGTATTCCACAGTGGGTCATTGGAAGCATGTTTATATGTTGGTTGAGATAACTCCATGTACAGTGAGAAAGTGTCTACATAATAGAGAAATAAGATAACTCCCGGAACGAAGGCTTTGGAAAGGTAAGAGTTCACAGGAGTTCGTTTGGAGACAGTAGAGCCCCCGCCTTGAATGGTCGTTGGAGTAGGAACCAGGGAGACCAGGTAGAGGTAGAAATGGATTCTTCAGTGGTGCAAATTGTTCGAGGGCTTGCTGCCCTGGGGGCTTATGTTTTAGTAATGAAGTATGAGGCTAGATTTGGGTGGGGAGTAGGGAAAAGACATGAATGTTAGAAAAGAGAAGAGAAACTATGAAATGGACATCTTGGAAATCAGGCAAACAAACTTACTGGGAACGTGTACTGGAATGTCATGCGGTGTTGGATGACCAGTCAAGGCTCATGGTAATCACCCTAAAGTGAACCCCATCAGCATATTTGTGGGATTTTCTCGAGGAACATTCGGTAGCTCAGGCACCGGTGTGGATAACATGGATGATTGATTCCAACCAGGAGGTGGCATCCCCACACAAACCGGAGAGAGGAACAGAAAAGTCGAGGATGTCTGCAGGGAGGCGACTTTAAGGATGGTCACACAATGTAAGCTAACAAGGAGGACACAGGGAGAAAAAGGATCATAGTTTCAACAGACTGGAGGACTAGATGAGGTCCAGAATCCGAATGTTTACTTATGGTCCAAGATGTGTTCATGATAGTAGGAGCTGCAGTGGAATTACTGTTGTTAGAGGAGAGGACAGATGGCCAGCCTCCTAGAGGTGTAATCAGTATAGATGTTTAAGTCAGCAAAAAGAAACTTCAGTGAACAAAGCAATGTGACACAGGACGTTCAACAGACAACAGCCACAAGTAAAATCACTTTATAGATGTTGAAAATGTGGTCCAGAGAGTGAATCTCTACAAAGTAAATCCCAAACTAATAACCGAAAGAGCCTGTGAGTATTTGACTCCAAGCTCCCTTCTCTTTCTAGTACCAAACTGCTTATACAAGTTTCAACACAGTAAACTTTAACAGTTATACAATGAAATTTTATCTGAATCTCCAATAACTCCCCTCAAAGGAGCTGAGGATGACCCTTAACCAGTATGACTAATCAGAAATATCTGGGGAATTTTTTCAACATACACAAGCCAAGGCTGACGCTATACGTAGTGAATCAGTCTCCAAGGGGTAGGGTCCAGGCCTGTGGTTTCAGAAACGTTTCCCAGGTACATCTGATGCACAGCCTGTTCAAGAACCAGTGGACTTCAGATTAGTTTCAGTACCAAACCTCACCTGTTTTTAAAGCACAGATCATTCCGATAGTCCTGAGAAACAACTGGACCAAGAGAACAAACAAGACTTTAGTGCCCAGTTGTGTTTATCTGGCCATCTCTAAGGTTCTAGAATTATTGTTTTGCATGCACTATATAGCAACTCATTCCATCCTGGACTGTATTGAGAAACATGTTTTCTATTCTGTATCTTATGTAATCACAAAAGAGTCTTAGTGTTTGCTTATTGTGCTCAAAGATTCACTTTTATCAATTTATTGATGAAATATCCACTTTTACCAATTTATTTCTATAAAGTGTTTTGCTTATCAGTAATGTCCTCTGCAAAATTCTCATTGCCAGATGTATTACTTTAGGGACTACGTAAATTATGGTGGTCTCTGTCTCACTCACACACACACCTTTTCTCTTCTGCTAGGATCAGCTTTCACAGCTGTGTGCATGGGGGAAGGGGCCTCTCTGGGATATGAACTGAGGAAGGACGCCCCAGTGACCTTTGTTTCCTCTCTCCTACCCCAACTTTCCAGCTCAATCAGCACAGACGTGATTATGTAATCATGCCAATATAAGAGCTACGATTATGTTTACTTCACCCTTCCCCTACCTGTAGGAGATAATACCATTTCAGCTCACCCAGGGAAATATATCAGAATTTTGGCCAACTGCAGAAATGGCCTATATAAATACACTGCTCCCAGAAAATTCTGCCACACCTTCCAGCCTCCGCCAACTCAAACACTGAGTGAGCTGGATTGCTTTCTATTTCATCCCCTGGAGCGTCATGGGGTGGAGTGTGTGGACGTAATGTCAGATTCATCCCTATGTGTGACAGCATCAATGAAGTTATAAATATCTAAGGCTTGTGGCATTCCCTAGCGAAGTGTCTCACAATATGCCTTTCATATATCAATAACTAACAGGTTTTGGGGATTTCCTGCTTGCCCGGCTCTAGTCTGAGGTTTAAAGTATTAACTTACTGAACTCTCAAATTAACTGCGCTGGGGAATGTTATTACGCCCACTTTATGGATAAGAACACCGAGGCACAGAGAGGTTGAGTAACCTCCCCCACGATGAAACAGCTAGGAGGCATAATTGGGAGTCAGATGGTGGCATTGCTGACTTCAGAGACTGGCTCTTCCCCAACACCTCCATGGCACACGAGGGCCAGGGTTGGCAAACTCTTCCCGTAAAAGGTCAGAGAGCAAATTTGTTAGGCTTCGTGAGCCATACAGTTTCTGTTGCAACTCTAGACAATATGTCAGTGAATTGTATTGTAAATTGTAATTGTATCCAATAACAATGTATTTACAAAAACAGACCAGATTTGGCCTCCAGGTCATAGTTGCTGATCCCTGCTCTAGCCCAGTGGTTCTCAATTTGAGCATGCTTTAAAATCATCAGAAGGGCTTTCGAAAATCAGACCGGTGCCCAGCAACATCCTGAGTTTCTGATTCAGTGGGCTTTGGATGGGGCCCACACTTGGCATCTTTAGCCGTTCCCAAGTGATGCTAATGCTGTGGGTCTAGGAACCACCCTTTGAGAACCACTGCCTAAAGGAACTTTAACAAACACAGTCTGCAGGTTATCTTCTGAAAGCACGTCAACGTTCATGTAAAATCTTACCATTCCTCTAAGTCTTGATGACTTAGAGACTCCTTTGTCTTGCAGTCTCTGGACAAAGACCATGTTTTATCTTCTTGGTATTCACAGTGTCTGAGATGGTGACTTCTGTGTCCTAGGTACTCAAAAATGGTTGCTTGTGGAATGAAACTTAAAGGAATGTCAGTAATGCTATGTTAGGTTGTTCCCGTTAATTTTAAAATGTGACGAAAATACTCAGGATTGGAGTAAATCGCTTTAACTCAGAGAATGACATTACCTAAGCTAGGCAACTTGTTTCTATGGTACAGTAAGTCATTTTTCCCAGTTCACTCATTTAAAGAAAATATACACCTTAAGATAGTCCTGAGTTTTGCCCAAGTCACATTAAATGTAGCCTGCCCCAAGTTATGATGCTATATAAGAAGCAGCTCTTGCTTGTCAAGATATTGTTCCTTAGGGATGAAGGACAAAAGAAGTTGTAGGTTATGGGATTTTGCGGAAGGCATTACCAGTCCCGGCAAAACCAGTTCTTACAAAAAGATTGGGATCAGGCTGACTGGACACACCTAGATATAACTTGAGCAAAGGATACCTGCCAGGACTGATTTCCCCCTTGGGTAAACAGCCAGATGCAAGGCAATGTGCAGGCCATTTAAAATCTCAGTGCTGTGACCAAACCAGAGCCTCGTGGTTCACTTTATTTAGAAAAACAGGTGGGAAATTAAAAATCCTCCAAACTATTTTGAATTGGAAAAAGAAAACCTCATTTGGTTTCAAAGTATTTTTTTTTCACTTTTCCTAACCCTGAGAAAATGTGAACACTGTAGCAGATTAAAAAGACTGCTCGCTGCCTTCCATATACACAAATCAGGGCTTTCCTGCGTCCAAATGTTAATTTGAACTGACAAAACACTCTCGGCACTTTAATTTTATTTCATAACGAAAAGGCAAACTTAACTTCTAAGCATTTTTATTCCAAGTTTAATGGCTTACATTCCCAGGGTCAGCAAGCAGATGGAGTTGGAGACGAGAATGTATAATTGCAGATTATGAAACAGCAAAATTAATATTACTTTGTTAATGTCAAGATAGGATTTGAGAGCTAGAAGGGATTTTCAAGATCATTGATCCTAAACCTCATCATACAGATGAAGACACTGAGGCTGAAGTGATTATGTGTCCTTCACATAACTGGCTTTGCAGAGCCAGTTGGGGACGGAGCTACATCTGCTGCCTGGTCTCCTGGCAATTAGGCCAGTCCTCCCACTGCAGTACACCACTATCCTCATCAATTCCTTACAGGAAAGAGGCTCTTATCTATCCTTCACTGCTTTACCTTTCAGTGTAGAAGTGTGTGTGTGTGTGTGTGTGTGTGTGTGTGTGTGTGTGTGTGTGTGTGTGAAATAAATGAGAAGGGGGAGGGGGAGGGGGAGGGGGACGAGGAGGAGAGGAAGAAGGAGAAGGAAAAGCGAAGAGCCAGAACTGTTGGAGTGCAACCACTTGCAAATTTCCCAGGGACCTAGCTCCTTCCGTCTGTGACTCTGCCATTCTCAGTGGGCTGCCCACATCATCATGGTCCATGGTTAACCATCACCTTGAAAATTCCAGCCAGGAGGGAGGAGAGAAAGAAGTGGAGTGCATACTCTTCCCCCTACAAATGTGCCCTGAATGGCACACATGCATTTCCTTGGCCAGAACTTACTTGCATGGACAGACCTAGATTGTGGGTCACCATGCACCCAGCTAAACATAGTATATAGTATTATATCCAAAAGAAACAATGGTCACTGAGGGCTATCTAGAGGTTTCTTAGTTGACTCGCTGGCCATCCAATATCTGTGCTTACCTTTCATCTCACATAAAGAACACACGTATCCTCAACCTAATGGAGGCAATCTGTGTATGTCTTATTGCTACTGCTTTCACCTTCAAGTTCATGATCTGTACCTAACACACAGTGTTATCCACTAAGTCCAGGCTTCCTCCTCTCAGTTAAACAACTGTAAACTAAAAGACAAGTTTTCTGTGCACCCATTGGATCCAATATAGAATGGTAGAGTAGGAACAGAAACTTCAGTGGCAGACAAATGGCAGTGGTGGATCCCTGCTAATGAATGCATGCTTCCCAAGAGCCACTGCTGTGAGACTGAAGTCACTCCATCTGGTATCCCCTGGGAAACTCTCTGGAAGGAGATCACTAGGAGTGTGTGGGAGGGGGTATTAGTTCATTTTCACACTGTATAAAGATACTACCTGAGACTGGGAAATTTATAAACAAAAGAGGTTTAATTGACTCACAGTTCCTCATGGCTGGGGAGGCCTCAGGAAACTTACAATCAAGGTGGAAAGCAAAAGCAAAGCAAAACACGTCTTACATGACAGCAGGAGAAAGAGCGCATGCAGGGCAAACTGCCAGACACTTATCAAACAACCGGATCTCATGAGGACTCCCTCACTATCATCAGAACAGCATGGAGGAAACTTCCCCCATGAGCCAATCACGTTCCACCAGGTCCCTCCCTCAACACATGGGGATTACAATTCTAGATGAGATTTGAATGAGCACAGAGAGCGAAGTCATATCAGAGTGCATTGCTCTGGTTCAGCTGGGGCACACACAGCCTTTGCCACTCACACACAGCCTTTGCCACTCACCCCCAGCAGGGTGGCCTGAGTCACCAATCAAGCTTGTCTGGTGGCTTCTTTGGCAACACAATTTCCTCAAAAACTTAGCAGGCAACTGTCATTTAAACCTGAAGATTTAGCATCTTTATTTTCTGGACTCTGTGTACTGCCAAAAGTCCTCTCGAGTTAATGGTGTCTACCTTGGCAGTGTCAGGAACATAGTCCTTGTGGGAAGGAAATTCCCCTATTCTGGTCTCTCACTTTTTGGCAGAAAAGTCCATAAGTGAGAAGAGTTAGCAAAATAGGATCACACAGTTCTATCTCCTCCCCTTGCAGTCCATTTGGAACCACCTCTTATCACTGTTTCAGTTTTGGATAAGGTTTGGCTTTATCAAACTTGCAAAGTCCCAAGAGAACTCATATTCACTTCAAGTTGACTGTGGGCCATGAGGATGTTCCCATCATGAGAGGATCTAACTTAGCAGAGCTCTGGTTCTCTTTCATTTTTGCTTGATGTGCAGCCACCTCTAGCCTAAATTTGCCTCTCTCATGAGGACTTCTCTCAAAAGTGTCAAGTGTCAACAAGAAAACATCAACATTCCGAATTTTCTGATCATTTCCCCTACTGTTGGTCATGCCATGTGTTCTTCATCCCAAGATGCTGCAGAGACAATGTCATTAGATGCTTTGTCACTGCATAACAAGGGTCACCAGCTTTCTACCCACCAAAATCTGCACTTTTGCTGTCCACTATCCAGATGCTTTCTCTAAGCCAATGACATCAGATTTGCCAGCTGGATTCTAACAAATGCCACGCACAACATTCTCTTCCAAGTACCAAATTCTGCCATATACATTCAGCTGTGTATGAGAATGATCCAAATTTGCAGTGACCTAAACACAAAATGAGTTTATTGCTTTCTCCCATAAACATCTAATGTGGTAACTGTGCTCCACAAGGTCATGGGGGCACTCAGGTTCCTTCTCCTTGTCATTTTACCATGCCTTGGTAATGTTCTGGTTTCGATGGCCCAATATTTCTCACCACCATATCTGCTTTTCAGCCAATAGGAAGGGAATGAGATGGTTGGTATTATCTTGCCTGCTAAGTAAGGCACAATTTGGAGATTTCACACATCACTCATTCAATCCCATTATTAGGAATTTAATCTCAGGAATAAACTTACTTTTTTAGGATGTCAAAGTCCTCAGACAAGGGTTTTTATTGCTAAAGAAGTAGAGGAAGTTTGTATTGCAGAACATGAACAGTCTCTGCTGCATTATGTACATCTTTTTAATATTCAGCATAAATATCTAGAACACAACCTATAATTAAAGATGTAATTCAGCATGGATATGCTGTTTACCTCTAAATCTCCTTATCTAGAATATTGGTGAACCTATCAACCAGGAATTCTTGGGAAATTTCTTATCCAAACCTTTAGGGCTATCTGATCTTTTGCCGTCATTTGATTTTCCTCTAACTCTTCCAAAATGGGCATCCACACAGAATTACGTCAGACCAGCATTTGATATCCAAAATGATATTAATTTGGTGAGTAAGTCTTTATGTAACTGTTCAAACTCCACATTTTGCATGTATCTGGTTTAACTCACTATTTTAACTTGCCCACTAAGCTTTTATTTTCAATGAACATAATTTTTATTACTAGAATTTACATAATCTTTTGGCTATTGAACTTACTTTCTGTTTTCTGTTGTGTCATTAGTATCTGAAGCATGCTAATTTTTTAGTCATTATCCTATTATTCTTGTATCTGAATCTACTGTTTGTGTTTTCTGCTAATTTTTGCACATGGTAGCCTGTTCTTTTTGTGATTTTTAAATGTAGGTTGTGAGTTTGTTTGCTCTGTGGGGCTTTATGAAAATCCGGAATGTCCTGGATTAAAAGTTTCCCTCTTTTAGAAGGTTCTGGGCATGCAGGAGTGGTACCAGGCAGGGATAAATTTTTGTTGTTACTTTCCTCCTTTGGGGGCTCCCAAGTATAGTCACATCAAACTAAAACCTTATGAGAGAAATGCTGTTATTATTTTAAGGGAAGAGTTTTTCCCACCAAGATCCCAGAAGACAACCTCTTTGTTAACTATTTGCCAGTGAGTGGATTTTTTATATGCCTGTTCAATAGGGCTGACTGTACGAGGATGGGATTTCACCACATCATCACGCATGCCCCAAGGACTTATTTGCTCTGACCCCTAAAATCCACGCCTATGGTCATTGGTTACCAAGAAAGGCACGCCCTGTTTCCCCCTGGTCCCTGCCTGCAACTCACCCAACACAACTGAGTAAATATCTATTTTCGATTCTGTGGCCTTGATAATTTCCTTACTTTCTTTTGAGCTTAGCTATGTATTTCAAAGAAGTTTAGTTTATTTTTATCTAGCCTTTGTAGGTGTTCTGTAGTAGTATAGTTTCATAATACTTAACTGTTTCCATAAAGAGAAGTCAGATCCCTAATTTCATTCATGAAGATGCAAACTGTTACTTACTTCAACCTAATAAATCGCAATGGAAGCAACTAAAAGACGATATTTACAACATTTGTGAGGGACAAGTGGTCAGTATGCTTGTATGATGTGGCATATCTGGCTATTTAAGCTGGGTTCCAGAGGCTCTTCGGTACAAACTCCACCTCTCCTTCCCCAGCAACTCACTCTGTCGCACAAATCTCAGTAAGTTTACACTCTCTCCTATGCCCACTAGTAGGGAAGGCAACATGGATGGGAGGCATGAAAAAGGCAAAGATCAAAGAAGGAAGTCTGAATTTGTGCTCCTGTATTTTAGGCGAGACCAGAAGCTTTGAGGGGACTCATGACTTTAAAAGTTCATGAGAAACTTTTTGAGACTCACAAGCACTAGGAGAAATGCTTCTAGGTTCAGGAAATCAGATGTAGTGTAAATTATAAAAAAGAGCACATTTCCTATTTCTGGAAATTTTTTTTTTTTTTTTTTTTTTAACAGGGTCTCGCTGTCTTACCCAGACTGAAATGCAGGGATATTTCATGACTCACCACAGCCTCAGCTGCCTGGGCTCAAGCAATTCTCCAACCTCAGCCTTTCAAATATATGGGACCACAGGCGTGGACCGCCACACCCAGCCAATTTTTAAAATTGTTTTAGAGATGAGGCTGGTCTCAAATTCCTGGGCTCAAGTGATCCTCCCACCTCAGCCTCCCAAAGTGCTGGGATTACAGATGTGAGTCACTGCACACAGCATGGAAAATTCTTGCAACGTTAGAACAGGCATGGCAGAGTTTATGGGATTGGCACCACTCTTTTTCCACTCAAGAGAAGATAGTTTTTCTATTGACTCCCTCAGGGTATTCTTGACTGTTGGTGGCAGCAGTGTGGCTTCCTAATACTCTGTCCTGACAGTAGACATGGGCAAGTGGGAGCCAGAGCTAGACACACAGAGGAAAGCAGACAGCAGGTGGTATGGGTGCTCACCACCTGGGCTTGTTGGCTTGTGTGAGGCACTCCTTTGGGGACTCCCGAAGTAACTCAGAGAAAATGCTTTGTAGGGAGCTAATTTCTAGCAATCAGGCTAGGGGTCACTGAGCTCCCATAATTGATTGAGTCTCTAAAGTTAAGGAGACTTTATGCTGGCAAGATATGGGTAGACCATCTGAGTGCTGCTAAACATATAAAGAGTGTTCAAATGATGGGCATCTAGGTTGATTCCATAAAGAAAATGTGGCATATAAACACCATGGAATACTATACAGCCATAAAAAAGAATGAGACCATGTCCTTTGCAGAAACACAGATGGAGCTGGAGGCCATTATCCTTAGTAAACTAACTCAGGAACAGAAAACCAAATACCACATATTCTCATTTGTAAGTGGGAGCTAAATGATGAGAACACATGGACACATAGAGGGGAGCAACACACACTGGGGCCTATCAGAGGGTGGAGGATGGGAGGAGGGAGAGGATCAGGAAAAATAACGAATGGATACTAGGCTTAATACCTGGCTGACAAAATAATCTGTACAACAAACCCCCATGACACAAGTTTGCCTGTATAACAGACCTGCACATGTACCCCTGAACTTAAAAGTAAAAATATAAAAAAGAGTGCTTAAAAGACAGTCTCAAACAAAAGATGAATGAAAGACAACTCATAAAAAGAGAAATGAAATAGATTTCACACAAAAAAAATAATTTTACTAAAATATTTAAAAATGAAATAACAATATTATTTCCATCTACCAAACTGACAAAGATAATTATGTATTTGCCCTCTTATTTATCTGACTGATGGGCATGTAAACTTGTATAAGTGTGACAAAGAATTTTTTATAGCTATAATGAAGCCTCCTGAACTTATGGCCCTTTCAATGCCTATTTCAACACATGGAAAATTGTTTATGAGATACTCATAAAAATTTGCATAATGTAATTATATTATGACATAGGTGAGTAGCATAGATTGTAAAACAATATGTATGGAATATAATCCTAATTGCATATATTTATACAAATATGCATTTAAAAACAACTGGAAGTTTTTACAGTCGTCCCTCATTATCCATGGAGGATTGGTTCTGGGACTCCCTGTGGATACCAAAATCCATGGAGACTCAAGTCCCTTATTAAAATGTAGCACTTGCATGTAATCTACACATATCCTACTATATATTTTAAATTATCTCTAGATTACTTATAATACCTAATACAATGTCAATGGTACATAAACGGTTGTTATACTGTGCTGTTAAGGGAATAATGACAAGAAAAATTCTGTGAATGTTCAGTACAGATACAACTCTCCATTTTTTAAAAAAACATTTTTGACCCATGGTTGGTTGCATCCATAGGTGCAGAACCCACAGGTATGGAGGACCAACAGCACACAAATAAGTGGTTATCACATTCTTCATTCTGAATTTCTCAATTACATTTTTTTCACAATAAGCATGAGCTCTCTCTATATTCAGCAAAAAGAGAATAAATGCTATTGTTGTGATCATATTGTCTTCATCAATTGGCCTTTCGTGGCCTTAGATTTTTACTCCCATTGTTTTCTGATGCACAGATCTGGAGAGAAGCTCAAGAGAAGGAAGGCTCCCTCTTCCCACTCTGGGCTCCTATGACCAGGGCTGGCCCCTCACAGCTGCTGCCAAAGAGAATTTCCAGAGACCCAGTTGGCTTTTGCTTGGAGGACCCCACTCATGGTTGGGACATTCCCTTAGTTAACTGTTTCCCTTCACTGAGGACTCATGTTTCGCATTCTTGTTTGTTTTTCTTTTTGCTTTGTTTGGAAAGATCACTGTCTGGATTATTCTGCTGGTGATCAATTTCATCACTCAATCTTCCTACTGAGTTGCCTATGCTTATTGGGTTAAAGCAGAGAAAAGTGTTTTCTATGAAAGTTAAAAAAAAAGGTAAGTAATAGCACCTTGATCTAATTTAACCTATTTCTATGATACCTAAATTATCCCATCAAGTGGAAAAAATTTCATTTTTCTGATTGATTAGAAATTATGGTTAACTGGGTGCCCCACATGGATAGTGGTGCCAGACAGAGCTACAAGGGCCCTGAGCAATACTTTCACATTAGTGGAAATTGGTTTATTTTTTACTTCAGTATTTTTTGAATATGGTTTTCTCACTAATCTAAGCCATCAATTTGGAGGATCAGGTTAGAGTATTGACATTGAAATAAGCTTCATACATATAAAAAAAAGAACGATTTCCTCCTGGATTCAATTTAAAGGAATAAGCATGAAAAGAAAAAGTAGATAACTCTCACAAAATTTAATACATTGATTGGATTTGCAAGACATTTTTAAATAAAATTTAATTCAAAATGTTGAAAGCTACAGATGACTGGAAATAATGTAAAAATAGAAAATCCAATTTTAAAATACGTATTTCATGTTGGAGTAGAAGAAACATTATCCCTAAAGTTCTCAAAGTAGACGAATAAAATAAAATTTAATCTAGAAATAAAAGTAGAAACCTTTCAGCAGCTCTTGGGCAATAATTAGTAAATGGGTCAAGTAATTACTATTTAATCTAATTGTCATTTTCTTTATAATAGTTTATTGCCTTTAACCTTGGTTTAAGAAATGAGATTCTGTTGGTCTGAAAGTGATATGAGTATTCCTCAGGCAGGTAGTTGGATGCACATATCTGAAATTCAACAGAGGGATATGGGAGTCCTCCATTCACAGATGATGAGTCTGGATGAGAACTTAGAGTGAGAAGAACCAAGTGCAAGAATTGAGTTCCTGAGCTCAGAAGTCAGGGAAAAAGGAGTAACCAGCAAGGAATCCGTGAGTGCCCAATGAGACAGGAGGAAAACTAAGAGAGCTCAGTGCAGGGAAGCCAGGAGCAGGAATATGTCCAGGAAGAGGCAGAAATCAACCCCATTAATGCTGATGAAAAGGCAGCTACAGAGAGAATTGCCCATTGGATCTAACTCTGCCAAGGTCACTGGGGACCTTAACAAGGGCAGCTTTTGTGGAGTCGTGAGTCTGAGACAAGGTGAGAAAGTCATGAGTCTGAGAGATTGAATCCTAACATTTCAGATCAAACCAAGAGCAGAATGAGGACCACTTATCTAAATATTTAAAATGTAAGTGAAACTAACAAGTTGTTTCAGAAAAGATGCTCTATCTTCATACCTTGGGAAAAGATACTTTTGATGTAAGATGTTTCCATAGGAAGAAAGGGGGGAAAAGTATCTGGGATCTCTATGAAGATTTTCTTACAACTGCATGTGAATCTACAGTTGTCTCAAAATGTATCTCAAAAGTTATCATTATCTCAAAAGTTAAAAACTGTTAGCTTTGTTAATAACCTGGAAGGACAGGCTTGAGTTTAGATATTAGAATTCCTCAGAGTTCTGCTTCAGAACCTGGAGAAAGGACTACCTGTAGAATTTTCAGGGCCCAGTGAAATGAAAATGCGGGGCCCCTGGTTCAAAAGTGATTAAGCATTTCAAGATGTTCATAGCAAGACATTACACCAAACGTGGAGACCATGTGAACACAGGACCCCGTCTGACTGCACAGGATGCATGATCTCCTTCTAGCAGTTGTTTGGACTTGTGTGGTTTGAACTTCTCCCTGGCACCATCATCTTGCCCGCCTGTGAGGCAGAAAAGGAGGAAGGTGTAACTTGAAAGCTGTCAGAGGTCAAACATCAAAAATAGAGACAGATTCCTGATGACACACTTGCATCCTTCAAGTCTTTGTTCATAAACCGCTGTCTCTGTGATACCTACTTGATTAGCTGATTTAAGATTTCACCCCCTCTCCTCACATGCCCATTACTGATCTGTATTTTTTTTTCCAGAGCGTGTATCACCTTCTAACACAATGCATACTTTATTTTACTGTGATTATTGTTGATCTCCTCTCACTACTAAGTTAACACCATAAGGACAGGGATTTTGTCTTTTTTGTACTGAAAACCATGCCAAGCCCATATTTAGCACCCAATAATATATCAAATAAATGTATGGTTGGAGAAACTTAGGGTCTAATAAATCAGCCTTAATGTGAGGGCTCCCTGGAAAAAATTTCCCAGCTACAGAATATCTGTCTCCTCTTGAATGTGAGTCCCAAATGACACAGTGGCACACTCTTGTTTCCTCTTTAAAATGAAACATTGCAAAGGCTTCACATCATGGAACCCTAGGGTTGAGTTCGCCTTTTATTGCTTTTGGACCTAAGACCACAGACCAAAGCAAGAATACTGGAGATGTCACCTTTAAAATATAAAACTGAAAACAGCAAAAGTTAGAGAGTGACTGAGTAGAAGAATAGGCAACATTTTAAAATTGATTTTACAAAGGCAGTCATCAGACAGCACTGTGTCATTTTAACTCAAGATTCTCAAGTGGCTCTCATGCTGATTGTTAAAGCAAGAGAATGATTGGCCCTAAGATGATGTACTCCTCCCAAGAATCTGAAATTCATAGATCATCTGGAAGGACCAGAGTGCTTGTGGAGTGATGGGGGATGGGGTAGATTATTATGGGGAAGAAGAGGGCTCCTCAAAGGAAAAATGCAAACAGGAGACTGTAAGAGAGAGGCATCAGAAGCAGATTTTATCACTTCCCCAGGGCTCCTGGGTGCCAGAGAGGATTGTCTGAGTCTAATTAAGAAGTATGGACTTGGATCTCATTTCAGGTTATGGATAAAATCAGTCTTATATCAAGTCATCTTGCTTCTGGTGCCTGTGTTTATTAAGCTCAGGAACAGAGGAAAAGCCAAAAGTCTCCTTCCAGGAGACCTGCACTTTGTGTTATCTGTGCTGTTTATGATCAACCTGAGGAAGCTCTACCTACACGTCCACAGCACTTAACCGTGTTTCTTTGATTATTTGGGTTCCAAACCAAGATTGTGTCTCACTTTTGGGCCTTCTCATGGCTGTCTGCTGGAGTCAGATAATAAAGTAAAAAGAAGTTGGACAAAAGAAAAGAAAAAAATAAAGTTTACCTGTTTTAGTCCTACACTTTCCAGTACTCCGTGGAAAATTCCATCTCTTCTTTGATTCTAGAATTCAAATGTTGCCCGATCACTTTTCCCCAGCTTGCCACCCACTCTGGGTGTGGGATGTGGCTGAATCTCAATGATTACACAAAATGGAAATGGAGGCACATCAGAGATTTATTGTTTCAACCTTGGAGACTGAAATATATTAAAATAAGTGGCAAAAATCATGAATCATTGCTTGAAAATGCTCGTGAGTTTTCACCTTGGGAATTCAAGGTTACATAACTAGATAATTATGCTTTGCATAATATGTCAATCTTTGGGCTTCCATATCAGTCACAATATTAGCAAGAGAAGAAAATCTTCAGCAGTCTATACCCAGCTGCTACCGTGGAAACATCCCAAAGTCTAATTAAGAGTTTGAAAAAATAGTTGTAATACTCCCTGAAGAACTCATCTACATTCCAACAACATTGGGAAGAGCGATAATAGAATTCTACCGTGTAGTTAATATTAGTAAGTCCAGGAAAGTATTAAAGAACAAACATTTTGACCACAGCGTAGGGAGACCTGGCGGTTTTTGCCCAGAAAGACTGATGTGACAGCCGTGTGCAGCTCCTCCCATTCTTCACCTGTACAAATGGAAGAGTTTATTGTGTCACTGTTCTTCAAAGATAACTTTCATTATTGTTGTTTGCTTGTGTTGTTATTGTTCATGTCTTCAGATCAAGGAGTGTCTGATGGAGAGACTACAGAAAACACTGACCTTTGATTGACAGTGATTAGGCGGTGTTTTCCTCCACTAGAGCATGAGATACGTCACACAGAGGGTGAGAAATGAAGATGTATGGCCAAGAGGGTGCATTGGGATAACTTGTTTTGTCGACTCTTGGCTCTCTCTTCCTGGAATAAGATTCTCCCTCCCCTTCTTCACATGGTCAGACTGGACAAGGAGACTTGCTTTGGCTAGCAGTGTGAGCTGACAGGGTGTGTACGCTGCATCTGAGCAGATGCTTTAAGAACTTTGGTGTGGGCTGGGCACGGTGGCTAACGCCTGTAATTCTAACATTTGGGGAGGCTGAGGTGGGCAGATCATGAGGTCGGGAAATCAGGACCATCCTGGCTAACATGGTGAAACCCCAGCTCTACTAAAAATACAAAAATTAGCCAGGCATGGCTGCATGGCTGTAATTCCAGCTACTCCAGAGGCTGAGGCAAGAGAACTGCTTGAACGCTGGAGGCAGAGGCTCCGGTGAGCTGAGATTGTGGCCCTGCACTCTAGCCCGGGTGACAGAGCAATTCTCCTTCTCAAAAAAAAAAAAAAAAAAAAAAAAAAAAAAAAATATATATATATATATATATATATATATATATATATATATATATGAAGAACTTTGGTGTGTTTGTCTCACTTCTGAGGCTCCTTTCCTTTGGCCATGACCAGGACATGTCTCAAGTAGGGGCTGCTCCTTCAGCTTTTATCCTGGAATAAAGTTACATGAAGCCAACCCACAGGGAATGTAAAATGTGAATGATAAATAAACCAGAGATTTGAGGGTTGTTTGGAACTGTAGCAAAATAAATATAGTGAAAACTGATAGATTCTGGAATTACCTGTTTAGTTGAGTACCCACACAACAAGAGTAAAGCAATGCTGTGCCTACAAAGCATCAGGTCAATATGGCCAAAGGTTTTTTGGTCAAAATTTAAAAAATCTGGAAGGCTGGGTGATGTGGCTCATGCCTGTAATCCCAGCGTTTTGGGAGGCCAAGGTGGGAGGATCACTTGAGGCCAAGAGTTTGAGACTAGCTTGGGTAACATGAGACTCCATTTCTAGAAATATTAAAAATCAGTTGGTCATGATTGTGCACACCTGTAGTCCTAGCTACTGGAGAGGCTGAGGCCAGAGGATCACTTGAGGCCAGGAATTTGAGGTTACAGTGAGCTATGATTGCACCACTGCACTCCAGCCACGGCAACCTAGTGAGACCCTGTCTCAAAAAAAAAAAGAAAAAGAAGTTGGAGAAACAAAGGGTTGGCAGCATATAAACAAAACACCTAGACTAGCTTGGGTAGTCTACACTGAAACTTAGACTGAAATGATGATGTGGCTTGCCCTACTGTCTGATTGTAATCACCATGCCAAAAGAATTCGTAGTGCTTTTGAATTTAGGACAGTCCTGGCAAGTAGAACTTACCTGCACTCTACATAACTATACTGTGTGCTGGATATGATTTTCTCAGGGAGTAATCAAAACAGATTTCTGTACAGATGAAGCCAAGTTCAGAGGTTTTGTGACCTGAATATCTGTACATTTAGAATGGAATGTCTAACCATAACTGATTCAAAGGTTATTTGATTTCTCTCCTGCTTTATGTAAGTTAGTTTTAGATGGGGGTTGACAGATTGCTATTCTCTGTTTCATTCCTCTTGTTATCTCCAAACAAAATTATTAAGGCCTCAACATTCCTTTTTTAAAAATCAACATTAAAGCTCACACATTCAGAGTCATTTGTATAAATTACATGGGAAGCTGTTGCCCTCCCGCGATTGGTGGGCTCTGAACAGAAGTCTGACACAGCTTGTCAGTGTTCTTGTTGGGGCATCAATAACCTTGGCCTTTGGGAAGGAGGGTTGGATGAAGACGGATGGGTGGTGGACTCTGCCAGTCAGGTCTCTCCACTGCCAATCATGGACACCAACGCACTCACTAGAGGCAGAGCTACTTAAATGCAGTTACCAGATGCTGCCGCCAGAACAACTGTTCCTCATCTCACTCGGAACCATTGCTCTGGCTTTGCTGCTACCTATTAATCATTTTAATAATGTGACATGCTGCTTTTTCTTTGTTTGGTGTATGCTGGAGTGATGATATTTTCCAAAGAATGATTCACAATGTGTTAGAATTCATAGTTTACATGTGCCTGTCAACCATTTGTAATGCAGGTGTTTAGAAAGTTAGCATATTTGAGTAGAGCACTGATAGTGAAGGAGGCATGTTTGAATTTACCTAAAGTCAATAGGAAAAATTTAGGCACACATATGCTTTAGCTTTCCTTAAATAATTTATATTCCCTTAAATAAAATGTAAACCTACCATACATTAATTTATTTAAGTGGTTTCTGCTCTCTATATATTTTCAACTTATACTTCTGCTTTATTATGACAATGCTAGCTGCTGTAACAAACAAATCCAACACTTTGGTTGTTGAATATAATGCAATGTTTTGTTGTTGTTGTTCATGGTTCATGTAACAGTCCAGTGAGAAATTCCTGGAAAGTAGTCAGTTTTCCTTTAACCCATGACTCAGTGATCCTAAAGCCTTCCATCTTGTGGCTCCACTATGCCCTTGGTGCTAGAGTAGACCCTCAAAGTCTTCTTCCTCTAACCAGCAGGACAAAAAGACAGTAAAAAGAAAAAAGCATATCTGCTTCTTAAATGCCCCAGCTCAGAAGTGACACACATCCCTCCCACTCATATCACTTTGAAGACAATTGGATATGGCCAGACTTAAACGTAAAGTTGAGGTGGAAAATGTTGTCCTAAGTTGGGCAACCATCTACCAAAACCACCTCTGTATTATGGAAGAAAGAGTACCATTTTTGTTGGCTAGTTCTCTTTCTCTGCCACAATCACCTTGTGAGATCATAAGTTTTTGCTCATATATTTTAAAACACAGGACTTCTTTTTATGTCAATCAATGTTATGTCAATTCTATTTCAAAATTCAAGGGGTAACTTTTACATACATCACTGGATGATTAACCTTCTGGCTCCATCTTTCTATACAAACAATTTGTATTCTAGTTCTCAAAGCATTGTTGTATAATGCTTGCTAACTAATATTCACTTAAACTGCGTTCACATGGGGAGTTTCATACCCATGATTTGGGGTTGAGGACAAACATAACAACATGTACATCACACACTCCTTCTCTTACATACCATAAAGCCGTTAGTACTATGACCCCAGAGACTTACTCCCCAGAAAGAATCCAAATAATTTCTAATTATCCCCCATTATTCATTTACTCATTCAGAAATACTCATTATTTTCCTGCTAGATGCCAGGCATGAAGTCTCATTTTACATCCTTCAACCAGTGTAAAATATTTCATGTAATTACCTATAATTTTGCCACATTTTCTTAATCCAGTCTGCCACTGATGGACATTTGGGTTGATTCCAAGTCTTTGCTATTGTGAATAGTGCCTCAATAAACATACGTGTGCATGTGTCTTTATAGCAGCATGATTTATAATCCTTTGGGTATATACCCAGTAATGGGATGGCTGGGTCATATGGTACATCTAGTTCTAGATCCTTGAGGAATCGCCATACTGTTTTCCATAATGGTTGAACTAGTTTACAATCCCACCAACAGTGTAAAAGTGTTCCTATTTCTCCCCATCCTCTCTAGCACTTGTTGTTTCCTGACTTTTTAATGATCGCCATTCTAACTGGTGTGAGATGGTATCTCATTGTGGTTTTGATTTGCATTTCTCTGATGGCCAGTTATGATGAGCATTTTTTCATGTGTCTGTTGGCTGTATGCATGTCTTCTTTTGAGAAATGTCTGTTCATATCCTTTGCCCACTTTTTGATGGGGTTATTTGTTTTTTTCTTGTAAATTTGTTTGAGTTCTTTGTAGGTTCTGGATATTAGCCCTTTGTCAGATGAGTAGATTGGCACATATACACCATGAAATACTATGCAGCTATAAAAAAGGATGAGTTTGTGTCCTTTGTAGGGACATGGATGCAGCTGGAAACCATCATTCTTAGCAAACTATCACAAGAACAGAAAACCAAATACCGCATGTTCTCACTCATAGGTGGGAACTGAACAATGAGATCACTTGGACTCGGGAAGGGGAACATCACACACCGGGGCCTATCATGGGGAGGGGGGAGGGGGGAGGGATTGCATTGGGAGTTATACCTGATGTAGATGACGAGTTGATGGGTGCTGACGAGTTGATGGGTGCAGCACAGCAACATGGCACAAGCATACATATGTAACAAACCTGCACGTTATGCACATGTACCCTAGAACTTAAAGTATAATAATAATAAAAAATAAATTTAAAAAAAATTACCTATAATTTTTAATGTAAATTCATTAAGAACTTTCCAAAGGGAAATGCATTGTATTAACTGATTCTGCACCTCCTCCCTGTAACATGTCCACCTGCTTCTTCTTTTTTTCAAAATGCTCTGGCTCCTTACTGCTCAGCCGGGAAGCCATTCTCCCACAGTGCTTATGTACTAAAGTGTAAATGCTGAGCTGCTTTTACTGGTGTGGAGCAGTGGCTCACAGTTTCGGAGACCATACTCTTCACCTCCCTTCCCCAACTCCTTCTTGTGCCTTCTCCTCACCGGGGGAATCCATCAGCCCTTTAGCTCTTTAGGGGAAACACCCACTTTGTTGAACAAAAGTCTGTCTCTCATCACTCCTTGATCATCCCATGAGGTCCCATCCCAGAGAGGCTCACTTTGAGAAATGGGGAAAGAAGTCCATACTAATGACTTGGTAATAAAGTTAGATTGGTTTTCAATTTTGTTTTCTATTTTATTTTCAACCAAAATGAAGGAGAACTCATTGAATTGTCAGCTGATAGATCATTAAAAGCAATTTTTGATGATAAAATGTAGTATGATTTCTGGAGTATAGTTTGGAAAATATTCAAGGAATTGAGTGGCATTGTTATAACAATCTTACTCTATTTCCATCTATCTATGTGGATGAATTTTCTAAGTAGTTGAACTTTGAAAACTGAGAAATAGAAATAGAATTGATGTTAAATCTTTTTTTCACTTTAGCAATAAGTAATATTCATATGGGGACATATGAACTAAAAGAAAAAAGCAATAAAAAGGAAAAGGAAGAAAATAGAGGAAAAACTCCCTCTTGCTAAGGATGCGTTTTTCTATAAAATGTTATGTTCTTTCATATAATTATAAAAATTTGTGAGACATTTTCATTTTTGTTTCATTGTACCATGGTAATTATTGCAATGATAACTAAATCCACAGTTATTCAAAATGTAGAGCAGAGTGTTTAAAATATCGCATATTTTAGAAAATTAAATATAAATACATACTCATTTATATTGTAGAGAAGTATAACGGAAATGCAGATTTAATGACTGAAACAAATTATGTAAAACTTCTCCTGTGAAAGAGTTCGTTCAGGTAGTTTAAAAATAGGGAATGGTAGATATCAAATTACTTTGGAATTTAGATTTTATTGGGTATATTTACAGAAGAAAACATAAAGGTTTTACTTAAAATTTCCAGTGTTTGTAAGACATGAAAATTTATATCCTTGTAATTATTTAAATTTGTGATAAGACATTTTGGATATTAACCTAAAATGTGAGAAGGGATATATAGTTTTTCAACATCTTTTTGGGAAAAATATTTGAAGATTTCTATCATGGTATTAGTGTACATCCACATTTGCATGCACCAGATTGAACTGGAAGCAGACAGTATGCTGACATCCAGGTCTTCTCCCTCTTACCTGAACACCTTGGGGCTGGAGACATATCTAACTTCACAAAGGTAATATGACACCTATATCATACAGTACGTAAAGCCCTGTGGTGGGTTAAAAATGACCATAAATCCTTT
This sequence comes from Macaca mulatta, assembly GCF_049350105.2. Lineage (NCBI taxonomy): Eukaryota > Metazoa > Chordata > Mammalia > Primates > Cercopithecidae > Macaca > Macaca mulatta. The sequence continues at coordinate 10,715,748 of NC_133411.1, forward strand.
GCTACTTCTCCTTTTGAGAGGTGGGGTCTATTCTCCTTGACCTGAAGTCTGGGCTGGACTGTGACTTATTTTGGCCACTAGACGGTGGTGGAAGTGACATTGTAACCTTTGAGTCTGGGCCTTACGAAAGCTGCAGCTTTACTTCAATCTTCTTGGAGTTCAACCTCTTAAAATCCAATAGCCTTGCTGAAGAAGTCCAAGTGAGTTACACAGAGAAGGCTCATGGAAAACAACTGACATAGTCAAAGGCCCAGCTCAGTCCCACCTGACAGGCAGCACTAACTGCCAGCTATGTGAGTGAGCTGAGCTACCTCTGACATCCCCAGCTCAGAGGAACCTCCAGCTGACTGCCACCCGCAGCTGATACCAGGAGGAACAGAATAACTGCCCAGCTAAGCCCATCCACCCTTAGAATCACAAGATAATAAATGGTTATTGTTAGTTTAAGCTGTACGATTTGGTGTAGCTCATTACATAGCAATAGATAATTGGCATTTTCTCCCAGTGGGGTCTAGGACAGCATTATGAATTTGAATCTGAACCTTAAGGCCCAGATGAAATCTGTTCTCCAGAATGCAATCACTAATAACACCCATCAGAGGTTCCCTGTAACATCCCAGCCATCACTGCGCACTCAGAGGCACCTTTCACTGTGCTTTTTGTATTTTTCTTGTTGTTACATTAGCCCATAAGCTCCCCAAAGGCAGGGAAATATTATTCTTCCCTATCTTTCTGGAAGTCCCAACCTTTGGGCTTTGCACCCAAACACACCTACAAGGTGAAAACTTGCCATCCTCAAGTATGCTTCTGTCTCATCTTAGTGTACTATATATATCTACAATTACCCCTCTTTTGTAGATATGGACACTGATGCCCAGAGATGTCAAGCATGTTTCTCAAAGTCGCATAGCTAATAAACGGAAATGCTTGAATTTGAACATTGGTAGGTAGGCTTTGGAGCACTACAAATGCTGTCTATATTTTGAATAACCATCACTTGAGCTGCCTAATTCAGCCAGTTCTCAGGTGACAGGAGGTTATATATAAACTGGTGCCTTTTTACCTACAAAATTTGATACATTTTGCAAATTTTTATAGACCAGCAAAATACTGTATTAGTTACCCAAAGTGATACAAATATGAATGACTATTCATGGAAATCACTCAGAAGTCAAATATACAGATATAAAAATATATACTGCTCACACAATTTGCAATCGCAAAAATGTGCAACCAGCCCAAATACCCATCAATCAACAAGTGGTTAAAGAAACTGTGTTTTTTATATATATATATATACACACACACATACACACACACACATATATCTATATATACACACACACACACACACACACACACACACACACACACACACGATGGAATACTACCCAGCCTTAAAAAGGAATGAATTAACAGCATTAGCAGCAACCTGGATGGGATTGGAGATTATTATTCTAAGTTAAGTAACTCAGGAATGGAAAACCAAACATCTTATGTTCTCACTCATAAGTGGAAGCTAAGCTATGAGGATACAATGGCATAAGAAGGATACAATGGACTTTGGGGACTCAGAAGAAAGGGTGGGAAGGGGGTAAGAGATAAAAGACTACAAATTGAGTTCAGTGTATACTGCTCGGGTGATGGATGCACCCAAAATCTCACAAATCACCACTAAGGAACTTACTCATATAACCAAATACCACCTGTTCCCCAAAAACCCACGGAAATAATTTTTTTTTAAAAGTAATTATTATAATAAAACAAGTCACTCACATACACACAGCATATATATATATAGCTCAACTAATTTTGTTGAATCAGTGAATTAATAAACTACTAGTTCAATCTCCCTTGCTCATCTGTCAAGAAGCTTACAATCTCCTTTATTAAGAAAAGAAAACACGTATTCATTAAAGTAGGTGCTCTTACAAAAAGCAGCACAGCCAAATGAGACCACAAAGTAAAAGAAATACAAGCTTTAATAACAATCAATTTATGTCCAAATGATGCTTACCAGATACAAGCTTTACTTAAATTCTTTTTCCCCCTTTCTACTTAACTGTTGTGGACACCTCAGACCTTCTCAACAGTCCTCTTGCTTCCAGGGCCAAGTCCTTCCAAACTCCAAGCCCCTCACAATTCTAGGGTTCCTCCCTGCCCCTCTTCATTCTTCCTGCTATTTATGTGTTTGCTTCACCAAAAGTCTTCATCTTGCACTGGTCATTAGCCCTGTATCCTCCTCTTCGTTGAAATGTACTGATTTTAAAACTTACCCCCTTCGTGAGAAGTTTTCTATTTTATAGCCCTGCCTTTTCCAGGAGCCAGATGCCTTTTCTCCTGAACTTTTATAAGTAAGTCTGCAAAAATAACCAAATTCATTTAAAGTGACACCTGAGAGGATGAATTCCTGAAAGTTGCATTTAATCAAGGGTAACCAGTTTGCCATGCCCTGAAATTATGACGTGTCATGTTAGAAAGATGTACAATTTGGCAACATTTTCAAAGTCTGTAGATTTTGAACCTACAATAAACCATTGACCTCCATATTGTAGGAGCAAACACTTTTGAAGAGAATCTGCATTCGACTTGCTAAATCATGTAAAACAAGGTAGAAGAGAAAAAGGATTCAATTAAACATCACTTGGGGATTTCAAAGAAAAGACATTAATCTTTCTCCTCATAAAACTCTTCACCCACAATTGTGATGAATTTGAATGATTAGTAATAATCTCTCAGGCTTAAAAAAAAATCTTGATCATTGAATTTGAACAATAATTCTTTACTATTTACATAGAAATTGTTAGAGGCTGAGATTTTAGGTTTATGGTTTTACAGTAATAAAATTATTTTTTTCTAATTAGCCAGGTGTGGTAGTTGTGCACATTTAGCCCCAGCTACTCAGGAAACTGAGGCAGGACGATTGCTTAAGCCCAAGAGTTCAAGGTTGCAGTGAGCTATGATTACATCACCCAGCCTGGATAACAGAGTAAGACTCTGTCTCTAAAAATAATAAAATAAGGCCGGGCATGGTGACTTATGCCTGTAATCCCAGCACTTTGGGGGGCCAAGGCGGGTGGATCACTTGAGATCAAGAGAGCAAGACCATCCTGGCCAACATGGTGAAACCCCGTCTCTACTAAAAAGACAAAAATTAGCTGGGCGTGGTGGCACGTGCCTGTAGTCCCAGCTACTCGGGAGGCTGAGGCAGGAGAATCGCTTGAACCTGGGAGGCGGAGGTTGCAGTGAGCAGAGATTGCGCCACTGCACTCCAGCCTGGTGACAGAGCGAGACTCCGTCTCAAAAAATAATAATAATAAATAAATAAATAAACAAGGTTAATATTTGTATTTATAACATAGAATTATATATAAATACCCAGTTTGCCAATCAAATAGTTAACATCCAGGGCATTGCAGAATATAAATGCACATTCAGGTTCGTACAGAGGCTATGTATTTAGGTAGTATTGCTGATAAAATATCAACAATATTGCCCTAAAAGACTGCTTCTGAAATAAGAAACGTTTCACATTTTAAAAGAAATGTAAATATTTGTCTATTTGCTGCTGACTTTCACTGTATCACAAAACACCTGAAGGGCTGCTTGCCTTCAGATTTTATCTTAATCGTAAACAGTGTTGATGATGAAAATCACGCAGCACTTTACGGCAAATCTGAGTTTTTGTGTGTAGTGGATAAATGGCACATCTGTGCCCAGTGCTATGAATTGCTCCTCTGAGATCATGATTTAAAGAGGGCCTGGAAAGAGGAATAACTGTCCACTCCTGTACAGTCATCTCCACCGCTGCTCTGAGGTCAGGTAACAGCAGGAGCCTTATGTCTTCTCACTTGCTTAGGGACCTGAAGTCCATCCCTGCAACATAGTTTCCCTGACAAAGCTTCCCAGGAAATTAAGGTCTCTTTGTAACTTGTTATCTATCAGAAGTAACTGTCTGCATTTCCGAAAACTGATCAGCTCCTAAAGGCCAAAGAGCATAGCCACTTGCCCTTTGCACTTGGCCCCCACTGACACTATTCTGGGGCTGTAGGCTCAACTTAAGTGGACCTTGATAAGGCAAGCACAAAATGCATCAGGCTTGTGCACACAGGATGTGGCCCACTCACATTAGGTGGCCCATTCTGTGGTTGTTCTAAACTCAGGGTCAGTAATGATCATAAATAAATTGCACCAAAGTGCCAGGGGATGAAGGACAAGATTGCTTCACAGGCTGGAGATTACAGCTATTGTAGCTTGATGAAGTAGCCCGTGGTCCCCACACTTCCTGGACAGCTAGCTTATTAGGAATAAGTCTTTGTCATCAAATTGCAGAGAAGACTGCAAACTCCTCTTACTGGTTTCATGAGTAACTGTCCCCAAAGGGAGGCTGGCATGGCTGTCTGGTAAACTCCAGGCTGGGAACTGTTTGTCAATATGGTTGCAGAGGATTTCAGTGTGAATAAGACCAGGTGCCTTTAAAACTAGATTTTAATAGAATGATACAACCAATAATATTACCATTTTACATGTTGTATCAGTTAGGCAGCTGCATGGAAGAGAATGCCCAAACTAGCAGTGCTTTATCCAAAATAGAAATGTATTTGTTGCACCTGTAAAAGCAGTCCCAAGGCAGGCATCGAGGGTGTGTAGGGGCCTGCTTTCCTACGTCTGCAGGACACAGGATTTGTCCAGCTCACATTGCTTCTGTTCCCAGAATGTGTCTCATGACCTCAGTGTCCTGGCAGGATACCAGAGCTCCAGCCATCACAGCCATGGTCCAGGGAGGAAGAAGGTGGTCCTCTTCCATTCAGAGACACTTTCTGGGAATTGCACAAAGCACTTCTACTTATATTTCATGGGCCGAAACACATGGTCACATCTAGGTTCAAGAGACATGTGCAAGCAGTCATTTGACTTGATGTCAAAGAGACTAGAAAAAAAGAACTGGGGTCTTATTACTAAGAAAAAGTGGAAAGTGTATACTGGGAGGTGGGGGCAAGTAGGAGCTTCTGCTACATATAATTATAACCTCTTACCATGTAAAGGACTTTCCATGAAGGGCTACTTTTTTAAAACAAAGTCTTCTCTTTTAAAGCTGTCACATTATTTAAACCTAGAAACAAAATAAATGAAGAATGCTTGCCTGCTCATGATGATGACGTAGAGAATTATATTATGGCTAGACATTACTTGAAATCCAATAAACTGTACTGACCATATATTGACTCATCAAGTTCCTAAAGAACTTTGATATGGTAAAGTGATCACAGAATTAAAATATAATTCTCACTAAGCTAGATTGAGGTGTTTTTTATTATTGATATTTACTTTGGTAAAAATAAAATAAAATAACAGCAAAAAGTCTATAAGGGAAGATTGCATTCATCAGTCCGGAAGTTCTAAAACTAAAATCACTAAAGCTTTTTAAAGCATTAGGATTCTAGTCATAGAATTAAACTATTTATTATTTTGAAAAAGGGGTTACAATGACCTCTCCAGTGTCCTCCCCCCTCAAGACACACACACACACATTAAAATTTATATTTTGAATTCTAAATCTGGTTGCTATGACAACTACAAAAACGACACTCACTTTCATTGGGGCCTGCTGGTTCCATTTGTTTTTAAAGAAAAGGGTGTATTTTGGTCCCTGTGAGACAGGAATGATGGACAGAGTCTGAGACTAGAGGTCAGAAGACTGGTTTCTATTCTCAGCTTCCAGCATTGATTTGTGTGGCCGAAGCCTAGTTACTTAAAGTCTTTGGTTTTATATCCGCTATGTACAAAACTTACTTTCCTTTGATATGTACCCTTCATAAGTGGTAGGTGTTAATTGAGGAATTTGCCATGAAAACCCTTGAGATTCTCCCATTCTGGTACTGCCCAACCTAATTTCCCTGCGCAGGTAATTCTTCTGCATTACACAATCAAGTGTACTCCGTGTAGCCAATACCATTGGAATGCTGTGTTCTTGGCATGCCTTTGTGTCCAGACGCCTGAGGAACTGCAGATTCAGCAGCTTCAAAACTTCAAGAAATTGTTTGGATTCAGATGTACTTCAATGATAAGAAACCCATTTATAACCCATTTGCAGGCAGGGCCTGGGGAAGCAGGTTTCTCTAAACACTTTGCATAAAATTAGATAAGATGAAGAGAGTTTAGACAAAGCTCAGGCTGGTTCCATTTCAAATCTCAGATCCCGTGGACATGTGAAAGAACACCTGGGATGATGTGTTTCTGGCATAGACCAGGCAATTTCACCTGCCACACGACTGTGCCTAATGAATGTTTTCTTCTCACGTTGAATGGATCTTCTGCCACATCTAAACACACGGTGTGATTGTTAATTGTTCTGTTACCATAAAGTTCTGAGACAAAACTTCCCATGTCAAAATAAATCAGTCTGCTAAGAATTTTTTGGTTCATCTGGAAACCTTGGGACTGACTGCCTATATTTCCAGGACTATTTAAAAATATTTTAAAAGGTCTGTCAAAAAATGGGAATATATGAAGAATCAGCATGATAACTAGTTTGAACAGGTTGCTCATGAAGCAAACCACAGAATGTATCAGAGTTAATCAAAATGTAAGTCCTCAGAACTCTTTATGATACTTGAGACTAACATTGGCTTCACTTTAAATCACAGACTTTCGAGTCAGGCAGTCCTAGGTACACATCTTCTATTTGCCTTTTACTAGTTGTGAGATTTTTGGCAAATGACTTAACCTCTCCGAACCTCAGTTTTCTCATCTGTGAAATGGAACTGTCTGCTTCCCAGGGTTATGGGGGTTAAAGAATGAAACCGTGAAGAATGTAACTAGCCTTCAACATCAGACACTCCCAAGGTTCTTTCCTTTCTGTTTAGAAGTCACCTCTGTGGAAAAAGAAGGCAGATCCTACACAGGTGATGGGATTTTATGCTCAACCTGGACAGCTTTCAATCCCTTCTTCTTATTTGTGTGCAAGTAATAAAATAAAAAGAGCTTGAGTTCCAGAATCAACACAGAACCCCACAAAGCCCAGACTGAGCCATTTTGTTTCATTCTTTGTGTTCTTTCTTTCTGCTCATTAAAGGGAACATCTGGCCGGGCGCGGTGGCTCAAGCCTGTAATCCCAGCACTTCGAGAGGCCGAGACGGGCGGATCACGAGGTCAGGAGATCGAGACCATCCTGGCAAACACGGTGAAACCCCGTCTCTACTAAAAAAATACAAAAAACTAGCTGGGCATGGTGGCGGGCGCCTGTAGTCCCAGCTATTCGGGAGGCTGAGGCAGGAGAATGGCGGGAACCCGGGAGGCGGAGCTTGCAGTGAGCTGAGATCCAGCCACTGCACTCCAACCTGGGCGACAGAGCAAGACTCGTCTCAAAAAAAAAAAAAAAAAAAAAAAGGGAACATCATCTAGCAGACACTTAAAGAAAATGTAAGGCAACCATGGCTAGTGTGGGGACACAGGACTCTGTAAAGGTGGAGGAAAGATTCCAGGGGTGCTGTTAGCCTAGTTCTGCCCCTTCAGTAAAACAGTGTCAACAACCCTTGCATTCCTGCAGCTTCAGGACAGCATCCCATGCTCAAAAGTTTCCCTGGACTTCCTGTCCTCCCAAGCAAGTTGCAGCTTTTGTCTTTGCTCATCAACGTTAGCGAGTGTAAAGCCTAAGGAAGGTAGCATGTTAGCTGCCTTTGCTTTCTTTCTCCATCCCTTGGTATCCTGAGGAGCATAAGGATTTAAGAGTTGCTGGGCGCGGTGGCTCATGCCTGTAATCTCAGCACTTTGGGAGGCTGTGGCAGGTGGATCACCTGAGGTCAGGGGTTTGAGACCAGCCAGGCCAACATGGCAAAACCCCATCTCTACTAAAAATACAAAAATTAGTTGGGTGTGGTGGCGAGCGGCCATAATTCCAGCTACTCAGGAGGCTGAGGCAGGAGAATCACTTGAACCCGGGAGGCAGAGGTTGCAGTGAGCTGAGATCGTGCCACTGAACTCCAGCCTGGTGACAGAGCAAGACTCCGTCTCCAAGGGGGAAAAAAAAAAGTCAACGAACACAGTTCTGGGAGCTCCATGACACTGATTTTAAGTAGAGGAGCTCATTGTAGCCTACTCCAAGCACAGCGTTTTATTTCCAAATATTGTTCTTCCAGATCTAGAAGCCACACTTTCTATATTTTAAGCTACATGTCACACTTCTACAACGAACATTAATTTTGCTGAGGAAAATATACAAATGCATGGCAATGACATAATAAAGCCGCTTCTGGGGGAAGAGAACACAATGCATCTGCTGATCTCCTGCCACCTCACCCTTCTCCTGCTCAGTGCGGCTCAAAGCAATGCACACATGTCAAAGACCACAGAGGAAGCTGCGGACTTCTTTTCCCAACATTTCTTTCAGAACCCTGGCAAAGATCTCACATGTCAGTGTGTAGAGGTATGACAGATAAAGATTTGTGAGTGCATGTGTGAGAGAGAAAGAATATGTACACTCAATGAAGATGCCGTTGTACATATGACCTTGGAGTCTGTGTGAGGGCAACACACCCTCAGCCCTCCAGGTCAGCCTCCGGTCCTCCCACATGAATGCTATCCCTTGATTCCTACCAGGGTCATCTGACACTGGCCTCAAGCCAGCTCCTCCTAGGAGTCTTTTTGGCTCTCATGGTCATCAAACAGCTGTTCTTTGAACACGTTCTAAAGTTCCTCTGCAGACTGGCCACCCACACCTCTCTCTTCACCTCCACATGAGGAATAGCAGTTTAATCACGCATAAGTTAATATTTTTCTGAATCTGTGTTCCTTAGACTCCAGGATGCTTTGCAGTGTGTATCAATGCAAAGGGCATCATCACCATCACTCTTGGCTGGAGGTGGAGTAGGGGTTGGGGTAAAAGATGTAGGGCTCCTGTAGCCAGGGAGAAGCCTGATGAATTGTCATTCCTCCTGATAAGGGCACGTAGATCAAAGCTATGCTGGCAATAGGAGGGAATAAGACACCTAAGCTCATAAAGAGAAAGCAGTCCCACCTATCCTGTAATTAAAGAATAGCAAATTAATACAACAGGATGTGCATCTCTCACACTTACTACCTGGGTGGCTTGAATGAGCCTGGTAACCCTCCAGAGCCTAGTTTGTCAACACGGGAAAAAAAGAACATAAAACCAGGCATACAGACCTGTCCAGAGAATTGTTCATGTAAAACCTGGCATATCATGGAGGAAATGGTGTTGTAATGTCCCTGGTCATGGGGTACATCATCTGCTACAATTCTTTTTTTTTTTTTTTTTTTTTTTGAGACAGGGTCTCATTCTGTCACCCAGGCTGGAGTGCAGTGGCAGGACAGGATCACGGCTCACTGCAACCTCCACTTCCTAGGCTCAAGCTATCCTCCTTCCTTAGCCTCCTGAGTATCTAGGATTACAGGTGCATGCCAGCATGCCTGGCTTTTTTTTTTTTTTGAGATGGAGTTTCGCTCTGTCACCCAGGCTAGAGTGCAGTGGCGCGATCTCACTCACTACAGCCTCTGCCTCCTGGGTTCAAGCAATTCTGCCTCAGCCTCCCAAGTAGCTGGGACTACAGGCACATGCTGCCATGCCCTACTAATTTTTGTATTTTTAGTAGAGACGGGGTTTCACCATGTTGGCCAGGATGGTCTTGATCTCCTGAACTCGTGATCCGCCCACCTCAGCCTCCCCAAATGCTGGGATTACAGGTGTGAGCCACCACAGCTGGCCTGTATTTTTTTGTAGAGATAGGGTTTGGCAATGTTGCTGAGGCTGATCTCAAACTCCAGGGCTCTAGTGATCCACCCACCTCTGCCTCCCAAAGTGTCAGGATTACAGGCGTAAGCCACCACACCTGGCTTTGCAATTTTTAAAAACTTAATAAAACTGAAAGTTGGCCAAATTGAGGGCAAACAAGTAAAATAATAATTATGTGCACTGTTATAGAATATGTAATCCTTTAAGGGCATTGGGTCATACATGCTCAGAATTCCCTAAATATGATCCATATAATTTGTTACATTAATTATATTGATTATATTCTGATGAATTTGTGATAAGAAAACAATTTTTAAATGCCCTATGTGTCATGATTATAAAATTATAAAAATTAAGACAGTGCCTGGTTATATGACTAAGATCAAAGTGTAAGAATGGGAAGTCTAGTCACAAAGCCCACATATATGCAGTTACCCGAAAAATTGGCAGTGCCACACAGAAGAAGAAATGGTCTTTTTGGTTGATGCTAAGCCAAGTGATAGGCCAACTGGATATCCATTAGAAAAGATGCTTCTGACCCCAACTTCACACTAAACACAAAAATCGATGACAGATGGAGTGCAGATCTAAATGCAAATGACCGAACAATAAATCTTGTAGAAGAAAATATAGGAGAACATATTCGTGACCATGGAGTAGGCACAGATTTCTTAAGCAAGATCCATAAGATGTTAATTATAAAGGAAAAATTGATAAATTAGAACCACATTAAAATCAGGAACTTCTGTATATCAAGACACCATTTGGATTGAGAAGAAAACTCAACGAATGAAATTTTTGAAAAATATGTATCTGAAAAAAAACTTTTATCCAGAATATATAAAGAACTACAAATCATCAAGAAAAAGGGAAGACTACCCACTGTGCACATGGCAAAAGACTGGAGCAGGCACTTCATGAAAAAGGACACTCCGAAGAACAAATAGACATATGAAAATATGCTCAACAAGGCTGGGGAGAAATAGGAACACTTTTACACTGTTGGTGGGAGTGTAAATTTGTTCAGCCATTGTGGAAGACAGTGTGATGATTCCTGAAGGATCTAGAACCAGAAATACCATTTGACCCAGCAATCCCATTACTGGGTATACACCCAAAGGATCATAAATCATTCTATGATAAAGACAAAAGCACATGTATGTTTACTGGAGCACTATTTACAATAGCAAGGACTTGGAACCAACCCAAATGCCCATCAATGATAGAATGGATAAAGAAAATGTGGCACATACACGCCATGCAATACTACGCAACCATAAAAAAGAATGAGTTCATGTTCTTTGCTGGGACATGGATGAAGCTGGAAGCCATTGTTCTCAGCAATCTAACACAGGAACAGAAAACCAAACACTGCATGTTCTCACTCGTAAGTGGGATTTGAACAATGAGAACACATGGACACAGGGAGGGGAACATCACACACTGGGGCCTGTCAGCAGGTGGGAGGCAAGGGGAGGGAGAGCGTTAGGACAAACACCTAATGCATGCAGGGCTTAAAACCTAGATGATGGGTTAATAGGTGTAGCAAACCACCATGGCACATGTATACCTATGTAACAAACCTGCACGTTCTGCATGTGTATCCCAGAACTTAAAGTGAAAAAAATATATATATATGCCCACGAGGCAACAGACAAATGTGCTTAAGACCACAGGAAGATATCACCACGCAGTCATTAGAATGGCTAAAGTGCCAACGATGAAAAGTATGGACGTGGAACCAATGAAAACTTCTTACACTGCTGAACACGCTATATGCCTGTGGCCCAGGGTTTAGAGCCAATAGAATCAGACAAGTGTGTTCATAAAAGACGTGTAAAAATGTTCATAGTGGCACTATTTGTATAGACCCAAACTGGAAACTACCTAAATGCCCATCCACAGTAGAATGGATTAAAAAATTGTAGTGTATATTCACACATCGAATGCTATGCAGCTCTGATAATGAATGAGCTACAATGACATGCAACAACACAGACGAATGCCACACACAACAGTGAGGAAAGGCAACCAGACATAGCAGGCAAAGGTCATCTGCTTTAGAAGTCAGTAGTTACTCTCAGGCAGGGGAAAGGAGATGTCAGGGGATCCTCTGATTATGTGTTTGGTGATGCTGTGTTTCTTCTGGTTGCAAGATGTGTTCAGTTTGTGAAAACTCCTTGAGCCATATCCTTATGATTTGTAGCATTTGTGAATCTTTATGGTTTGTGTCCTTTTCTGGGTGTACGTTATGCCTCAATAAAAAGTTACCCCCCAAATTACAATACATATGGAGACACACACACACATATATATACACACACACACAAACACATCCAAGCTCGCTAACACCAGATTGGAGAAGCAGTCTCAATGTCTCAGTCCTACCCTGTAACTCCTGCAGTCCTTCCAGCTGCTAACCCACAGAATACTTCATTTTCGACGCATTCTGCCCCAATGGATCTTGCATCTGAATTTCCTTATTGTCTTATCAAATGAAAGATATATCAAACCTTATCATTAGAGTTTGTTCCCCATCAAATCCACTGCTCCATTCCAGGTCTGAGCTTAAGACGCTGATTGGCGGGATTGCCAGCTGAGCAGATCTCAGACACTCCTGCTCCTCGTTTGGTTGAATCAGTAGGTCATGAATAGTTATTGACACCAACTGAGCTCAAAATCATTGCCGTCATTACCAGTCCACGGAATCCAAAGAGACAGAGTCATCCACATTTCCTGCTGTGATTGGTGAGGCATTAGAAAGGATAGATTTCCACAGGGCGAGGCTGTGGAAATGACTTGAAAACTCTCAGTGGCTAACTGATAAAAAGGTATGCCTTCCTTGCACCACAGGCTCTGCTCGTCTTCACGATCCAAGAACTCAGGTGGCCCAGGTTTCCCTGTTTCCATCATCAAGATGGGAAAGCAGCAGGTGCTGGTTCTTAAAGCTTCTATCCAGAACACTCATATCTCATTGGCAAAGACAAGCCCGACATTCTCCTCAAGGATGTGCCATCCTCCATGGGAGGGGCACTGCATACTGTGGATTCCGGTGCCTCCCACCGCAGGGGCAGCTAGGGGGTATCAGCAACACAGGACGCTGATAAAATCACATTGATTTTCTTCCCAGGTGTGGTTTGGAGAGAGGAGCACTTTGGGTAATGAGGGAAAGGAGGCACAGCCAGCCAGTCAGCAGGATCAACCCTGGTCTTCAGTGGGTGATATTCCATCCAGTCAATTTTATATATATATACACATATACACATACATACATATATAAACTCTTATTAAGGAACAAAATTTGGGCTGGGCATGGCTCATGCCTGTAATCCCAACACTTTGAGAAGTTGAGGTAGGAGGATCACTTGAGCCCAGGACTTTGAGACCAGTCTGGGCAACAAAGAGAGACCCTATCTCTAAAAAAAATTAAAAATGATAAAAACAGCCGGCCATGGTGGCACACACCTGTAGTCCTAGCTACTCAGAGGCTGAGGTGGGTGGATAGCTTGGACCTGAGAGTTGGAGGCTGCAGTGAGCCATGATTATACTTACTGCACTCCAGCCTGGGTGAAAAAGCAAAACCCTGTCTCAAAAACATATTCAAAAAAAAGGAAAGTTATGTAATGATATTTGCTATCACTGCTAAAACCTGGTAAGACTTTCTTCAGGATCATCTTGACAGGCATAGGGACTACTGCAATGGGATTTTGCAGTCTGGGAGAGAGATTGGGCTCAACTCTGAATACAACCTGGACAAGTGGGAATTTCTAGCCCAGGAGCATGGTGGGGGTCAGTTGATGGAAAATTACCAGGAAGAAACATCAAGGGTAAGGGGAATTCTGGCTAAGCCGACCTAATGGGATTCTTACTGAAGACAGGCCAAGGTGATCAGACTGTATCTGTGGAATGGTGGAGGTGGAAGATCTTGATCAGACATAGACGAGATATTGAGGATGAGGAGTTCCTGCTAAACTGACTTGGCCGGGATCTTGCTAAACTGAACTTTACAAGGAAGTGCACAGATGGGCCAAGGAGAAGGTTCAGGAGCCTGACTAAAGTTTAATCAAAAAAGAATCTTTGTCATTCTGCAAGCTCAGAGGGGCTCCTGGGTGATCAATAATAATTTAGCTCCATTTTCTTTTGTTTGTCCAATGTTGTACTTTAAAGAACACCTAAAGAAAAAATAAAATACAATCAAAATTTGGAGAAATAATTTCTCCATAAAGATGTGAGGGGCTCTGTATTTATTTAACTTAAAGATAAGGAATAGAGTCAACAGCCATTAAGTAAGTTAATACATAAACACATTTCCTCATTCCTCTTAGAGATGAGACAAGAAGCAATTATTTATTTAATAGCAGAGCCATCTTAGGCTAAACACTAGGAAGAGCTGACTTTGCATTTTGTTCTCTAGGGAGATTGTGAGGTGTTAATACGCCCCTGAACGTAGTATCATTGAATTAATTTGGGGATTCCCCCCACCCCTCCCATCACATTTAGAAACATTTATTGAGGCTTTGCTCATTATATAGTAAAGTTAACCTCCTCTTTATAAGAGAAGTGTACTGAACATATGCATAGTATTTGCAGTTCTATAAAGTTTAAAAGAAAACAAAATAAAAATGAAGTTTATACCGCAGGTGACGGGGGCTCAATATAAGTTGTTAATTTTATTGGGTGAATTATTTTACCATAAAAGTAAGTTTCAGCATTTTCTAGAAACCCTCATTTTGTCTGAGGATCTGACAGAGCTGCTCTCCATACTTACACGGCTCAGCTGGCAAAGGGAGGACAAAATGATTGTAAATAGCTTTGCTTTTCCTCACTCAAAGCCTTTTTAGGCTTTGAAGCCTCTAATGAAGGGAGAAGACACTGGCTCCACACTCCAGGTACAGAGCTGTTTGTGATAAGATGAAAAGGATGTTTTTCTTACCAGATATCATTCTCTTCAAAAGTCGTGTTTCCTACACAAAGCGATTGCATGCCAAATGTGCCATTTATCTCTTCAGAGCACAGTGACTGGCTTCTTAGCTCCTGATATAATGGTTAGCTCTGGATTTTTTTCGGTATTTTCTGTATCTCCGTTTTCCTCTCAACTGTAATATTCCTGCATCAGAAGACGAACTCAGAAGTTGTGGTTCTACGAATGAAATTAGTTTCCACTGTGAATTTTATTTTCTTATCAAATCGTACTAAAATAACTATTCACAACAGTGTTTCACCACATTGTTCTCAAATTTGGTGAAATTTCAATTCATTCTTCCCGTTGATTTAAAACATAAGGTATATTGGATGCCTAATTATTGCTGCAATTATGTTCTGAAATACGTAATATAATATTGACCAACCGTATTCTCTATGGTGGTAAAACATAGAGAATGCACACTGACCATTTTAATCCTTCCAAGGTGTACTATCAAGCTGTGGTTATCTTTGACAGATGACACCATCCTACGGCAGGAGACCATCTCCCCGGTTCACACCAGGACTCCAGAAGGGATACCCCAGGGTATCCTACTGTGGAGAACATAACTGGATGCTAAAGAAGAGGTCTGCATTAACTGACTGCCCAGCAGCTCCTTCCCCAGCTGAGCTCATTGCCATCTAATCCATTGCAAATATACAGGAGCGTGCCTTGGCTGTCTCTTTTGAAGTGGAGAAGCTTGACATTTGGATACGATCGGTTGCAGAAGTTAAGAACTAAGTTTCACTTCTTTATTTAACCTGAAAGTTCTCTTAATTCCCTGCATCATTGTGCCAATAATTCGGCCTTCTGTGACTTTGCTGGATGAAGAAGACATCTGGATTTGATTTTAGAGAAAGAAAAAGCCAAGACAATAAATAAGTGTGTTTGTAAATGTAACTTTTAGGTCCGTTACATGGTTTTGTCCTGTTTCTTCCCATCCCACTCCCAATTCCCCTTCCTGTTAAAACCTCAAGTCAAATCACAAACCTATCTGGCTGCTTTCAAATGTAAAAGAAGACTTTACATCAAAAATACAGACTTCTCTAATGGTCCAAACTACAACTTTAAAACTTAAATCGTTCCTATGGATGCAAATACTTAAGAAATCGGTCGTAAAATAATCTCTCTTTAAAATATAAACCCTAGCATTTTATAATGACAACAAACCATGTTTGTCATGGGCAAAAGCACTGTTTCCAAGTCTCTCATCTCACAAGAATGAGAGCCTCACTGGTCTCCCCCCAGCACCTAGAGCAGAAACTGGCAAAGAGCTGGCCCTCCTTCAATATCTGCATGATGAATAACTCTCCATGGAAACCAGTGCCACTATGGTCAGTGACAACATGCTGTAACTTACTCCGAAGACAGCAGGGGCGGGGGTGACACCGGGAGCTCAGGCAGTTTGCACTAGGCTCTCTCTGGGTCTTTGTTCATGCCCCTTCCCCTCCCTCCTCCTCTGTCACTGGCCTCTCCATATGACGTCGCTCCTTTTCTTCCCCTCCTCATCATGGCCTTTGTGCCTTTTCTTCTCCTTCCCCTTAATTTCCACGTTCTCCCTTTGAGCTTTCTCTTCCCTCCCTCTCATTTTCCATTGTTCTTCTCCCCTTTCCACCTTCTCCTTCATTTAGTAAAAACATGGATCTGACGTGTATTTTAAATTCACATTTTAATATCCTATCAGCCTCCATTCCTCATTTTTCTCGTGGAGCATATGAATTGTATAGGTGTTTACCTGCCAACAACTACTTTTTGCTTGTTTGTGGCAAAAAAAAAAAAAACACAAAAACCTGCCACGATGACAAGTGCCTCTTGCCAAGTCGGGTGTGCAGGTGCGGAGTCACACCCAGCTGCCCTCAAGGTCCACACATGGCCCAGTCATCTGGCAGCTTTCTGTCTATCCCAAGCATCCTAGTGCCTGCGATAAGGGGAATAAGTAACCCTATTGCCACCACTCCCAGCTTCTGAAGAACACAGAACACAGAGCTCAAGGGAAAGGAGAATTCTTTTGCAGACAAAAGATAATTTTGTACTTTTAATCTGGATCCCTGAGGTCATGTCCTCCCCCCAATGACCATCCCCCATCTTTACTGAAGTACAATTGATTAATACAAATTGTATATCTTTTCGGTGGACAATGTGATGTTTTGGCCTGTGAGTACACTGTGATATGATCACTCTAATCAAGTTCATCAGCATATCCATCGCCTCACATAGTTGCCTTTTTTTTTTTTGCCTGTGTATGGTGAGAACATTTAAGATCTACTCGCTTAGCAATTTTCAAGCATACAATGCAGTGTTGTGCCCTTAGTTAAAAGACTCGGCGGCTTTGTGAGGTCTGAATCCTATTGATTATCCAGTGCCTGCCTTTTCTCCCTTCCAGTTTTTGTTCAGTTAATGTTGGTGCCACATACATTAAATTGAGTATGTGGACAGCAGAGTGTAGTTCCTGAATGAAGAGAAGAAAGAGAATATGAATATCTATGATTTATTTCTTAACGGGAATAAGTGTGAGGTTTATTTCTGATACTGTCTATAGGACAGTCAATACCTGTTTTTATCAAATATCTGCCTCCTTAATTAAGAGCAATAGCTGACAAAACTTAATCAGCAACGTCAACATGACCCTGTCACGTTGCCCTGCTCTGACTTCAAAGAAAATATAGATAATGTTAAAGGATTAGAAAAGAATAACAGGAAGTCCAGCATGCCTACTTTAAAACACTGAGTTTTCATGTTCTCCAGATATAAGTTATATATAACTTTTTATTATATAACATATAATCTGAGAAAAACCTTCTTTCTTCTTGCTAATATCATACACATTTGTACTGTTTCTTTTAAAAACTTGTAGAAAACTTGGAGGGGAAAGCATTTCTAGCCTGTCCTGTTGGTCAGTGGATTAATTTGCTTCCAGTAAGTGCCTCTGTACTGTCATTCAGCCTATCCCTTCTCTGGCATGAAGCTTTGCCTTCCTGGATGCTCAGGACATGTGATTTGAGGATAAGTTTACCTGGGCTTTTCAGGTGTCTTTGTTTCCTTCTGTTCATTCCAAAGCTTTTGCTAGGAACAGGGAAGCTGACATATCAGCAGGCGAGGATCCTTCAATAGTGTGGAGGGTGAGGGAAGGTTGAATAGCTAGAAAATACAAAGGGAAGAAAATAACATACTTTGCCATTTCTATAACCTTAATACAGTTTTAATAAAATTTTTCTTTGGAGGCTACAAATTCATTTCTTTAAATAAGAAGCTTTGTTGAGCAAAAATATTCTTACAATTGCCATTAAGGGCACCATTTTGTTCAAGATGAATCCTTTAAACATTTTCTTTATCATAATTAAGCCCAATATACCAAATGCCAAAGATTAGCTATCAGCTTAGTATGAGCCAAGAAGCTAAAGAATAGCTGTATATTCAGTAAGCCCCAAAGAGTTTGTTTCTGTTTTGTTTTGATGCTAAGGAAAGGCAGGTGGCTCAAACCCAGGGCAGTGTCTTTGTCTCTGCAGGATAAGCCTATTTAACTCAGCTTAGTTCATATCTTCAGATGCAATCCTTGCCAGACCAGCGACCTCGGGGAACCCTAAAGCCAGACAGACCACCTGCAGAGGAGAGCAGAGGATCAGAGGAAGGTCACAGGTGGCATGAGTGGTGGGCTCTGACAGGAACAAGCCCCATTAATGGGCTGTTATGTAAAGAAAGCTGGTCACCTGGCCTCCCACCCCTGGCCAGGAAAACTTGGACTGCAGTTTCAATCCCATTGCATGGCATTTAGATATTTGTCTGCTGTGCTATCTGTGGGGTTCTTGAACTTGTGACTTTTAAAGACAATACAAGGATAGACTGGTAATGACTGACATTTAGACGAATGAAAATTACCCAAAAGTTTACTAAGCAATAAACTTCAGTCTAACTAGATACCCAATAAACTGTACACAATATGCAAATGCGGAACTGACTGAGAACATTAATTATTTTCCTGTGGTCCAATTATGAAAGGAAAAGAAGCTTTTTTCCTTTTCTCTTACCAAATGCAAAGTGGTTATTGGGAGGAAAAATGGTGGGATTCTTGCAAGCGAAGCAGTAAAAAGAAGGGGTAGGTAAAGGAGAGTGGATGGACCTGCTCAGAGAAGGATTCACTGGCCTGAGGAGTGGTAGTGATGGGGGTTCTCCTGGGCTGGAGACCTGGACTCCCAGCTAGCACCCCACTTGTGGGTCACCTATGAAGGTAGCTTGTGGTGACTTGAAGGCTTATCTCTAGGAGCTGTGACCTTTGAGGCTGCATCAAAGACCCAAATTATCAAATTAGTCACAAGAGAGTAGATGCTGTGAAGAGCAGGTTGTCTACCGTCAGGTGGGCTATGGAAAAGTCAGCAAACATGGCTGATGGGCCAAATCCGGTCAGCCTCCTGTTTGTGTAAATAAATTTTATTGGCACATAGCCACACCCATTTGTACACTTATGATCTATGGCTGTTTTCATACTTCAGAAACAGAGTTGAGTAGTTGTGACACAGACCCTATACATAGTCTGCAAAGCCCAGATTATTTACTAGCTGACTCTACTGAAAAAAATGCTCTGACCTCGGGACAGTTAGCGTGGACTGTGGGCTGAAAGGAGATCGCACCCGCTGTTCTCCTCTTAGCCTGGAGTCAGGAGATCCTTTCCAAATTTTTTGGATCCCTTGAGCCCTCCAGGATACTCCAGTGATCCGAGGCCAATGAACGATGACTCATCTCCTCATCTTCCCAATTCTCACCAGCTTAGTTCCAGACTTAAGTATGGATGCTATTTTATATTTATATTACAAGCACTGTAACACAAATGTATACCTCCTAGGTGCGACATTGGTTTGCTGTAACAAATTGCCACAAAATTAGTGACTTAAAACAACACAAGTTGATTATCTTACATTTTGCAGGTCAGAAGTCCAAAATCACTCTGTGTGAACTAGAAATCAAACACTCAGCTGGGCTTTGCTCCTTTGGAGGCTCCGAGGGGAGATTCAGGTCCTTACCTTTTAGAAGCCTCCTCTAGTCCTCAGCTTGTGGCCCCATCCTCCATCTCCAAAGCCATCACGATAGCATCTTCTCTCCTCTCTGACCTCTGCTTCCATTGTCACACCCTCTTAGACTCTGATCCCCATGCGTCTCTCTTATCAGGATTCTTGTGATTACGTTCAACCCACCTGGATAATCTCTCTGTCTTAGATCTTTAATGTAATCATACCTGCAAAGCCCCTTTTGTCATGTAAAGTCACATTCCCAGGTGCTAGGGATTAGAACGTGGAAGTCTTTGAGGGGCTTCATTCAGCCAGTCACACATAGAGAACTTTGAGGCTTTGATACTAACTTTGGCTTCATAAAGAATTGCTGAGAAGCCATGGATGTCTAGGGGGAATGGGACTATTCTGGTCCTGTCTAGAGTCTCTACTTTCTATTCACTCTCAACTCTCATTCAGGAAAGGGATGGATGGGAAACAGCACAGGCAGTCACTGGTTCATAGTTCTCATCAGCACTGCCTACCAGGTGAGAATGGCCAGGGACCCAGGCATGGCAATGGAGTGGGCACTTGGACAACCTTATTTAGTAAACTTGGAGGACTCCTCTTGTCCTCTACAGCCCTGACTCATATTTCCACTCCCTGGGAGGGGCTTCCTTATCCACATCATGTTCCCCCATGACCATACCTTAGATGGACATTGGGGAGAATGCCCTTTCTAGGGGAAGCAGGTGTGGGTTTTGCAGTGCAGTACTTGTTGCAGGTTTAGGGATCAGGACACTGCCGTGAGGGGTCAAATACTCAGAGGTTATTTGTGACCAGATTCCAACTAGCTTTACAGTTTTCCTTAAAAAAAAAAAAAAAAAAAAGCTTCTGATTTGTTGTGACTCTATTTGGAGGTAAGTTCTTTAAAGGGTAGTTATGTCAAAATGAGGTTGGATGAGTGGGCTGTCATCCAACATGCTGGTGTCCTTACAAGAAGAGGAGATTGGCCGGGCACAGTGGCTCACGCCTGTAATCCCAGAACTTTGGGAGGCTGAGGCTGGTGGATGACCTGAGGTCAACAGTTCAAGACCAGCCTGGCCAACATGGTGAAACCCCATCTCTACAAAAATGCAAAAATTAGCTGGGCATGATGGCAGGTGCCTGTAATCCCAGCTACTCGGGAGGCTGAGGTGGGAGAATCCCTTGAACCTGGGAGGCTGAAGTTGTAGTGAGCCAAAATTACGCCATTGCACTCCAGCCTGGGCAACAGAGTGAGACTCCATTTCGAAAAAAAAAAAAGAAGAAGAAGAGGAGATTAAGACACCACCACATGCAGAGAGATGACCATGTGAGGAGGACATCAGAAGAAGATGGCCACCTACAAACAAGGAGGGAGGCCTCAGAAGAAACCAACCCTGCTGGCACCTTGCTCTCAGATTTCCAGCCTCCAGAACCATGAGAAAATAAATTTCTGTTGCTAAAGCTGCTGAATGTGTGGTGCTTTATAGTGGCAGCCTGAGCAGACTAACACAGATTCTAAGCAATGGGAGCTCTGTCAGGTGTGTGCGTTGGGGGAGACATTAGAGAATTGTTAGTAGCTGACACTCACAGCGGCTGCGGGCACTGGCCCAGGAAAGGGCTTCTGGGCAGCCACGAAAACAGCATCTACCCCAGCGGCCAAGTCCCCAGTCACAAAAAGGCAGTGCAGATGCTGGAGGATCAAACCAAATAAGAGCTTTTGACTGCTCTAAGCTATGAAACACAAAAATTGGGACACCACCAGGACCTTTTGAAGTTGGAGCTTGAAGTCTCTTTGTAGGCAGAATATGTTTTGCCTTAAAAATAGCACCCAATGATAACCCTTATCAACACCCATTCTGCAGATAACAGGCCTCCCTCAGGGACCATATAGGTGCCATTCTCTCCCCCTAAAGTCAACTGTAGCCTCAAAGAGCCATTGAATTCATAAAGCAGCATGGAGATACAGGTCACGTTTTCTCCTCTCTAAACCTAGAAGCTTGTAAGGCTACATGCTCTCTAGACACAAAATACCGTATTTCCTTTGCATCTTAATCCACTCAACTCTGGTTGCAGTCATCTTCTTATTATTCACTCCATACCAGATAGATGAATTTCCATGATTTTCTAGTTTCCATTCTGGTTCTCCTGTTCCTGGTAGGGATAACAGAGAACACTATCTTTCTCTTTCTTCAAAGATTCTGTCCCGTGAGAATGTTCCTCTCCAGTGATCTAGTATAAACTGCACCATCCAGCTCTACTCACGGTTTCGCTGACCACAGATTATTTGTGACATAGATTCTTATTTCTCATTTCTCCTGTGATGTTATACCCTGTGTCAAGCACAGAAGAAATAATGGAAACTACATTCACCTTTATTTTCCAAGCTTGATAGAACTATAGTGATGTATAGCAGTTGGCATCAAAAGATGAAGGCACAGTGAGACATTTGGTTTAGTAATCAAAGAGGTGAATGAAATAAGATGGAACACCAAGTTTGAGACTAATATTTACACAGTGGTATAACCCAATGGTGAGTTGGATATGTTTTTTTAAAAGCCTACACATTTTCTTCTGCATAGGACATCAGACAATGAAATACAAACATGTAGAGTTTTTTGTTGTTGTTGTTGTTGTTGTTGCTACAATCAAAGCTAGAAAGGTTTAGAGTGTTTTCTTAGTAAACAGTCTTCATATGGTTAGGAAGAGGTCTTCAGGCAAATGTACCATTTCTCTATAGGAGAAATTTCTCTTTCTTCTAACAACTGCTGAATTTAGTTTTCAGATATTAAAGTGTGGAAACCAAATGGACGTCCATCAAAAGGATTGAATTGGTGCAAAAATGAGTGACTTCTGGACCTCTCTTTATGGCTGCTTTGAGAACTACTGCATCTAAAACTGGACTACAATAGAAGGTATAGATCCAGCAAAGGAACATACTGGGGACTAAGAGGGGCAATTTTAAGCATGTAGGTGATCTCAAGGAGGCTGATCTCAAGTAGGCAGACCACAAAGGATCTAAAGTCACCAACAATGTTGCACAAAGATGTCAAGAGACACTTGCACGGGCTGCATGGATGATCATCCTTGCAGGTCTATGAGTGGGGTAGGGCTATCGGAGGCTCCCAGTTCAATAAAGAGAAGCAAGTACAGAGAAGAGGGCCTCTGTTATTCACAGGACCAATACTGAAATCAGTTCCAGATACGTTTGAGTAGTAATAGTTCAACAAGAGATGGATTCCATGGGAAAGAAACTTGCAAAAGACTAAGAAGAGAAGCAAGTTTATCAATATGCAATCAGGACTGTATCCCACAAATGAATGCTATAGTTCATCTCTTCTTTCAGGACTTACTGAGGATTTGCTACATGGATTCACCAGGTCAGCACTCGGCATCAATGCAGCAGTATCCCTTCAGCAGTATCCCTGAAGCTAACGTTTCAGTGGGAGAGCAGGTGGTGACCCTTCTGTAAAGCAGGTGAGGGGCTGAAGAACGGAGAGGAAGGGGGTGGAGTTTTCCATAGTGTGTTCATGGAAGGCTTTGCTGAGTGATACAGTGAAAGGAAATGAGTTATGCAAAGATCTTGGGGTGAGACGGGAGGAAGAGGGAATATTCCAGGCAAAGAGACTGTGACAGTTAAATTTTGGCGTCCACTTAACTGAATTAAGGAATGCCTAAAAGCTGGGCAAGTATTGCTTTTGGGTGCATATGTGGGGGCGTTTCCAGAGGAGACTGGCATGTGAGTTGGTGGACTGAGTGGGGAAGGGCCACCCTCAATGCAGGTGGGCACCATCCAATCAGCTGGAGGCCCGATAGAAGAAAAAGGCAGAGGAAAGGTGAATTCACTGTCTCTCCTGGAGCTGGGACACCCTTCTTCTCCTGCCCTTGGCAATTAGAATCATAGGCTCTCTGGCCTGTGGACTCCAGGACTTGCACCAGTGACCTCCTTGGATTCTCAGGCCTTTGGCCTCAGACCGGGAGTTACACCATTGACTTCCATGGTCCTCAGGCCTTTGGACTGAACTTCTCTAGTTCTTCAGCTTGCGTATGGCTTATTTTGAGACTTCTCTACTTCCATAATCTCATGAGGCCCTTCCTTTAATAAATCCCAACTGTCTGTTTATCTATCTAGCTAATCATCATCTATTTTCATTGTATTGATTCTTTCTGGAGGACACGGACTAATATAAAGAGTAAGTGCAAAAATCCTGACTTGACAGTCAGAGTTGCAAGTTCCAGCAACAAGAACATTGGTGAATCTGGGACAGGGGTATTGAAGGAGATGATGTCAAAGAGACAGACAGTGGCTGGACATGTGTGGCTCTGTAAGGGCCTCCCACCCTTCATGTGATGGAATTCCACCCTTCAGTGTGGGTTTTGTAAAGGGAAGTGATGCCATTTGATTTCTCTATTAAGAAGGTGGCTACAGCTGCTAATAAAATCCATTCTGAGATCACCAAGTGTAAAACCCCGTGCATTTCATGAAGCATTTTACTTGATGCTCACGGCAACCCCATAGGAGCTCACTTATTATATTCTTGCCTGGAGTCACACAGACAGAAAATGACTGAATTTGGAGTCAAACCAAGACTTGTAGCAGTAGAATAGCCACAGTACAGCATTGCATCACAAGGGAGTATGGGTGAAAGGGCGAGAGTAACTCAGCACAGAGACAATTAGAAAGAAGTGAGGTCCAAGGGTTGGTCTCAGCTGCCATCACCAGACAGCATTGCAATGGGGATTGGGACCTGAAACCCTGGAATGGGCTCTAGTTCCATTAGCTCGTACTAGTTTGCTGGCTGAGATAAGCCATTTAAATCAATCTGGACCTGCTGCTTCACAAATAAGGTTGCTGAACTCCAAGACCCCAAGTTACATTTTGCTCTCAATGATCCATATACTGTATAAATGAAGTATTACATTATCAAAATATTTTATATTGAATTTTATTATCGTTTATTAGGTTTTATAGAATTAAAAATTATAGGAGTAGAAAGGTCTCGATCAGCTAGCTCATTTTATTTATTTTTAGCTTTGTGGATGAAAAATAATGAAAACCACAAATAAATAAAAATAACATCTTTGCAGCCAGGCACGGTGGCTCATGTCTGTAATCCCAGCACTTTGGGAGGCTGAGGTGGGTGGATCATCTGAGGTCAGGGGTTCGAGACCACCCTGTCCAATATGGTGAAACCCCATCTCTACTAGGAACACAAAAATTAGCTGAGCATGGTGGCACACGTCTGTAGTCCCAGCTACTTGGGAGGCTGAAGCAGGAGAATCTCTTGAACCCGGGAGACAGAGGTTGCAGTGAGCTGAGATCGTGCCATTGCACTCCAGCCTGGGTGACAGAGTGAGACTCCGTCTCAAAAAAAAAAAAAAAAAAAAAATTGCAAATATGTATTAATATACATTGCATACACAGACATGTTTCATGTACAGACACACTTGTACACCCATACATGCACTCCCCCAGCCACCAATACTTCTGTGTCATAAACTCCACTCCAGTGTGACTGGTGCTTCCTGGAGCTCCACCAAAGAGTTCCTGCCACAGCAACCCCTGATTTTACCCTTCGGAGACAATCACTGTCTAAATAGGTTGGCTCTATCTCTTGTGGACACTGACCATGTTTTACAGGCTTCTCAGCATCTTCGAACACCCTTGGGTATGTCTGGGGAATTTCTAGCCTTGCGAGTCCCACCTTCCCAAAGCAGACCCCAAAGGACTGAGAGTTGCAAATTTGACAGCTGGGTCCCAGAAGTTTCCAGGCTCCACCAAGCTGACCCTCACTCCCCAGACTCTCCTTTGGGAAGGATCAGCCTGAGGAAGGAGGCTCCACTGGAATCTACCTTTGGTGGGGGCATCTGACTCCTGGAGGTGACAGCTTGCCGTTCTAGCCACTGGAGCAGATGCAGCATGAGACGCAGGGCAGCAGCAGCTGCATCCAAGCTTGACAGCGGGGCAAACCGTAGCATCCCAGGCTTGGGGGTGGCGGGAGGGGGTGGGAGGACTGTCACTGTCAGGCCAACTCCTACAAGCAGAGAGCCTATTCTCTAGGCCTCTTAAGGATGTCGTGGACTCCCCAGTCTACTCTTTTTCGCTGAATCCACCATAATGAACTATTTTTTACTTGTAACTAATAAAACGGTGTGATCCTGACTGCCCAACGCTTGTTGAGACGTGTCTCCAGAGCCGATACACATTTAAGCAACATGTATTTTTATACTTAACAATGGAACTCAGCTGTACATCCTGGAAAGCTTAGACCCATTCTTTCTTTCTGACTGCCCCATGGTATTCGATGGTATTGTATTGGTGCCCCATACTTTGCTTAACAAGCCCCCTATTGCTTTACCTGTAAGAGATTTTTGTTATTTCACTGTTCTATACAATGTAGCCTGACACACATTGGTCTTTTTCAACTCACTCTGTGGCTTTTGTATAGATTACTAACAGTAAGATTGCTGAAAGATTATATACGCACAGTAAAATTCTTAACATATAAAAACAAATTTTATTTTCAAAGGTTATTCTAATTTATACCTGTACTAAAGATTTATGAAGACACCGATTTTTCCCCATACTCACTAATACTTGATGTTATTAGTTCTTTGAAATGCTGCCATTTTGAAAGGCAAAATTTCACCTCATTTTAATTTATATTTTAAAAATTATTAGTTATTTTGAGCATATTTTTACATAGTTACTGGCCATTTGTATTTTTCTTCTGTTTTGCCTATTTATATTTGCCCATTTTCTAGTTTTTTACTGATAGAGATCACATTATATGTCATACATAATATATAACACATATTGCAAGTAATTTATGTATATTCTGTTGCAAATATTTTCCCTAAGTCTCTCATTTATCCTTTAATTTTATTTAGGGTATTTTCTACTACACAAAAGTTCTATTTAGCACTTGCTGGAATAATTCAACTTTAGAGAATTTAACAATGTAATTAAGTAAACTAATCAATAATTTGAGTAAAAAAAAAAATCACATCAAATCCAAAGGAAAAAATAATGATTGAATTGAGACAAAAATGATCATTAAAAACTTTAAGTAAAATAAAATATTTGATTAAATGCTTTAGATAAAACTTTAAAAAAACTTCTTAAGAGGAGTTTTGAATGCTATCAGAAGTCATTATGAAAACACTACACTAAATTGTATAATCCTAAATGCATTCTGACTGAAGTTGGAAGCATGACAAAGTGTAGGGTATCTCCTTACTATAACTCAATCGTGTTTGGGAGGTTTTAGCTAATGCAATCAGATAGAATTAAGTGACTGATGTAAACTGAAAAAGAGATAAAAGCAGTATCACTCTTTGCAGATAATATGATTTTACTCCTAGAAAATGTAGGAGGTAAAACTAAAAGAAAACCTTTTAGAACTAATTTTCCTTTAAAAAAATTCACAGGAAGGTGTCATTGTGTTAAGTAGTGACTTTGAAACCCTCAACAGCTTTCCTCTATGCTAGCAGTAACTATTTAGAAATTAAAATGGTAAAAGTTTCTATTCATGACAGCTACTAAAAGTACAAATGGCCAAAAATAAATTTATCAAGGAATATACAAGAGTAGAATGTATACTTCAATATTAACATTTTATTGAAGACATAAAGACTTCAGTAAGTGGAGACATGTCATATTCCTGTATGGGAAGACTCAACATCATAAAAGCTTCTCAAATCAATGTATACGTTTTATGCAATTCTAATCAGAATTCTAATGAATTGTTTATATATTATGGTCCTGCTTTTGAAACTGGATAAATTGATTGTAAATTTCATATGGATGAATTACCTTGATAATTTCTAAGAATGTTTTGGGAAATTATATTTCAGGTATTTAAGTGTATGTTAGAGCTACTCTAGTCAAAACGATATGTTACTAGTATAGGAATAGACAAATTGATGACCAAAACAGAACATAGAGTCCATTAACCAATCCCAAAATACTTGTTTTTTTATGGTAAATGGTACTTGAACAAATAGCTAATAGCTTAGAAGAAAAAATATGCATTTATACTAAATTACAAAATAATTTTTAGCTAGATTAAAGATCTAGTGAAAAGATAAAATCCATTTAATGTAATAGTAAAATATAGGAGTTATGTTTTTGTTGTTTAGCCAAGTCGGGGAGGTAATTCTCACTAAGTCTGATAACCTGGAAGACACGCCAAAAAAACAAACAAAAGAAAAAAAAAACTCACCTGATCTCTTTGATTATATATTAACCCCACCATACTATAGGTTAGGATATAAGACCTATAAGTGGAAATAAGTAACTCATGCAAGATCACTCAACTTGGCAGACAGAGAAAATTAAGGGCTAATCAGATGGTCAGAATGTTTAAGTGGTATGAGTTACACACTTTTCTCTTTCCCAGTCATTCATAAACTTTAATGAACATTAAAAACCACCTGGAGTGCTCATTACAATTTACCTGACTCCCATTTCCAGTTTCTAATTTAATAGATCAGATTAGGGACTGAAAATTTACATTTTTAATAAGCTCACAGGTAATGTCGGTGCTGCAGAGTGTAGCCTCACTTGGAGTAATAATTTGCTATGCAACTTCCTTCAACAAAAAATCATGCCGTATATATATATAAACTTGGATGTAATCAAAGAGCATACATTTTATTCCAAGTTATTTTAGGGGTACAACCATGTTATGGGCTAGTGAAAACTTAGGCTGGAGGGGTAAACAGGTACGAAGAGTCAACTCAACATCAAACTCCATCAGGGACAGAAGTATCAGGTCAGGTTGAGGTTACATAAAAGCAACATAATTAAGATATTTTGTTTATCAAAAGAAAGTTATATTAGTGAAAATGGCAGTGCAATGATGTCCAAAAATCTCTTCTCCATAAAAGTGATGAGAAAACTGGTAAAAGTTGTCAGAATCAAATTTTTCTGAACTCTGGAAATTAACCAAGGCTTGGAGTAACATGGAGAGGGTTCATTCAAGAATAAATGGCTAAATTTCAGGAAGGCCAGTGAGCTTACGGCATTTAATAGTCTCATTCCCTGCTCTCCAGGTGCACAGCAATCTTGTAAAATAAAACTCGGCATTCCTATTGCAGGCTGGCAGAACCCCCAGAGGTAACAGAATGAAGTTGGAGATCTTACACAGCTCCACTTCCAAATAATTGCTCTTTAGAAAGAGACCTATTTCATGGTTTCCTGGAATGTTCCCACTTACAAGGCTGTCTGTATCTGACCTGACTTAGAGACTGCCCGATACAGAAAGCCTTCTCCCCAAGGAACATTTGTTGAGGACAATTAACAGGCACATATTTTAACTTTGTAGCTGCTTGAGGTGGTGAATAGCATTCGAAACAACCAATACGCTAGCCAAAAAAGCTGTAAAAAGAAAAGCTGGGGCATGAGACAGTCCTAGGAACTTAGAAAATCCTGACCTATTCCTGGGAATCTAGAAGGTCATATGTATGTCAGTATTGGCCACACGGTCCAGGCTGTGTGCATGCTGAGGAAAGACCTGAGAAGGCCGTCTGCTCTCACCTCTAGCTGACCTTGAGGCTCTGTGCAAGCAGAAAGGGAAAGCTAGGCAATATTGTCAACTGCCTGACTGAGTGTTGAAGAAGTGTTCTAACACATGAATACAGCTCCTTGGCAGAAACAGGAAGATTTATTTGTTCCAGACATTTGAGGAAACCTCTATCTAATCATTAGCTGTAGAGACTTTAGTAGCTACACACGGAAAAGAATACAGACTTTGCAGAATTAGTTTAGAAAAATCCCTAAATAAACAAAAATAACTAACAACTACAAGCAGCAATAGCTATAAACCTGGAGTGGGGAAGGTCTAATTTTTCTGGCTGTCAAATTACATTATTTTAAATGTCTAGTTTCCAACAAAAATTGTGAGACATGCAAAGATACAAGAAAGCATGGTTTACATGCAGTTGGAAAAACAAGCATTCAGTAGAAATTGTCTCTGAAGAACCCCAAATGTTGTGTTTACTAAAGAAATACTTTAAATAAGCTGTTTTGCTCAAAGAGCTAAAAGAGAAAATGTGTCTTTGCTTGAACATTTTTGAATATGTTCAAAGAGCAAAAAGAGACAATGTCTAAAGAACTAAGGAAAAGTATGATGTGTCAGCAAATAGAGAATATTAATAAAGAAATAGGACTTTTATTTGGAAAAATCAAATAGAAATTCTGCAGTTAAAAAGTACAATTAATGATATGAAAAATTCACTAGAAGGCTCAATAGCAGAGGTGAGCATGCACAGGGCTCAATAGCAGAGATGAGCATGCAGAAGATAGAATAACAGAACTTGAATATAGTCAATAGAGATTATGAAGTATGAAGAACAGAAAGAAAAAAGAACAAAGAAAAATGAACACAGCCTCAGAGATCTGTAGAACAACATTAAGATTACCAACAACATGTGAATAATGGGAAACTCAGAAGAATTGGAGAGAAATAATGGGGCAGAAAGAACATTTGAAGAATTAATGGCTGAAAATTTCTCCAATTTGTTAGAAAACATTTAGCCACACAGACAAGTAGCTCAATGAATTGCAAGTAAGATAAACTCAAAGAGATCCACAGGTATATACATCATAATCAACCTGCCAGAACCCAAATACAAAGAGATAATCTTGAAAGCATCAAGAGAGAAGCAATTGACCATGTACAAGGGATTCTCATTTAGATTACAGCTGATTTCTAATCAGAAACCACAGAGACCAGAAGGTAATAGGATGACATATTCAAGGTGCTGAGAGAAAAAAAAAATGTCAATTAAGAATTCTATATATGGCAAAGCTAGGCTTCAAAGATAAGGAGAAATTCATATTTTTCCATTTTTAGGAAAACTTTGTGTAGCCACCATGGCTCTGATCTCATCTTGAATTGTACTCTCAGAATTCCCACATGTTGTGGGAGTGACCCGGTGGGAGATAATTGAATCATGAGGGCGGTTTCCCCCACACTGTTCTCATGGTAGTGAATAAGTCTCACAAGATCTGATGGTTTTATCAGGGGTTTCCACTTTTGTGTCTTTCTCATTCTCTCTTTGCCTGCTGCCATCCATGTAAGATGGGACTTGCTCCTCCTTCCCTTCTACCATGATTGTGAGGATTCCCTGCCCGTGTGGGACTATAAGTCCATTTAAACCTCTTTCTTTTGTAAATTGCCCAGTCTTTGGTATGTTTTTATCAGCAGCATGAAAACAGACTAATACAGGCTCGCACCTGTAATCTCATCACTTTAGGAGGCCAAGGTGGGAGGATCACTTGAGGCCAGGAGTTTGAGACCAGCCTGGGCAACATAATGAGACCTCATTTCCATTAAAAATTTAGAAATAGCTGGGCATGGTGTTATGTTCCTGTAGTCCAAGCTACTTGGGAGGCTGAGGCAGGAGGATCACTTAAGCCCAGGAGGTCGAGGCTGCAGTGAGCCATAATCAGGCCACTGCACTCCAGCCTGGGCGACAGAGTGAGACCCTGTCTCTAAAAAATAAATACACACATACAGAAATAAAACTTAAAAAACAAGATAATTTGTCACTAGCAGACTTACCTTACTAGAAATACTAGAGGGAGTCCTTCAGGTAGAAATGAAAAAACACTGGACAGTAACTTGGATTCATGTGAAGAAACAAAAGACCAACAGTTAAGGTGATAACACAGGTAAATATAAAATACATGATCATTGTAAGTTTTATTTGTAACTCTCTTTTCCTTTCTAATTTAAATGACAACTGAATAAACAATTATAAATTTGTTGATATATAAACAACGGATAAGGATGACACTTGTGATAATAACAGCACAAAAAAGGGGGGAGAGAATGAAGAGCAAAGTTTTGTGCACTGTTGAAATTGGTATGAATCTGAACTAGTTTGTTATAAATTAAGATGTGACTTGTAATCCCCAGAACAATTTATATGAAAATCACTCTAAATATATGGTAAAATACATGAAAAGAAAAGTAAATGATACACTAGAGTATATTTAACAAAAGAAGGCAGGAGTAGAAGAACAAAAAGACATGAACATATAGAAAAAATAGTGAAATGTCAGACTTAAAGACAAAGTGAACATTCTTGTCTGTGGTACAAGGATTGAGATGGATTGATGCAAACAACAGATTGCCAATAGCAGGAGATTCATAGGGATGAGGAAGGAGCAGGAGAGAAATACTCCTAGAAGGAAATCCATTGTGTTAAATCCTGTACCTCAACCCCACCAGGTAGTCCCATTTGTCCCCCCTGCAGGCTCTTGAGCTGTTCCTACCTGCTCCAAGGCTGGCTCCCACTCAGTAGTGGGTTTACCATAACGAGAATGAAGCTTACAGTAGGAGACTTCCTTCAGAGATTCGGGGATGTGGCAGATTCAGGCACTGGCCAGGTACATGGAGCACTGCCCCAGCCCAGGGGTCAGTCACCATTACACCTTGCTGGTGAGAGGCTACAGGAAAAGCCAGAGCACTGGCAGCATTGCCTTGGATCTCGCAGCCCCAGTAACAGTCTGCCCCTTTTGGACTGATGGAGCATCCCGAGCTGGTAATTTACTTCATGGAGATGGATCTGAAGGATGCTGCTCTTCTCCCTGCTTGGGATGGACCAGTCCTGCAAGAACAGGAAGTTTAGGGCAAGGGTGTGGGAAACTGGATGGTCACATCCTGAGAGATTGGGAAATTAAAGGCCCAAGTCGTCTGAGGGCTTAGCCTAATTCTCCATCTCTCACAACCCCCTAGAGCCTCTGGTCCCACTAGAGGCTCTGAGGGCTTCCTTTGACTCTGCACCCCTCCTTAGTCCCCAAAGAAGAACCCGCTGAGCAAGAAACTGCACAGAAAGTCACCATCGTGCATTAACCAATTATGAGAGATAAAACTGAGAGAAGCTTTTCTAAATGATCAATAATAACAAAAATTCTGTCAACCCTGCTAGAGGAAAGATGGAATTAGCTTTCTATTCTCTCTGCAGAAAATGATATGACAAAACTGTTGTCCTAGGAAGAGGCAATAAAAGAATATGCAGGAAAAAAAAAAAAAAAAAAAAAAAACCACAGAGAAATGAGTATTACCGAAGTGTGTCAGGCAGTCAATGACAACTGCTAACAATTTCATGTTGTTTTTCTGGATTTAAGATGTTTGTGATATTTGGTAGCTTTTTAGTATTTAAATTTGCATGATTTTTTTTCTTGTTCATTATCTAATTCTGTATTCTTTTTTTTTTCTAAAGTGGCTTACAAATTGCATAAGCTTTAGACCACAAACACCTCCAGCTGGGCCTCTTCCCACTGCTTATGGAAGACCCCCCAAGGGCCCACAGGGGAAAGCAGGCCTCTCGTCTCAGCAGAATCTCCCAATTTCTTGTTATTTGGTTGGTCAGTGTAGTCACTTATAATTAAAAAACATTTTACCTTATCTGTTTTGTCTCCTTTGTAGTCACTGGTATAATTTGTTTTTGTCTTCTTCTTCTTTATTTAATAAGCTATGTTAGATTATTTATTTTATGAGATTTTCTTTAAAAAAGTTTTTGCTTTTATAGATTTTGTTTCCTTGTTATCTAATTCAATTTCTACTATTATCCTCTTTTACTCTTTCTGCCAAAAAATACAGACCAGATTTTAAAAATCAAAACAAAAAGCTATGGCTACAGCAAGGATGAAGGCCAAGTCTTCACTCCCATGGAAATTTTCTTCCAGCTAAGGTGAGGTAAGAAAACAAATTAATAGCTGAATGTATAATTTATTATTCCAGCTAACGTGAGGTAAAAAACAAATTAATAACTGAATGTAGAATTTATTTTCAGGTGGTGACTGGTACTGTGAAGAAAAATACATGTAGGTAAGTGGATATGGAATGATGGAGGTGGCATCTGCTTTAGATGGGATGGTCAGGGAAGCACTTTTCAGGAAAGTGACACCTGAGCAGAGACCTGAGTAGGTGAGGAAGAGAGCAAGACTGTGTGTGTTCTGGGCAAAGGGAGAGCAAGTGCAAAGACCCTGTGGTAGAAATGGGATTGGAATGTCCTAGGACTCGCAAGAAGGCCACCGTGTGCCATGCAGATCAAGTAAGGAAAGCAGAGAGAGAGGTTCCAGAGCTCAGATCTTATGTAACCCTACAAACTATAGGGAGAGTACAATTTTTATTCTAAATACAAAAGCAAGACAACAGAGAGTGTGGGGCTGGAGAGCGCTGAGGCAGATAGACGTATAAATCTACAACAACCGCTGGTAGGAAAACCTCCCTTGCATTTGACTCTGCTTCTCAGAACTTGCTTGTTGGTCCTAGAAGCACAAAGGAGCTGGGTCCCACCAGGAACAGCTGGGCAGCAGTGAGTGCTGGAAAATGAGAGAGGAAGAGACAGATGGATGAGGATTAGAAGAACCCTCCAACGGGTCCAGCTTTGAATGTGAGGTGGAAAGTGGGAAGGTGAATGGAGAGTCACTGACACAGGGACAAGTGCTAAGACTCGGAACAGGGGGCAGAAAACGCTCAGCAGAAGTTAGAAGGAGTCTCTCTTCTGCCGTTATTATTCATTTGTTCCACAAGTAACACACGTCATTTGTAAACATATTAGAAAATACAGATAAAGAAGAAAAAAGTCATTTTAAATTGCAAATCTAAAGATTGTTAGACTAAATTGCAAACCTAAAGATTGTTAGATTTGCAATTTAATTGTTAATATTTTGGTCTGAACAGTTCCATCTTTCCTACACATTTACATATATATAAATGTATATATACATATATATAATGTACATTTTTTACACAAAATCATATTTGCATTATACTCTAATTTTTGCATTAAATATTTTATAAACATCCTCATGTCAATAAAGGTAGGTTACTCTTAACATTTTTAATAAGTGCAGGAAGATTGCTCTGTATATTTTTACTATAGTTTATCTAAACACTTCCCTGGTCATTTAGGTTTTTTTCACATTTTGCCTTCATAAACAGCCACGTAACAGAGCTCTCTAAATTTAGATGCTGGGCACTTGTTGTTTCTTGATACTAAATACCTACATAGGCTATCGCTAGGTTAAAGAAGTAAAGATTTCAAACCTCTAGATATATTGGCAAGCAATTCTCAATAACTATTGACTTAAAAATTCCCCCAACATTGTGTTGCTACTACCCCCACACCATCACCAGTACTAGCTACTTCACTATTTTGCATTTTTGTTATCATCAGGTCAACTGTGACACTACTTAATTGTTGTATTAGTTTTTACTTTTGTTACTAATTTTCATGTACTTATTCATCTTTCTGGAACTGCCCAGTTCATATCTTTTGCCTACTCTGTTGAGCAGGCTTGTCTTTTTCTCATTGTTTTTGAGAGTTCATATTATGTTTATAGTAATTCTATTACATATGTTATGATGGTTTCCCAATTTTTTTTTTAATTTTTTTATACAGAGTCTCACTCTGTTGCCCAGCCTGGAGTGCAATGGCACAATCTTGGCTCACTGCAACCTCCACCTTCCAGGTTCAAGTGATTCTCCTACCTCAGCCTCCCGAGTAGCTGGGACTACAGGCGCCCGCCACTACATCCGGCTAATTTTTGCATTTTTAGTAGAAATGAGTTTAGTAGAGATGAGTCACCATGTTGGATAAGCTGTTCTCGAACTCCTGACCTTGTGATCTTCCCACCTCAACCTCCCAAAGTGCTGAGATTACAGGCATGAGCCACCGTGCCCGGCCCCAATGTTCTATTACCATGGTGAGATTTTATTTTATTTTAAATTTTTTATGTAATCAGACCTATGAAGTTTCTGGTTGTAACGTCCAAGTTGGAAAGACTTCCCCTGCCCCAGAGGTCTATCAATACTCATTTTATATTTCTCCTGGTAAAGATTTATATTTACATTTTAACTTAACTGGCTACCCTAGTCCTACTAGCATTACAGTGAGAAACAATTTAAAAACAAAGTCACCCCGTTCCACCAACATCCCTCCTTACACCAGCATTCCCCGTTCCACCAGCCTCCCTCCTTACACCAGCATTCCCCGTTCCACCAGCCTCCCTCCTTACACCAGCATTCCCCGTTCCACCAGCCTCCCTCCATACACCAGCATTCCCTGTTCCACTAGCACTCCTTGCGCACAAGCTCTCTTCCTGAATCTGTCTTTTTCTCGTAGGTTATAGAGTGTCCTGAGAGTAATTAATCTCCAGCGCTGACAACAGTGAGGCTCAGCAGGCTCCAGTCATATAAGGCACAGTCCCTAAGGCTTGCTTCTATCTTTCCTCAGGGGAGGGCTGTCCCCAGCTCCTAGAGTGGCCCCTTGTGTCTTCTCACACACACAGGGAGGAAAAAGATGAAGGAATGACACTCCTCTTAGCCTGTCTATTTGACTTGACCTTTCCCTACATCTGTCTAAAGTCATGATGGATGGCCATACTGGAGTCACTGCTAGACTCTCCTCAGAAGACTGTCTGGACCACCAGTGACCCTTAACACAGACAAGTATGTGCTGTGGAAGAGTAGCTTCTAGACTTTTCTTCTTCCTCTGCAGCCACCCCCATTTAGTATATGCCCCCAGAAGGCAATCAGGGTATCAAATCATTCCGTTTGAGCTTTAAAAACAGTGCTTTTTAAAAACAACGAATACAAGGAAGAGGTAAACGTCTTAATCCCCACAGACTGTTGATCTTCTCTTGAGATTTCTGTTCAAATGTCACTGTGAATTTTCTACTCCCTAAATTTATTAAACCAACAGCATTCCCAGAGCACATGTACGTACTCGGTATTATTGAAATGCTGTCACTTTGGGGAGAGAGCAGCTGTTTCTTGGAGGCAGTAAACAATGGTTTTCAACAGGAAGCAGGAGAAAACATGTCCGGAGAAAACTTTCTGGGAGAAAAACAAACACTGACTAAGTTTGATTCTGGTCAAATGACACAGTTTTGTTTTATCTAGAAAGTGATATCACAGAAACTCCATGTTCTAATATTTAATTATGTGATTAATACAATGATCACAGATTACTTCATTACAAAATTGTTACTCTACATATATACTGGTCCATTTGCAAAGTAAAACACATGAGTTCCTCTATCAGTGTTGTTCTTGAAGGCAGGGGTAGGGTGGGGTGGGGGGAGCAATTTTGCCTGCCAGGGACATTTGACAATGTCTGGAGGCATTTTTTTAATTGTGACAACTGGGAGGGGTGCTACTGGCATCTAGTGGCTAGAGACCAGGGATGTTGCTCAGCCTACTACAATGCTCAGGACAGCCCCTGCCGCTGCTCCCATCAAAGCAAAGAATGACTAGCCCCAAATGTAAATAGTATCGAGAGAAAAGCGATGGAGAGCAATTAGGAAAGGCATCTCCTACACATTCTCTCTGATTTTCTCGCAGTTTAATGCAGGAAGAAAAACATTGACCTATGCCCAGAAGGACACTAGTGATGCAAGAAAAGTGGAACCCTAGGAGGCAGGAATCATTGCCTGCTGATGGGAAGGTCCTGGGAACATGGAGTATTAGAACCATGTTTATGGGGGCCTAGTCCAGTCCCTCACCCCGGGTCTTGTTCCCTCCATGTCACGACTTCAGTGCCCTCCACACTGTAAAAGTCACCAGTGAATGGCGTGTGAAACTTTCCAGACTTTCTTTGGTTGGGCGCATAGGTGCATGTCAAGTGTTGTTGAACCCTGGTCTCGGGTCGGCTCAGCTCAGCAGCTTGAGCTCCTTATCAAGCTCCATCTTCAGCTCCTTATCATGCTCTTCCTCTCCACCTCCTTTCTTCTTTTCTTCTCCTGGTTAAGGTTAAGAGCCTGCAGTCCCATCCACCCCTGCTCCAGGAAAACCTCAGCAACACTTCTCTGGTCTACTCAATCCCTTCTTTCCTAGGGGCTCTTTCTCTTCATCTGTGATCTCCCAGGAAGCAAAGTTTCCCTTGAACCCATCTACCATCCTCTCCCCAAGGCTCCAACTCACCTTCTTGCAAACATGGTTTCAGCTATCTCCTCTGTCATTGATAATAATGTGTGCCATGCACTGTGCTAAGAATTTGACCCTCAATACCCTAAGGAGGTCAACATTGCTATTCAGCCCATTGTACAGATGAGTTTGAAAACCTGGGTTCAAACTGTGGCCGTGGCAGTCACTCAGCCTCTGAGTCTCAGATTCTCTATTTGTAATGGGACCAATAACATCTTCCTTGGTACTCAGGTTTTTAAAATATAGGATCAAGTGAATTAAAGCACATTATCATCATCATCACCATGAGTGCTTTCATGTATTGTTGATTCGATATTAATTTCTAAAGAAACCAAATAAGGAGACAAGGTAAAATCATTTAACATATTCCTGACTTCCTATCTGTGTCAAGACTGAGGAAATCACACACAGGGTCTGTTTCCCTATGCCCAGCCCATCAACAACAAGCCCTCAGAACAGGGACTGTGCAATCGATCACCTGAGCCAGAATCCTCATGGCTGAGTGACTGCAGGCAAATTATACCTTCCAGTAATCCTGTTTTCTTATCTGGAACCTGAGGATGAAAATAAGGATGCCTTCCATGCTGTTGGGAAATTTATTCAATTAATCTTTTACGATGAGCTGAGGACAGAGCCCAAACCATGTTACACACAAGGTATGTAGCCAATCTTACCACAGCTCTAGGGAGAACTTGCAGTAAGCAACGTCACTCTCTGAAACATCCATGCTTATGGCCATGAGCCTTCTCTGTCCGCTGCAAGCAGCCCCCAAGTCTCTGGCCTCTGCTGTGCCTCTTGGAGAATTTCTGTCTCCTTCCATGGCCACCCAGGCCCAGCATGCATTGGCATCCCCCATGTGCCAACCTGCATGCCAAAGGCAGATGTGGAAGGTCCAGTGACTTGGGTAATCTTGGTAGGACACAGGGGGTGCAGAATCCTTCACATGCTAATTTTGGAGGTCTCTAACTTGCTGAGATTTATTGAGAAAACGTAAAAGCTAATTAGGTTCTATGTCAGGCCCTAAGAAAAAGGCTTAAAAAATGAAGATGAAAAGCAAAAGTTACTGGATAATTATTTTAAGAGAGAGATTTGCAAATTAAAGTCTCTCTCTTTGCACCTACTAAATTAGCAAATGTTAAAGAATAAGATATTAACTAGCAATGTTGGCCAGGATATAAAACACCAGCACATTGGTGCACGGCTAGTGGAAATGCAAATCCATACGATTCCAATAAAAAGAAATTTGCCACTGCATTTCGTAGCCATTGATCCAGTAATCCTCACTCTCGGAACCTTTGTTAGTGAAATTGTAAACAGTAAGAAAAAAATCCACAAAGGTGCCCACTACATATTATACATAACACTAAAAATGGGAACAAACGCAATGCCCCTAAATAAGGAAGTTGATAAGTAAATCTATTAATTCATATTTCCAACAAATATTTACAAATTCCTCCATTTCTGAGTTCTCTGCTATATCAGCTCAATAAAATATCTTGCAGTCATTAAAATGATCAATAATAAAATATTTAATATAAGA
This sequence comes from Macaca mulatta, assembly GCF_049350105.2. Classification (NCBI taxonomy): domain Eukaryota; kingdom Metazoa; phylum Chordata; class Mammalia; order Primates; family Cercopithecidae; genus Macaca; species Macaca mulatta. The sequence continues at coordinate 10,754,953 of NC_133411.1, forward strand.
AGTGAAATGAAATTCATAAAAATATACTTTTGCCATGATTATAATGATGCAAAAATTAAATATTTTTATTTGCAGTGTTTGAATGGGAACATGGACAAATCAAAATTGCTCATTTATTAAGATGGTGAATTCTAGATTATTTTCTTCTCCACTACTTGTTATTCATTATTACATTATTTGGAATGAAGAAAAATCTTATTAAAGATGTAAAAAGGCCGGGCATGGTGGCTCACACCTGTCATCCCAGCACTTTGGAAGGCCGAGGCGGGTGGATCATCTGAAGTCAGGAGTTTGAGACCAGCCTGGATGACGTGGCGAAACCCCGTCTCTACTAAAAATACAAAAATTATCTGGGCATGGTGGCAGGTACCTGTAATCCCAGCTACTCGGGAGGCTGAGGCAGGAGAATCGCTTGAACCCGGGAGGCGAAGGTTACAGTGAGCTGAGATTGCACCATTGCACTCCAGCCCGGGCAACAAGAGCGAAACTCTGTGTCAAAAAAAAAAAAAAAGATGTAAAAGTCCCCATTCTTGCAGCCCTGTGTGAGCCCTGCTCTGAGTCTCCCACTGCCGATCATAACTCTCTGCACATGAGTAGCACAAGCGGCCTGGGTCTTGCTTGACCATGGCCACAGGAGGGCTCAGCCTGTGGACCTGAAGCTACTTTCCCTGGAAGCCCCTGCTTGTTTCTCCGGATTGCTCTGCTGTACTTTATTTTTGCTCTCTCAAATACGATTTAAAACCCCAAAGAGAATACATTGGAGAGTCATTTCACAAGAAGTCTAGTCATTCTATTCCTATAAAAACAGGGAGATAGCCATTCATCTTGGGATCCCTCTGGGCATTCTTTAGAAGCAGCAAAGCTCAGCCTATAACTGACAGGCTCCGCTCCGCACATTCCAGTGGATCTGGGTGCAAAAGCTGACCAAGCAGCTGCGATTTGCAGGGGGTGGAAACCTGGAATGTAACAAAATACAAAGCATGGGAAAAATGTGTGGCATTTTCAGTTTAAATTGGCCAGCTGAGCTAGCTGAACTAAGCCCTGGCTAAACTCATACGGTGGCAAGGGCAGCTATCCCCAAAGATAAGCCCTCTGAGAGTGCCTTGAGAGGGTTTATAGCTATAGATATGGAAACCAGTCCCACCCAAGAAGACATTTTTATTTTTAACATTCTGGAAGCATGCCATCTGTAATGAGTTTGTTCACTCTGAATGAGCTCGAATGATTGAATCAGTCTTTAAAATTCTTGACTACAGGCAATCAAGCACAACTTTGATGCCCTGAGGGGTTAGAGTTTCTATTCCCTGACCATTTGCTCCAAGCACTTTCTGTGAAAGAAAGGAAAGGAAAGGAAAGGACAGGGGAGGAGAGGGGAGGGGAGGGGAGGGGAGGGGAAGGGAAGGAAAGCAAAAAGAAAAGAAATATGCTTTTTAGGTTTCAGTTTGACCCTTAAGATGAGTTTCAAACTAACCTCATTTTAAAGACAACGTTCATGGACTTGGTTTTTTTTTTTTTTTTTTTTTTTTTTTTGCTGTATTTCAATCACTGCACATGCTTGTGTTCAATGGCCTGTAAAATGTCTTGTGTACTCGGAAAGGAGAAGGAGTTCATATTGGAATGGCCATTGTCTATTTGGATTCTAAAAGTATCTGGGCGCACAGTATTTATCTGTTAGCCTAAACACAGTATTTATCTGTTAACCTATAACATAACCTGATTCTAATGGGGAAGACTAATTGAGGTTTAATCGTGAGTTCATTCACAATGGAGATTCGGTCACCTGTGTTTTCCCTGTGAACAGGACCAGAGTATCCTGGTAGAAGTACACCTCGTTCTTCTCCTTTTCTTTTTTGGTAGAATTATATTTTTTATTGTGGATATATATATGTGTTATATATTGTGTATACATATACACACAATAACATTTACCATTTTAGTGTATAAGTCAGTGGCCCTCAGTTGTGTAACTATCACTACTATTTCCAGAAGGTTTTCACCATTCCAGACAGAAATTCTCTATCAATTAAGCGATCACTCCCCATTTCCCCTGCCCCCTAGCCCCTTGTAACTTCTCTTCTGCTTTTTGTCTCTGATTTTGCCCTCTATGTGGGATGGTACAATATTTGTCCTTTGTGTGTGGCTTATTTCTTTTAGCATCATGTCCTTAGGGTTTATCCATGTCGTGACATGTATACAAACTCCGTTCCTTTTTAAGGAGTGTTCCATTGTATTAACATGCGCTTTGTCTCCGCATTCATCTGTTGGTGACATTTGTTTTATTTCCACCTTTTGACTACTGTGAATAATGCTGTCATGAACATGGGTGCACATGTATCTGTTCCAGTTCCCGTTTTCAGTTCTCTTGGATGCATATCTAGGAATGGAATTGCTGAGTCATGTAGTCATTCTATGTTTAACTTACTGGGGAACTGCCAAGCCACTTTCCATAGTGATTACACCATTTTACATTCCCGTATGGTAGGATGATTTTATCCCTTCTCTGAGGAATTCCATATCTCTCCTTTTTACACCAGGCTTGGCTGCCTGATTTGCAAGTGGATATGACAAAAGTTTTAGACCTCCTCAGTCCCCATTGTTTTCACTCTTTCCTCTAGCCTGTCCCAAACAGGAGCTGCTCCTGCAGGAGTGTGAACAGTAACAGGGCTGCTGTACAGCCACAGCCAGTGCACAACACAAGTGAGAATGAACCTGTGTCTTGGAGGTGCTGCCGTCCTGGCGTCATTTTGTCCTGCAGCAAAAGCAACTCCACGTACCTTTGATTGTTCCCTTGGCCTCTCCTCTTTTCACTTGTGCATGATTCTCTGTGGGGTTTCTGCTGCCTTTCTTTGCCAGGTACTTTTACATGTGCTGTTTCCTTTTTCTAGAATTAGCTGTCCTCCAAAACCTGTGACTGATTATTAGGGGGAAGCATACAAAACTGTCATCGTTGCAGATGGAAAGTCATCAAAGTCTAGCAGTTTCCTCCGGCTAACATAACTAAAAACAACAATGGCAGCAGCCAGGCATTGTGCTGGGAACTGGGTTCCACTAACCACTCAGCTCCTCTCATTAAGCTTGGAATGATTCCTAACCCTATTATGAAGATGAGGAAATGCGAGGCTCAGGCTCATCAGGTCACTTAGCTCATTAGTGGTGGATCTAGACTCCAAATCAAGCTCTTAATTAGGACCCTCTACTGTTCAACGTTTTCCCTCCTGTGCACTCCTCTCTTCTCTAGAGGGGCTGCTGGGGATTCCTCGTGACAGTACTTATTACAGTCCCCATTACCTGGAGGTTACATTCATGTGTGCTCACAATGGTGAAGAAGCTTAGCCAAGCATGTGGTTTGTATTATTCTTAATCCCATTTTGCAGAGGAAGAAATTGAGACTCAGTTCATGACAGGGCTTACTGCATTGCACAAAAGTTGCCTAAATCACCAAAATAAGCAGGCACGGTTCCAGGCAGGAGAACTGAGGAGACTGGGTTGCTGGCTTTGTCAACGCAGCGCTGTGACTTGCCTACGGACTAATGACTTTCCTCTCAACAGGACTACATATATCCAGTCAGCCTCCCAATCTAAAATGTCACACTCTAGGTTCCCTCTCATCCCACAGAGCTGCTTCTGCACACCCACCAGGAACCGATGCTGCTGAAAACATCATACCTCATTATCAAAGGCATAAGCCCTTAGTTCAGGAATTTCAAATATTTTAGCAGATAAGCAGTGGTATTTTGGAGACTATTAATCATGAAACTAAACTTCCTGACCAAATCCTATATCTGGTCAATGTTTCTAGAAGCCACCAGGCTGCGTTTCAAGTGAAGTAAGACTTAGTAATTTACAATCGCAAATGCAGCATCTGCTGTTCAAATGGGTGGGTTTTTTGCCAGAGGACAATCCATGTATTTAGTGATATAAGATCCTACTCCACTGTTAGCCGCTTATTTAATTTCTACACTCCTTTTCATCTGTTCATCCTCAGAAGAATCTGAAATTTCTCCAGCAGCTGTGGAACTGGGGTCATTCAAGCAGTGCCCACCAAGTGCCAAGTCCAGTCTAGCTACAGGACTTAGTCCCTGCACGCTCCCGAATTCAAATTCCACCCGGCACACTTACGTGCGTGCTTATCTTGTAGGACTTACACCGATCCATGGGAGGGAGAGAGTTTAAGTCATGGACGCGAAAGCTCTCTCTAAAGAGCATGCATTCCAACTTCAAAAATAGAAACAGAGTTACGCTGTACCTTTTTTCCTCAGAAACGTTGAAGTTTAAACAAAATGAATCTTTAGTATTTTAAAAATTGACCTGGGCCAGGCACGGTGGCTCATGCCTGTAATCCCAGCACTTTGGGAGACGGAGGCAGGCAGCTAACCTGAGTCTGGGAGTTTGAGACCAGCCTGGCCAACATGGTGAAACCCCGTCTCTACTAAAAACACAAAAATTAGCTGGGCACTGTGGCACACGCCTGTCCTTCTAGCTACTTGGGAGGCTGAGGCAGGGGAATTGCTTGAACCCAGGAGGTGGAGGTTGCAGTGAGCAACCCAGGAGGTGGAGGTTGCATCACACTCCAGCCTGGGTGACAAGAGCAAGGCTCTGTCTCAAAAAAAAGAAAAAAAAAAATTGACCTGTCGTCAGAATTTGAAGCAATTTTTGATTTAATATTATGTTTATGATCTTGTGGAGAAATGTTTAAAATAGAAACAATATAAAATGCCAAAAATAATAAAAGGAAATCCACACTTCATTGATTTCATTGATATAAATACGTTTTCAATTTTAGGATACAATTGCCAATTCCTGATCCCCAGTCAAAAAGATTAAGTAGATCCAGATGTCACAGATATGAATCCACATGTTTATATCTTGAAAACAATCATTATTTTAATCCTACCAAGGTATAAGTTGCTGTATTAGTGAGAGAGAGAAACTAGTTTTGTGTAGAAAGACAGCAGTGAAGATGGCAGTGAAACCCATGTCCATGAGGTATCTTGAATTTGTATTGACTGTCCCCAAATCTTAATGTTTTCAGCTTATTGAGGAAATTTTCCTAGTACATGCCCTTCTCCTGGCATAAAGTTTTCCTAGAGAGTCTGCATTTAGGTAACAAAGAATATTAATAATAAAAAAGGAACTTTCTACTGATCTCAAGCTTGTGTTAATACAATGTTCAGTCTAACTCCGAACTCATTCCCTAGCAAAACCCTCTTTAAAACATGTGGGTCTCCCTGCCCTCGTCATTTGGATTTTTCTCCATTATCGGTGCCATCTCTCTGTAACATCTGTCTCCCCTTTGATTGCCAATGTGAATTTCGATGGTCTGGCTGGTTTCTTCCTCTCTTGCGTATTTCTGAGTACCTGTTTCTCTTCTCACCCAAAGAGGTATAACTCTACAAGGACAAAAGTTATGGAAACTATATTTTCAAACCTAAAATCACAATATCCTTAGCATGAGAAGTATGCCTGTACTTAAACATACAATGGGGCAAAACATTTGAACTGTCTGAAACACCTGGGATGCCTGGTCATCAGCCTGAAGAAGACAGATGGCAGACATTAGATGTCTTTCTAGCACCTTCTTGTCCGTAGCACTGTATCTTCAAGTAATTGTTACACTTGAATGAGTGGCTGAGAATTTAAAGGCATTTATCATTGGTGAGGCTTTTGAACTTATGTTGAACATTAAATTTTGACTCTCTCTATATATAGACACATATAATTTATTTTTTTTAGAGTCTCACTCTGTCACCAGGCTGGAGTGCAGTGGCACGATCTCGACTCACTGCAAACTCTACCTCCCAGATTCCAGTGATTCTCCTGCCTTAGGCTCCCAAGTAGCTGGGATTACAGGTGCACACCACCACACCTAGCTAATTTTTGTGTTTTTGGTAGAAACAAGATTTTGCCATGTTGGCCAGGCTGGTCTCGAACTACTGGCCTCAAGTGATCCACCTGCCTTGGCATTCAAAGTGCTGGGATTACAGATGTGAGCCACTACATCCGGCCAACATTTATATTCTTAACAGTCTATTTCTAGAGCCACCACGCCCAGTCAACGTTTATACTCTTAAGTCTTTTTCTATAAGCATACAGATTTAGCCTTCTCTGTTGGTGTTATCATGTTCAGTCAGTGGAGATTGTGCAGAACCCCTGGGACTGGGGACTGAAAAAGCCAATGATAGAATAGAGACTGGGACAGAGTAAGATAGCCCTTCTCTCCTGATTTCGGTCTGCTCGTTGAACTTCCATCTAAAGTGGAATGGAAAAAGACTGCTGGTTCCCATTTCACTAAGAGTCAGCCTCCTAGTGCAGAGTCTATTTGGAAGCTACAACCAGAAGCCACTTAACTGAGCAGCAAGCGCTGAATCTCCTCGGGGAGCCACAGGATGTAGAGGAAGTGTGGCACCACCACGTCCTGCAATCAGCAGTCAACTGCCCTCACCTACGGGCATGCCATTCCACAGCCAAGACTCCCCAAGGCCATAATGTCCAGCCCCATCTCTAAAACTACAAGAGTGAGTACAAAAAGATGTTGCACCATGATAGAGGTCAACCCACTGTTCAATGTGGAAAAAAGCAATTTGGCAAAGCTGGTGAGTGCAGATAAGCGTGGCTCCAGAGAGACAAAGGCTCAGTCTGTTTTGCTTCTAAATTTGAGCAATTAGTGTCCTATGCAATACTCATCAACTCAATAGCTAGGCAACATTTCTGGAAGAAATATATTTCTAGGAAAGTAGACTATGAAAATGTTTTTAGAATAGTTTGTTTTATTATGAATTCTTTTTAAAGCATTTCTTGATAACAGTATACGAACCTAGTCATCCTTAATAGTTATCTAATTAGCTAACATTATTAAAGCAGGAGTTGCATGAAATAGAATCAGAATTTAATATCAGAAGAAAAAAAAAACGCATGAGACTTGTATCATGACAAATTTCTCCCTGAATGTTTGAAATTGCTCCCACTCTTTCAGGTACACATATCACAGGTTCAAGGAACAGGATATTCTCTGAACTTGAGACAAATAAAACTGACTTTTCTTTGTCCTTTCCCCCAATCAGAAGCAATAATTACATCCAGGATACAACTGATCTTCCCACAGTTGGCTTCCTGAGTGCGTGATTAGCTACAAACCTTCCTACCTAGTGGGATGTGGGAAAATGAAATAGCAGGAAGATGGAGGCTGACATTTTGCTCCTTGGGGAATGAAGTGTGAAACCCGTGGGAAGTTGAGAGTACACTCAGAGCTTAGTTCCCATGCCCAAGAAGATAAGTATGCCCCTGAATCTTCTGAAGCTAAATCCTTCATTTGTGTATTATAACCAGGCCTGTATGGCTTGGGTTAGAAAAGCTGTATTTGGGTTCCTATTACTGGTGATGGGCAAATCTAAACCTAAACCTACTTTGCATCATCGCACCTGAACTACAAGTTACAGCTAAGCTTGAGAACATTTTTTGCTTCATTTACTTGTCTGGAAGCAAAATGGTTCTGAAGCTGCTTTGGAAATACATAAGTATATCTATCTCCATAATTATCTATCTGTCTGTCTGTCTATCTATCTATCTATCTATCTATCTATCTATCTATCTATCTATCTCTTAGTATTCAAAATCTCAACCAAAGAGAAAATGCATATGTGACTTCAAGCAGATGGAGACACCCCCAGCCCCAACCACCTACTGATGTTGCTTCATTGGGAAGACATGCAATGCAGGAGAAGTTCCAAATTTCCACCCTTGGCTGAAAGGGTCTCAAAGTCAGGCACACAAATACAAAGTAAAACATCTTTGCAAGTTATTGTCTGTTCAGAGTGCACAGCTAGGAGAAATGGAAAACAGGCATTCAGCCTTCGACTCATCCTCCTCCTCCTCCATCTGTCTTCCCCTTTATCCTTTGATTGGCCATGTCACCATGGCATCTAGACTCTCTGCAGAATGAAGTAGTAGAATATGCTTATAAGGATGGAGAAGGCCTGCTTGTCTTTGCTTCGTTTGTGATCTGAGGAGAAAGAATGGCTCCATTGCCTGCAACTCCAACAAACAGAGCAGAAATAATATCCAGGTAGACTAGAAATGAACAGTCAGCCCGTTAAGGTCAGGATAAATCATCGAAGACTAGGCGTCAGAGAGTCATGGACCATACAGCATTCATGTGTCCTTCTGATATCACAAGTTCAAACATGTGCTTTTCTTTTTCACCAAACTTTTAACTATGAAATAATTGTAGATATGAATGCATTTGTAAGAAGGAATACAGAAAGACCCTGGATCATTTACTCAGTTTTCCCAATGGTAACAACTTGCAAGATGATAGTACAATATCACAACCAGGATATTGACATTGATGTAATCCATCAACATATGTTGTGCTTTCAAAATCAGTTTAACTGCTTGAAAAAGTAGCAAATCCATAAAAATACCTCAGGCTGGATAAACAGCCTGAAGGGGATGTGTTGTATATTTATAAACAGGCTGCTTTGTCTGGCTGAGGGAAGTGTGGCCGGCGTGGGTAAATCATTAAATCATGGGTTCTATAAACTGATCAAAGTTCTCTCTCACTGACAGCACTTACTGTGGCAGAGGAACTCTTTTGTATTTTGTTTCAATTTAGGATTTCCTAAAATTAAGATGAGAGAGTGTCCAGAAGGGTATGTACCAATCACAAGGATGCAGAACAGAAAGACGAACCTTTTGACATGAAACTTTAGAGAAGAGAGAAAAGCTTTTATCAGGTAGTGGGAGATGTAGAGGATCAGGAAGGACAGGATGGACAGCAACGCGCTGATGTGGGCACCCCTGCCAGGAACCCTGCTGCCAGCCACTGTGTTTCTCATTTGCCGGGTGTGCCTCCCCAGAGAGAAAATCAAGAGCAGAACAGCAACAAGGAAGATAAGTAATGGCACTAAGAGCTCAGCAACAAAAGAGAAAATCTGTATAGCCTGTTTAACTTCTATTTGAATTGTGGCATTTTGGAAGAAAAGGTTCCTTAAGAAGTACGGGACCATAAACCCTGTATATTTGCTATGGAAAATACAAATCACAGATACATATAGCAGAGACCCCAGGATCATCCACGGGACTAACTTGGATATCCTCATCTTCAACCAGACGAAGAGTGGGTGAGGGACGCTGGCAACCTTGGCACAGTAGAAAACGCCGAGCCATGTGGCAAGCCAAAGTTCCAATTCATTTACAAATACGATAAATGCACAACTCGCAGAACACGTGATGAATTCTATCAAGAAGATAACAACCACATTAATGTAGAAGATGAACAACTGCAGAAAAATTCTAGAAACCGCCAGGCAAGAAAGAAGAAGATCCAGCGGAGCCATTTTTCTGTGCTTGATCAAGTCAATGCCATTCACCACCACAATGATGCCATTCGTGAAAGTCCCAAGAAGAAATTGTATCACTGCAAAAAGAAAATAGATAATCAGGTGTGACTCTAGCATTTTAGGAATAAAAAATTATTTACTTAAAAAATAATGCAGTTATAGAGCTTTGGACCAGCTGGGTTATTCACGTTATTCTTCAATTAGATCAGGATTCCTCTGGAGAACAAGACAAACAATAAAGGCATGAGGCAGGAAGGTTGTGTATATTTGTTTATGTCACTGCTTTCTCAATTTAGTTCTGAGACAGTCAAATAAGGAGGAGATACTCTAGCAACAATTTGCTTCTTATTGATGGCTTTTGCATTTTACAGGTTTACCTAGCTTTCAAAGTCATCACAGGCAAATAATGCAATCAGACACCTTCAGATGGCTGGGAGAACGGCTCCTCCACAGTAATTAGTCAAAGATACTCAATTCTTCATCTCTACTACAAATAATTGATTTTGTCTACAGGTGTGATTCTACTTAATGTTATCTGTGTACTCTTTTAAAATACATATTTTTGAAATTTTCACTTCCGTTATGATGATATAATACAACCAGCAACACAGGACTCCTGAGTAGTTCCCCAATATGCAATGGTTGAGCAATTCAAAACTATCTATAAAATAGTTATAGAATAAAACATACATAATAAAACAAAAGTATCACTAAGTATAAAAGCAAAGTAATTAAGCTTGCACATACGTGTGTACACCAGGTCAAAGGCCTAAGGGAAAGTAAGGTGCAATGAAATGAAGACAAGCACTCAGCACTGCTCACTCTGGTCAGCATCTGCAGGGTAATTCAGGGGTTAAAACCTTTTCTCTCTTATTTTTTCCAAAACTATGAGAGTTTTATGACATGAGCTAGTTGTTCTAGTAGAAAAGTAAAGATAAAATAGTACATGATTAAATTTGTTGCTTTCACTGTCTAACGCACTATGAAAAATTAACTTGGTATCTCTTAATATGTATACCATGCCACCTGTAATGCTGAAGTGGGTTTTTTCAGTCTTCACACTATTGACATTTTGAGCTAGATAATTCTTTGTTAGGGCAGGGGCTGTCCTGTGCAATCTAGGAAATGTAGAGTGTCTATGACATTCCTGTCCTCTACCCACTAGATGCCCTCCCCAGGCTGTGACAACCAAAATATTTCTAGACATTGCCAGATGATCAACAGTGGCGGAACCACTATGAGGGGACAAAGGTAGATAAAGAATAGTTTGTATCTTCCAGTTATTCCAAGACTAAAGGCAGAGCAAACCACATATATAATGTGATATAAAACTAAGTTCTCTCTCTCTCTCTTTAGAGACAGAGTCTTGCTTTGTCACCTAAGTTGGAGTGCAATGGTATAATCGCAGCTCACTGAAGCTTCAAATTCCTAGGCTCAGGTAATCCTCCTGCCTCAGCCTTCTGAGTAGCTAGGACTATAGATATGAACCACCATGCCTGACTGCTTTTTAAAAAACTTTCGTAGACATGGAGTCTTGCTACATTGCCTAGGCTAGCCTTAACCTCCTGACCTCAAGCAATTCTCCTGCGTTGGCCTCTTGAGGTATTAGGATTATAGGCATGAGCCACCACTCCCAGTCAAGTTAGTTCTTTAGACAATTCATCACCAGAGCACAAAGTGGGGACCAATTCAATAAACATTGAGGGAATTAAAGCATCTCCAACTTAGCACTTAATCAAAAGTTACCTGGCAGACCCGATAATGAGACATATGTCTTAATGAATGTGTTACTTTGTCTAAATTTGTCGTAAAGAATACTTAAGATTAATCTTACTTTTAGAAAACTGGAAGGGAAGTCATATTTAAAAAAATTAGTAGTGAGAGTAAATCTGTAGGTTCTTTTATGGCTCTTCTCTGAATAGGACCGTCTATGCCATCTTGGGCTCACTTTGTTCTTCCTGACACAACTACAGTGAGATGAAGGAAAGAGACAGGATCGTCTTCAAGGAAGCACCAAGGGAGGCGTTCATGAGCAGATGCTATCAGAATAAGTCCAAACCCAAGCATGCCAGGAGGATGAGCCTTGTTTTCCCTCGAGTAGAAAGAAGCAGCAGCTTTGAAATTTCACATTCTGCAGCTTAGAAAAACAAAAATATAAGGGCATGCAGCTATGAAATACAAGCATACTTCCATAATACTGTGCATTCAATTCTAGACCACCAAAATACAAGAATATTGCAATAAGGCCAGTCACACTAATTTGTTGGTTTTCCAAGACATATAAAAATTATGTTTATACTAAACTATGGTCTATTAAGTGTGCAATAGCACTATGTCTTAAAAAAGATATACATACTTTAATTGAAAATACTTTATTACCAAAAAACGCTAATGATCATCCGAGACTTCAATGAGTTATAATCTTTTTGTTGGTGGAGGGTCTTGCCTCAATGTTGATGGCTGCTGACTGATCAGGCTGGTGGTTAATGAAGGTTAGGTGACTGTGGCAATTTCCTAAAATGAGACAACAATCAATTTTGTGCATTGATGAACTCTTCCTTTCACAAAAGACCTCTTTGTAGCATGTGATGTTGTCTGACAGCATTTTACCCATGGTAGAACTTTCAAAATTGGAGTCAGTCCCCTCAAACCATGCCACTACTTTATTAACTAAGTTTTGAAGTGTTCTAAATCCTCTGTTGTCATTTCAACAATGTTCACAACTTCTTTACCAGGAGTAGTTTCCATCTCAAGAAATTATTTGCTCATCTGTAAGAAGCACTTCCTCATCTCTTAAAAACTTCATCATAAGATGACAGCAATTCAGTCTCATCTTCAGGCTCCACTTCTAATTCTAGTTCTCATTCTATTTCCACCACATCTCCAGCTATTTCCTTCACTGAGGTCTTGAACCCCTCCAAGTCATCCAGGAGGGCTGGAATCAAATTCTTTTTTTTTTTTTTTATTATTATACTTTAAGTTGTAGGGTACATGTGCATAACGTGCAGGTTTGTTACATATGTATACTTGTGCCATATTGGTGTGCTGCACCCATCAACTCGTCATTTACATCAGGTATAACTCCCAATGCAATCCCTCCCCCCTCCCCCCTCCCCATGATAGGCCCCTTCCTGAGTCCTATCATGTGTGTGATGTTCCCCTTCCTGAGTCCAAGTGATCTCATTGTTCAGTTCCCACCTATGAGTGAGAACATGCGGTGTTTGGTTTTCTGTTCTTGTGATAGTTTGCTAAGAATGATGGTTTCCAGCTGCATCCATGTCCCTACAAAGGACACAAACTCATCCTTTTTTATGGCTGCATAGTATTCCATGGTGTATATATGCCACATTTTCTTAATCCAATCTGTCACTGATGGACATTTGAGTTGATTCCAAGTCTTTGCTATTGTGAATAGTGCCGCAATAAACATACGTGTGCATGTGTCTTTATAGCAGCATAATTTATAATCCTTTGGGTATATACCCAGTAATGGGATGGCTGGGTCATATGGTACATCTAGTTCTAGATCCTTGAGGAATCGCCATACTGTTTTCCATAATGGTTGAACTAGTTTACAATCCCACCAACAGTGTAAAAGTGTTCCTATTTCTCCACATCCTCTCCAGCACCTGTTGTTTCCTGACTTTTTAATGATCGCCATTCTAACTGGTGTGAGATGGTATCTCATTGTGGTTTTGATTTGCATTTCTCTGATGGCCAGTGATGATGAGCACTTTTTCATGTGTCTGTTGGCTGTATGAATGTCTTCTTTTGAGAAATGTCTGTTCATATCCTTTGCCCACTTTTTGATGGGGTTGTTTGTTTTTTTCTTGTAAATTTGTTTGAGTTCTTTGTAGGTTCTGGATATTAGCCCTTTGTCAGATGAGTAGATTGCAAAAATCTTCTCCCATTCTGTAGGTTGCCTGTTCACTCTGATGGTAGTTTCTTTTGCTGTGCAGAAGCTCTTTAGTTTAATGAGATCCCATTTGTCAATCTTGGCTTTTGCTGCCGTTGCTTTTGGTGTTTTAGACATGAAGTCTTTGCCCATGCCTGTGTCCTGAATGGTACTACCTAGGTTTTCCTCTAGGATTTTTATGGTATTAGGTCTAACATTTAAGTCTCTAATCCATCTTGAATTAATTTTCGTATAAGGAGTAAGGAAAGGATCCAGTTTCAGCTTTCTACTTATGGCTAGCCAATTTTCCCAGCACCATTTATTAAATAGGGAATCCTTTCCCCATTTCTTGTTTCTCTCAGGTTTGTCAAAGATCAGATGGCTGTAGATGTGTGGTATTATTTCTGAGGACTCTGTTCTGTTCCATTGGTCTATATCTCTGTTTTGGTAACAGTACCATGCTGTTTTGGTTACTGTAGCCTTGTAGTATAGTTTGAAGTCAGGTAGCGTGATGCCTCCAGCTTTGTTCTTTTGATTTAGGATTGTCTTGGAGATGCGGGCTCTTTTTTGGTTCCATATGAACTTTAAAGCAGTTTTTTCCAATTCTGTGAAGAAACTCATTGGTAGCTTGATGGGGATGGCATTGAATCTATAAATTACCTTGGGCAGTATGGCCATTTTCACGATATTGATTCTTCCTATCCATGAGCATGGTATGTTCTTCCATTTGTTTGTGTCCTCTTTGATTTCACTGAGCAGTGGTTTGTAGTTCTCCTTGAAGAGGTCCTTTACATCCCTTGTAAGTTGGATTCCTAGGTATTTGATTCTCTTTGAAGCAATTGTGAATGGAAGTTCATTCCTGATTTGGCTCTCTGTTTGTCTGTTACTGGTGTATAAGAATGCTTGTGATTTTTGCACATTAATTTTGTATCCTGAGACTTTGCTGAAGTAGCTTATCAGCTTAAGGAGATTTTGGGCTGAGACAATGGGGTTTTCTAAATATACAATCATGTCATCTGCAAACAGGGACAATTTGACTTCTTCTTTTCCTAACTGAATACCCTTGATTTCTTTCTCTTGCCTAATTGCCCTAGCCAGAACTTCCAACACTATGTTGAATAGGAGTGGTGAGAGAGGGCATCCCTGTCTTGTGCCAGTTTTCAAAGGGAATTTTTCCAGTTTTTGCCCATTCAGTATGATATTGGCTGTGGGTTTGTCATAGATAGCTCTTATTATTTTGAGGTACGTTCCATCAATACCGAATTTATTGAGCGTTTTTAGCATGAAGGGCTGTTGAATTTTGTCAAAAGCCTTTTCTGCATCTATTGAGATAATCATGTGGTTCTTGTCTTTGGTTCTGTTTATATGCTGGATTATGTTTATTGATTTGCGAATGTTGAACCAGCCTTGCATCCCAGGGATGAAGCCCACTTGATCATGGTGGATAAGCTTTTTGATGTGTTGCTGAATCTGGTTTGCCAGTATTTTATTGAGGATTTTTGCATCGATGTTCATCAGGGATATTGGTCTAAAATTCTCTTTTTTTGTTGTGTCTCTGCCAGGCTTTGGTATCAGGATGATGTTGGCCTCATAAAATGAGTTAGGGAGGATTCCCTCTTTTTCTATTGATTGGAATAGTTTCAGAAGGAATGGTACCAACTCCTCCTTGCACCTCTGGTAGAATTCAGCTGTGAATCCATCTGGTCCTGGACTTTTTTTGGTTGGTAGGCTATTAATTATTGCCTCAATTTCAGAGCCTGCTATTGGTCTATTCAGGGATTCAACTTCTTCCTGGTTTAGTCTTGGAAGAGTGTAAGTGTCCAGGAAATTATCCATTTCTTCTAGATTTTCCAGTTTATTTGCGTAGAGGTGTTTATAGTATTCTCTGATGGTAGTTTGTATTTCTGTGGGGTCGGTGGTGATATCCCCTTTATCATTTTTAATTGCGTCGATTTGATTCTTCTCTCTTTTCTTCTTTATTAGTCTTGCTAGTGGTCTGTCAATTTTGTAGATCTTTTCAAAAAACCAACTCCTGGATTCATTGATTTTTTGGAGAGTTTTTTGTGTCTCTATCTCCTTCAGTTCTGCTCTGATCTTAGTTATTTCTTGCCTTCTGCTAGCTTTCGAATGTGTTTGCTCTTGCTTCTCTAGTTCTTTTAATTGCGATGTTAGAGTGTCAATTTTAGATCTTTCCTGCTTTCTCTTGTGGGCATTTAGTGCTATATATTTCCCTCTACACACTGCTTTAAATGTGTCCCAGAGATTCTGGTATGTTGTATCTTTGTTCTCATTGGTTTCAAAGAACATCTTTATTTCTGCCTTCATTTTGTTATGTACCCAGTAGTCATTCAGGAGCAGGTTGTTCAGTTTCCATGTAGTTGAGCGGTTTTGATTGAGTTTCTTAGTCCTGAGTTCTAGTTTGATTGCACTGTGGTCTGAGCGACAGTTTGTTATAATTTCTGTTCTTGTACATTTGCTGAGGAGTGCTTTACTTCCAATTACGTGGTCGATTTTGGAGTAAGTACGATGTGGTGCTGAGAAGAATGTATATTCTGTTGATTTGGGGTGGAGAGTTCTATAGATGTCTATTAGGTCTGCTTGCTGCAGAGATGAGTTCAATTCCTGGATATCCTTGTTAACTTTCTGTCTCGTTGATCTGTCTAATGTTGACAGTGGAGTGTTGAAGTCTCCCATTATTATTGTATGGGAGTCTAAGTCTCTTTGTAAGTCTCTAAGGACTTGCTTTATGAATTTGGGTGCTCCTGTATTGGGTGCATATATATTTAGGATAGTTAGCTCTTCCTGTTGAATTGATCCCTTTACCATTATGTAATGGCCTTCTTTGTCTCTTTTGATCTTTGATGGTTTAAAGTCTGTTTTATCAGAGACTAGTATTGCAACCCCCGCTTTTTTTTGTTCTCCATTTGCTTGGTAAATCTTCCTCCATCCCTTTATTTTGAGCCTATGTATGTCTCTGCGTGTGAGATGGGTCTCCTGAATACAGCAGACTGATGGGTCTTGACTCTTTATCCAGTTTGCCAGTCTGTGTCTTTTAATTGGAGCATTTAGTCCATTTACATTTAAGGTTAAGATTGTTATGTGTGAACTTGAACCTGCCAGTATGATATTAACTGGTTATTTTGCTCGTTAGTTGATGTAGTTTCTTCCTAGCCTCGATGGTCTTTACATTTTGGCATGTTTTTGCAATGGCTGGTACCGGTTGTTCCTTTCCATGTTGAGTGCTTCCTTCAGGGTCTCTTGTAAGGCAGGCCTAGTGGTGACAAAATCTCTAAGCATTTGCTTATCTGTAAAGGATTTTATTTCTCCTTCACTTATGAAACTTAGTTTGGCTGGATATGAAATTCTGGGTTTAAAATTCTTTTCTTGAAGAATGTTGAATATTGGCCCCCACTCTCTTCTGGCTTGGAGAGTTTCTGCCGAGAGATCTGCTGTTAGTCTGATGGGCTTCCCTTTGTGGGTAACCCGACCTTTCTCTCTGGCTGCCCTTAAGATTTTTTCCTTCATTTCAACTTTGGTGAATCTGGCAATTATGTGTCTTGGAGTTGCTCTTCTCGAGGAGTATCTTTGTGGCGTTCTCTGTATTTCCTGGATTTGAATGTTGGCCTGCCCTACTAGGTTGAGGAAGTTCTCCTGGATGATATCCTGAAGAGTGTTTTCCAACTTGGTTCCATTTTCCCCCTCACTTTCAGGCACCCCAATCAGACGTAGATTTGGTCTTTTTACATAATCCCATACTTCTTGCAGGCTTTGTTCATTTCTTTTTCTTCTTTTTTCTTTTGGTTTCTCTTCTCACTTCATTTCATTCATTTGATCCTCAATCGCAGATACTCTTTCTTCCAGTTGATCGAGTCGGTTACTGAAGCTTGTGCATTTGTCACGTATTTCTCGTGTCATGGTTTTCATCTCTTTCATTTCGTTTATGTCCTTCTCTGCATTAATTACTCTAGCCATCAATTCTTCCACTTTTTTTTCAAGATTTTTAGTTTCTTTGTGCTGGGTACGTAATTCCTCCTTTAGCTCTGAGAAATTTGATGGACTGAAGCCTTCTTCTCTCATCTCGTCAAAGTCATTCTCCGTCCAGCTTTGATCCGTTGCTGGCGATGAGCTGCGCTCCTTTGCCGGGGGAGATGTGCTCTTATTTTTTGAATTTCCAGCTTTTCTGCCCTGCTTTTTCCCCATCTTTGTGGTTTTATCTGCCTCTGGTCTTTGATGATGGTGGTGTACTGATGGGGTTTTGGTGTAGGTGTCCTTCCTGTTTGATAGTTTTCCTTCTAACAGTCAGGACCCTCAGCTGTAGGTCTGTTGGAGATTGCTTGAGGTCCACTCCAGACCCTGTTTGCCTGGGTATCAGCAGCAGAGGCTGCAGAAGATAGAATATTTCTGAACAGTGAGTGTACCTGTCTGATTCTTGCTTTGGAAGCTTCCTCTCAGGGGTGTACTCCACCCTGTGAGGTGTGGGGTGTCAGACTGCCCCTAGTGGGGGATGTCTCCCAGTTAGGCTACTCAGGGGTCAGGGACCCACTTGAGCAGGGAGTCTGTCCCTTCTCAGATCTCAACCTCCGTGTTGGGAGATCCACTGCTCTCTTCAGAGCTGTCAGACAGAGTCGTTTGCATCTGCAGAGGTTTCGGCTGCGTTTTTTATTGCCCTGTCCCTAGAGGTGGAGTCTACAGAGACAGGCAGGTTTCCTTGAGCTGCTGTGAGCTCCACCCAGTTCGAGCTTCCCAGCAGCTTTGTTTACCTACTTAAGCCTCAGCAATGGTGGGCGCCCCTCCCCCAGCCTTGCTGCTGCCTTGCCGGTAGATCACAGACTGCTGTGCTAGCAATGAGGGAGGCTCCGTGGGTGTGGGACCCTCCCGGCCAGGTGTGGGATATGATCTCCTGGTGTGCCTGTTTGCTTAAAGCGCAGTATTGGGGTGGGAGTTACCCGATTTTCCAGGTGTTGTGTGTCTCAGTTCCCCTGGCTAGGAAAAGGGATTCCCTTCCCCCTTGCGCTTCCCAGGTGAGGCAATGCCTCGCCCTGCTTCAGCTCTCGCTGGTCGGGCTGCAGCAGCTGACCAGCACCGATCGTCCGGCACTCCCCAGTGAGATGAACCCAGTACCTCAGTTGAAAATGCAGAAATCACCGGTCTTCTGTGTCGCTCGTGCTGGGAGTTGGAGACTGGAGCTGTTCCTATTCGGCCATCTTGCTCCGCCCCTCAAATTCTTTTATACTCCTGTTATTATTTTTTTACCTCCTTCCATGAGTCACAAATGTTCTTAGTGGTATCTAAAATGGTGAATTCTTTCCAGAAAGTTTTCAATTTACTTTGTTCAGGTACATCAGAGAAATCACTATGGCAGCTGTAGCCTTATGGAAAGTATTTTATAAATAATAAGACTTGGATGTCAAAACTACTTCTTGATCCATGTGTTGCAGAATGGATGTTGTATTGGCGGGCATAAAAACATTTCTTTCCTTGTACATCTCCATCAAAGCTCTTAGTTCATTAGATGCATTGTCAATGAGCAGTACTATTTTTAAAAAGCTATTTTTTGCTGAGCAATAGGTTGCATTCACTTTTTATGGCTTAGCATTCCATGGGGTGTGTGTGTGTGTGTGTGTGTGTGTGTGTGTGTGTGTGTATATATATAAATTTTCTTTATCCACTCATTCATCGATGGACACTTAGGCTGGTTCCATATTTCTGTATTTTCAAATTGTGCTGCTATAAACATGCATGTGCAAGTGTCTTTTTCATATAATGACTTCTTTTCCTCTGGGTAGATACCCAGGAGTGGGATTGCTGGATCAAATGATAGTCCTACTTTTAGTTCTTTAAGTAATCTCCATATTGTTTTTCACAGTGGTTGTACTAGTTTACATTCCCACCAGCAGTGTAAAAGTGTTCCCTTTACACCACATCCACACCAACATCTATTATTTTTTGATTTTTTAAATTGTGGCCATTCTTGCAAGAGCAAGGTGGTATCTCATTGTGGTTTTAATTTGTGTTTCCCTGATAATTAGTGATGCTGAGCTTTTTTTTCATATGTTGTTGGATATTTGTATATCTTCTTTTGAGACTTGTCTATTCATATCCTTCACCCGCGTTTTGATGGGATTATTTGTTTTTTTCATGCTGATTTGTCGGAGTTCCTTGTGATTCTGGATATTAGTTCTTTGTCAGATGCATAATTTGTAAATATTTTCTCCTGTTCTGTGGGTCATCTGTTTACTCTGCTGATTATTTCTTTTAATGTGCAGAAACTTTTTAGTTTAATTAGGTCCCACCTATTTATTTTTGGTTTTGCTGCATTTGCTTTTGGGTTCTTGGTCATGAACTCTTTGCCTGAGCCAATGTAAAGAAGAGTTTTTCTGATGTTACCTTCTCGAACTTTTATGGTTTTAGGTGTTAGATTTAAGTCTTTGATATATCTTGAGGTTGTTTTTATAAGGTGAAAGAAGAGGATCCAGTTTCATTCTTCTACATGTGGCTTTCCAATTATCTCAGCAGTAATTGTTGAATATGGTGTCTTTTTCCCACTTTATGTTTTTGTTTGCTTTGTCAAAGATCAATTGCCTATAAGTATTTGACTTTATTTCTGGGTTGGCTATTTTGTTCCATCGGTCTATGTGCCTGTTTTTATAACAATACCATGCTGTTTTGGTAACTACAACTTTTTAATATAGTCTGAAGTCAGGTTTTGTGATGCTTCCAGGTTTTTTTTGTTGTTGTTGTTCTATGGTCTTGCTTTGGCTATGTGGTCTCTTTTTTGTTTCTATATGACTTTTAGGTTTTTTCTAGTTCTGTGAAGAATGATCGTGGCATTTTGATGGGAATTGCATTGAATTTGTAGATTGCTTTTGGCAGTATGGTCATTTTCATAATATTGATTCTACCCATCCATGAGCATGGGATGTGTTTTCATTTGTTTGTGTCATAGACGATTTCTTTCAGCAGTGTTTTGTATTTTTCCTTGCAGAGATCTTTCACCTCCTTGGTTAGATATATTACTAAGTTGGTTGTTTTTTTTTTTTTTTTTTTTTTTACAGCTGTTGTAAAAGGGATTGAGTTCTTGATTTGTTTCTCAGCTTGCCCATTGTTGGTGTATAGCAGTCCTACTGATTTGTGTACAATGACTTTGTTTTCTGAAACTTTACTGAATTCATTTATCTGATCTAGGAGCTTTTTTGATGTGTCTTTGGGGTTTTTTAGGTATACAATCATATTACTGGTGAACAACAACAGTTTGACTTCCTCTTTACTGACTTGGATGCCCTTTATTTCTTTCTCTTGTTTGATTGCTCTGGCTAGGACTTCCAGTACTATGTTGAATAAAAGTGGTAAAAGTGGACATCCTTGTCTTGTTTCAGTTCTCAGGGAGAATATTCTTAAGTTTTTCCCATTCAGTATAATGTTGGCTGTGGGTTTGTCATAGACGGATTTTACAATCTTGAGGTATGTCCCTTCTATGCCAATGTTGCTAAGGGTTTTAATCATAAAGGGATGCTAGATTTTGTCAAATGTTTTTCCTGTATCTATTGAGATGTTCATATGATTTTTGTTTTTAATTCTGTTTATGTGATGTATCGCATGTATTGACTTGTATATGTTAAAATATTCCTGCATCCCTAGTATAAAATCCACTTGATCATGGTGGATTATCTTTTTGATATGCTGTTGAATTTGGTTAGCTAGTATTCTGTTGGGGATTTTTGCCTCTTTGTTCATCGGGGATATTGGTCTGTAGTTTGCTTTTTTTGTTATGTCCTTTCCTGGTTTTGATATTAGGGTGATACTGGCTTCACAGAATGACATAAGGAGGATTCCCTCTTTCTCTATCTTCTGGAATAGTTTTAGTAAGATTGGTACCAATTCTTCTTTGAATATCTGATAGAATTCAGCTCTGAACCCCTTTGGTCCTGGACATTTTTGTTGGTGATTTTTTTTTTTTTTTTTTTTTTTACTACTGTTTCAGTCTTGTCACTTGTTATTGGTCTGTTCAGAGTTTCTATTTCTTCCTGACTTAATCTGGGAGGATTGTATATTTTATCCACCTCCTCTAGATTTTCTAGTTTTTGTGTGTAAAGGTGTTCATAGTTGCCTTGAATAATTTTTTATGTTTCTATGGTATCGGCTGTAATATTTCCTGTTTCATTTCTAATTGAGACTATTTGGATCTTCTCTCATCTTTTCTTGGTTAATCTCACTAATGGTCTATCAATTTTGTTTATCTTTTCAAAGAACCAGCTGTTTCATTTATCTTTTGTGCTGTTTTTATTTCAATTTCATTTAGTTCTGTTCTGGTCTTTGTTATTTCCTTTTTTTTTTTTTTTTTTTTTTTTTTTTTTCTGCCAGGTATGGGTTTTGTTTGTTCTTGTTTCTCTAGTTCCTTGAGGTGTGACCTTGGATTATTTATATGTGCTCTTTCAGACTTTCTGAAGTAGGCATTTAATGCTAAGAACTTTCCTCCTAACACTGCTTTGGCTGCATCCCAGAGGTTTTAATAAGTTGTCTCACTATTATTGCTCAGCTCAATGAATTTTTTTAATTTCCATCTCAATTTCATTGTTGACCCAAAGATTATTCAAAAGCAGATTATTTATTTCCATGTATTTGTACAGTTTTGAGAGTTCCTTATGGAGTTAACTTCCAGTTTCATTTCACTGCAGTCTGAGAGTGTACTTGATATAATTTTGATTTTCTTAAATTTATTGAGACCTGTTTTGTGACCCATCATATGGTCTATATTGGAGAATGTTCCATGTGCTGAAGAAAATAATGCATATTCTGCAGTTGTTTGGTAGTATGTTCTGTAAATATCTATTAAGTCCATTTGTTCTAGGGTATAGTTTAAGTCCATTTTTTCTTTGTTGACTTTCTGTCTTGATGAGCTGTCTAGTGCTATTAGTGGAGTATTGGAGTCCCTCATCTATCTCATTTCTTAGGTCTAGTAGTAATTGTTTTATAAATTTGGGAGCTCCAGTGTTAGGTGCATATATATTTAGGATTATGATATTTTCCTGTTGGATTATCCATTTTATCATTATATAATGTCCCTCTTTGTCTCTTTTCTACTGTTGTTGCTTTAGAGTCTATTTTGTCTGATATAAGAATAGCTACTCCTGCTTGCTTTTGGTGTCCATTTGTATGGGATATCTTTTTCCACCCCTTTACCCTAAGTGAGTTCTTATGTTTGGGTGAGTCTCTTAAAGACAGCAGATACTTAATTGGTGGATTTTTAATCCATTCTGCCATTCTGTGTCTTTTAAGTGAAGCATTTAGGCCATTTACGTTCAATGATAGTATTGAGATGTGAGGTACTTTCTATTCATTGTGCTAGTTGTTGCCTTAATACCTTGGGTTTTTTTCCATTGTGTTATTATTTTATAGGCCCTGTGATATTTATGCTTTAAGGAGGTTCCATTTTGGTGTATTTCAAGGTTTTGTTTCGAGATTTAGAATTCCTTTAGCACTTTTTGTAGTGCTGGCTTAGTAGTGGCAAATTCTCTTAGCATTTGTTTGTCTGAAAAAGACTTTGTGTCCTTCATTTATGAAGCTTAGTTTTGCTAGGTGCAAAATTCTTGGCTGGCAATTATTTTGTTTCAGGAGGATAAAAATGGAACCCCAATGCTTTCTGGCTTGTAAGGTTTTTGCTGAGAAGTCTGCTGTTAATCTGACAGGTTTTTCCTTTAAGGGTTATCTGATGCTTTTGTTTCATAGCTCTTAAGATTCTTTCCTTTGTCTTGACTTTAGATAACCTGATGACTACTTGACTAGGTGATGATTTTTTGTGATGAATTTCCCAGGTTTTCTTTGAGTTTCTTGTATTTGGATGTCTAGATATCTAGGAATGCCAGGGAAACTTTGCTCAATTATTTCCTCAAATACTTTTCCAAACTTTTAGATTTCTCTTCTTCCTCAAAAACACCAATTATTCATAGGTTTGGCCATTTAACATAATCCCAAATTTCTTGGAGGCTTTGTTCATTTTTTAAAATTCTTTATTTGCCTTTTTCTGATTGAATTCAAAAGCCTTGTCTTCAAGCTCTGAATTTCTTTCTTCTACTTGTTCAGTTTTATTGTTGAAACTTTCCAGTGCATTTTGTATTTCTCTAAGTGTGTCTTTTGTTTCCAGAACTTGTTATTGTTTTAATGATATATATTTCTCTGGATAATTTTTCATCCATAGCCTACATTTTTAAAATTTCTTTTAAGTTGGTCTTCACCTTTCTCTGGTATCTTGTTAAGCAGTTGAATAATCAACTTCTGAATCCTTTATCTGGCTCTTCAGAGATTTCTTCTTGGTTTGGATCCATTGCTGGGGAGCCAGTGTGTGTGATGTTTGGGGGTATTATAGAAACCTGTTTGTCATATTACCAGAATTACTTTTCTGGTTCCTTATCATTTGGGTAGACTATTTCAGTGGAGAGGTCTAAAACTCAAGGCCTGCTGTTAAGATTCTCTTGTCCCATGGGGTGATCCCTCAATGTGGTGCTCTTTTTCTTCCCCTAGGGATGAGGCTTCCTGACAGCTGGACTGACTGCAGTGATTGTTGCTATTCTTCTGGGTTTAGCCATCCAGCAGGCTACCAAGCTCTGGACTGGTATCAGGGGACGTCTGCAGAGTCCTGTGATGTGATCTGTCTTCAGGTCTCCCAGGACATGGATACCAGTACCTGCTCTGGTGGAGGTGTCAGGGAAGTGAAGTAGACTCTGTGAGAGTCCTTGATTGTGGATAGGTTTAGTTTTCTGGCTTTCTTGAATGCTGGTTATACTAGCAGTGAAGTTGTCATGTGGACAGACTCAGGGCCTCTGCTTAGCCCAGGATATTGCAGGCAGTGGAATTAGGTGTTGTCTTCTCCTTCCTGGGGTCAGTGTTATTCTGTCCTGAGTTGCTTTAATGGCCTGAGTTGGTTGCCCTCCAGCCAGGAGATGGCACTTTCAAGAGAGCACTAGTTGCAGTAGTAGTAGGGAGCTTTAAGCTTGCCCTAAGATGGCCAGGGTAATTATTTTGGTTTCTCAGGTGATAGGCGGGGCCATAAAGTTCCCAAGAATTTCTATGTCTTGAGTTTGGCTACCATGGAAGGTAGGGAAATACCATCAGGTGGAGGCAGGGTTAGTGGGTGTGGGCTCAGACTCTCCCTGAGTGGGGCTTGCCACAGCCACTGTGGGGGATGTGGGCGGGGGAGGGGGTTCTCAGGCCAATGGGGATATGTTCCAGAGAGAATCTTGGCTACCTCTGCTGTATCATACAGTTCACCAGGGAAGTGGGGGATAGCCAGTAGCAAGAGGCCTGACCCAGCTCCCACACAGTTGGTAAGGCCAGTCTCACTCCAGCAGTGCCCCCACTCAGACCTTGCCCAAGACCATGAGGTACCCCACTGGGAAAGCAAGCATGGCTTTCAGACCTAACCCCTCTCCAACTGCCCACTCCATTGGCAGCAGCTCCTGTGCTTGCTTGCTTATACCTACAGCAGCTCCCACTCACCCCCCAGACTCTGCTCAAGAAAATTTGTACCCAGTCAAAACTATTACCAATTTCTGATGGGAACTTCCTTCACCCCGCAACCCCTCCCCAGTTGCATTGGCTGCCTTCCCCAAGGGACCCTGTGAGATACAGTGATGCCTTCCCTGGGCTCCAGCTGGAGACTGGGAGTGCATGCAAGGCACTACCCGCTGCTACTTCTACTTTTATATTTGGCACAACTCGCTAAATCCACTTTATCCCTAGGTAGGTTAAATCCTTCTTCTGTGATCTGGATTTTCAGATTCCCCAGTGAGTATGCGTGTTCAAAGGTAGGTTTTCCCCCTATCATGCTTTGCAAACTCACAGTTTGTTGCCTGTTTTGTGGAATTTGCAGCAGCAAACCACTTCTTTCAAAGGATCTGTGAATTATTTTGGTTTTCCTGGCATGTTCTTGCAGTGGTTCTTGGAGCAAAAGATCATGATGTTAGTCTCCATACGCTGTTCTGCCATCCATGTGGAAGATGCACATTAGGCCTTTCCTTTATTTGCCATCTTCTCCCAATCTCCTATCCTAGCTAAATCTTCTGAATTGCTGCAGCTTCTACATAAGCAGTTGCTGCTTTACCTTGTACCTTTATGTTATAGAGAAGGCTTCTTTCCTTAAACCTCATGATCTATCCTCTGCTAACTTCAAACTTTTCTTCTGCAGCTTTTTCACCTCTCTCAGCCTTCATACCATTGATGAGAGTTAGAGCCTTGCTCTAGATTAGGCTTTGGCTTAAGGAAATGTTGTGGCTGGTTTGATTTTGTATCAGAGCCCTAATACTTTCTTCATGTCAGCAATAAGGCTATTTTATTTTCTTATCACTTGAATGTTCACTGGGGTAGCACTTCTAATTTTCTTCAAACAGTTTTCCTTTGCATTCACAACTTCAGCATTTGGCCTATCATGGCTTTCAACGTGCCTTTCTCACTAAGATTAACCATTTCTAGCTTTTAATTTAAAATAAAAGACAGACAACTCTTCCTTTCACTTGAACACTCAAAGGCCATTTTAGGGTTATTAATTGGCCTCATTTTAATATTGTTACAAGTCAGGGAATAGGGAGGCTCAAGGAGAAGGAGTGCAATGGGACAGCCAGGTAGAGGATCAGTCAGAATACACACAACATTTACCAATCAAGTTTGCCATCTTGTTTGGACACAGCTGGTAGTGTCCCCCAAACAATTACAATAGGAACATCAAAGATCATTGATCACAGATCACCATAATAATACAAAAATAATTTAAAAAGTTTCAGATGGTGAACGAATTACCAAAATATGACAGAGACATGAAGAGAGCACACGCTGTTGGAAAAATGACCCCGATAAACTTGCTTGACACAGAATTGCCACAAACCTTCAATTCCTTTAAAAAAAAAATCTGTAAAGCACAATAAAGTGAAGAGCAATAAAATAAAATGAGGTACGCTTGTAGGAAAGCCAAGAACTCTCAGAAGAGCAGTTACTGCTAGTTCCTTGGTTTCTCAATCAAGCGTCTATCATTGCACCTGTCCTTTCTATTGCAAATCTTGGTTAACCCACCTGTGCCCTGCAAGACTCAGCTCTGTGAAGCAGATTTGTGCTTTCTTCTCATCCTCAGCACTCTTTATTCATTAATTCATTTAGAGTTTAACATATGGTGGGTTTGTTAAGTATAACCAGACTCAATTACACAAGGGAGGAAAAGAAAAATAAGTATTACCAGAAGAAAAAAGTAAATATTACCAAGCCACTTTGAAAGACAGTCATTGTTTTCTAGCTCTCTCTTCCTAGAGAACCCAGGCCATAATACCAGCATGGAGTTCATCCCTGTTTGCTGTCATATTGCCATGACATTTATATACTGATCCCGTGGTGTGTGCCTTCAGCAAGGTCCTGGCATTTCAGTATTGCAAGAAAAGTAACAAGAACACTAAAGTGGGGAAGTGAAAAAAAAAGGTCACATCCTGAGTCTAGGATAGCAATACAGTTTTTCAGCACTGACAGAAAACTAGCAGAAATAATGCATATTGCACCAAAGACTTAAAAGAAATAACGAGTCCAATTCTATTTGTTAGCATGTTATTTGGCTTTTGGATTCTAGTATCCTGAGGGGCCATTTGGTTCTCAGATATTCTATTATAACTTTTGTTAGAACTAACTTGGAGAGCAGAGACAGTTCTTCATAGAGAGCTTTATTTTGTGTAGAACAGGTCTTCTGAATGGGAATCCACGGAGTGAAAAATAAAAATTCGTAAGGCTTGTGCTACATTTTTTTCATTACATAATTCCTGTCACTGTCTCTTCCATGAGCACACACAGAGGCTGCCAAAGATTCACCGTTCCTCACTCTCTTGAGACTCACTCTTCTTACCCTGAAGGATGGAAGAATGAGAGATATCTGTCTGCAGGTGTGCAGCATTCATGTGACTGCTAAACTAATGTCCCCTTTTGCTTCCTGAATGAGCCTCCTTTCAGTGCTGGGGTGGAGACCTCTAAGGACATGTTTTCCAGCCTTCCTCTGAGGATTCTACTGCATCAATCAAGCCACAGATATTGGTCATGCTCTTGCACTAAGCAAGAGTGAACTAAATATTTTAACAATCAACACAACAAATACAATTTTTAAAACAATGGTCCTGAGTATAAAATCCTTTTAGGTCTTTAAACAGTTTGCTTAGTAAGAAGGGCACATCAGAGAATTTCTGGCTCTCAGATGAAAAACGTACATGTCGGGCCTCACCTGTCAGTCAGTGGCTCAGAACGTTGACAGTTTTACATGGACAAATGGCTTGGAACAGATGGGACAAGACCTGATGTGGAGAAATTCACATGATTATTACCCCGTATTACCCTGATTAAATCCATTCACTTGCACTCATCTTAATGAGCAATCATTAAAGGAGACAGCACTAAATATTCTTGAGGTAACTGACAGGCGGAAAGAGTTGCTTATTTATATTCAAATCATTTAGCTCCTCAAAAGAAAGTGCGAATTTTTTTCACATGCAGTTAGATTGACGTTGGAAAGCTTTTCATCAGGTAGAAGGCTGTAATGTTCATCTTTCTGCTTTCCAGCAGCACTTGGACATTTGCTTTGGTATTAGAGGCATCCTGAAAGTGAGCGGTGGTTTTAATACCTTTCCCAAGTGGGCCCTCACACTTCATTATCAAGGGAACAATTCCTGCTTTAAGAAACATGTGCATGTATTAACATTGTTGTATATTTAATAAGACCATTCAATAAGAAAGAAATAGACCTTGAGCAAACCAACCCAGACATCCTTTCTGAATCTTCCCTGTAGCAGAGCTCGTCCCTTGTAAAGCCTATTTGGAATTTATTTCATTTAAAATTCACAACATCTTGGTTAAAAAGCACCAGATTCTTTCAGGCTAATCATTCTTCAAATCTATTCATTTGCTTCTCTCCACTTGAATTTGCAGTTGATCTTTTAGACTAAAATTTTTGTCTTTAATATTCAGATCACCTTCATATACTTGTCCCTTCCCTTGCTCAATTTATTCTAGTAATATATTTCTGTGCTTTTTCTTACTCCACTCAATATTCTGAGATGTATTTGCATTGCAGCAAATAGAATAATGGAGCAATGCAATACACTGAATTTAAGTCTTCCACATAAAGAACTCAAAGTGCTTTACAAACAAGAATCCCTTGTTAGTTACAATGAGGAAACAGAAGCCACAGATGCGGCAGTTGAATCATGGGAATAGTCTCTAGTCCTCACGATTTTGTCTTCAGCTCTAAACTGAGTTCCTCTGTGGAATTTCAAATCCTTCCTTGCTTCTTCCCTCTCTCCCTCCCTCCCTCTCTCTTCCCTTTCTTTCCTTTTTCCTTCTTCACTCCCTTCCTTTTTATCCTTCCTCTCTTCCTCCTTCCCTCCCATACCCCAGCACACACTTATTGTTTGTCTTATGAACTAGGCACTGTTCTAAACACACAGCATTTACAGCCATGCACTGCTTAATCACAGGGATAGGGGATACACTGTGAGAAAGTAAGCCATAGACAATTCCATTATTGTGCAAACATCATAGAGTACACTTACACAAACCTAGATGGTATAGCCTGCTACACACCTAGGCTGTATGGTATAGTCTATTATTGCTCCTGGGCTACAAATCTGTACAATACGTTACTGTCCTGAATGCTGTAGGCAGTTGTAATACAATGGTAATTATGTATTATTTGTGTAGCTAAACATAGAAAAAGTACAGTAAAAATGGGGTATAAAAGATGAAAAACGTCATATGTGTGTGGGGCAATTACCATGAATGGAGCTTGCAGGACTGGAAGTTGCTCGGGGTAAGTCAGTGAGTGAGAGGTGAGTGAATGTGAAGGCCTAGGACATTACCCTACTATAGACTTTATAAACATCATACACTTAGGCTACCCTAAATTCATAAAAAATAAAGTAATTGTGTTAGGACATTACAATGGCTTTGATGTCACTCGGTGTTCGAAATTTTTCAACTCTGTTATAAATCTTCTGGAACAACCATTGTACATGCAGTCCTCTGTTGGCCTAAATGTTGTTATGTGGTGCATGACTATAGTAATGAACAAGACAAAGCTTCTGTCATCTTGGGAATCACGCTGTAGTGGGGAAGAGGAGAGTTGAACAAGTGAAGAAATAAATAATTCCAGGTAAAGTAGAGAGAGGTGCTATATTAGAAAATGTGGTCAGGAAAGCCTGACCTCCCCAGAGAGGAGGTGATAAAAGACCTGGATGGAAGATCTGGGAATGAACACTTCAGGCAGAGAGAGGAGGAAATGGTATCCTCACTCCCCATCCCATCAATAAAAGAGATCGCAGCATTCCAGGAATAAACAAAGCCCAGCAACCCTGCAATGTGTGGGGCAGAGCAGAGAGGAAGTTCGAGGAGAAGGCACGGAGACTGCATCTCACCCTCAATTGAATGGGAACCCACTGAAGTGTTTGGGTGAGGGGGAAGCTTTGTTATAATTACATTTGTATCCTACAACATTTACTCTGACTGCTGTTATTTAAAGAAAGGCATTTACTCTGGAGAACATACGTGGAGGTTGGGAGAAGGCAAGTGTGGAAGCAGAAAGAACAATTTGAAGGCTGTTGCCGTAGACCAGGCAAGGCATGTTGTTAGCTTAAATTAGGTTGGTGGTCAAGATGGGAAGAAGTGGCTGGATTTGGAATAGATTTTGATGGCAACACCAACAGGAAATTCAGTTGGCTCTGAACGGGGAGTGAGGGAAAGAGAGGAATGAAGAATTACTCTTGGGTCATTGGCATTATCCCCTGGTGAGCAATGGAGCCATTTTTCAAGAAGGGGAAGGTTGAAGGAAGGATAAAATCAAGAGCTCTGTGTGGACATGCTCCTGAGATGGCTACTGCAGGTAGAGATGT
Organism: Macaca mulatta; assembly: GCF_049350105.2. Lineage (NCBI taxonomy): Eukaryota > Metazoa > Chordata > Mammalia > Primates > Cercopithecidae > Macaca > Macaca mulatta. The sequence goes on from NC_133411.1 coordinate 10,785,084, forward strand.
TATTATGTAGTGGATGGTAAGTTTGGAGTTTGTGGGAACTATCAAGTTTGGAAATATGCATTTGGAATTTGCTAGCATATAGAGGATACTGAAAGCCATGAGGTTGGATAAGATTATGTAGGGATGAGATTGTCAGCTGGAGTATGTGAGCACTGTAAATGAGAAATCACATTTTGTGCATTCGTGTCTCTTCGATTGTCCTGTCTGATGCCATCTCTTTGTGGAAGGAAGCCCTGACGAGAGCAGAGTAGGTGAGTCAGAGCTTGCATTCCTGAAAGCAATTGCGGAACTAGTACAAGTCATGGTTTCCTAATCTCTTTATGTATGGCTGATTTTATTTGCTGTTTCATTTAGAATTCTTCCTCCTTCTCTTACAAGGAAGATTGGTCTGTAGATTTTTATTGGTGCTATATTTAATAAATTTGATTATCTATGTTATGCTGGATTTATCAAAAGATTGTTAAGCTTTTCTTATTTCTATGCACCAGAACAAATTAAATAACATGGGAATTATCTGTTTATTTGTGGGATGGAAAGAATTCACAGTGAGAAATTCTGGTGCCAGAGGCATTTGGGAAGAAGCAGAATACTTACCATTCATTTAGTGCTAAAAATGCTAAACAATTGAAAGGCATAACATCAATTTGCCCTCTTGACAACTTTATGAAATCAGTATTCTTTCCACTTTAGAGATTATTAAGTTGAGGTGCACAGAGGTCTGGAAATTGCCCTCAGTCATGCAGCTAAAAAGCAGCATTTCAAGATGTGGACCACAATCTGATTTCAAATGCTCTACGTGCATTTAGCCATTAAGTATCACTGTCTCCTATGTTAATACCCACAGTGAGGGTGAAGATTCCTTCCAGTGGTTCAGGCATAAAATTTGGGCAGCTGCCATTTACTGCCCATCCGGCATTTGTCCGCTTGTCTTCACCCTGACTTTCTTTGCAGGAACCACTCTCCTCCACCCTTGTTTATAGGGCTCACTCCATCCCTGAATCCAGGAGCAGTCACAGAAACCCAGGTGTGGCAGTCAATACATCCACTCACCTGAGCAAAAGAGATGTATTCGGGGATAAATATGAGACCCAAATTCATCAAGTCAGAACTAATCCCAAAACTTCTCACTGGGCAGGCTCTCTGTAGATAGGATGGTTGCCTGGCACATCCATCTTGCCACCGTGAGAGAAGGACTTCAGCCTGCCCAAGAATGGATTCTATCTAGAGGACAAAAGTGCCCAGAAAAGAGAAAGCAAGACCATATTCTGCTCAGAATATGTCAGCCTCAGAAACAGCCCTCACTTACTGCTGGCCTTGACATTTAAATGAACCCGTAAATTCTCGGTTGTTACTTCAGTGGGTTCCCATTCAATTGAGGGTGAGATGCAGTCTCCGTGCCTTCCCCTCGAACTTCCTCTCTGCTCTGCCCCACACATTGCGGGGTTGCTGGGCTTTGTTTATTCCTGGAATGCTGTAAGTTCTTTTATTGATGGGATGGGGAGTGAGGATACTGTTTCCTACTCTCTCTGCCTGAAGAGATGGTATTTGGTTGAGATGGTTTTTTGTCCCATTGGCTGTGCTGCAATAGTTGTGGACTATTATAGAAAGGTAACGATGTATTTTCTATTTCTCATATTTAGTCATTGGAACCAGATAAGTTATCTGCCTAATGCCAGTCATTTAGTGAGGTAACTAGGGCCCATACCTGTGACTTCTATATTAGAGTTTTGAGTATTCTATTTACTAGATCATACAGTTTTCTCAAACATATCTGTGGAAGAGTTAGTTAGAAAAAATAAAATACAAATTTCTTTTCTGGAGTCTTTCCCTATACATTTATTCATTTTCCAACACTTAGTTACTCTGACAGTTCAGATTTTACTGTGCTATAGAAGAGTTCTCAAAGCATAAGGTTACCATATGGGCATCAGAAGTTTTATTCATTCCAAACCAAACAGAATGTCTTTGGCATTGACTAGCTATGCTTTGTTCAACAGATGTATGGCCCAATATATTTTAATATGCATTTGCATATATGTGGCTGCAACCATTGGATTGGACACATGGAAGATGATAATGTGTGCTCTTGAAACAAGCAGTGCCTTTTCTGCCCTGGTCCAAACTCAAATGGTTCTCTTTTGTCCTAGGAGTCAAATTTACTTTTCCTGACCTTCAAAGATACAATACTTGCTTACAAATTACCTCGCAATGATAGAGCTGGCTATCCCAGATTTTCACATATAGAAGCTGCCCTGGGTCTTGCTGCTGCCTCTCCCCTTCAAAGCAGCCATCTCCAGATACAGGTCTGTCAACTTCCAGAAGACCAAAATTGTTGTGTCTTGCTTTGTTTTTCCAGAATCTGGGACCAGGCTTTGTGGTTACTTAGTTCATGTGGTTTGGGGAGACTGAAGCTATCTCTTGCACCCTGGAATAGACATAAATGTCTGGGTACAAATAGGGATGCTCTAGAAACAGCTGCTGAACTAACAATGAAAACAAATGAATACAATTTCTCATCTTTAGGATGTCATTGCTAGCCAAACTATTACTATGCAAACTATGTAATGTCTGTCATAGCACATAAAATATTATTCTATCTACCCGTATTTGTGGACATTTGTAGCAAATAAGTGGGGTGAAGGATAGGGATTGTGACCAAGATATGGCATGAATCTCACTGACTCAGAGGAAATGAAAAACCATGAACTTGGCTTTTAAATTCAATACAGTAAACTTAATACAGAACCACATCAAATCAGATCTGTAAAGAATATTAATGATTATTTGTGTCAACTCCTTACCATATGTAAAAAGAGAAAATAGAATTCCAACAAAGATGCATAAGACCCTGCACCTTGACCCAAGGACTATTCAGATGTCTTTTATTCTAGAAAAAGGAATATTGTGGATTTATTTGCTTTAGTTTTAACCAGTACAGCCTCCACAGAAGCATAGTGCAACACAGTGGGTGGATGGGACAGTGGTAGCTGTTATCACCCCAAGGCAAGGCTAGTGACCATGCTTTTGAGGAGAGCTGTGCAACCTCACATACATACATCTGAATCTCACCACAGTTGACTGAAAAACCTAGATATAGGAGTTTGCAACTCTTCCTTAAAATGTGAGAAAAGTAAAAAACATTTAGCAATGATACTCAACGTCCTCCAGCCATTTGAATAGAGTAAAATTGGTCCAATATATTTCAAACCACAATAGCAATATATTAGAAAGGGAAATATGAGGGAAACTTTTAGTTATAATTTTCTGTAGACATTTTTATTCTTGTGTACATCAGACTTTCTACAGATAGATGCCATAATATAGAAGATTCATTTTATAAAATATTCTTTCTCAATTATTCACAAATCTGAATGTTGTCTTGTTATAGTTAAGTACATAATATGAATTTATTATCTATTCTCCCTGCCTGGCATGAAACATAATTTAGATAATCATAGATTCTACTGAAGAGGAGGAAATTTGAATAATGTTAACAAGCAGTTCATAGTGGGGGCTTTTGCTAGGTTTAGTCAACTTTATTTTTCTAGTTTGACTTAACATAGTGACTCACAAAGTTTACTTCCTCCTAAGAATTCACATAACCATGAAAAAAGTACTTTTGGTCATAAAACAGGATGAGATCAAATGTATCTCAAAAGCAATTATTATCAGCTATATTCAAAATACATCATTCTTTGAGCTAAAATGGAGAACGTAAGTGTGGCCATGGCTACACAGCAGTATGGATTGGGGAGAGGATACTTCAACATGCAAGAGAAAAATGTTATCTTAATTATAGGGACTTGTAATTAATGCATTTCAGGCCTTGATATTCAGGTTGCATTTTGGTAACTTTTAAGTAAATAAAAATTTTAAATGAATAAAGCTTTTAAGTAGTTTTTAAATAAATAATTTAAAACTACGATAAGAAATCTGTTTTTATGCCTTTTATTTTTTCCAATCAATCAAATCGACAATTTAACAGATCTGCATTGTTCCTGCATCATTTCAGGTGGCCTGAAATTTGACAAGAAGAGGACATATGAATGTTTTCTGTAAGGTTAGATGAAGATCCCAATGCACTGAGCCAAGGTATCTGAATTGTGGGGAATATGAGGTAGTTACCCCAAGCAGAAGCAGGGGCCACATCCCTCAGCTAGGTGTCCAGTGGCTCCACATTCATTCAGATTGGGGGATAGAAGCAAGGAATGATACTTTCTTTGCAGTACATGGTACTGTCAAAATGAAAAACTCAATAATCCTTTACAAGATCTCCATATTTTTTTTTTGGTGGAGGGGGCAGGGGCTAGGGACTTATAGACTCTGTACTAACAATCTTTGCCCTTAACTAGAAATATCATGGCTGACCAGTGATCTTTTGGATACATTTGTACCTCAAGCCAAATACAGCCACAGCAAGGCCACAGGCTCGTGAAGAGGAAGAAAGCAGGGTCGGTGCCCAGGCATCCTTCAAAAACCTCTGTCTCCAATTTTTCCCATCTGGAAAGTCCCTGTTCCTTTTGCTCATTGTAAAGTCTGACTTAACACTCTTTTATCTGGCAGTGCTTACAATGAGTTTGACCTGAGGTCCACGATTGCTAGTTGTTGAAAGAGAATTAGAAACACTTGCTTAATTCCGAGGGTCAACATCAAAAACAAACCTGACTGAAGTAGCAGAGGAACTATTTCACAACTAACAACCACCTTAACCTTACTTCCTTTATCAAATGTCCTCAGGATTATGACACACCCAGATCTTTGGCATTGTATTTTTTGTCCACTGAACAAAACTGGGAAGCTACCAAAGCCATGCATGGAATTCATGGTACCACTAGCAGTGTGTGAGATCAGCAGAATGTTTCTGAAAGCTAATAGATGTATTCAAAGAACTGATCACAATTGCATTTGAAATAAGTTATCTGCCATGATTTCTTTTGGCCATAATGTGGCAAATGTTATACAGACAAGAAAATATTTAGTAAAAGTTGGAAGTAGTTACAAAATATTTGTGCAGAAGTTTGCTGACTTTAATTGTATGACCTCATCGTAGTTGCTCAGGGAGACTCCAGCTACATCTTATCTTTTCAAAATACTCCTGAGCAATGGCTTTCCTACAGCCTCTCTGGAATGTAGCATTATCAGCTTCTATTTCCCCAATTTCCTATAATTCAATAAAAAGTCAGCAATAACATGTCCAAGGGCAAGCTCTATCTCAAACATGGATTTTAATGAAACACAAATATGCCCATGCATGTTTCAGCAAATTGTTCTGTACCATGCAAAAATACATTAAAAGTGGAGCCACATTTACATTTGTTTTGCATTTGTTATTTAAGAGGTCAAAATATGCAAAGTGCATCGACTTTTGTCGATAGCTTCAAGGAAAAGAAAGTTTTGTTAAAGTTAGATTCATGACAAACAGATAAGTTAGTATCTGTCATTTGGGGGAAAAGGTTTGGAGAGGCTACATTTTAAAAATAATAGGTATTTATTACTTCTCCAAAACTGAGAATACTTAACAAATGTGCCTGTCTATTTTAAACCAGGTATACTGGTCTGCAGGTAAATTTCCAATTAAAAAGCAAACTTAATTATAAACAGTTTACAGCACAAAGGGAGATTGTTATATAGTCTGGAATTGGCCCTGGAAATTTTAATATAAAAAATGAAATTAGTAATAGAAGAATAAAAGACATTTAGTGATTTCCAAAAAAACTTTGAGACAATTCTTGCTCAAGATTTACAGATAAAGAATGCAATAGAAAAGTTGGTATTCTAAGATGATAGAAAACAATATATTATAGCATTGCTTAAGAGATATAATCTTATATACTTGCTGGATTTCTTTGTGGTTGCCTTTGCCAAAGGAAACTTTTTTCAAAATTAAAGTTTTTTTTTTCTAAACCAGCCTCTGCCTTTGCCCCTGAATGCTGGAATAAAGAAAGCGGGGTGTGCAGGAGGGGTGGGCAAAATAAAAATTGTGTGTGTGTGGTACATTTTCTCTACACTCCTGCCTATGTAGGATGGACAGACCCATTTCTGCAGTGTTACCTGGATTGTCTATGTAGCTACAGATCTATTACATTGGGTATTACACAACTCTATGTCTCTAATATTATGTCACTCTTTGTTGGACACAGCACACCAAGGCCAGGGTGGAACTTGTGGTGTGCACATATGCCATCTGTGAAGCCTGAAGTCTAACGTGCTTAGGACGTTCCTTCTTCCAGAGTCACATGGATTCATGACCTCTCCTAATTCATCTCTATTCAAATGCCACTTCATCAAAAAAGACTTGGTCCGATTATTACACCCCATGTCACCAGCACTCTCCTCATCCCTTTCCCCTGCTTTGTTCTCCTTATTTGGTTAGTACTTACTACTATCCAATATATTTTCTGTCCCTCTTCCTAGAATATAAAGTTCCATTAGAACACAAACTATTTTTGTTTGCTGCTATATACCCAGTAACTAGACAGTGCTTGGCACATGGTGGGTGCTCACCAATTTTTGTGGAATGAATGTATAATAAAATGTTTAAAATAAAAATACACCTGCTGATCAATGACATTGCAGAAAGGTCCACTAGAGAATGTAGCCTGAAGATTGGCTGGGAAATAATTAATGTAATGGCTGTTGTTTTGAACACTCAGAAAGTATCAAGATTACTTCTACCTGCTTCTGACAGACTCAGAGTATAAAAAGTATCAAAAGATTTTGCTGTGGTGTGGAGAAATTCCAAATGGAAAAATTGAACATATTCTCTCATCGGCTCCTTTCACACAGATGGTCTCAAGGTGATCAATTTGGCGGCCCTGGGGAGGGATCGTTTCACATACACATCACTGGATTCATCCTCATTGTGTTATTAAATCGAATTAACATAAATCTGTGCAGTGACTTATGTTTTAAATGATGGGGTAATTATTTAAATACTTTCTACTGTGAAGGGAGTTAGGGGCTTGGGTTGCAGAGACATAGCCAAACCAGAAATAGGCAACGAAAGACTTTGCAGAAGAAAAATGTGACATAGTCCAATGCTATGAGCGTTACTTAAGAACACCCAATATGCTAAATACTGATCTGACAAAGAAGATAAATTGGGAAGTGATGATTCACATTCCTGAAGATTTTTTTCACGTTAATATAAGCATATATAATGGAGAAATCTGTAACAGATTTTAAAGATTTCATTTTCTAAAAGATTACAACTCATATTTTTAGAAACATATGTATGATATCAACAGAGGTAAATCCATCTCATTAGAGTGAGTGCAGCTCCAGCTTTGTGTAGATCTTGAGCATCCTGGGTGAGGGCTTGAGAATGAAGAACATTCCAGAAACCAGAAGCAACTTACAACTCACCAAAGCTGACTGCCACCCAGTAGCCTTCTAAGCCCTCCATTCATTCCCATTCCACTTGAGTGCCAAGCTTCGGAGATGGGAAAGTCGCCTACAGCCCACCAACGAGCCGTGAGCGGCTGGGCGTCCATCTCCCCATCTGTACCAGTGGCACACATCACTGTTCCATTCATCCCATCTATGAACTTGATCTGATTTTTGTCATGACTGTCATTATAAAAGTCACTCTGCATGAATGTCAGAAGGAAACTTAGGGGTCTGTTGCTGAGGTAATATATTTTCAGATCAAAATGTGGGTGAATTGAAATAATTATATGTATATTCACATGACTACATATTATCATGTTAGGAGATGGGACTGATCATGGAGACGTAGTATCTGTCTGCATCCCACGAGAAATATCTTTCTTACACAGTTCCCACTGCTAGGAAGATCGCTGAACTTTCCAGAAAGACGTTCACCAAATACGCTCTTCTAGTGGGACCCAACTGCATAACGTCTGTGGCAGAGACCTACAGTTCTCATGACTATCTGAGCATCTTCTTCGTGGACACACAGCTGAACATTTCCCAGGATCCCTTGGATTATGTGTGTCTCTGTGACAAAGTCCAGCCAATGGAACATGCCTAGAATCAATGTGGGCCATTCCGGGGCTGGGCCCGTAAACGCTACCCAGTTACTATCCTCACCCTCTTCCTCTTCACTGGTTAAGTAGAGAGGATTCCAAGGAGCTATAGGGAGGTGGAGCCACAAGATGGAAGGATGTGGCTTCCTGAATAATGGGATGGAGATTTACCATGCCTGCCTGTCCCCACCAAACACACAATGGACAGAAATAAGAGAGAAAAGTAAGGTTTTATTGTATTAATCCATCCAAATTCAGGGCTTGTTTTACGATTAACATACCCTAACAAATAAAATGAAGTTGAATGGTTTTTCAGAATCTGTTGCATTTCATTTTCTAAAAGATTACAACTCAAATTTTTATAAACATATGTATGGGGTATCAACAGAGGTAAATCCATATCTCATTGGAGTGAGTGCAAATGAGATATGCATTTTTCTTCTGTTGCATTTACTTTTCTAAAAAATATTATTTTAATTGTGGTAAAACACACATAGCATGAAAATTGCCATTTTAATCACATTAAGTGAACAATTCAGTGGCATTAAGTACATTCACATTTTAGTGTGCATTACCATCAGCCATCTCCAGAATGTTTTTCACTTTGCAACTGAAGCTCTATACCCATCAAACAATAATTCACCATTTCCAACTCCCCACTCCAACCGCTAGCATCCACCTTTCTGCTTCCTGTCTCTATGATTTTGACTACTCTATATACCTTTTCCAAATGGAATTATATAGTATTTTGCCTTCTGCGACTAGCTTATTTCACTTGGCATGGTGTCCTTCAGAATCATCCATGTTGTAACACATACATCAGAATTTCCTTCCTTTTTATCACCCACGTTGTAGCGTATGTCAGAATTTCCTTCCTTTTTATCACCCACGTTGTAGCATATGTCAGAATTTTCTTCCTTTTTATCACTCACGTTGTAGCATACATCATAATTTCCTTCCTTTTTAAGGCTCAATGATATTCCATTTTATGTATAGACCACATTTTGCTTATCCATTCATTTGTTGATGGATGCTTGGTTTACTTACACCTGTGGTTGTGAATAAAGCTGCTATAAACATGGGTGTACAAATATCTGTTTGTGACCCTATTGTCAAGCTTTTTGAGTGCAAAGCCAGAAGTCAAGTTGCTGGATTATGTTGTAATTCCATTTTTAATCTTTTGAGGAATCATCACTATACTGTTTTTCACAGCACCAACACCATTTTACATTCCCATCCATAGTGCACAGCCATTCCAATGTCTCCATATACTCACTCACTCTTATTTTCTGTTTGGATTTCCTAGGATCTTCACCTCCAGAAAACACAAACAAAAGAAGTGCATGATAGTGTATCATTTACTGTCTTAGATTTTAATGAATATCTCTGAAAATTTGCTTCAAACTAAGAACTATTCCCAAATATTCAACATCTACTGTTCTTTCCTTGATAGGAGCCACAACCACTTTCTCCTAAGACCAAGCTTTTTGGTTACAAGTGATTTCGATGTCTGCAGGTAAGGTTACAGCTGGCTTTGTGGTTAGTAAATAATCTCTTGGTAACAGACTTGCTTCATCTGTAGGTGACTTCGTGAAGTCAGGCTGAGGGCTGAGTCAGACAGCTCAGCTGAGCTGCTCTGGTGGCATGCCTTGAGAGTGTCATAGCCATATCTGGAGCAGATTAACAAGAAATGTAAATTCCCTTCCAAAAAGAGATTCCAAGAAGTAGAGAATTTTTAAAATTACTTTCTATAGGAATTTCCATGATGCCTGAAGCTCTAATTAAAAAGACTTCTGAACTCCAGCTAGCTAGGTATAGAATTTTTGAAAAACTCTTCCTGCATTCGCTATGTAAGAATAATACCTAGTGTTTTTTTTAAAATAATAATAATAATAATAATATTTTGTGCTGTTATTTTCTTGGGCAAAAATTTTTAGAAGGCTGAAACCATCCTGTAATTTTGTTCTCTATCCTTCCATCATTCCTTTACTTATAAAAAATAGTATTTTTATTAAAATAATCCTGAACTCCATACAAGATGAAACACATGAGAATAGTCAGCAATCTTTTGGAACAAAAAAAAGAATGAAGAGTGACTTTCACTATCGATACCTGACTGTATTATGAAGCAACAATGACGAAAACTGAGTGATAAGGAGCCCATGGGAATAAGGGCATAGTCCAGAAAGAAAAAGAAGTTTATAAAATCATTTTGGTATTTAAAGCAATGGAGCAATTATGAACTATTTGATGAAGACAGTATTATAGGAACAAGTGGCTAAGCCACTAGAGAAAGATAAAGTTAGGTTTCCATTGTCTCAAAATTTACATAGAAATTCATTAAAGTATGAAACAAGTCTTAGTAAAGACACAGAACAATAAAAACTTCCATTCCTTACTGGTGAGATTGAAAATAATACAGCTATTCCAGAAAACAGCATGCCAACTTATTATGAAGTTAAACATACATCGTGTCTGTGATCCAGCAATTCTACTCCTGTTATTTGTCCAAGAAATATGAAAGCATGTTCCCACAAAAAGACTGGTATGAAAATGCTCACGGTAGGTTTATTTATAATAGCCCAAAATATGTAACAACATGGGTGAAACAAAAAACACTGCATTGGGATGAAGGCCAGACACAACAAAGAATTCACTATGTGACTACATTCATAGGAAGTTTTAGAATAGGCAAAGTTAATCTATGAAGTCAGAAGAAGGAATGGCCTGAGGCCTGCCGGGTTTATGGGAAGAATGAACTAGAAAAGGGCATGAGGGCCCTTTCTCAGAGAAGAGAAATGTTCTACATTTTGATTGTAGTCATGGTTACATGAGGCATGTATTTCCCAAAATTTGTCAGTACAAACCTTATCATAAGTCTCATATGTATCTCAATAAAAATTAATTGGGAAGGGTTTAACATTTAAAAGAAAAGACTGACAAATATAACTACTTCAAAATTTAAATTTCTGTAGGCTCAAAAAGACTATAAATAAAAGATGAGTAATAACGAGAAGAAAATCATTGACTAGGAGACTGAGTTTAGTTTAATTAAATTTAATTAAACTAAATTCAAATTTCAAAACTGAAAAAACACGAAAAACTGCTGAACATCTCAAAGGAAAAACGAACAAAGGTTACAAATAGGCAATTTGTGAAAGAACTATATAAGCCTCAAACAAAATTTAAACAAAATTTTAAATGTATGATAGGCTAATATATCTCTAATGTAAAACTGTTTATAGAAATAGGTAGAAAATACTGTACATTTGGATTTTTAAAAAGCAGGCAAAATATAGGAATAAACAATTCACAAGAAAAAACACATGCTCAATAAGTGTCTTAAAGTGTCTAGCCTCTCTAGAAATCAAGGAAATACAAATTAAAACAACTATATACCATGTCTGACCTTGCTTCTGCTTTTTCCTGCCTCTGTGGTTTTCCTTTTATTATTATTATTATTATTACTGTTTGTTTGTTTTTTCTTTTCAGAACCACTGATGCCTGGGAAACTTTTATTAATGTTTAAGTTATCAACTTGGACGCCACTTCTCTGGTAGCTTCCCCTGACTCTCAGTGCTAATAGGAGCTCTGCTTTGCAATGCTATGCCACTGAGTATGTCCCCTAGCAGGGCACTCATCACACTGCACTTACTATCCAGTTTTCCTACAATCCCCACAAAATCAGTTCTGTAAGGGCAATGCTACAGTCCAAGTGCCTACCAAGCACAGTACCTGGCACATATAGGTGCTTAATAAATATTTCTTGAATGTTTTATTGAGTGATGTGGCATTTTCAAATTGGGAAAAGCTAAAGAAAATTATCCAGTATTAGCAAGATTTAAGTTGCGGCACTTTTACTCACTACTGCTAGAAGCATAAACAGTTAGAATGTTTTCTGAAGATGTAGTAGATGGAGTTCTCCAGAGAAACTGAACCAATTGCATATGCAGAGAGAAATAATTTACCATAAAGGATGGACACACATGATTATGTCCAACATCTGCAGCTGGCCAGCTGGAGACCCAGGGCAGCCAACAGGTTAAGTCCTACTCTGAGTCTGAGTCTAACTCAGAAAGCAGGAGAAGATCAATGTCCTTCCTCAAAGACAGGCAGGGAAAAAGAATTCTTTCTTGCTCAGCCTTTGATACTATTAAGGGCTTCAACAAATTGCATGGAGCCCAACCATGTTGGAGAGGACAATTGGATTGACTCAAACCTGTGATTCTGATGTTAATCTCATCCAGAAACTCCCTCTCAGACACATCCATTAAAATGTTTAACCAAATATCCAGGCACCCTGTGGCCCAGTCAAGTGGACATATAAAATCAACCATTGCAGAAGGTAATTTGCCAACATTTAATAGAAGTCATGAAAATGCTTAACTTTTTTGATCTGGCAGTTCAGTCTGGAACAATGTTTTCTAAGAAAATTATCAGAAAAGTGTCTCTGAATACCTGTTAATGGCATCTCGCTGTTCATTGATTGTAAGATAAAAGAACCTAAAGAGTAACTGAATAAATTATAAATTACAATAAAATATAATTCAATAATTAACGATGATGTGTCATATAGACTTGCAATCATTGATATAAAAACATATTCACAATATGTTAAATGTAAAAGTCTATCAATAAAGACAATTGTAATATGATCTAATTTTAATTTTAAATATACAATATATACAGTACAAAATATACAATAAAACTTCCAGGAACATACATTTAAAATTTAGTGTGTCTTCTTTGGATCTAAAATTATACATGAGTTTTTTTCCTTTTCATTTTACTAACCTGATATTTCCTAGTTTCAATTTCAATTTAATTAATTCAATTAATTATGTAATTTTGAACAACCAAAAAACTAACCATATGCTTTGAAAGTTTGACTTAGATCGGCTACATCTCAAAAGCCTGTTCCAGTCGGCGATTAAAATTAAAGCAATTAGCTTAGATCCTTTTCCCTTAAGCGTTTCATTTGGGGTCTACTAAAAATACCCAGCTCTGATTGCTTTGGTCATCAGCCTAAACTATTCCTCCTGATAGAGCCTCAGCGGGACAAGAGACAAGATGATGTTTAGGTAGAGGATTGAAAGTGATCTGAAAAACTGACAGGTGTTGGTATGTCCATACAATGAAATATTCAGCCTCAAAAAGGAGAAAACTACTGACCCACGCTACAACATGGAGGACATTAAGTGGAGTGAAATAACTCGGACTCATGAAGACAGACGCTGTATGATTTCAGGAACATGGAGTTCCTAGAGTAGTTACATTCTTAGAGACAGAAAGTAGAATGGTGGTCAGCAGGGGCTGGTGCGGAGTGGGGAATGGGGAGTTACTTAATGAGCGCAGGGTTTCAGTTTTGCAAAATAAAAGAGTTCTGGAGATCTGTCTCACAACAATGTGAATGCACTTAGTGTTACTGAACTGTACACTGGAAAAAGATTAAAATGGTAAATTTTATGTTTATTTTACTGTAACTTAAAAAACAAAGCTGACATATCTGACTGGGGGAAAAAAACAGAGTCACATAGACTTGACTGGTTGAAGGATTTAGAACTGATGAGGGCTGTCACAGTGGCTCAGTCTTCCTGCCAAATCCAGGGCTCCTCCCCTTCATCCCACCACCTTTCCGATGCTGAGCTCTAGGCACATCAGAGCAATTAAGACAGATACTTCTATATTCTCAATCGATCACCCCTGGAATGAAAGCAATAATAATAGCTAACACATACAGGGTGCTATTAGCCGGGTAGTATTCAGAAAACACTTTGCATGCATTGACCAGACAATTCTCACAACTCTGTGAGGCAAGGATTATTATTAAATCTCATTTTACAGATGAGAAGCCTGTGTCTCAGAGAGGTTAAGTAATTTTCCCAAGGGCACGCAGCCTACAGTGGGATATCTACAATGCAAACCCAGGCGTTATAGCCCTAGAATCCATTTATGTAACCTTTGTAACCATGATTCTTATACTTTAAAGAATCACCTGATAGATTTGTCAAAGCCGTTTCCTAGACTCCACCCCAAGAGAGCCTGATTCAGTAGTTGCTGTTAAGGCCTGTGAATGTGCCTCTTTGACAAGCTCACCGGTGCTGCCAGTGCTGCTTGGCTGAGAGCTGCACACAGAGTAGAACAGGGATTGCAGCACTTTGTAAGTGTTGCAATAAAGCACCCCAGTTATGTTCTGGAATTAAATCTAGTAAATAATCAATAATGGATGAGTTACCTGTGGATCAAATTAATTTACCCCAAATGACTTGCTATTGATATGCACGTAATTGGTAGCAGTGTGAGTTGATAATCCAATTTAAAAGCTGTTACTTATTCAACTGTATTGTGGCAAGTATGAGGCAATGTGTTCTCATGACAAGCCTGCTAGGAATCTAGAGAAATGGAAAACCAAGGAATATCATTTAGTGTAAAACCACCATAACAGCACAACACGGTCTTCTAATCACTAGAGCATCATTTTCAGACATTACAGAAGATACAGTATGACTATAGCATTCCACAGAATCCTCACACTCCCCTTGCTCTCAGTCTATACCCTGCCTTTCCAGAAGAGGTTGCCTTGGATACAAGTATTGTCATGCCTGTAAATTTTATCCCCTGTGGCAAATTAGCAAATTGGCATCCAGGTTTAATAAATCTGTCTGTTATTAATGAATAAATCTAGTCTTTCTAGCAAGACTCATACCCACAATGTTTGATAACCTCTGAGAAAATGGGTAAAACCAGTTGGTGGACTCTCAAAGTGGACAATTGCACCCTACACCCATGTGACCCAGGGGAGCACAGGGACCCCATGAACTACTCCCCCCAGGGGAGTGAGTGGTATCCCTCTCTCAAGACTCTGGGACTGCAGTTAGTGAGGTTGGGTTCTGAAAAGATGCTTTCACATCCCCGATGATGACTACCACTCTAGACTGTCTTAGATCAGCTGCCCTAGGGAGAAGAAAGACAGCCCCACATTTAATAATAGATCTCAGGTTTCACTGCCCTCACTAGGAACAATCCACCCAGCTTAGAAGCTCTGGAGCTGTTTTCCCACACCCCAAGGTCTTCTATCGGTTTGAGAGCCCCTAGAGATGGCCCACGCTGCTGGCAAGGGGACATAGAGAGTCACACAGCATCACTTAGCTCCCCAGTCAGGTCTATTGCAGTATGAGAAACAGGGGAGGGAAATATTAGCTATTCAAAGATAGAAGGAAAAACACATGGCGTGAACATTTTTATTAGGTCATAAGGGGTCAGACTCAATAGAAGATCATCACTTTATTACTGGATTCCATTTTATACTACACTGCCCGAACAAGACTCTCACGATAACACCAACAGATTTGGCTTCAATGACTTCTCCCTTGTAATTTCCAATCACCTACACTTAAGGACCATTCTCCACCATCAGGAAAGTGATGGTGGGGAAATACTTCACTGCAGTGAAGACCCTTAAACTCCCAAGATTCAGACTCACCTCCCTGAGCCCTGAGCTCACCAGTGAGTCCCTCAAGACCGGGTAATGAATAATGCTAAGCATTCATCAGCTCTGAAGGAGTTCCTAAATAGGATGAGGTAGTTAAAAATATTTTTTTAAGAATAATTAAAAGGCATTATGGAAAATCCTGAGATATTTCTAAACAGACAAAAAATAGGGTCAAATATGAACTCATTCTTCCTTATATAGAACAATATATATACAGGTCACCTATTAGTCACCAAGGTACTTAGATTTCTTAATTGGTTTGTTCTTTGAGCTAATACCTAAAAGATGACTAACCTGGGAAGTGAAACCCAATGGTCATAACATCCTTAAGACCCATGCATCCAATCATCCTGTGCCTCTGGGTAGTCTATGGCAGGCTGAATGATAGTCCCCCATGGATGTCCCTATCCTAATCCCTAGGACCTGTGACTGTGTTACTATACATGGCAAAAGGGGCTTTGCAGATATGATTAAGGCTACATGCCTTGAGATGGGAAAAAAATGACCCTTGATTATCTGAGTGGATCCAATCTAATTGCATGAGTTCTTAAATTGGAAGGGGAATCCAGGGTGTATCATAGAGATAGCAACATGAGGATTCAGTGCGAATGGCTGGTTCTGAGATGTAGGGACCACATGCAAGGATCTGAGAAACGTTCTAGGAGCTCAGAGCAGCCTTCACTTGACAGACAGCAAGCAAATAGGGACCTCAGTCCTACACCCCTAGGAACTAAATTTTGCCAACACCTGAATGAACAAGGTGATCTTTTCCTTCTAGAATCTCAAGGAACACAGCACTGCCAACACCTTCATTTCAGGTTAGGGAAATCTGTACTGGACTCAAAGAATTATAGAATAATAATTTGTTGTTGTTTTAACCTACTAAGTTTTTGGTCATTTGTTATGGTAGAAACATAAAACTAATGCACAGTTTTCATCCAAGTTTTCCTTCTAATTAAAACCTTACCACTTTGACAAATCCTATTATTTCTAGCCACAGGCTCTTAGCATGAACTCCAGTTTCTTTTTGTAAAGCAATCCTCTATAACTTTGTATACTAAACTTTCTATATGAAAAGCATCAGTAGATTTCCTTGCTGCATTTCAGCCCAAATGAGCTGGGCTTGACTAATCACAGCAGGGTCATTTAGGAGTGATGTAATCCTAAACACAATCCGGAAGGTGAATGCATGCTCTCTTTTCTGACCTTAAAGGTGGTCTCAATCACGTCTGGCACTGATTGAAAAAATGTATTCTGGAATGCCTCAGGATGAAGGAAAGAGAAACAAAGATATTGATCTTCCAACATCACAATCTGGTTTTAATATCAGTTGTCTACAGGAAGAATCCGCTGTTAGAGAATGATTTCCTCAAGTCCATTTTTAAGATCCCTTTAATGTAGCCATCTGCTAAATTATCTTGATACAAATGAGGGGAATTTCAGTGAACATCTGAATTTCCTTGTTTATAAAACAAAAACTGGATCACATTCCTTAGCTAGCCTGGTGATAAGAATTAATTTAATGTGGAGATATATATATACACATATCAGGATGTGCACGTAAATCATATACACAGATTTATACTACATACACACAGATGTGTACCGATCAGGGTAAACTAGTTTACGCTGCACCATTATCTTCTGCCTCAAACAAACCACCCAAACTTAGTGCCTGAAACAGCCCAGGTTTACTCCCTCCCAGTTCTGTGTGTCAGCCGTTTGGAGTGGATTCGGCTGGAGGTTCTTCTGTTGGTTTTACCAGGGGTCACTCACGTAGCTGCTGTCATCTGGTGGCCCAGTTGAGGTGGCATGGTCCAAGACGGATCCATTCACATGCCCGAACGTGGGTGCTGGCAGTCAGCAGAAGTTGTGAAGCCTCAGAAGGCTTTTACTCAGAACGGCCTCCCTGCCATTTCTCAGTCCCCTTTGATGTAAGCAAGTCACAAATCCAGCCTAATTTCAAAGGGGTAGAAAAAGAAAATCTATTCCTTGACGAGAAGAGCAATAAGTCACATTGCAAAAGGGCACACACATGGTGGTGGGAAGAATTTGTGGCTATTTCGATAATCTATCAACACCCCCAAATATCAAAGATTTATTTTTATTCCCACTGCATGGCCATCGTGGTTCACTGGGGGCTCTGCTGCCCAGTATTGCTTATTCCAAAATGCAAAGTGATGGATGATTCTGCCATGCAGAGCACGCTGTGCTGGTTATCAGAACCAAGGGGAAAATGTCAGAGAAGTGGCCTGCAGGAAATTAAATACTTCCATCCAGGAGTGACAGATGTCACTCCCAGCCAACTCCAAGTAAGTCATACGGCCACATCTAACTCCAGGGGAGTTGGAGGTGATTTCTTACAGGTGCCTAAAAAAGGAGAGCTGAAGTATGAATAAATAGTTCGAACAGGTAGCACAACATACATGCATGCTCTCACACACACACCCATACTTAACATCAATCTTATAGTTTGTCACAGGCAGCTCAAACATTTGGAACTACCCAAAACTTTATCAGTGTTCTGGAAATGATATTCTCTGACTATAACTCAGTTAAGAAAGAACAAGAAGATTGATAGTGTTTTTGTCATTTCCACAAGAAATTGTGTTAGAACACTCTTTCTTATTTGTTCCAGAGATAATGATGTAAATAGAATTCACTTGTCAACACCCAATTACTTTTGATCAGACATGAAGGGATTGTATCTACAAACTGAATTGTAGATACAAAATTGTAGATACGAAAATCAATTGTCATTTTGAAGTCAGTACATTATCATTTCTTTGTAATTCAAAGCTGTGGTAGTTAGGGCTATTCTCAAATAGTCTAACTTTTTCTCCTTCTGGTTGTACTTTCATCCACTTAAATGTGGTCATGTGACTTTCTTTAGTCAATAAAATTCTACGTTACACTTGCAAGCTATTCTATACTATAAAGCATTATTATATATATTAACTCATAAAGTTATCAGGATAATAATTGGAAATTAGCTTAATCTCATGCAAACTTTGCAAAAAAGGATGATTCTACAAATAATATATGTGCTAAAAGAAAAAATGACAAGATAAATAATACTGAATTACTACAATCTCCAACTAAAATTTTCAGACTCAACTAAGGCAATCAATTTTTACAAACTGAAATCAAAGTAGAAATATGTTTTAATTGTATTATATTTCTTAATATTTTCTTATTTTTAAAGTTAGAATATTTGTAAGTCTGCAGTGGAGGAGGATAGATTTATAAATTCCAGCTGCCTATAATAGCTCAACTTTTTCAGAGATGTAAATATTTTTCTTCTAAGAAGCAGCTTTTCACTTCATGTAGAAGGTTATACTAATATTTACCTGAACCCAGATTAGGGAAGGTTTATGTCATTGTTGTTTAACTTAATATGCTATCCACATTAATTCACTATACTGAGCTTGCTTTCTTATTTTCTCTTAGCAACCCACATTTATAAAGCTACGTGCTATTTCTCAATAAGTTTTAGGTAGCAGTCCTTGTAAGGAGTTGACTGTGACCCTCAGAAAAATCTCTAGAACTGGCGAATGCAACTTTATTTGGATAGAGAGGTTTGTAAATGTAATTCGATTAAAAATTTTGAGATGAGATTATCCTGGATTCCCCAGGTAAGCCCTACAGCCAACAACCAGTGTCCTGATAAGAGACACAGAGAAGAGGGGAAGGCAGTGCACAGACAGAAGCGGAGACTGAAGCAATGCATCTATAAGCCAAGGAATGCCAACAACTGCCCACAGCTCCCAGAAGCCAGGAAGGGCTACGGTAAGCATTTCCCTCAGAGCCTCCAAAAGGCACCACCAACACTATCGACACCTTGATTTTTGAATTCTTATCTCCAGGACTGTGGGATAATACATTTCTGTTATTTTAAGTCACGGAAGTTGTGGCGGTTTGTTGCGGCACTCCTGGGAAACTCAGCAGCCCCTATCATACCATGCCTCCCTCATCACCCCAGGCTGGCTTTCCCTTCCACCTCTTCTATATTGGCATTTCCCAACAAGCCAGCAGGGCCATTATCTCTGCATTAACACTATAGAAAATTCATTTCACCATCTAGCCTCCTTTGAGTTCCGCAGAAAAGCAGAGGTTGTTATATCAAATACATCAGATGTCAATTGCAAATGTACATTTTTAATCATGCTTTCCTTTAGGTGCTGTGATGCATTTTATGCAGAAACATTTGAGCTCTGTGCTAAATGCAGGGTACAAGGGACAGGGGAGAAAGAAAGATGAGCCATGCACAGTCCCTCCCCTTCCAGGCAGCTATATGAACATATGAGCTATAAACCACGGTATATATTCTATACCGATTTCCATTTCCTTTGCTCCTGTTCTGTTTTCCAGGAC
The DNA here is from genome assembly GCF_049350105.2 of Macaca mulatta. Taxonomy (NCBI): domain Eukaryota; kingdom Metazoa; phylum Chordata; class Mammalia; order Primates; family Cercopithecidae; genus Macaca; species Macaca mulatta. The sequence goes on from NC_133411.1 coordinate 10,804,938, forward strand.
TGAAAGTTGCCTCTAGAAGATGCCACAGTCTGCTATCAGTTATTTTCTTCCACCCATTAAAATGCAAATTGGTATTTCTATGCAGCATGTGACAGGTTGGGATAAACCCTGGGATTCTCTCCTCTCAATTCTTTACTGATTGAATTTTAATCTGGATTGCCTATCAAAGCTCAGCCTATTCCTTGAAGTTCAGATAAAGTGCCACATCCACAACTAAAGGTCTCACTGTTACCCCCTTACAATGCATTTTTTATACCTGAGAAATGTGATTACATTTATTTAACTTACTATGTCTCGGGCACCATGATTTCATTTAATCTTCAGGGAACACACCTACCATTAGATACTCTTTACAAATGAGGAAACAAACTTGGCAGTGTTCAGGAACTTGTCTAAAGTAATCGTATTAGTGAGCTAGAGATGCATAACAAAGTCCCACAAACTTAACAGCTGAAAACACCAATTTATTATCTCATAGTTCTGCCGGTCAGGAGTCCAACACAGAACAGCTGGATTCTCTCCTCAGCCTCTAACAAGATGTCAGCTGGGCCACATTCTTTTCTGGAAGATCCACTTCCAGGCTCCTCCTTGTTGTTGGCAGAATTCAACGGTGGTAGGACTGAGGTCCCATTCTTTGACACATGACCTCCGTCTGTGAGTAAACCATGACATATCAAGCCCTGCTCATGCCTTGGTTCTCTCTGGCTTCCTCTCTCTGCTCTTAAGGGCTCCTGCTCCTGTGATAACATCCAGGTCATCTGAACAATACTGGATAATCTCCTCATCTCAAAATCAACTGATTAGTAGCCCTAATTACATCTACAAAGTCTCTTTTCCATGTTCAGTAACATTTCCCTGGCTGTGGCATCCTATCATCTCAGTTCCCACTGATTGGGGCGTGGAATGTTCTTGGGCCATGATTCTGCTTCCCATAGTCATTGACAATCAGTAAGAGACAGACCAGGGATTTAAATCCAAATTTGTTTTAGTCTTTGTACCATGTCCTGCTTCCTCTCTAAGACACACCTTAAACTAAAGCTGTAGACGTTGGTGAGAAGGGAGAGTGTGATGTCTAAGACCACAGCCTCTGGGCAGCCCTGCCTGAAGGCAAATCCTCAGCCCTTTCATCAGTAGAATAAGCATAAAACAATGTCTGCCTCTAGGGCTGTTATGAGAATTCAGTGGCTTAATACTTGGAAAGGGCTTGTATATTACATTGTCTGGCATATAATAAGCATTGTAGAAGAGATGTTAAATAAATAAAAATAAAGGAACATAAGGCAAGAGAGAAAAAGGACAGCAGTGTAGAAGGCATTTGCCCATTTTATTACACCATGATAATTCACAACTTTTTAAAAGGTGAAATATTTGTAATTGTAACATTACCCCACTTTTGAGCTAACAGTTTAAGATGTAGCCTTGCTAGGTTTCAACCTACTTTTGGGCAAGGAGTACGATTTATATGCATTAGATACTTACTAATCAATCAGGGAGTTGAACTGGATTCAGGAAAGTTATATAACAAGAACTTCATGATTTTTTTTTTAATATTGCCTATTTCCAGACAGATTACTAGTGGGAAAATAATTATGAGGAGAGAGTTTTAAAAATATTTTTAAAAGCTTTTGTTTTTAAAATGAATTTGGAGAGAGTTCTATTTATTGAAGCAGCTGCTCTGACTGGAAGCAAAATCAAAATCTAATTAAAAAAGAGTTACAACAATCTCTGTGACTGAAAGACCCTTGATGGGCCTAGGGTACTAGAGTTGACATAGCAACACATGCTAGGTCTGATGTGTGATAGGGAGGGCTCTATGAAACTCATATCTGCTCCTAAACTGCCACATCCCCTGGCCAACCACAGCTATGTTCTTAATGTCTACAGAATATCTTCATTGATATTCATTATATCTGGGAGGAACAAGGGGCTTCATCAGTGAAAAAGCATCCAGGAATTTATCAGACGGTTGAGAGGAATGAAAGCCTGATTTTTTCCTTGATGATGATACTTACAGAAAACAGATTCAAATTTGCTAGTAAAATCATAGCACTGAGTAAGAGTAGGAAAAAAATAGGTTGTATATCTATCTTCCTACTGCTGGGTGGGGTAGGGGCAAAAGAAACGAAAACTAGATCTGCAGATAATAGAGAAATGAAAGAAAAGAAAGAAGAAAACAGAAAACAAGAAACAAGAAAGCAAAACTAACAGGCTAACATCAGTTACAACAACAAATGTGAGCTGAATTCCATTACAAAACAAAAGATTCACAGCATCATAAAGGAAATTCTATTATATACTATCCCAAATGTATCCCACCTAAAATAAAATGATACGTGGTTTAAAAATAAAGTGATGGGTAAAATATATTAGGCACACAAAATCAAACACAGAAAAGTAGAGACAGTGATATTAACTAAAAAGTCAAGCTCAAGGCAATTTTTTTAAAAAAAAGATGAAAAAAGATCCTTATATGAGTATAACAGATACGTTCCAAAATAAAAATACATAATGCATGAAATATTTTTTATTGACTTCTTGAGTCCATTTTTTCTACAAATTCTAATACATGCATACCATGTGCCTGGCATTCTGTTAAAAACTAGAAATACATTTAAACTAGACATAAGTACAGTCAGGACTTTACAAGTTTAGACTTCAGCACTCCCACTTCTGCCTCAACTTGCAACTTCCTGTTGTCCAGGAAAACACCCTGATGGCAGGGTGGGCAACTCCACCTACCCCACCGCTCATAGCCAGGAGAGCTTTACCTGTTAGAGCTTCCAGCCTACAGGCTCTACCTCTGCCTGAATTTGCCAAAGGGTACAGCCTCCTGTTGCCCTGGAAATACCTGGATGGCAGGACGGGCAACTCTGTCCACCCTACTTCTTGTAGCCAGATGGGGCATACCTGCTAGAGCTTCCTGCCCAGTGTTCTCACTTTTGTCTGAATTCTACAGGCAGGCATAACCATATACTCCTCCTGTCCCCTCTTGGACAGCAGATTTGGGCTGACCTGGAAAGGATACAGCCTGTCTGCAAGCTTTGGTTCCTGCCTGAGGGAGACACATGGAGGAGAACACCCAACAGAAGAAATGTGGGCATAAAGATAGTAATCAAAGAAGGCTCCTCCAAGACCCAGGAGCAAACTAAAATTGAAGCCAGTCAACTGAACCCACTCTATACCACAAAGAAACCCCCAAGAGTATCAACGAAAAAAAAAAAACACCCAAAGGATAACAACTTCAAAGACTGAAGGAACATCAGCCCACACAGATGAGAAAGAACCAATGTAAGAATTATGGCAACTCAAAAAGTCAGTGTTTTCTTACCTCCAAACAACCACACTAGTTCCCCAGCCACGGTTCTTAACCAGGCTGAAATGTCAGAAATATAATTTAGAATATGGATAAGAACAAAGATCAGGCTGGGCGCGGTGGCTCAAGCCTGTAATCCCAGCACTTTGGGAGGCCGAGACGGGCGGATCACGAGGTCAGGAGATCGAGACCATCCTGGCTAACACGGTGAAACCCCGTCTCTACTAAAAAATACAAAAAACTAGCCGGGCGAGGTGGCGGGCGCCTGTAGTCCCAGCTACTCGGGAGGCTGAGGCAGGAGAATGGCGTAAACCCGGGAGGCGGAGCTTGCAGTGAGCTGAGATCCGGCCACTGCACTCCAGCCTGGGCGGCAGAGCGAGACTCCGTCTCAAAAAAAAAAAAAAAAAAGAACAAAGATCATTGACATCCCGGAGAAAGTTAAAACCCAACACAAGGAATCTAAGGAATGCAGTAAAATGATGCAGGAGATAAAAAAAAAAAAAAAATGAAATGGCCATATTAAGAACCAAACTGATCTGATAGAGTTGAAAAACTCACTTTAAGAATTTCATAATATAACACAAATATCAACAGCAGAATCTGCAAAGCTGAGGAAAGAATCTCAGAGCTCAAAGAGCAGTTGTCTGAAATAACTCAGATAAAAATAAAGAAAACAATAAAGAAGAATGAACAAAGACTTTGAGAAATCTGGGACTAGGTAGAGACCAAATGTAAGACTCACTGCACGAGAAAGCAAGCAATTAGAAAACTTGTTTGAAAATATCCTTAACTAAAATTTTCCCAACCTTGCTAGAAAGGCCAATATTCAAATCAAGAAAATTCAGAGAACCCCTGCAAGATACCTTACAAGATGGCAATCCCCAAGACACTAGTCATCAGATCCTCCAAGGTCAAAATGAAAGAAAAAATGTTAAAGACAGACAGAGAGAAGGGACAGGTCACCTACAAAGGGAGCCCCATCAGGCTAATAGCAGATCTTTCAGCAGAAGCCTTACAAGCCAGAAGAGATTAGAGGCTTACATTCAGCATTCTTAAAGAAGAGTAATTCCAACTAAGAATTTTATATCTGGCCAAACTAAGCTTCATAAGAAAAGGAGAAATAAGATTCTTTTCAGATATGCAAATGTTATGGGAATTTGTGACCACTAGACCTATCTTACTAGAGGTCCTTAAGTGAGTGATAAATATGGAAAGGAAAAACCATTACTGACCAGCACAAAAGCACACTTAAGTACATAGACCATTGGCACTATAAAGAAACCACACAATCAAGTATGCATAATAACCAGCTAATAATATGATGACAGGATCAAACTTGCACATGTCAATATTAACCTTGAATTTAAATGGGATAAACACCTCAATTAAAATGCAGAGTAGCAAGTTGTATAAATAAGCTAGACCCAACTATATGCTGTTTATAAAAGACCTATTTGACATGTAATAACACCCATAGGCTCAAAGTAAAGGCATAGAGAAACACTGGCAAACAAAATGAAAAACAAAAAAAGCAGGAGTTGCTATTCTAATTTCAGACAAAACAGAATTTAAATAAACAATGATAAAAAAACACAAAGAAGGGAATGAGAGAATGGTAAAGGGTTCAATTCAAAAGAAGACCTAACTATCCTAAATAAATGTGCACCCAACACAGGAGCACCCAGATTTGTAAACCAAGTTCTTAGACATCTACAAAGAGACTTTGATAACCGTACAATAATAGCGGGAAACCTCAACATGCCACTGACAGTATTAGACAGATCATCAAGGCAGAAAATTAACAAAGGTATTCAGGATTTGATCTCCATATTTGACCAAATGGACCTACGAAACATCTACAGAACTCTCCATCCAAAACAACAGAATATATATTCTTCTTATCTGCACATTTCACGTACCTCTAAAATCAACCACACAATGGCCAGCAAATTTGCCTCAGCAAATTTTAAACAACCAAAATTATACCAAACACTCTCTCAGACCACAGCACAGTAAAAATAGAAATAAATACTAAGAAAATCACTCAAACCAATACAATTACATGGAAGTTAAACAACCTGCTCCTGAATGACTTTTGGGCAAACAATGAAATTAAGATAGAGATCAAGAATTCTTTGAAACTAATGAAAACAAAGTGACAGCACACTAGAATCTCTGGAACACAGCTAAAGCAGTGTTAAGAGGGAAGTTTATAGCTGCAAAGGCCCACATCAAAAAGTTAGAAAGATTTCAAATTAACAACTAACATCACAGCTAGAGGAACCAGAGAAACAAGACTGAACCACTCCCAAAGCTGTCAGAAGGCAAGAAATAACTAAAAGCGAAGCAGAACTGAAGGAAATTAAGAAACAAACAAACAAAAAAACAAAAAAACCATATAAAAGATCAAAGAATCTACAAACTGGTTTTTTGAAAGAATAAATAAGATTGTTAGACCACTAGCTAGACTAACTTAAAAGGAGAAAAGATCAAAACAAACACAATGAGAAATTAAAAAGGGGCTATTACTACCAACCCCACAGAAATAAAAAAAAAAACCCTCAGAGATTATTATGAACACCTCCATGCACACAAACTAGACAAACTAGAGGAAATTGCTAAACTCCTGGAAACACACAACCTCCCAAGATTGAACCAAGAAGAAATTAAATCCCTGAACAGGCCAACAATGAGTTCTATTAAATCAAGTTTATCCTAAAGCTGCCTCCCTATATTTTTTAAGTCTGGCCTAAAGGTTTCTCTGTACATAGTGAACTATCACCAAAATGGAGCTATAAACAGACTGTAAGTTATTCTTGGGCCAATCACTGAGTTTGGGCCAATCGAAGAGGGCAAATGTTGAAACTGTGTTTAGATAAGACAAATGCTGAGCTGTTTCTGTGCCTTACTATTGTTTTCTGTATATCACTTTCCTTTTTCTGTCTATAAATCTTCTTCCACCATTTGGTTGCACTGGCATCTCTCTGAGCCTACTTTGGCTCAGGAGGCTGCCCACTTCATGAATCATTCTTTGCTTAAATAAACTCTGTTAAATTTAATTTGGCTAAGGTTTCTTTTTAAACAGTTCCAAAACTGAAGCAGTAATAAAAAGCCTGCCAACCAGAAAAAGCTTAGAACCAGACGGATTCACAGCCAAATTCTACCAGATGTATAAAGAAGAGCTGGTACCATTCCTACTGAAACTATTCCAAAAAATTAAGAAGGAAGGATTCCTCCCTAACTCATTCTATGAAGGCAGCATCATCCTGATACCCAAACCTGGCAAAGGTACAACAAAAAAGGAAAACTTTAGGTTAATATCTTTGATGAACATAGATGCAAAACTCCTCAACAAAATACTAAGAAACCAAGTCCAGCAGCACATCAAAAAGCTAATTCACCATGATCAAGTAGACTTTATTCCTGGGATGCAAGGTTGGTTCAACTTATGTAAAACAATAAATATGATTCACCACATAAACAGAACCACAAACGAAAAGAACACGATTATCTCAATAGATGTAGAAAAGGCATTTGATATCATTCAGCATCACTTCATGTTAAAAACCCTCAACAAAGTAGGCACTGAAGGAACACACTTCAAAATAATAAGAGCCATTTATGACAAACCCACAGCCAACATTGTACTAAATGGGCAAAAGCTGGGAGCATTCCCTTTGAAAACCAGAACAAGACAAGGATTTCAACTCTCACCACTCCTATTCAACACAGTACTGAAAATTCTAGCCAAAACATCAGGCAAGAGAAATAAAGAAAGGCATCCAAATAGAAGAGAGGAAGACAAACTATCTCTGTTGACAGACAATATGATTTACATCTAGAAAACCCCATAGTCTCTGACCAAAGCTCCTAGATCTGATAAACAAATTCAGCAGTTTCAGGATATGATATCAATGTAAAAAGTCAGCAGCATTTCCAAACATCAACAATGTCCAAGCTGAGAGCCAAATCAATAATGCAATCCCATTAGCAATAGCCACAAAAAGAATAAAATACCTAAGAATATAGCTAACCAGGGGATATGAAAGATCTCTACAATGAGAATTACAAAACACTGCTTAAAGAACTCAGAGATGACACAAACAAATGGAAAAATATCCCATGTTCATGGACAGGAACTATCAATATCACTAAAATGGCCATATTGCCCAAAGCAATTTACAGATTCAGTGCTATTCCTATCAAACTACCAACATCATTATTCACAAAACCAGAAAAAAAACTATTTTAAAATTCATGTAGAAGCAAAAAAGAGCTCCAATAGCCAAGGCAATGCTAAGCAAAAAAAATAAATAAATAAAGCTGGAGGCATCCCATTACCCAACTTCAACACACAACAGTAAACAAACCAGCATGATACTAGTACAAAAACAGGCACATAGACCAATGGGACAGAAGATAGAGCCCAGAAATAATACCTCACACCTACAACCATGTGATCTTTGATGAAGTCAACAAAAACAAGCAATAGGGGAAGGACTCCCTATTCAATAAATGATGGTGGGATAACTGACTAGCCATTTGCAGAAGATTGATGCCAGACCCCTTCCTTATATCACATACAACATTTAACTGATGATAAATCCAAGAGTTAAATATAAAACCTAAAATTGTAAAAACCCTTGAAGATAACCTAGGACATGCCATTCTGAACATAGGCCCTGACAAACATTTCATGATGAAGATGCCAAAAGCAATTGCAACAAAAACAAGAATTGACAAATGGGATCTAATTAAGAGCGTCTGCATAGCAAAACACATGATCAACAGAGTAAACAGACAACCTACAGAATAGGAGAAAATATTTGCAACCCATGCATCTGACAAAGTTCTAATATGCAGAATCTATATGGAACTTAAATTTATAAGCAAAAAACAAACGACCCCATCAAAAAGTGGTCAAAGGACATGAACAGACATTTTCAAGAGAAGACATATACACAATCAAGAATCATCTGAAAAAATGCCCAATATCACTAATAATTAGACAAATGCAAATCAATACCACAATGAGATACTGTCTCACACCAGTAAAAATGGCTATTAATAAAAAAGTAAAAAATAACAGATGCTGGCAAGGTTGTAGAGAAAAGGGAACATTTATATGCTGCTGGTTGAAACTGATTAAAATGTAAATTTGTTCAGTCATTGTGAAAAGCAGTGTGGTGATTTTCAAAGAACTTATAACAGAGGTACCATCTGACCTGGCAATCCCATTATTGGGTATATACCCAAAGGAACAGAAATCATTCTCCCATAAAGACACATGCACATGTATGTTGATTGCAGCACTATTCACAATAGCAAAGACATGGAATCAACTTAAGTGCCCATCAATGGAAGATTGGATAAAGAAAAGGTAGTACATATACACCATGGAATACTACACAGCCATATTATGAATAAGATCACGTCCTTTGCAGCAACATGGAGGAAGCTTGAGGCAGTACCCTAAGCAAACTAATGCAGGAAAAGAAAACTACACATTGCATGTTCTCAGTTATAAGTAGGAGCTAAAGATTCATTACACATGAACACAAAGAAGGGAACAATAGACACTGGGGCCTACTTAAGGGTGGATGGTGGGAGGAGGGAGAGGATCAAAAAACTACCTCATGGGTACTACTATTCTTATTACCTGGGTAATGAAATAATCTGTACACCAAGCCCATGTGACATGCAATTTACCTATATAACAAACCTGCACATGTGCCCCTGAAGCTAAAATAAAAGCTAATCAATAAATAAATAATTTAGGCTTAAGGGTACATTAATATGCTCATAATTTAAATATACATGCAGAAGGAAGTCAGTGGAAGGAGATACAACAAAGCCTAACTGTGTAGGCATTATGGTTTTTCTTATTTATGCTTTTCCCTATAATTTTCTATACTAATAAATGTTATAAAATCATCACATATTTGTATCTAAGTGGCTTCTTTAAACCCCTCTATTTTTTATTTATAAATACCGAAATTCAAAGTATAAAAATCAAAATAAGCATTTTAAGAGATTTTTAAAATTATATATTTTATTTCTTTTTTTTTAAATTTATTATTATTATACTTTAAGTTGTAGGGTACATGTGCATAACGTGCAGGTTTGTTACATATGTATACTTGTACCATGTTGCTGTGCTGCACCCATCAACTCGTCATTTACATCAGGTATAACTCCCAATGCAATCCCTCCCCCCTCCCCCCTCCCCATGATAGGCCCCGGTGTGTGATGTTCCCCTTCCTGAGTCCGAGTGATCTCATTGTTCAGTTCCCACCTATGAGTGAGAACATGCGGTGTTTGGTTTTCTGTTCTTGTGATAGTTTGCTAAGAATGATGGATTCCAGCTGCATCCAAGTCCCTACAAAGGACTCAAACTCATCCTTTTTTATGGCTGCATAGTATTCCATGGTGTATATGTGCCACATTTTCTTAATCCAATCTGTCACTGATGGACATTTGGGTTGATTCCAAGTCTTTGCTATTGTGAATAGTGCTGCAATAAACATACGTGTGCATGTGTCTTTATAGCAGCATAATTTATAATCCTTCATCGCTGATCCCCAAGAGAGGGATCTGAACTGGAAAAGCAAACCTCTCGTAACACTAAGCTTTTTTACTTCCCTTTTTTTCTGGAAAAAGCTGGTTTTTTTTTCCAGCTTCCTTTATTGGTTAAGAAACAAAATATATAGAGAAATGGGGAAAGGATATATTTTATTTCTTAACCAATAAAGGAAGCTGGAAAAAAAACAGCTTTTTCCAGAAAAAAAGGGAAGTAAAAAAGCTTAGTGTTACGAGAGGTTTGCTTTTCCAGTTCAGATCCCTCTCTTGGGGATCAGCGATGAAGGCAATAAGGGCAAGGAATCTGTGCACAAGCAAAATTCTTCTTGCTGTCCCTTGTGGCACTTCTCCACCCCCTGTCTAATGGAATGGCTCTGAACCAACTGAGGCTGCTCCCCAGGCCCAGCACAACTACTCATTCCCTAAATGTGAGCAGGAAGGAATAGCTGCAGCCCAGTCCCTGCACCCACCCATTGGCTCCCACCCAATGCTCCAGCCTCTCTGTCTAAGCCAGGAGATGCTGGAGGCTCTGCTGAAATCTGTTCATGCACTTCTGAGAAGAGGTGATCCTTCACAAATCATGACATCAGCAATATGGTCCTCTCAAAGTGTCTGGCATCTGGATGGCTATCTTCTCTAGTTTTCAATGCTGATACAGGGATTGAGCATAGACATACGTGTAACAAAAATATGGAATAGCCCCAATAACTGTATTTTATATGCTAGCTATGTCTGGACCTACTGGAGAGTCAGGTCGTATGCTCACATGCCATTCAGTCTTCAATAAAGCAGTATATTATGGTAGCATATTATGGAGTATTTCAAATATTTTAAAAGATATACATAATATTATGATAAACAACAGTATTCCAACCACATGGCTTAAGAAACAAAGAAGTACATCCCACATGGTCCTACACACCACATAATCCAAATACAATTAATCTTCCCCTGTTATAATGTTTATATAAAAAATTATATATGGTTAGAACCTGGGGCCAGATGGTGTAGGCTTAAGTGTAATCTCTACCACACAACTAGATAACCTTAAATAAGTTACTTTACCTCTCCATGCTTCTGTTCGTCATCCATATTATGAGCTGATAATAGTATCTACCTCACAAAGATGTATGAATATTACGTGGGTTTAATATATGTAACTGTATTTAATTACATATACATGCATTCAGTTACATATATTAACTAGAATTCTACAGTCCTGAAGATCATTTCTTAATTATACTACTTTCTTGATTAGACTACTATCTTTCTAACTCCTATTCCATTTTTCACATAACCCAGAAATTCATTATTTAAAAATGAAATTATGGGAACAAGGGAAGAACATCTCTCTCCTCACTTCTATTCGAGATTATCCTGGGAGTTCTAGCTGATGCTGTAACACAAGAAAAGGAAATTAAGTGTATAAGGTCCAGAAAAATAAAAATAAAACTGTCTTTGTAGCTGACATTCTTGTATATGTGAAAAACTTTAAAGTATCAACAATTTAAAAATCATAATGCTCATAAGCCATTATAGCAAGATTAAGGATACAAGGTTAATTTACCAAAGTTTATATATATATATGAACAATTGAAATTTGATATTGAAAATAAAAGCCCACTTATAACATCCAAAACTGAAATAATATATATACATCTAATATATATATGTAATTTATGTACAGAAAACTCTGATGAAATAAATCAAAGATGACCAAAATAAGTGGAGAGATATTCGATGTTCACAGATTGGAAGAATCAGTGTTGTTAATATGCTAATATATTCCAATTTGATCCATAGATTCATCCTAATCCCAATCAAAATCCCAGCAGGTTATTTTGTAGATATCAACAAACTTATTCTACAATATATACATATAGAAACACAATTCATTCTCATATGTTTATTAGTACCCTGCAACTTTACTGAATCCATTTATTATTTGTTTTTCTTCTTTTTTTTCTTTTTGAAACAGAGTCTCTCTCTGTCACCAGGCTGGAGTGCAGTGGCAAAATCTCGGCTCACTGCAACCTCCGCCTCCTAGGTTCAAGTGATTCTCCTGCCTCAGGCTCCTGAGTAGCTGGGACTACAGGCGTGCACCACCACACCCAGCTAATTTTTGTATTTTTAGTAGAGATGAGGTTTCACCATGTTGGCCAGGATGGTCTCAATCTCTTGACCTCGTGATCCACCCACCTAGGCCTCCCAAAATGCTAGGATTACAGGCATGAGCCACCATGCCTTGCCCTATTTATTATTTCTAACAGGTCTTGTGTGTGTGTGTGTGTGTGTGTGTGTGTGTGTGTGTGTGTGTGTGTACAGACTCTGAGATTTTCCACATATGAGATCATGCCATCTACAAACAGAAATCATTTTACTTCCTCCTTTTAGAGGTGTATGACTTTTATTACATTTTCTTGTCTAATTGCTCTGGCCAGGAATTCCAGTGTTACACTGAATTAAAGTGGTACGAGTGGGCATCCTTGCCTTGCTTATGATCTTAGAAGAAAAGCTTCTAGTTTTCACCATTAAATATTATATTAGCTATGAGAGTTTTAAATATAGCCTTTACCATGTTGAGATAAATTCCTTTTATTCCTATCTTGTTGAGAGATTTAATCCTAAAAGGGTGTTAAAATTTGTCAATTTTTTGCATCTATGAAGATTTTCATGTGATTTTTACCTTTTATTAATGTGTCATATCACATTAATTGATTTGCATACATAGAACCATCCTTAAATCCCAAGGAAAAATCCCACTTGGTCATGATTATACTTTTGATGTGCTGTTGAATTCAGTTTGCCAGTATTTTGTTGAGGAGAAGAAAACTATATATGGAAATGCCAAAGACAGAATATCCAATACAGTGCTGAAGAAGAACAAAGTTGGAGAACTGACACTGACTTCAAAATGTACTAAAAAACTGCAGCAATCAAGATAGAGTGGTATGAGTGAAAGAACACACACAGATGAATTGAACATAACAGAAGGCCCAGAAATAGACCTACACAAAATATTCAGTTGAGTTTGACTATGGAGCAAATTTAATTCAACGAAGAAAGGATTGTCTTTTCAACAAATAGTGCTGGAACAATTGGGTATACATACATGCAAAAAAACATAGACACAGACCTTATAACTTTTACTAAAATTAATGCAAGATAGATTATAAATCCAAATATAAAAAAAAATGCAATACTATAAAACTTCTAGAAGAAAACATAGGAGAAAAATCTATGTAATCTTGGATTTGGAAATAAGATTTTAGATACAGTACCGAAAATGTAATCCATAAGAGAAAACTTTGATAAATTAGACTTTACTAAAATTTAAAATGTTGGCTTATGAATAACCAGTTTTGATGGTAGTTTCTTTTGCTGTGCAGAAGCTCTTTAGTTTAATGAGATCCCATTTGTCAATTTTGGCTTTTGCTGCCGTTGCTTTTGGTGTTTTAGACATGAAGTCTTTGCCCATGCCTATGTCCTGAATGGTACTACCTAGGTTTTCCTCTAGGATTTTTATGGTATTAGGTCTAACATTTAAGTCTCTAATCCATCTTGAATTAATTTTCGTATAAGGAGTAAGGAAAGGATCCAGTTTCAGCTTTCTACTTATTCCATCAGTGACAGATTGGATTAAGAAAATGTGGCACTATACACCATGGAATACTATGCAGCCATCAAAAAGAATGAGTTTGTGTCCTTTGTAGGGACATGGATGCAGCTGGAAACCATCATTCTTAGCAAACTATCACAAGAACAGAAAACCAAACACCGCATGTTCTCACTCATAGGTGGGAAATGAACAATGAGATCACTTGGACTCAGGAAGGGGAACATCACACACTGGGGCCTATCATGGGGACGGGGGAGGGGGGAGGGATTGCATTGGGAGTTATACCTGATGTAAATGACGAGTTGATGGGTGCAGCACAGCAACATGGCACAAGTATACATATGTAACCCTGCACGTTATGCACATGTACCCTACAACTTAAAGTATAATAATAATAAATAAATTTAAAAAAAAAAAAGAAAAGAAAAACCAGTTTTGGTGGGAGTGTAAATTAGTTCAGCCATTATGGAAGACAGTATGGCTATTCCTCAAAGACCAAAACAAGAAATACCATTCAACCCAGCAATCACATTACTGGGTTTTTACCCAAAGGAATATAAATCATTCTACCATAGAGACACATGCACATGTATGTTCAATGTAGCACTATTCATAATAGCAATGACATGGCATCAACCTAAATGCCTATCAGTGATGGACTGGATAAAGAAAACATAGTAAATACACACAATGCAATACTATGCAGCCATGAAAAAGAAATGAGATCACAGACTTTGCAGGAACATGGATGAAGCTGGAAACCACTATCCTTAGCAAACTAAGGCAGGGACAGAAAACCAAATACTGCATGTTCCCATTTGTAAATGGGAGCGAAATGATGAGAACACATGGGCATAGAGTGGAACAACACACACTAACACCTGCTGGAGGGTGGAGGGTAGGAGGAGGGAGAGAATCAGGAAAAACAACTAAGGGATACTAGGCTTAATGTCTGGGTGATAAAATAATCTATACAACAAACCTCCATGACACAAGTTTACCTATGTAACAACAAACCCGTACTTGTACCCTTGAACTTAAAATAAAGTTACAAAAAAGAGAATCAAAAGACACGGCAGAATTTTAAAAAAAATTTGCAGGCCTCATATCTTAAAAAGCATTTGTATTCCAAATGTACAAAAACTGAACCAATACCTCACCAAAGATTAGACAAACCAAAGGCAAACAAGCATGTGAAAAGATAATCAGCATCATACATCATTATGAAAATTCAAATTAAAACATTATGTTACTACTACACACCTATTAGAGTGGCAAGAATCCAAAACATTGACAGCACCAAATGCTGGCAAGAATATAGAGCAAAAGGAACTCCCATTGATAGCTGACAGGAATAGAAAATGGTACAGCCACTTTAGAAGACTGTTTGACAGTTCCTCACAAAGCTAAATGTGGCCTCATCATATGATCCAGTAATGGTGCTCACAGGTATTCACCCAATTGATTAGAAAACTCATGTCCATACAAAAGCGCACATGTGAATGTTTCATAGCTACTTTATTCATAATCACTAAAAAATGGAAACAACTAGTTGGGCATGGCGGCTCATGCCTATAATCCCAACTACGTGGGCAGCTGAGGTGGGAAGATTGCTTGAGCCCAGGATTTCAAAGCTGCAGTGCAAAATTTTTGGAATCTACCCATCTGACAAAAGTCTAATATACAAAATTTACAAGGAACTTACACATATTTACAAAAAGACAAACAACCCCATTAAAAAAATGGGCAAAGGACATGAACAGACACTTCTCAAAAGAAGACATTAATGCAGCCAACAAACATATTAAAAAAACCTCAACATCACTGATCATTAGAGAAATGCAAATCAAAACCACAGTGAGATACTATCTCACGACAATCAGAATAGTGATGATTAAAAAGTCAAGAAACAACAGATGCTGGTGAGTTTGCAGAGAAAAGGGAATCCTTTTACACTGTTGGTGGGAATATAAATTAGTTCAACAATTGTAGAAGACAGTGTGGTGATTCTACAAAGATCTAAAAGGAGAAATACCATTTGACCCAGCAATCCTATTAGTGGGTATATACCCAAAGGAATATAGATCATTCTATCATAAATATACATGCATATGTATGTTCATTGCAGCACTATTCACAGTAGCAAAGGTGTGGAATCAACTCAAATGCCCATCAATGACAGACTGGATAAAGAAAATGTGGTACATATACACCATGTAATATCATGCAATCATAAAAAGCAATGAGATTATGTCCTTTGCAGGGACATAGATGGACCTGGAAGCCGTTATCCTCAGCAAACTAACACAGGAACAGAAAATCAAACACCGCATGTTCTCACTTACAAACGGGAGCTGACCGATGAGAACATATGGACACATGGTGGGCAACAACACACACTGAGGCCCGTTGAGGGGCTTGGGGGAGGGAGAGGATCAGGAAGAATAGTCAATGGATGCTGGGCTTAATATCTAGATGATAGGTTGATGTGTGCAGCGAATCACTATGGCATGTGTTTACCTATGTAACAAACTTGTATATCCTGCACATGTACCCTGGAATTTAAAATAAAAATTGATGGAAAAAAATGGTGTCTTTTAATAGGTGAGTGGATAAAATAAACTGCACTGCATCCAGAAAATCAAATATTATTCCGCAATAAAAATAAATGAACTATCAAGCCACACAAACATGGAGTGACCTTTAATGCCTATTACTAAGTGAAATGAGCCAATCTGCAAATGCTACATTGTGTCTGATTCCAAATATGTGACATTCTATAAAAGACAAAGTATAAAGATGGTAAAATTATCAGTGGTTGTCAGGGGACAGAAGGGGAAAGGAAGGATAATGGGTGAAGCACAGGGGATTTTTAGGACAGTAAAACTATTCTAAATAATACTGTGATAGCAAATATATGACATTATGCATTTCTAAAGACCATAGAATGTTATAGCACAAAGAATGAACCTTAGTGAATATGAATTTAAAAGATCATTTTGAGATTGGGGGATCCCAGGAAGAAATTTAAACCATGACCAGAGAATCTAACTGTACTACAAATGTATTAAACATTGATAAAGGTGAGAAGAAAAAATTTCGACTTAAGTGACTTTGGAAATGAGTAAAGTCTGTGAAGCAAAAGGCAACAGGAACAGCACATAAACACTGTACTCTAGTTGATAAAGTTATATACCAAAAATAAAGGCTACCAATGCTGATACTACTTATAGTACACTGGAATTCAACAATTAAATAAATGAATATCAGATGGTAGAATCCAGGCTTCTCACTGTGGAAGTGAGAATTTATAAACAAACAAGGGGAAGGGGCTAGAATGATACATATGGAAAGGGATTAGAGCTAGAGACATCAGTATGACCTCATGTTTAGCTTAATATAGATCTAAATGGTAACACACATAAATATTTATAGATACATGTACATATGAGGGTTAGTATATGCCCCTATATTCCCTTGCTGTGTCAGCTGTGCAGGTCTAAAGAAACAACACCCCAGTAGCAATGAGTACATCTAGCACCCAGATCTTAGGTTCTAATATCATTCTCCAGTGGAAGAAACCAGGGCTCCCTGGAGAAATGGCTAATTCTAGTACTGGGGCAGGAAATATACATGATAAGCCTAGAGTATCTTATAGAGTCAGATAGTAAGGAAGTGCTTAAGGGAAAACCCCATATTAATGGGAGTCTGTCAAAGGCACCCAGGAGCCACTGAAAAAGTTCCCAACGACCAAAAGTTTTTAAAGATTGTGTACACCAAAAGAGTTCTTAGTGACCAATTTGAAAAACATAATAACATTACTGGACTATAACCCAAAGCATACAATAAATATTCATGAGTCCAAAGAGGTGTAAAGAAGTGATTAGTAATTACATACATTTATAAATGGGGAGAAGAGACAGTCTTACACGTGGAAGAATTCCTAATAATTTATGTAGATATTCTTTCCTCAAGAAGAGGGAGCAGAAGTTCCACTCCCTAAAGTGTGAGTTGTGCATAGCAACTATCTTCCAAAAACTGCAGTGTGGAAAGGAAGAAAAAAAGAATAACTTTATAGAGGAGAAACTTGGAAAACACTACCTCAAACAGGTGATCAAGTTCGGCATCAACAGCCACAAATCACGTTGATAATATGGACCTTTGATAAAATGAGATGAAAAATGGCACTTTACCTCTGTGGTCACTCTTCAAATAATCCGTAGCCCCACTCTTCTCATGAAAAAGTCATTTAAAAAATTCCCAATAAAGGGGTATCCTCAAAAACACCTGACCAGTATTCCCCAAAACTGCCAAGGTCATCAAAGACAAGAAAAGGATCAGAAACTGCCACAGTCAAGAGTAAACTAAGGAGGCATGCCAATTAAATCTAATGTGGTATCCTGGCTGGGCATGGTGGCTCACGCCTGTAATCTTAGCACTTTGGGAGGCCGAGGCAGGCGGATCACTTGAGGTCAGGAGTTCATAACCATCCTGGCCAACATGGCAAAACTCCGCCTCTACTAAAAATACAAAAAAAAAAAAAAAAAAAAAAAAAAAAATTAGCCCGGCGTGGTAGCATGAGCCTGTTATACCAACTGCTCAAAGGCTGGGGCAGGAGAATGGCTAGAACCCGGGAGGTGGAGGCTGCACTGAGCCGAGATCATACCACTGCACTCCAGCCTGGGTGATAGAGCAAGACTCCATCTCAAAAAATTAAAATAAATAAATAAATAAATAAATAAATAAATATTTAAAAAATAAAAAATAAAATAATAAAAATAAATCTAATGTGATATTCTGAATGGAATCTTGGACCAGAAAAAGGACATTAGGTATAAATGAAGCAAATCTGAGTAAAGTATGCACTTGAATACATAATAGTGTATTTTATTGGTTCATTAATTGTAACAAATATACTCTATTAATGTAAGATGATAAAAAAATAGGGAAAAATGGGTGTGGGGTGTATGGTGACCCTCTGTAATATCTTCTAAGTTATTCTGTAAATCAAAAAACATCCTAAAAACTTAAAGTCTATTAAAATTTAAGTTGGATAACGAAAATTTCCTTTAAGCCCTTTAATGTTTCACATTCCTTGCCGGGTAAAATTGAAACTCTATCCTTAGTACTGTGTATCATCTCTTCTCTTTGTCCCCTTTCCAACTCTCACTCTCTTCAACACTTCCAGGGGACTTCTCATGTTCCTGCAGAAAACAAACATGATACCCTCCCACTATTTGCTTTGGAGATATTTCTTCTGCATGACATTTGATTACCCTAGATCTCTCCAGGAAAATGGCTTGTCTTTGAAAGTTCAGCTCACTCGTTCCCTCCTCAGACAAGTCTTCTGTCACCCTACTATAATGGATTGATTGGGAACCTTTTCCCTGTGCAATTTGGCAACTAGAGATTACAATTTAGTCCTGCTTCTCAGTGTGGGCCATGAGCCAACAGCATAGGCATTACCAGGGAGTTTGTTAGAAATACTGAACCTCAACTCATCCCAAACCAAAAGAACCAAAAGTGGCATTTTAACAAGATCTCCAGATTATTTATAGACTTATTAGAGTTTAAAATGTTTTGAGTATCTAGAATCTAGCTCTCCTTAAGTCCTTAGCATATGGTTCTCTGGTTGTTTTAATTACCTGTGTCCTTGCCAAGTTATGAAAACACCTGAGTGACAAGGGTTATGTTTCATTTTTTTTCTTTATCTTCAATATGATCACGGTATCTGGAACATTCAGGGGAACCAAAATGAATTAATGACTGGCTCAAGGACATATTAAATGAAAGTATGTGTTACAAAGCTTTACAGTGTTTATAGGTTTATACCTAACACTATTTTCCTTGCCAAAATTTGTGAACAACTGATAGTCAAGAGTCCGACAGATGATGTACAAAACATCGAATTTATTGCAGACAAAGCAGGTTTGGCAGAACATGGCTTTGTTGCACAGCTAAGCAGCTTTTTAATACTTTGCCCAGAATTAGGCAGACAAAAAGCTTACCCAAGGTTTCCCTTTGCAGGTGGGGATCTGCTCTTGGAAAACCTAAGGCATGGAGGAGCAGCCCTGCCTTGTGCTTTCTGCAGGCAGAGTCCAAAGAAAGTAGAAATAGAAATGTCTTTCACTCTGCTCAGCTTCATTTGCCAAACTCACAGTCAGCCCTCCACCCTTCCTTCTGTGTGACCCTCATGAAGAAATAAATACACCCTGTACCCAGTGGGAAACTGAGAAGAAAAAAAGGAGGAGGAACAAAAGGATAAAAGAGAAATACAACACATGAACTATGATCATGATGATTTTAACAATTCACGGGGAAGATCATGCACCTGACACTGAGAAAGAATACTGAAGGGTGCTTGACTTTTAGGATGAGGCCCTCCAACCTGCCAAACTGTCAATCAAACTAGAACTGCATATGTGGATTCTGAGGGTCTAAAATGCCTCATTCAGCCTACAACCCCAACGAGGACACCCAAACTAAAGGGTGTGGTTACAATCACTGCTTTATTTACCTCTGCCAGTGGGTTCATTGTCTTCCAACAACTTCTTCCTCTATTGACTAGAAAATTACATAATATGAAATGTAATGACATCCTTAACCTGTTCAATAAGTATCAACTCTAAGCAACCAACAGTGATAAACTAAATTCTGAGGGAGCCAGAGACGTAAAAAGATCCTTTAATGCAGTCTAATACGAAAATACAAGGGCTCAGATATTGTTATTTAAAGTATTATTTATTCTTTGCCTTTTCTGTACCATTGAATACTACAAAACTTGTTTTGTTTTCCTGCAAACCTTTGGGTAATTTACATTATAGTATAATATATATCCTAATAATTTAATATTAATATTATGTATTATAATAGCTTAATAATCTCATACATATTATAATCCTCAATCAGGTAGAATGCCATATTCTATAAGTTCCCAGGTCTTTTTGAAATGCCATTTAATATATGTGATTTAAGGTCCATTTGTGTATCACCCTAAGTGATTAAGATGATGATACTCAGTAGTTATACACATTTAAAAAATACACACATTCAAGTATATCAACTGTCACAATTCTGAAAGTTTTGATTGCTGATAGTATTGTCAAGGGGGAACAGAGTTTTCGAGGCCGGTGGTTTTACCCATAAGCCTGCAATCCATCCTAATGCCCAAGCAGACATGCAAGGCTGGTTTCCCCTGATCCTTTGGAAAAAGATCTATGTTAGCAACAGAGGATGTGAAATACTCAGCATGCATGGCCATACACCTCTAGCTAGTGCCCTTGGCAGGCATTACTAATTGATCACAGCAGACTTCTCCCTTGACCTGGATGTTGCTTTCTTGAGCCAGAACTCAGGACAGCCACTATTAATTGATTGGAGTTTGCATGTGAAATAAAAACTATCTGATATCCCACAGGCTTCTATGAGCTGGAAACCTTCTCTCTCAATCTCCTTCTCCCAACCTCAACCCAAAACATAGCTGTATGTAGATGCCTCAGCCTCTGCTTTGGTTGTGTGTGATCTTTTTCCAATGTCAGCTCAAGGTTTCTATTCTTTACTGCCAGGTTGCCAGCATCTAGAGAAGTGTGTGGTATATATTTGTTCCAAGAATGAAGGAATAGGTAAAGGTAGGTGATGAAAAAATTAATGCAGGCATTATAGGAGAAGACCAGGTCTGGACAAAGTGGAGGTTTGAGCAATCCCACTACTGGGATTCATTTCCAAAGGCCATGAAATCTGTATATCTAAAGAGTATCTGCACTCTCATGTTTATTGCAGCACTATTCACAATAACCAAAATATGGAATCAACCTAAGTGCTCATCAGTGGATGAATGGATAAGGAACATGCGGCATATATATACAGTGGAATACTATTCAGCCATAAAAGAAAATAAAATGTTGTCATTTACACCAACATTAATGAGCCTGGAGGATACTGTGTTAAGTGAGTAAGTCAAGCACAGAAAGAGAAATACTGCGTGTTCTCACCCATATGTGGGAGCTGAAAAGTTGAGCTCATAGAAGTAGAGTAGAATTGTGGTTAACAGAGCCTGGAAATGGTAGCAGGGAGAAAAGGCTAAGTAGACGTTGGTTAACAGATACAAAATTACAGCTACATAGGAGGAACGAATTCAGGGGTTTTGCTGCACTGAAGGGTGGATATAACAATAACTTACTGTATATTTCCTCCTTTTTAGAGATGGGTCTTTACTGTGTTGCTAAGACTGAAGTGCAATGGCTATTCACAAGTGTGATCATAGCTCACTGTAGCCGCAAACTCCTGGGCTTTAAGTGTTCCTCCCGTCTCAGCCTCCTGGCTAGCTGGGACTCAGGCACGTCATCACACCCAGCTAGTATATTTCAAAAAGTTAGAAGACAGGATTTTGAATGTTTCCCACATAAATAAATGAAAAATATTTGAAGGGATAGATATAATTACCCTAATTTGATCATTACACATTGTATACATGTATCAAAATCTTGCTCTATGTCACATAAATATGTACAATGATTATGTGTCAACTAGAAGTCAAAGGAAAAAAAAAGACAAGCTTTGAAATCAAGTAATACAACAATAACAAAGTTCAGGTTTGGACTGAGTGAGCCTAAAGTATCTGTGAAGCATCTTCCTCCCCTGACACCCTCTGCTATCGCACAGACCCCGGGAGCACAGGAGGTATGCATGGTTCAGAACAGGGCCTGGAAGCTCACACAGGTCCAGTCAGTATTTGTTGATGGAGGCCGAATTCACAAGCCCATGGACTGTATGTGCCTGGAGAGCAGAAGGGTCTGGATTAGCAGCACAGATCTGAGAGGCATTCAAGGTAAAGTCAAAGGGAGAGCTCTGGGTGAATAGAAAATAACCGGGTAGGATTCATCTTTTATTGATGAAAGTACTGGAAAACAGTTTTATCATTTCAACAACCCAAGCTGAGACTTTAAGAAAAATATGAACTTTTGCTCTTTGAAATGGATTAATTGGCTACACAATATAACCTTGCAGAAACATAGAAAACACCCCATCGAGACTAAAACATGTCAAGGAAAAAGACTTTTGGAGAGCTATAGAGGTAAAAATATAACAACAAATACTTATAATAACAAAGTTATATACTGCATATTTATCACATATTATATATATCATAAATATATTTATAGAAATAAAACAGGGCAAAATATCTTTGGAAAATCAAGTACACTAGAACCACAGCCCACCATGAGTACTCAAAAATTTAAAACCTGTGTCTAAGTTTAGGCAGGCTGAGGAGGTTGTTAAGGATTCACAACAGATCTCAGAACTTTGGATGGCTTCTGTGCAAACACCTATCCAGGTCTGATGGCTGCTGACACAATGACATGCTCCAGTGTATGGCACGCTGTATGGTGTCCAGGGAAGGTTGCTAAGTATTTCTATACCTATTTTTTTAAGTATAGTGCATTGTACTACATACAGAATTAAATATTCTTAAATTATGCAGGAAAATCCTTTAGGTATATAATGCCATTTTGATTTTTTTTTTTTTTTTGAGATAGAGCTTCGCTCTTGTCACCCAGGCTGAAGTGCAATGTCGCAATCTCAGCTCACTGCAACCTCCACCTCCCGGGTTTAGGCGATTCTCCTGCCTCAGCCTCCCGAGTAGCTGGGACTATAGGATGCACCATCATGACCAGTTAATTTTGTATTTTTAGTAGAGACGGGGTTTCACCATGTTGACCAGGCTGGTCTCGAACTCCTGACCTCAGGTGATCCACCTGCCTTGGCCTCCCAAATGCTGGGATTACAGGCATGAGCCACTGCGCCCGGCCTTGATTGCATCTGTTAAGCTGCGATTGGATGACTCTTTTATGCAAGATCTTCATTTACTATTAATCTTACATCTATTTCCTAGCACCTATACAACTGTCCTGAATGCCAGCGTGTCACCAACAAGACAAAGCTCTTGCCATTGGGAAAATACAACCTAAAAAAAAGTTATCATCATTGAGGAAGAAAGAAAATATTGGTCCAGCAATAAGGATGTTATCCCTTGGCATTTCTCAGGGAGTTAGTCACCAGACGGGAAATCCAGCCCACGGTGAACTCCTTCTTACTGGTCATTCAAGAATTTCCCTGGGACTTTGCTGTCATGTAATTAATCACACACTAGGTCTGCAATCTGATGTTCACTTTAGCTTTATTTACAAGAGTAAGATCAAAGGGGAAAAAATCAGAGAGAGACAGAGATGGGGGGAAAGGAGGAGAGGAAATAGGTAGAAGGAGGAAAACGAAAAGAGAAAGAAAATGTATCACCTAAAGGGCCAACATATGGGGAAATGGGCAAATTATATTACGTTCACATGACAGAAACTTTATGCCTGCCAACATTTTCTTTTCAAAAAACTTAATATAGGGAAATCCTTCTAATAAATGTTAAACTTTTAAAAGCAAAATTTAAAGCCATTTCTATCAGATAATTGCAATTTCATTTGAAAATATCATACAGAAAAATGACTATAATAGTGAAAATAGTAATTATATCTTGGTAACAGTCAGATTATTTTTATTTTCTTCTATGTGTCTTCCTGTATTTATTTACTTATTTTTTGAGATGGAGTTTTGCTTTTGTTGGCCAGGCTGGAGTGCAGTGGCACAATCTCGGCTCACCGCAACCTCCGCCTCCCAGGTTCAAGTGATTCTCTTGCCTCAGCCTCCCGAGTAGCTGGGATTACAGGCATGTGCCACCACGCCTGGCTAATTTTGTATTTTTTAGTACAAAATTAGACGGAGTTTCTCCATGTTAGTCAGCGTGGTCTCGAACTCCCGACCTCAGGTGATCTGCTCGCCTTGGCCTCCCAAAGTGCTGGGATTACAGGCGTGAGCCACGGCACCCAGCCGTCTTCCTGTATTTATCATCCTGTATTGCTCCCCAAACAAGCATGCTTTATTTTACAAACTAAAATAACAAATGCTACCTTTAAAAAATACACCTGATTATCTTTTGTGTTTTTTAAATACATGTAAAGTACTCAACCAAGATTAAAAAGTGTGATGTGTTGGGGCTCAGAAACCAATACCCCAAAATATGGGGTTTTGACGCATTCTGAACTGAAGATGGCCCCTCTGACCACCCGCCCCACCCCCACTGTCTCTCCCAAATCGTAGGATGAAGTCGTTCTCTGAAGTTTCTTATCTGCCTGTAGTTCAGACCCCCCAAAGAAGAAAACAATGTCCTCCTGTTGGTGCCTTCCCTGAGTTTCCCTAACTGTACTCCTGTCACAGGAAAAAAGATTAAAGTCTGTCAACAAACCTGGACAGACTTTTGTCACAAACCATTTTCTGCTCCGCGGGCCCAAGAGGCTTTGTTTGGAGCCCATGGAATCCTCCCTTGTCATCACCGATTACCCCTCAGCAGAAATCCTCATCTCCCTTTTCCATAACCTGTTTTGCCAGGATCCAAGCCCCCATTCTTTCTGTAACCTCAAGACATTTTGTAAGCTTCTGCACCCCATGAGGGGGTGAGTCTTCATTCTGATCTTTCCGTGTATACACATTAAATAAATGTGTATGCCTTTTCTCCAGTTAACCTGCTTTTGCAAGTTGATATTGCAGCAAACTTTCAGAGGGTCAAGGGGAATCCTTCGACCTTACAGATATTTCCTTGATGGACAGCAAAAAAATAACTTGAGTTATTAATATATAATTCAAACAGATGTCCTAACACACATGACATATTCTAATTAGGAATCACTAATATATATATTGTAAACAGGATTCATAGAACCCATGCGATTTGACACGGTGTGTCTATTTAGAGTCTAGTATATTTCATCATCTCAGAATTGAGCATGTTAAGACAGAATAACAGTAATATCACCAAAAAGGAGTTTTAGAAATATAAACATCCTCAGCCCTCCCCCACCTCAATATTTTATTGGTGGTCTTGTTATTTATAGTAAACTATTATCACATAACAAAAGCCACCAATGAAAAGGGAAATACATGGACTCTGTTATCTTCTCAGGAAATGTCTTCAGGTAAGGCTGGTGTCTACACTGCAGTTTTATTTCATGACTTCCTCATCCCTGTCTGGGTGAGACGGCCCCATAGGAGCTGGTAAACCTGATTGATTATCAAGGCTGAATAGAAGGGCCGGATAATGCAGCACTGTGTGCTTTGGTCAAAGACTCCAGGATCACACCTAGACCCTCTTTTTCTACTCTCTTTCTGTCATCCTACCTCCCGTGGCCACCAAAGTGTCCCCAGCACCTCTAGCTTATTCCCCAGGGACCTCCACGGGCCATACACAGAACAGGGCAGAAATGCTGGTCTGATGATGGTGTGTTTACCAGTGCCATCCCAGAGCTGCCAGCTTTATCTCGCACCCTCTCTAAAGCTTCCCC
This sequence comes from Macaca mulatta, assembly GCF_049350105.2. Lineage (NCBI taxonomy): Eukaryota > Metazoa > Chordata > Mammalia > Primates > Cercopithecidae > Macaca > Macaca mulatta. The sequence continues at coordinate 10,830,832 of NC_133411.1, forward strand.
CAGTCCCAGAAGCCCACACACGTGCTTTGTAAAAGCCACTGTCTGCAGCGAGGCACACCAGGGCGGGAATGGAGCAGTGGGAACCTCTCCTGTGTTCACAGCTTCCTGCTTGGGGACTGGCTGCTTTGGTACTGGACAGAATTGCTTAGTCAGAGCCAGGCCCTGGGAAAAAGTGTTGGGCAGAGACGGCCCCGACCATCACGGCATCAGCACCACTTTCCTCTGCTGATACAGGGCATTTAAAGGCTCCAGAGAACTCACCTGCTTCAAGAAGCTTTTCCAGGATCACTCTCAATGGAGGACTTCGATTCTTGCCCATTTGCTGACTTTTCTCAACTCTGTGGCTCTGCTCTGACCTGGCTAGCTCACTCACTCCATCTATCTTCCTAGCTACCTAGCTCTCATCTATCTAGCTATCATTTATCCACCCCTGTGACCTTTAACATTTTTGCTTATGTTTCCAAATTTATCACTATTGTAAAACTATCCAGTGGACTCCCAAAACTATGAGACAGTCCTTCTCGAAGGGTGGTCCCCGGACCAGCAATGTCAGAATGACCTGGGAACATGTCAGAAATGCAAATGTCCAGGTTCCACCCCAGATGTACTAAATGAGAAACTCTGAGAGGGTTTAAAAATAAGCCACCCAGGTGATGCTGATTCGTGTTCAGGATTGAGAACTATTGCCGCAGGGATTTAACACCCACCAGTATCCATTTAAATATATATATATATATATATGTAATCATAAGCTGTTTTTTAACAGTTGAAAAATTTATATCATTCTTTTTACTCCTTGGACTCTTCTTCCACAGATTTTTATCACAATGTAATACATTTTTCAGACTTGAGAGTCTTTTGTTCATTACTCTATCACACTTCTCTGGAATAAAGTTATATACAGAAATATTATCACTTTAAAAATTTTCTGTCTATAAGATACTAAATATTAAACTTTTTTCTAGCTGTTATAATTATACTATTATAATAATTTATAAAACATCAAACTTTTCATAAATATTATTCAACAAATAAAATATTATAAATTCATCTCCTAATAAGATGAGTGAGAATCTCTTTATTCTCAGTAGTTCACACATCCTCTGATGAACTAATCATCTTGCTTACTGCATGAATGAGCTGGGAGTCAGCATCAATTCTATTATTATTTAACACTAAATGTTAAAAAACTGTGTTTGCCTAAATAAGTAGATGAGAACAGAAGTTTTGTTAAAACAGTTCTTAATTGACTCTTTTCTAAACTATATAACCAAAACTGTATAGTAATCTCACATTGGAAATTATTTTCAAAACCTAAAAACATGACTAGAATCCTCTTCAACTTTGTTGAAAGAGAAAAACTAGAACCTGCTTATCTGGTAACAGGATGTTACCCTGCTATTAAAAAGTTCTTATAATTTTTGTAATTTCTGGAATATATATGCCCCCCAAATATTGACCAAGACCTATCAAATGACTTTCCTGAAGATGTACCTTTCTTAATATAAACACTTTGGAAGATCAAATGTTGTGATTTGTATTATAGTAATTTTTAACTAGAATATCCCTGTCTATGATGATGCTGCACTGTAAAGCTTCTACTTAAGAGAATGGCATTGGCACAGCCTCTGATACAGGTCATAGTCCCTGGATATGTGCAATGTGGTGGCCCTAACATGCTTTTGCCTTATCAGTTACTTAAAATATATTTTCATTAAAATTAAGAACACAACTCAGTTTATGGAAAATAACCTTCATGTGGTCTAATTAGCCAAATGAGGAATCGTCGTCAGTCCAATCAAGTCAGCCTTAATTTCTGTCAGAGGAAAAAAAAAAAAAAAAGGTGTGACTTAATTTTGAGTTAAAAGTGTTGATATGCACCCCTTGACCAACCGTCTTGCTTCTGAATTTGTAATTGGACACAGAGATAAATGAGGAGAAGATGCTTGCTGTGCATTACCGACCACATGAGATAAGGGGCAACAATTTTCATGCTAAAACCTTTGCCTCAGTTGTCCTGGGGCTCATCCTCCTGAGCAAGACATCCTTTACCAACAATCAGGACACAGAAGGGAGGTCACTGAAAACAAAACAGGGCAAAGCACTCTTTCCACTCCCCACTCTGACACAGATCTGAACACAGTCCATTCGAAAACAGGACAAAGCCCTTCTTTCTACCAGGCCTCACTCGACAAAGTGTGCATAACCCAGGGAGAAAAACCAAGTCCTGTGGGTGTCTCTGCAATGCCATGGGTTGGATAATGGTCCCCAGAAAGATACGTCCACTGCCTAATGTGCAAAGCCTGTGAATGTGACTTTATTTGCAGATGTAATTAAGTTAAAGATCTCAAAGATGAAATCATCCTGGATTATACTGGAGGCTCCTCAATCCAGTCGCATGTGTCCTCATAAGAGACACTCAGAGAGAGACAGATATACAGGGAGCAGAACAGAAGGCCCTGTGAAGACACAGGCAAAGACTGAAGTGATGCAGCTGTGGGCCAAGGGATGCCTGGAGCCCCCTAGATGCCGGAAGTGGCAAGGATCCCCCCCTGGAAACTCCACAGGGAGTGTGACCCAGCTGGCACCTTCGTTTTGGACCTCTGGCCTCCAGAACTGTGAGAGTATAAGTTTCTGTTGTTTTAAATCACCAAGCTTGTGGTACTTTGTCTTGGCAGACACAGGACGCAGACACATGCACTTAGGCTAAGGGAGGCTTGCCAAAGCCAGTCTTCCTCACTGCACAGCATCTGCTGTTTCTCGGCTTCTTGGAAGATGCCAGATGAGCGTACCCTTATTTCGTATTGTAAGGAAAGGAGATTATAAAAAGGGGATTGAGAAAGCAAATGATTGAGAAGCATGATTGAAGAAGTGAAGCAAAAGCATCTTCTAAAACAGCCAGGCAGGGGCTGGCCAGGTAGGGCCTGTGCTCCAGTTAAGGACAGGCGGAACCCTTACATGCATGTTACTGAGTAAAACAAACTGAGATGTTTGATGCTTTCTTTGAGATCTGAGTTTTTGGTTCTATAAATAGGAACTTACTCAATTGAGACTTAAAAAGAAAATATGTCCCTAGAGTCCTTGTCCCTTAATAATGAAGCAGAGAATCAGGTCTGGGCAAATCAGATCATAATTTTCAGAAGGAAAAAACAGGGATGACATATTCTCCACCCCAGGCCCCTTTGCACTTTGGGTTCAAATGAGTCATCTCTTCTCCAGCATTTGGAGTCCATGGCATTCCATTCTCCGCTATTCTTTCGTCCCTGTGAAGAGGAGCCATGGGCTTGGCCCTGTCTCTGGGCTTGTGTCCTCATTGGGCTCCCCAGTCTGCATCTCATGCTCACTCTAGCTCCAGTGATTATCAAAGTCTGTGTTTCTCCCTTGGTTGGTGTGAAAGGACATCTGCACTCTACGTGCCTGTCAGAGAGCACCTGCAGCTTAGCACCAAGCCGGGATCACCAGTTAGTAGTTCAGAGACAAACTATGTACATAGGACTGCCTGAGGGGTACAGTGCACCCTTGCTCCAGATTGGTACTTCTGAAAATGGAAGGTCACACTCTTTCAGAGCCTGGTGAAGGAATGGACTTTCAACCATGTGCTACACAATCATATTTTTGTATACAATTGTGTGGGAGTACAGAGACGCTCCCCCAACAAAGTCCATTCCTATGAAACTCAGTGGTTATAGATATCCTTGAAGTTATACAGACCATCAAAAAGCTGTACACCCAGTCTCAGAATTTATTTCCCTGTTAAGATGTTCATACCAAACTGCAGTTTAGCCTCCTGCCATCTGCCTCCAGTGAGGACTCCTGAACAAAGGTGCTCTGCACTTCCCCACTTACTTTGCAGTAGAACTATTGTGAATGATGTTCCTCCTAATATAGGGCATTGTCTTCATGACATAATGAGAAGACCTTCTCCCAGATCTGCAGGCCTCTTTCTTTGTAGAAAAAATAATTATTCACCATTAATACAATAAATAAATTTTTTAAAAAATTAAAAAAATAAGTGAGGAAATCAGGGTTGAGAAAAAAAAAATAAGATATGGCCAGAACGAGGCTTATCTACAAAGAGGAGAGCAGCAAATCCAGCTCCACATCACAAAAAGGATATCACGCTGGGTCACGGACTCCACCCACATAAACGCTTATCCAAGGAGGCCTGGCTTTTTGAGGCCTGCAGATATGGGAGAAGGTCTTCTGACTTCAAACTATACTACAAGGCTACAGTAACCAAAACAGCATGGTACTGGTACCAAAACAGAGATATAGACCAATGGAACAGAACAGAGCCCTCAGAAATAATACCACACATCTACAGCCATCTGATCATTGACAAACCTGACAAAAACAAGAAATGGGGAAAGGATTCCCTCTTTAATAAATGGTGCTGGGAAAATTGGCCAGCCATAACTACAAAGCTGAAACTGGATCCTTTCCTTACTCCTTATACAAAAATTAATTCAAGATGGATTAGAGACATAAATGTTAGACCTAAAACTATAAAAACCCTGGAAGAAAACCTAGGTAATACCATTCAGGACATAGGCATGGGTGAGGACTTTATGTCTAAAACACCAAAAGCAATGGCAACAAAAGCCAAAATTGACAAATGGGATCTAATTAAACTAAAGAGCTTCTGCACAGCAAAAGAAGCTACCATCAGAGTGAACAGGCAACCTACAGAATGGGAGAAAATTTTTGCAATCTACTCATCTGACAAAAGGCCTACAAAGAACTCAAACAAATTTACAAGGGAAAAAAAAAAAAAACAACAACCCCATCAAAAAGTGAGCAAAGGATATGAACAGACACTTCTCAAAAGACGACATGCATACAGCCAACAGACACATGAAAAAATGCTCATCATCACTTGCCATCAGAGAAATGCAAATCAAAACCACAATGAGATACCATCTCACACCAGTTAGAATGGCAATCATTAAAAAGTCAGGAAACAACAGGTGCTGGAGAAGATGTGGAGAAATAGGAACACTTTTACACTGTTGGTGGGACTGTAAACTAGTTCAACCATTGTGGAAAACAGTGTGGCGATTCCTCAAGGATCTAGAACTAGAAATACCATTTGACCCAGCCATCCCATTACAGGGGATATACCCAAAGGATTATAAATCATGCTACTATAAAGACACATGCACACGTATGTTTATTGCAGCACTATTTACAATAGCAAAGACTTGGAATCAACCCAAATGTCCATCAGTGACAGACTGGATTAAGAAAATGTGGCATATATACACCATGGAATACTATGCAGCCATAAAAAAGGATGAGTTTGTGTCCTTTGTAGGGACATGAATGCAGCTGGAAACCATCATTCTCAGCAAACTATTGCAAGAACAGAAAACCAAATATCGCATGTTCTCACTCACAGGTGGGAATTGAACAATGAGATCACTTGGACACAGGAAGGGGAACATCACACACCGGGTCCTATTGTGGGGAGGGGAGAAGGGGGAGGGACAGCATTAAGAGATATGCCTAATGTAAATGACGAGTTAATGGGTGCAGCACACCAACATGGCACATGTATACATATGTAACAAATCTGTACGTTGTGCACATGTACCCTAGAACTTAAAGTGTAAAAAAAAAATTTTACTCACCCAGGAATATTACAATATCTGGCGCACATGCTGAAGGCGGTTCATTTGGTTTCTCTCTCTGTGGACTTTTTCTCTCTTATTTCCTCCTACTCCTCTCTTTTCCCACCTGACACTTCCACCCAGACATTTCCAGAAGAAGAGCTTTCAAGGGCTACTCCTCATCACTGCATGAGCCTTTCTGGGCATGAGCAAAACACTCCACAGAGACTGACAGGTGCAGCTGAGATGGCTTTCTGCCTTCATCCCCCAAAGTGAAAAACAAATAGGTAATAATATAAATCCCTATGAATATATAGATTGTACAATGCTTATTTTAAAAATTTGGTCTCTTGGCCAGGCGTGGTGGCTCACGCCTGTAATCCCAACACTTTGGGAGGCCAAGGTGGGTGGATCACTAGAAATCTGGACTTCGAGACCAGCCTGACCAACATGGTGAAAGGCTGTCTCTACTAAAAATACAAAATTAGCCAAACGTGGTGGCACATGCCTGTAATCCCAGCTACTTGGAGGCGGAGGTAGCAGAATCGCTTGAACCTGGGAGTAGGTGGTTGCAGTAAGCCAAGGTTGCACTATTACAGTCCAGCCTGGGCAACAAGAGCAAAATTCCATCTCAAAAAAAAAAAAAAAAAAAAAAAGAAAGAAAAAAAGAAAAGAAAAAAAAAGAAAGAAAAATAAATTTGGTCTCTTGCAGACATTTGTGAAAAGGTTCCTCAAGCCTGTTTTTTTTTTTTTTAATAAAGAGGCATAATAAACAGACAAATACATTTTTTAAGTTTCTATTATCTCTATTCCTCATCCAATAATAATACCATGATCTCTGTCCTTATGCTTTCTGTCCCCAGAGTGAGATTGCCAACTACGTTGCCTTTAAAAAAAATATGTTTGTGTATCACACAACTAGCATTTAACTGAGGTTTAGTCAGTTAGACAGGTGTATATAGGATGTTGGTTGTTATATAGCAGTTTAAATAATATGGCCAGTTGTTATGCTCAACAACAATTTAGAATGCAGTACATTTCAGTAGAATTAAACTGGCTATTATAACTCAATAACCCTCACCTCTAGGTGTGTCTTCAAAGAAATTACAAAGGTAAATTGAGAAGAACGAGCTTTTTAGTTTTTCCCCTGAGAGGCATCCAATTTTAACAAAGCTATTACTGGTCTAGTGCTGTCACATAGGAAAACTGATTCTCAGTAATTCACAAAGGAAGATTTGTAACTAATTAGGTCCCCTTTGCCAAAATTAAGACACAAACCAATTACAAAATTGACACTTTTAAGTGTAGCATCAAAGATGTTTGCAGCTGTTGACAACAAGAAAGCAGATGACAAATTGTAACAATGAAAAAAATCAAACACATTTTTAATACATGAAAATGTGGAGGAAATTAATAAGAGATCAAAGGGAACTGATTTTCAGTAGTTAAAATCAAACAAGAGATAAACCAAAAATGACTTCTTGTCTTTAGCTTAATAGTCACCAAACCAGAACCTTGAAAAAAAATGTTTTTGTACACAAAAAAGTAAAAGAATAAGAAAATGGGATTTTGTTACCCTACTTACAAAACAAAGATTTTCTTAATTTGGGCTTCAATCATTTTAATAGGTACCATTTTTTGTTTGAGTATATTTCCTTCTTTCACAGCCCATAAATCTGTGAGAGAAAATGTCAAAGGACCATTTTCTTTCTAATGAGTTTCTATTGTCTGATCTTAATTGTGGATCTTTCATGTTATGTTATTTTAAATGTAGTGTAACTCATGATATATTTTGCCAATAACTTATGTCAGTTATAAACACTGAGGAGGTTGGTATGTAAAAATTAATTTAATAACTGTTGAAACAATTGCTCTCAAATTCTTTTTATCATATTGCTTAGTTCAATTTTGATCATTAATATCCCATGGGGGTCATTACACAGATTTGCCTCTTTCTGTAGAATTCACCAGTGTTTTAATTTTTATCATTTTATTTCACAATTAAAGGATTTTTCTCAAATCCATGACATCATTCAGTGTTTTATTCTTGAGCTCTAGGAGTAGGTTAAATGATATATAAAATCCTTTCTCCTTTCAGTTCATGGTGCTGATTCTAGCATTAACCACCTGGGTCAAATCCCAAGGGCACTGTTTACCTGCTGTGGGACTTAGTGCAGTTATTCACCAGTATGTGACATCTATCTGTAAAAAGGAAGGAATAATGTTACTGATCTCACAGAGCAGATTAAAACAATCCAATCACTCATGCCTAGTCCATGGGAAGCTCCTAGCAAAATCACTGCTATCATTGCTGTTCTGACTGTAATTAGTAATAACATGATTACTGTTTTTGTAGTTTTAGTTGTCATCTTGCTATAGTCCTGAGAAAGCCTCAATTCCCTTCTCAATAAAATAACGTTGAAGATACAGGGAAACTTTAAAATTTATAACGAAATGAACAAAAAAATCTTGGATGAAGTCCAAGTTACTTTTCTGTTTTTGGCCTATGGAAGAAGTTTGCACCAACTCTCGGTAGATGGAACTGGGTTGAGATAAATTTAGGTAAATAAAGGTTGGACGACCTTTGATGTTCCCTACAGAGTCCACTAGAAAGGGTGAGGCAAGATGGGCCTAGATGCTGCGTTCTGAAGATCTGAAGATGGACAAACCTCCCTCTGATCATCTAAAAAGTGACTTGGGTGCGCTGGGGGTGGGAGTATGGCTGCATGGAATCCAGAGATCCAAACGTGGAGAATTGCCAGGTCTCCAGGACTCTGCCCCTGAGGATGGCCTTGGGAAGGAAAAAGACCACAACCAAACACTGAGAAAGTACTAGCAGACATCATCGTGAGACCTCAGCTAGGGTACATGCCTCAGTCAGAAATCAACCATGGTAACTGAAGCCTGACTCCAAATAGAGCCTGCGGGAGGCAGGAAGAGAGACAGCCAGAAGCCATGAGAAGCGTGCAGGGAAAGGCTTCTGGGTGAAGAGACGTTACATAAAATTTGTTTTTAATGTGTGATAAAAACATTTTATAAAGCGATGAGCTACATTAGGGTGGGAAATAAAGTAAATTATATGGTGGACGAATTTAAGTGTGCTACTGGCTGTGCAGAAGAAAAGACAGGCAAGATAGAAAATAATAACCTAACGAATAACCTGTTTGGAAAGTCTCAGATTATATAACAAAGCCAGAAAGAGAATAAAACATTTGCAGTTTCTCCTATCACTTGGTAGAGTCAAGATTCAAAAAAAAAAATTTCAGTATTACCTTTAAAAATAAGAGGTTAAACAATTTTTGAAAAAACTTAAAAATGATAGGATATTTGACATGACCACTGGCTCAAAATGAAAATCAAAACCATAGTGCTGGGATTACAGGTGGATCATTTGAGGTCAGGAGTTCAAGACCAGCCTGATCAACATGGTGAAACCCCATCTCTACTAAAAATACAAAAAAATTAGCCGGGTGTGGTGGCGCATGCCTGTAATTTCAGCTACTTGGGAGGCTGAGGCAGAAGAATCACCTGAACCCGGGAGACAGAGGTTACAGTGAGCCAAGATCATGCCACTGCACTCTTGCCAGACTGACCAACACGGAGAAACCGCGTCTCTATTAATAATACAAAATTCGTCGGGCATGGTGGTGCATGCCTATAATCCCAGCTACTTGGGAGGCTGAGGCAGGAGAATCGCTTGAACCTGGGAGGTGGAGGTTGCTGTGAGCTGAGATCATGCCATCGCACTCCAGCCTGGGCAGCAAGAGCAAAACTCCGTCTCAAACAAAAGAGGAAGAAATTCACAAAAGGCACTGCACAGGAAGGAGGAAGAGGAGAAGGAGAAAGGAAAGAAGGAAGAGGAGAAGGAGAAAGGAAAGAAGGAAGAGAAGAAGGAGAGAAATAAATAACACAATTGCAGGGGAAGTCTTTTAATTTGAATTAAATCTAAAAGATGCCTTTTTTGTTTAAAAAAAAAAAGACAACCTCTTGAAACAAAAAGAGACAAACAAAAATTTCAAAAATCAGGAAAAATAAAAAAGTAAATTGTCCTCAAAAACACAAAAACATATTTGTTCAAGTTCAAAATACTGCATATGATATCTAGCCTTTAGAGGTAGATCATTTTATAGATGAGTTCTTTGAATCTTCAAAGAAAGTAGTAGTTCATATAATAGGTAAATTATTCAGGGCATAAAAAAATAGAACCAAGTTACCCAGTTCATTTTATCAAGCTAGTAAAGGCACATTAGGCCAATGAGTGACAAATACAACACAGAATAAATTAAAGTTCAAGTCCAATTTCATTTGGAAATACAGATGTTGAACACAAATCAACTATTCATGAAAAAATAATCTGCCACAGAAAGAATTATTGATCCTATTAATGCAGACTAGTTTAGTATTAGAAAATATATATTTTTATACATTTAGAGATCCAATATGAAAAACTAATAATCATTCTATTTGCCAAAAAAATATTCAATGAATTTCAAAACTATTTGCTATATTTAAAAGTGCAATAACAAATAGAAGACTTCATAGATATTGTTTTACAAGTCTCAAACCAGCAGCTATTATGCTTAATTTTAAAATGTTAAAGACATTCTGGTTAAAATCAGGAATAAGATAATCACTATTGTTATTATCTTATATAATTCTAGTTTACACAGTAAGATATGGAAATAAAGAAAAAAAATAACCACTAAGAAGGTTAAGACCAAAGTTATTAACAACTGCAGATTTAAAAAAAGATTTTAAAATCCAGCAAAATTATTTTAAAAATTTCTGAGCTTAGGAAGAAAATTCAATAAAGCAACAAAAAGAAATCATAAGTCTCCACCTCAGCAATATAAAAAAAACTTAACAGGTGGGGATATTTTCACAGCACATTAGTAATATAAAGCACTAAGGAATAACATTTTTAAAAAAGACCATTTTATTATGAAAAATAAGGAGCAAAAGGCTATGTTCTCAGATGGGAACCTGTTGAATATTTTAATACGTTCGTTTTCCTCAGTAAATATGTAGTCCTAATGCAATTTTAATCTAAATCCCAGTGTATTTTTTCCTGGAACTTCAAAAATATGACTCAAAAACCAAAAGAATAAGATTGTACAAATAGCTTAGGTATTTTGTATTAATAGTTTTCAGGTGAATTATTTATGTTTGATCACTACAGCAGTATCATAAAATAACTCGTATGATATTCTCAAATGTTGTCAACATGATGTCAAAGTTGGCATCCCAAAATTTCCAAGCGATATTTTTCAATGGTTGTACAGAAAGCATCTTTCTGGTAAGTTGTCATGTTTTGTCTTTTTAACAAAGCTGAGGCAAATTTTCCCACTGACTTTCACTCACAGTTCAAAAACGTGCTCTCACAGGAAAATCTAAAAGAGGGGAAGGGAAATAGCCTCCAGACACATAAACACAACCGAGAAGTCAGATGATTTATATTTAACAACAACAAACAAATTCCTAAGTATTACACCCTAGAAAGGCAGAGTGTCCTAGAAATGCCATCTTGTGCCGTGCAGTCTGTGGATTCCTGTGAGCGCCAGAGACAAGGGGCTGAACCACGATGAGATATGCAAACACCAGAAACTTCACAAAAGAATATTATCTTGTAAATAGCTTCAGAGAAAATAATTTTGTCCATGCTCTTTCTGTGTGTGTGTTTTAAATTAATCTTTCCCAATATTTTATGCAGCATATAAAGTATATAGAGTATCAAGTATATAAAGTATATATATTGAAAATGGAGTGGCATCCTGTTTCTGTTTTTACAATAAAGGAGACACTTCTTAAGAATTAAGCTCAAAACAGTTCCTGGCTCACTCAGAATACTTAGTACTCAACTGGAGGAATTTCAAAAAGATGAATGTCAGATGGTAAATACAGAAGAATAGAGGTAAATTGTGAAGTCAGACAGAATGAATCCAGATGCAAGAACATCAATTCGTTCTCACAGTTGCCTGCAAACTACAAACTAAACACAGTGATTAGAATGTCTATTTCATGTAAACATGTTAAATGATCGAACACGTAAGTTCAATCAGAGATGCAATTAACTCTGCACACCAAAAATCAAAGTGATGAAGCTGAGCGTTCACGAATTGAATCAGTTCCCTTCGACGCTTTCATGCTCCCATTAATATGTAGCTGATGCCACTTTCTGACTTCTAAGGACGATTTATTCCTCTGAGGAAGATTTATATGAGTTGAAATGATACATTTCTATTTTATTACTTGTGCCTCCTGACCTTGAGCCACTACCAAATCACAGAGATTCACATCAAAAGCCAAAGTCAGATTCTGTCACCAAAACGCATGGTCTCAGGGATTCTGCGATTTTTTTTTTCCTGGCATCTAAACTCTGTCTGTAAACACACTGTCCCTGTGGACTGTAATTACTCACAGAAGGACCAAGTGCTGCTTTTATGAAGTCTCTGATGTTTGCCGTATCTCTGGACCGTCATGATAGGAACCTGATGAGTTGAAAGCTGACTGCCCGTCAGCCACCTTGTCTTTCTTCTTTCTACAAGCCTATATTATTTTAATTGCAGTATGCTGCTGCTGATTCTTAACTACTTTGCCCTCTACAAAGACATTATTAGCTAAAGCCCTGTAGCATCTTTGAAGTAATGATTCATTTTTTTCTTAAATCAACATAAAGTTAGCGGACTCCCTTGGGCATTCTTAGTCCAACGAAGAATCGCAACTATGCATCCCTGACAAAAAAGAAGCAATCCTGTTTTTTTCCAAAGTTCTTCAGAAAAAAATATCCCACAATTTATCAGGTAATACATTCCAGTGTCTTTATTAACTCAAAAAAATCTGGTGTTTAATCTCATGCCAATGTGTGAAAAACAGAACTTCACTATACCTTACAGAAACAAAGCTAATCCATAAAATCCTGAACACAATGAGACATTTCCTCATCTGTTCCACCACTGTCTTCTCATCAAGATTCTGAGTGTGTTGATTTTTTAAAAATGACCCTGATTCAGTATCCAGCTTAGGTTTCCTAACATTGAAATGGAATCATTCATCAAGGTCACAATTACAAAATAATGAGGTTTCCAGACTAGAATCTATGTGTTTACCTAGTTTCATTATAGGCCCAATTTAGCAAATAATAGAAATTGTGATCTTAGGCAATATAGAATTCTATTACAGACCAGTCATAAATTCATGGAAAATATACATGCCACCCTGGAGGTGCCCTTTACTATCCTTGCACCCATTTTCCACCCATGGACCCTGTTTTTCACCCATGCACTTGGCCAGGAAGCAGTGGAAAAGACAGATTAAGAAGGCCATTCTCAGGAACTCAAATCTATATCACATGATCACTCAGGAGCCTTGGGATATAATGCACTTGTTTGCTAGGACACCCATAACAAAGTACCACAGATGGAGTGGCTTAAACTACAGCATTTTATTTGATCACAGTCCTGGAGGCTAGAAACCCAAGATCAAGGTGTCAGCAGGGTCAGTTTCCTCTGTGGACTCTCTCCTTGGCCTGTAAATAACCGTCTTCTGTCTTCATGTGGCTTCTTTCTGTGCACGTCTCTGTCCTAATCGCCTCTTCTTATCAGGATGCTGGTGGTGCTAGATTTAAGACCCATCCTAATAACCTCATTCTTAACTGAATTACCTCTTTATAGACCCTGTTTCCAAATACAGTCACATTCTGAGGTTGTGGGATTTAGGACTGCAACATATGAATTGTGTGCAAGTGAAGTGTGGGGACACAATTTAGTTTGTAACATAGAGAAAGCATCAGCATTGCAGCAACATTTCTCAAAAAATGATGGAGTTGTTCAACACTCCTGACACAGGTGAAACCCACTGGCAAATTAGTTTCTCAAAAGTAGAAGTGGGAAGAACAAATTATATTTCCCTATGTGTGTGTGTGGAGAAGGGGAGGCAAGGGATTTGTGCTGAACAAGATTATTATTTCATTAGCAACATGTCATGTGCACGCGCGCATGCACACACACACACACACAGAGTCTTATAATCATATTCATCTGTTTCTTCTTGGACCCCTCCTTTCAATGAAATTCCTTCTCTTTACCCATCTGGCAACAAGACGAATTGCAGCTTTTCTAGCTCTGGGTTGAGTAACTTTGAGTTACTGCAGGGAGAAAACCGCCTTTCTGACAAGAAGAATGAAATATGAAGGGGTGACTTTGGGTGTTTCAAAACTCCTCCTCAGCATCTTACAGATATCGCACGTGCTTATAACCTGGTACAATGACAAAGGGGGAAAAATGCCTGTTTCTCTGGGAAGCAAGAAAACAACCATCAATAGACTGACATGAACTAAAGGAAATCTAAATGCTAGAAATGATCAATGATGATTAGACAAATACTAATTTTAAAGCATATCTATGTGTATTGACTGCAAATGCTTTTGTAAATTTATTTCTTCATATATTGAACAATTTTCTCCAATTCTTACCATAACAGTTTTTCACATGTTCTTTATGTTTTATAAGATAACTAAACTTTTCCCAAACCAATTTACACACCAAAATTGTAGTTCCTCTTCTTTCTTGCAGTCATATTGTTACTATTTGTAATCAAAATTTTGCAAAAAGTAAAAAGAATCTTTTTTTAAGAATGAACAATTTCTTAATTTAATATAAAGTTTCTGTTAGAGTGAGATATACAGGGGCAAAACTGCCCAAAAGGTCAGTTTATGTAGATAATGAAACAGAAGTTAGATTTCCCATCTTCAGAAACATTTAGGAGGATGTTGAGCATGAAATCTACTCCTAGGGCTGTATGCTTTAGGTTCTCTCATTTCTCCAAGTCAGCCAGTTTCAAGGCCATATTCTTCTTCTGTTTCCCTTAAACTTTCGAATACTCTTCCAGATAAACATCTATCAAAGACCTGTCCAATAAGTGCCAAATACTTCTAACAGTTTTGCATGTGTGGGTGTAAACAAGGCATTTATTCATTAACTACGTATTTATTAAACTCTTACTCTTCTAGGTACTGTGCTAAGTCACTGCTTCTGAACCAGGGAAAATTTTGCAACCCACCCTCAGGATATTTTCAATGTCTGCAGACATTTTCATTATCACACTGGTTGGGGGAGAGGGTTGCAACTGGCATCTAAGTAAAGACCAGAGATGCTGCTAAACATCCTAAAATGCACAGGACAGCCCCTCCACCAAAGAAATATCTGGTCCAAACTGCCGTTGGTGCCAAGGGGGAAAAACTATGTAGATCCTTGAAAATAAAAAAGAAAGTCATAGATAAAGACTGGAAATGATTAGAAACCCACCCTGCTGAGCCTGGCCTAAATTGTCAAGCAGAAACTATGAGTTAAATAGTTACTGTTTCAAGCAAATACGTTTGAGGTTGATATGTTTCATAGAAATAGTTAAGTGATAAAAATTGTTAATTAAAACAATGGGCCTGAATGACAGCACCCAAAATGATGTTGTCACACCAAAAGAGATAGGGCAGAAGGATAGAAGGATGGAACGCTGGTGAGAGGCAGGTTTCAGAGGACTGGTGGAGAGACAAAGAGGAGCCAGCAAAAGTAAGGGCGTTGCGGGTGGGGAGTATCAGATGGAGGGAGAAAGAAAACAAAAAAGACAGAGATAAGGGAGTCAGCATGAACAGTTACAGGAAAGGAGGGGAAGGCAATCAGATGAAAGGGAGAAGCCAGAAACAGAAGTATTAATAGGAAGATCCTGTTAAACAATACCTCCTTTAACATCACACCTTAAAGAAAAAACAAAGCTAGACTCCAGGAATCTGTTTTTAGGCACAGGGACCAGGGTTGGGCTGACACTTTACTGGCCTCCTGAGAGAATGAGCAGATAATTGGGATTCTGGTCAGTGCCCATAATACCAGAATTAAGGGCAAATCCCTCTGCCAACAGCTGGAGAACTTCCTCACTGGGCAGTGAGGACATCTCATGGGTAGCCACCAAGATTTCATCAGGCCCACGGCTTGTCACTGTAAGGAGCCCTTTCAGGTGTGATACTGTTAGGTGGGGCTATAGATTTGAAAACTTTTCAAACCAACATCCTCCAAACAGAAGGCTGAATAAAAAACAGTAACTAAGTCTATAATATTGATGGGTGCTTTAGGCAATGAAGCTTATCCGACAGGTCCAGCAGGCATTTGATAGAAGGGCACTTGTTCCAGGGAGCCTGTAGAGCGGCCACGAGGGCACCCACTGGTGAAGGGAGCAGCAGGGCCACATGGAGAGAAGAGGGGGATTGTACCTGCACAGGGACTCCAACACGTATATACAAAACACCCCCCGATCAGTAAGAGTGATAAGAATGAAGTAGACCAATCCGGTAAGCTATGAGGGCCAGCCATTGAGTAGAACTTAAATGACCACCAAGAAACCATGAAATAACAAAGTCTTGGGAAACCCTGGCATTCCTTTCGCTCTCCATGTGAAGATTCAGAGGCTTGCTTCCATTGTGTCTGTGCCCACAACTGTCCTAGGTCAGCTGGAGTGGATGAGGAGGCAGGACTGGGTGTTAGAAGGAGATTTTATTGACAGTCTTCAAAGGTAAAGCATAGCTGCTCTTTTAACTACTAGACTAAATGCATACTCATAGAACAACTAATATCCTAAGTTCAAGATTTTCTTTAGGAGTGAGAGGTTCAACTTTGCAGTAATAGAAACTGACTCCAAAGTGGTCAAAATTATAAAGCTGATTTGTAGTAAAATCACACAAAATATTAATTTGCCCTGGATCCCTAGTCTAGAAAATTTTTGACTGCACTATGTTCTACTGAAATTAAACAGGAAATATTAATTGGCACTGTGATAGGTGAATAAATTAAGGGACAAAAACTGAGGTGCAGCGATTTCCCTACAACTAGACACAGGTAGGATGAAATTCAAATCCAAATCATAAGTGTTGGACCCCTTGAGCTTAAGAGTACCTTAATTTTTGTTTTATGTTATGTTCATCTCAATTTTCTGCATTACCATTTCTTCCCTCAAAAACTTACACCTCCCCAGAGTATCTTCTTTTTTTATTGACCCATGTTCTTTATCTACTTTCTGCAGCAACAGCTCCACTGAGGAAAAAAAATCAGATATTACAAATCTAATTTAGTAACATGAAATAGTTCCCATGAGCTGCAGGCTGGCTGCTTGTGAGCTGTGGTGAGATTTAAGTATTTAAATGTATATGGTTAATACCCTCAAAGCACAACAAAAGGCAATTCATGATGAAGAAACCAAATAAAGTCATTCTAAAATTGCAGATTTTTTAAGAAGCAGAAACATACAGATGTAAAAAAGGACAAGGAAAAATAATGGACAGATAAAATGAAAAATTAGTTCACACACAAGAAAGTATTAGACAAGTGGCCAACTAATATACAACTGAGGTTCACACTTATAACAGAATGCAAATAAAATTCTAGTTTCTCATTTTTACTATCAGATTGCTAAAGATTAAGAAGTTTAATAACACTCAAGGATGATAAGAGAGTTGGAAAACAGACATTTTCATACATTCTTAATAGAAACGTAAATTGGTGCAAATTTCTTGAAGGAAAATTTGGAAGGAACTATCAGAATGCACAACGGACGTGCCCTGTGGTATTACCAGTTTACTTCTAGCAATCTATCCAACAGGGGTATGTGCACAAATGAACTTACAAGTTTATTCATTGCAGGATTATTTGTAATAGCAGAAAACTAAGCACAAGCTAAGTACTCATTAGTGGTTAATTGGTTGTTCTTCTTCAATGGGAGAAAAACTATACAATCATTCCGTTTTTAATGGAAATAAATGTATACGTCTTCTTAGGGCTGAAACTTCACACTAGAATTACTACAAAACAATTCCCACAACAATTCAGAAAACTGCTTGCAAGACATCCATGCGTGTGTATAAAGAGGTTTATCTGTGCATGAACCCTTCATAGACCAACACCAGAAGACTATTCAGAGTGGCTATCCCTGGCTAGAAGTTCTAGGGGAGGTGTGAGTAGAAATGGAAGATGATCTTTAATTTGTATACTATGCTCCTTTGTCATCTTTAAATTATATTTTGCAAGCATGCATGTATTGCTTTTCTAATAACTAAGCTATTGAACAAAAAGAAGTCACACTGCTTCAGATAAGTAAACTAAAATTAAAATTCAGTTCTGATTGATTGTATCAAATTCTAAGTGTCATTTTGGTCCACTGAGTCCTGAGCCCAGGGGATTTTTAGAGTCACCAACTTTGCTGGTGTGTCTGAGATTGAAGGGTTCATGGGATATAAGACTTCTAATGCTGGCCAGGTGCGGTAGCTCACGCCTGTAATCCCAGCACTTTGGAAGGCTGAGGTGGGCAGATCAACTGAGATCAGGAGTTCAAGACCAGCCTGGCCAACACAGTGAAACGCCATCTCTACTAAAAATACAAAAAATTAGCCGGGCATGGTGGTGTGTGTCTGTAATTCCAGCTACTCGGGAGGCTGAGGCAGGAGAATCGCTTGAACCTGAGAGGTAGAGGTTGCAGTGAGCCAAGATCGCGCCATTGTGCTCCAGCCTGGGAGACAAGAGTAAAACTCCATCCCACTCCCCAAAAAAGACTTTCAGTGCTAAAACTAAAGCAGTTCACGGATGAGGAAGTAACCTTACTGGGCTTGGTGACAGGAAGGGACCTGGGTGAGTGAGGTTCTTCTACAAAGACCAAATTCCCCTTGGGTGGATCCAACAGATTGAATGGAAGAAGCTAGAAGTCCCTTTGGCCCTCATACCTAAATCACATTCTCCAAAATCACTTCTTTTAGAAATAAATACAATGTTCTGATCTCCAGCAGAACTCAGGGAGAGAAGATGGGTTTTATTTTATGAGCCTTCCTCAAATCCACAACAAATAATTATATACCCGCTACTACACACTAGCACCATTTTTTATGGTGACAATTCAAATGTCCTCACCTCACTTTTCAGGAGTGCTGAGGCTACATTGGGCCAGTGAGGAAGGGAGGAAGTAGGGCCCTGGCCATACTCAGAACCAGGGGAGCTGGCCTGGACTGCAAATCCACAACCCCAAACCCTGGTGCCCAAACCAGGCTCTATCACGCCAAGATATATACAAGTAGGAACTGTCCAGCGGGTAGACGGGGTCTTCTGAGCAATTCCCGGACTCTCAGAGGCATTCATGGCTCCAGGTGCTCTCTCCTATTCTAAGCAAAACCCAAAAGCACTGGTGGGGACCAGGCTAGTGAGAGTTAGACAAAATGTCCATGCTCCAGGGAATGATTAAAGGTTTTAGGGAAACCATCTTTCTCATTAAGGGAGATAAAACATCAGAAACCAAAGAAGATGTTGAGTTGTACAGACATGAAACCCTGTAGTATCTGAGTAGATGAGAGGGTAGGAGGGAGACAGGCAGGCAGAAAAATGGAGCTCAGAGGATATTTGAGTGCTCAGAACTCATCCCATGCTACATGACGGAAAGCAGAGAGGAAGTCTTGGTCCACTCCCTGGGTGCTGCTGGGGAGGGAGCTGCAGGCATGGCAAGGCCTGGCTTAAGCAGGTAGTGGAATTTTAAGCTTCTGCTTCCCCGACAGGGCAGGGCTGGAGAAAGCTGGCCCTGACATTAAAGGAGTATTTTTGAAATACTAAATGATGTGGTTTTTTTAAAAATATTTTTTCTTCCCTTTATTCCTCTCGATCCCAAAGCGTCCCCCATGCACACAGATATTTATTAGTTACTCATCTTACTCTTGCTTCAGGATAGAGATGAGACACAGTGAAGGACAGAAAAATCCTAAGCTCTTTAAGGTTCTTATTTCTAACAGCAGTCGCTGCCCCAGAGCCAAGAGAGGATCTTAGGCAGAGACAAAATATCCAAAACCTCAACAGGAGATGGAATTTTCTGAAGGCTCGGGAAGGATTCCCTCAAGCTGGTGGTGGAGCTGGGAGAGGAATGAGAAGGCAGGAAGATGGGAACAAAGAGATCCATGAGTCCTGCAGCCTCCCAACTTCCCAGCACACTCCAGGCCCAGGATGACATGGCAGACCCTCAGGAGGGAACAATAGCAGGCTACGCCCATCCTCATCATCCAGGACTCTCAATGGCCCATCAGACATTTCCATCCCCAAGTCATCTTAAAAGACCAGAGAACTATTTGACTTGAAGAAAACATACAGCCGGAGCAAAGTGCTGATGTCAGGAGTTCAAGACCAGCCTGGCCAACATGGTGAAACCATGTCTCCAGTGAAAACACAAAAATTACCCAGGCATGGTGGCATGTGCCTGTAGTCCCAGTTACTCAGGAGGGTGAAGCAAGATAATCGAGAATCATCTGAACCCAGGAGGCAGAGGTTGCAGTGAGCCAACATCGCACCACTGCACTCCAGCCTGAGTGACAGAGTGAGACTCTGTCTCAAACAAAACAAAACAATACAAAACAAAAAGGCACTTTTGCAGCTCTTGGTGCAAGTCCTCCCCCGAGCTTTTGTTCCGTGTAACGTCATGGAACTGTGGCCCAACTCAGGGAGGGAGATGGTGCAAAAGAACTGAGGCCAAGTACTGTGCAGGAGCTGCAAAGACCCCACGGATGCCCCTGTGCCACTCGCTGGCTAGAACAACACTTTGCTCACAGCCTGTCCCTGCAAACACATGTGACTCTGCCTGGAGCTTCTTCTCACCAGAGTTTCTGGATGAACTGACTCATGGGCCTCAGTGTGAAGTTTTACCTCTAGTGTTTAATGAAAGTGAGGAAGCAGAAAGGACTCCACCATGAATATTCTGTCTTTACGGTGCAAGCTCCTGGCTGCATAGATCAGCATGTGAAGGCAGCCGAGGAAAATGAAACAAACTTCAAAGTCCAAAGAGGAAAAAAAGAAGGGCCCATAGAATATTCTTCAAATGAAATTAACTGACCAACAGATGCTCTGAGGTTTTCAGGCTACTCAGCTTAAATCAGAGGGAGTGTATGCTAGAGATGGCAAGCCCTGCTTGGTTGCAGACTGTCACTTTCTTTTGGTTCTCAAGTAAGCATCCTTGAGGTGCTGTGCCGCAGAGCAGATTCAATTTTGTTCACTTAATTTTCATCTCTCCTACATGGTTTTCTTCTACAAAAATGGAGACACCATTTTCTTCAAGGGCCATTTACCATATAAAGAAATACATATAAAGAGAGTAAAAGAAAATTAATATAATCTAAGGCAATGGATTTTCGTCTCTCCTTTTAGGCAGTCTGACTTCTGCATACATTGATTAAAAGCTCCACCAGCGTCTATCACATACTATTTATACAGAAGCTGTATCACAAAACAGAAACAAATGGTCTTTTTTTTTTTTTTTTTTTTTTTTTTTTGGTCTTCATGACTGCTACCTGGGTTCAGGCCACCCTCCTTTCATAGTTTTTATCTTACCTAGCATTCAACCATTAAATCTTGGGGTTTGGAGATAAGGCCTTTCTCTCTCCCCATGTATGTCAGAAATGCTTTCAGCAGAAAGTCATGGAATGCCCAACCTGTGCTGACTTAAACTCCTGACATTTATTGCTATGTAACAAAAAGTTCTAGGTTTGATTGGCGGCTCAACAGTATCTCCAAACACCCAGGCTCTGTCTGTTCCCCAACTTAGCCACATCAAGCATAATGATTTCTTACCTCACTGTCACAAAATAGCTGCCACAGCTCCAGGCATCATGCTCCCACATGGTTATATTCAAAAGCAAGAAACTCAGGGAGAAACCAGGGAAGTGAGAGGGCCTTTATCTTTCAGCTCTTTCTTCTATGGAGGGAGAGCATTAGGACAAATACCTAATGCATGTGCGGCTTAAAACCTAGATGATGGGTTGATGGGTGCAGCAAACCACCATGGCACATGTATACCTATGTAACAAACCTGCCCATTCTGCATGTGTATCCCAGAACTTAAAGTAAAAAAAAAAAAAAGAAAGAAAAAGAAAAAAGAAAAAAAGAAAAGAAAACCCTTTCCAGAAATACCTTCCACAGACTCACTCATTGGCTAGTAGTGGGTCATTGTTTCAATTATAGGGCCTCACCGATTTTATTTTTTAAGTCATTGCCAATTCAGTTTCTTTCTCTTCTTTCTAATTGCTGCATTCCCCAAATCATCATTCTACTGAACCAATATCCTCCTAAAAGGTCCCTGCCTCACATCTACCCTCCACACCAATGCTACTACAGTACGCAATAAGGTGGCCAGTCCTCAAGAGGCCCCTGTGACTCCTGCCTCCTGGTATTTATACCCTTATCAAGTCCTCTCCCACATGGTTGGTGTGGCCAAAAGAACATGGCAGAAGTGGTGGGATTTTGCTTCTGAGGTTAGACGATAAAAGACACTGTGTTTTCCGTCTTGGTCTCTCTCATCTCTTCTCTGAGGACAGCCAATGCAACATTTTGAGGATACTCAGCCACTCTCTGGAGAGATCCACAGAGCAAAGATGGATGCCTTCTGTTCAACAGCTGCACGAGAGATCTTGGAGGTGAATCCCCACCCAAGTCAAGCTCTCAGCTGACATCGTGACTAACACCTTATGAGAAGCTCGAAGCTGGAAATACCCAGCTAATCTGCTCCCTAATTCCTTACCCATAGAAAATGTGAGATAATAAGTGTTTGTTATTTTGAGCCACTAAGTTTGAGGGTGACTTATTATGCAGTGATAGATAATGAATTCACTTACTGTGAAATTGTCCCGGTTAAAACTTATAAGTGGTCTCTATCACTTACAGCAGAGAACCTGCCATTGCCAGCAGGTGAGTTTTGATCCACAGAGTCTTTTGAAGTATTTTGAACTGATGTTTCAAAATTGGGAGATGTTGAACAGAAATCAGAACATCTTGCCCCCCAACTGTGTGGGGGCATGATGCCTGGAGCTGTGGCAGCTATTTTGTGACAGTGAGGTAAGAAATCAGAACATCTGCCAACCACAGAACACTCAAGGCCTGGGCCAGAGGATTGAGTGCCTCCTTTACAAAGAGCATGTGCTCCAACTACCCATGGCCTGGACTAGAGGATCAACTGTCTCCTTTAGAAAGAGCATGTATGCCAACTCATTGAGTTCCCTCCACTCACCTAAGGCCTGGGCCAGAGGATTGGCTGTCTCCTTTAGAAAGAGCATGTGCTCCAACTACCCATGCCTGGGCCAGAGGATCGGCTGTCTCCTTTACAAAGAGTATGCTCTCCAACTCGTTGAGTGCCCTCCACTCTAATTCCCCCAATAGCAGTAAGGACGTGTCATAGTTGCCACTTTTTGATGCCTGCTTGAACCAGTACTTTAGTTATGTCTGAGATATAATTTTGTGAACCCATGTCGCTTCCAAAAATGGGTAAACAATAGGAAAGGAGGGAAGGAGGGAAGGAGGGTAGGAGGAAAGGAAGGAGGGAGGGGGGAGGGGAGGGGAGGGGAGGTAATAGAAGTTGGGAGAATATCTTTCTTTGTTAAAGAGAATGTTTTCATCTTTTAACATGCAAACGAAGTATCTAAGAACTATAAGCAGGTCTCAGTTCACTCATTTATCTTACCTGCCTGGTCCCTTTAGACATCAGTGTTTATGATCCCAGGTCTACGGGGCAATGGTGCTTCATAAGCACAGTCCAGGTTCTCTGGAATCCAGCCCAGACCACCAAATCTTGCTGGCTCACCACTTTTTGACATGGCTCCCACTGTGATGGTTAACATCATGTCCTGACTTGGCTGCGATATGGTGCTCAGTTGTTTGGTCAAACACCAGTCTAGATGTTGCTGTGAAGGTAAGTTTTAGATGTGATTAACATTTAAATTGGTGGAACTTAGTAAAGCAGATTATCTTCCATCTTGTAGGTGGGACTCATCCAATCAGTTGACGGTCTTAAGAGCGAAGACTGAGGCTTCTATAGAAGAAGGAATTCAGCCTCAAAACTGCAGTACAGAAAGCTTGCCTGAGTTTCCAGCTTGCCTGGCCGGCCACGTGGAATTCAGACGCCAGACTGTAACACTAACTCATACCTGAAATTCCAGCCTGCTGGCTTGTCCAACAGATTTTGTTCAGCCCCCACGTCATGTGACTCAATTCTTTAAAGTAAATAAATGTCTCTAGCACATGCGCTGTCTCTCTCTCTCCTTCCTCCATTTATTACACACATACAGATGGATGTGTGTATGTATGAAAGGAATGTGGGAGGGTGGGTATATTAGTTAGGGTTCTCCAAAGATGCGGAACAAAGATACAGAACCAGTGGGAAAGATAGATCTTTGTGTATCTTTGGAGAACCCTAACTAATAGACCCACCTCCCACATTCCTTTCATACATCAGACTGCCAGTTTCTATCCTCCATGTCCTTGGTCATGCACTTGGCCCTAGTTATGCCACCCCCTTCCACAAGGCCATCTTGCCCTCCCATCACCCCAGCAATGCATTTTCCTTTAACTCAGTCCAGCTGTCCCCCTGCCCAGGAAGCTCCCCGTGACCACGTTTTTCTCCCCGATGACGCTCATTTGTGCAGATCCCTCTCAACCCACACATTAAGTTGGAACATGACAACTTCCTTTATGTGGCCTACCAGAAGAGGAACTGTGTCTTCTTCTGTCAAATGAATGAATAAACAAAGGGATGAATCCCAACGTGTTATTACTGAGGAGGACAAACATAATAATCTTAGACAAAAGTAGTTTTATAGAATTACCATGTAAATCACTATAGAATAGAATAAATGCTTTGCAATTTAGGGGGAAACAGAAGGATTTTCTGGGCTTCTGGCAAAGCTTTTTCCTAACTAAATCATTTCAGGCACAGCTTTTGCAAATGCGTCTTCTGCTGGTCATAATTATGCGCCTCCCACCCCCCACTGCTTTGAATTACTTTGTGCTAACACCAAAATTGTTCCACAGAGAGTCGGATTGATTTGCTGAAATGTGATGAGAAGTGGGATAAGAGACATACTTCACATGAGACACCCGTTGCTAGCA
The DNA here is from genome assembly GCF_049350105.2 of Macaca mulatta. Lineage (NCBI taxonomy): Eukaryota > Metazoa > Chordata > Mammalia > Primates > Cercopithecidae > Macaca > Macaca mulatta. The sequence continues at coordinate 10,855,373 of NC_133411.1, forward strand.
CAGCTGTATTTCTGAGAAATATATTTCTGTCTTTTGGCTCCATTTCTTTTGTAGTTTAATAACTGAAGTACAAAGCTCATGAAAGCTGGGAATGTGTTGGAAGGTCAGTGAGGAAAAATGCACGTGGTGCAGTTAGGAGAGACAAGGGAGTTAAAATAACGGGAGAAATTGATCACTTATGATCTTTCTGGTCAGTGGTTTATGGCTAAATATCTGTTTCAGCTGAAGACCAAACACTGGCTCACAGCCACCAAAAAGTAGAACAATTAAGAAACTCAGCAAGGAGAATTCCTTTTGTACCTCTATTATAAGCATATTTTTTATTTAAAATTATTTTATGTAATGCCAATAGAGTAATATCTTCATGTCATTATATAAAAGTAATGGCAGTGGCTAGTTTCGCCATTGGATGACAGTCCTACACATTGGAACACATTTTCTCACCTAGCAGAAAGCCGTGCCTACAGCACTCACCAAATGCCTCCTACAGTATCTTCCTCATGTGCACAAATGGCTTTATGTCAGAAATCAACATCCACTGAGACACCAGAAATTTGAACAGGTCCCTGAAGACAGGTTGACTGCTTTTCCTCCCTGTGGCACAGTCATTTGCAGTCTTTACTTGGTATTGCATCTGTAAATGGGATGTAGATAATATCTCCATCATTTCCAGGGAATATAGTGTTATCCACATCAGCGTTCATGATAACAAACACGACGTCCCAACTGAACTTTTTAATCAGGACTTTTGGGAGAACCAAGTCTGTTTGAGTTTAACAGATGCATTTGATGTTGTTATCTAACCATCTGATGCTGTGATGAAGCACAGAACGCAGGCTTTGTCATCAGCCAGCGCTACACCATACCCAGGGCTGGCCTCACCAGATGTGTGATCCTGGGCAAGACGTTTTGCCTCTCTGACCTGCAATACTCCGCTCTATAAAAGGAGGTCCATAAAAATCTCTTTGGAGGATCAATATGAAAATCAGAAACAATAAATTCAACTATTTGGAATAGGGATTGGCACGTAAGAGATGATAAAAAACAAAAGAAGTGCTTGTAATAGAATATGGCTGACACTATTCCTGCTGGTTCAGGATTCTGGCTGAAGCTTTAAACTGAGAATGGAAGAAAAGCCTTTCAGGTTCCAAAGGAAAGTGCTAAACACATTTCTCAGTACTTCTGAAAGATCGAAGAGCCAATCTAGAAACCAAACTGTGTGTCTAGCATGATACCTGCAATATGTGTGCAACATGCAACTTGCAGGTCTATACACCTATATTATGTGTGTATATGTACATACAGTATCTAGATACACACCTAGACATATGTAAATAAAGCTCATTAAACAGAATGTGCCAATTTGTCAGCCAATGGGGAATTGATGTGGATTCTCCCTCCATCATGAGAGAGGGAACTAGGGTGCTTGCCCACCCTTTCAAGCTAAGGAAAGGGGACTCCAGGAAGATATGTCAAAAGAAGCTACTCACACTTCAAGAGGGAGAGATCGGCACCTTGCTCCCCAGCACAGCCAATGCACTACAGACTGAACAAAGTGTAAAGGCGGCTCCTGAAAGAACTAAACGTGTGTGTGTCTAGGAATTTGGGGCATATGGAAGCAGAGACTGCTGCTTCTCCTATTCTGAATAATTCTGAAGATGGGAAGCTGGCAGGAGCAGGGCACCATAAAAGCCAGGGACTGAGGACACACTTGGGGATGCTACAGCAGGTGGTTGAACCTCACAGTTTGAAAGCACCCACCCAATCGGGCATCCTGCTGGACTGAGGGCTCCCAGCACCAGGAGGCTGTGGGTATGAGGCCAGTGGAAGCAAAAATAGAGGAGAACTGCAAAAGGCTCTCCATACAGATTATTGATTTATTTGCAGAGGCTTCTGCGGGGCCACTAGGCAACCACAAAGGTGCTCCCAAGGGAGGGCCAGCTTTGGGGGCCAGTCACATGCAGAGGGGATAGGGCAGGTGAGTTTCAACAGCCTCACATACAGGAGACTTGTCTTCTTTCCTCCAATCTATTTTCCCCCAACCCCTGCCCTGGAGAGGTGAGGAGAAGGAGGGACGCCGCAAGCCGGGGAACAGAAGAGCTTTGAACTGGATGGGAGACTGAAGCTTTCCCTCTACCTAGACTGTTAATACCTGACAGTGAATCTTCTCCACAAACTGAGTCAGAGCATCAAGAAGGCTATGAACGAACCTCCCTGAGATGCCTTCAGTGAGCAGGGAAGGGAAACCCAACAGAGCAAGATTGAAATACAAGTGGGAGAAAAGTAAAGCCATTTCCTGTTTGTATACTTCAGCCTTCAGAGGCCACAACAGACCAGCTACATACGATTATGTTATTTCGGAGCCTCCAAATGGAGTGACACCTACTCTTTTATTACCAATTACCAAGGCATGGAAGGTGGAGAGAGGAGTCTGTGGCTCCTCCGCTCCATCTGTTTGTGGCTAGCACGTTGACTTCAACACAATGTGACTTAGGTACCCAAATTATTATAGTATTGGGACAGGCAAGTGTAAAGGGGTCCCCGGAGAAAATTCCACCAGCCTGCTCACTGGGAGGAGTGTGCACTGGGGAGGGGCCTTGGGAAAGCAGGGAGCAGCCTGGCCTCTTCCGTTCTGGGGTGGGGAAACTGGGATTCAATCTGTGAGGCAGGAAACCAGCTAGCAGGACTCTGGTTTTGCTGAGAGTCCCTGTTTCCCTTTGGTCCCTTTTCACTCAATAAACCCTGCCCTTCTCACCCTGAAGTGTCTGTGAGCCTAATTTTTCACAGTCGTGTGACAAGGACCCTGTTTTTAGCTAACTAATGAGAAAGTCCTACAACAATATAGTGGGACAAAACCCAGGGACAACAAGCAAATTCATCCCATCCAGATTCTACCAAGTCTGTAAAAAAAAAAAAAAAAAATATATATATATATATATACACACACACACACACACACATACACACACACACACACACACACATGCTTACGGCTACTTCCAAACCTCTTTTTCTCATAATCACCCAAAGCTAGACTAATGGATTCCCCCATTTCTGCTCTCGAAATTTCTCCAAACACGTCCTTTTCTCTAGAGGTACAGAATTCCTCATCAGCTGAATATGTACCTTCTCTTTGCACTGTAATCTATGATCATGCATAAGTCTTTCTCTGAAGGGGGAAAAAAGGACAACTTTTGACTTGAAATCCAGCTCTGGATTTACCTAGAAGTCAAGCTTTTTAAAATATGGTCCTCAGGGTTTAGAAGACAAGGGTAGGCTAATTCTGAATCTCAGCCTGCCTACAAAACCAGCCATACAATCGATAAGGAAGACAGATAAAGCCACACAGGACTCGTGCCTTCAGCATGACCAGACAACAGAGAACTCTGCAACCTTCAAATTGCCTGCAAGTAACAAATTCCAACAGAGCTCTCACCACCTACTCACAGCTGCTAAGAGCCTGTGGATGCAGAGAGCAGAGAGGGAGGCAGAAAAAAGAGCTCAGAAAATAAACAGAGGGAGCAGAGGGCTGTGAGGAAGCACAAACTTGCCCTAGAAAGAGGAAATGAAATCGTCAATGCAAAATAACCCAATAGCAGTCAGGAGTTGGAGATTAATAGGAAGGCACTGGAGAGTGGGTGGAGCCAGAAGGGGTGGCCTCAGAAGGTACTACTTGTGGGGGATAATCAGATCTAAAGAAAAGATCTGATGCCCCTTGGAGATGAGACAGAGATGGGAAAGAAGGACTTAACGGGGGGGAATGAGGAGCCTGCAGAAACACAACAGTAAACTGGAACAAGTGGAGAGACCCCTTGCTCTTGATTTGGAGGTCTCAGTGTTATCAAGATGTCAATTCTCCCTAATTTATAAATGTAGTGCAAGACCAACAAAAATTCTAAGGAGCTTTTTAATGGTGACAGACATGTTAGAAAACAACACACAGGAATATCTAGGAAAACATTAAAAAGGAATAACTTGGTGGGAGTGAGAAGGGGATAGTACCCCTAGCAGATGTTAAAACATAATAAAGACTCCCCACAATTAAAACAGAGTGGCATTGGCACATGAATAGACTGACATCAAAGAAACAATAAAATGTCAAGGAAAAGATGAAAAAATAGAATTTCCATTTGGAAAAACATAAAAGGAGATCCATCCCTCAAACCCTACATAAGAATAAACTCCAAATGAGTCAGAAATCTAAATGTAAAAATAAAAGTACATATACTAGAAAAAAATAGATAAATTCTTCTATAACCTATGCATATAGTAAAAGGCTAGGTCTGACTTAAAATTTAAGTGCAATAAAATAAAATACTAATATGTTTATTTGCATAAATTAAAATTTTTAAAAAGGTTGTATGGAATAACTACACCAGTAGTAATTTTTTTTTTTTTTTTTTTTTTTAGGTGGAGTCTTGCCCTGTAGCCAGGCTGGAGTGCAGTGGTGTGATCTCGGTTCACTGCTACCTCTGCCTCCCAGGTCTCCCAGGTTCAAGCTTTTCTCCTGCCTCAGCCTCCCGAGTAGCTGGGACTACAGGCATGCACCACCATGCCCAGCTAATTTTTTTGTATTTTTAGTAGAGACGGTGTTTCACCATGTTGGCCAGGATGGTCTTGATATCCTGACCTCGTGGTCTGCCCCCCTTGGCTTCCCAAACTGTTGGGATTACAGGCGTGAGCCACTGCACCCAGCAACCATAAGTAAATTTTTAAATGACAAAACAGAAGAAAAATTGGCAACAAACATTGCAAATAGAAGAATTAATGTCACTAATGTACAAGGCACTTTGCAAAATCAGGGATCAAAATATCAAAAGTTCTACAGAAAAACTATTGAAAGTTCTACAGAAAAACACATGAAAAACTATTCATGAAAAGAAATACATGCATGGCCTAGAACCATATGAAAAGATGCTCAACTTTGTTTATAATAAAAGTACACCAAGACACTGGGTACAGTGGCTCACACCTGTAATCACAGCGCTTTGGGAGGCTAAAGCAGGAAGATTGCTTGAGTTTCAGACCAGCCTGAGCAACACAGAAACCCTCATCTCTACAAAAAAAAAAAAAAAAAAAAAAAATTCAGGCTGTTAGTGGAAAAGGAGGCAAAGTTTTTGACCAGGTGATCAAAATTACACCACCCATGTGAAGGACACAGCATGTGCTTCCAGAAGCGATGACAGAGGACACAGTATCTTCTATGCAGCGTGCTGTCAACCCAATCACAAGGAAGCTTCGGTCAAGCATAAAATAGGGAGCATTCTGTTTAAAAATTGAAGAGGCTACTGTATTCAAAAAAAAAAAAGAATCAACGTCTTAAAAGGCAAAGAAACATTATGTAATTGTTATAGATTAAAGTAGGCTAAAGAGTCACGACAATTAAATGCCATGCCCAGTCCTGAACTGAACCCTATACTGGAGAGAAAGTGTTACAGAAGATATTAATTATTATGTTTACTGAAAAAATTGGAATATGGGCAGTGGATTAGTTAAAGGTATTGCATTAATGTGTGTGTAAATCTATAGTGTAACATCATTAGTGTATGTGGTTATATTAATAAAAGATATTTTTCTACTTTTAGGAAATACACACTGAAGTATTTAGTAGGAAAGACCATGATACACATAACTTATCTGCAAATGATTCCAAAAAAATTGTGTGTGTGTGTGTGTGTGTGTGTGCGTGTACATAGAGAAAGAGAGAGAGATTGAGAGAATATAAATGAATCGAATGGGTTAAAAACAAGTGATTCTGGGCAAAGAATGTAAGGATGTTCCTTGTACTATTTTTGGTTTTGCAACCTTTGGAGATGTAAAATTATTTTTAATAAAAAGCCTAGAAGTAATACTGGTTTCACTCTTCACTCTTCCCACTTCCTCGCTTTTGTCTACCCTGCAATTCACTGTCACCAAGCCTAGGTCTCCACTCTTCCACCGAAAACTATTCTGACAAAAGGCCCCAATGTTTCCCTAAATGGGACATCCAACAGGAGTTTTAAAACTCTTCTTCTTGCTTAGGTCGGTGGCAGCAATGGACTCTTGTGGCTTCTTGCTGCTGCTTAAAAAGCTACACTTCTTAGACCTCTATGCTACTTTCTTTTCTTGCCTTCATAACCACTCCTCTCTGGCTTTCCTTTCTTTCCTTTTCTTCCTCTGCTCACCTTTTAAATGTGAGTTTCCCAAGATTCTTTATTTAGATCTCATCTTACTCAACATTTCCCTGAGAATATTCTTCCATTTTTATGGCTCCAAATATCCTAAACTGGAGAGGCAGTTAAATAATTACTAAAACTCGATTAGTATGAGTATATTACTTAGCTCTTGCTGTATGCCAAACCACCACAAAATCTCTGTAGCATTCCACAAAAAGCACTTCCTCTCATGGATCTGTGGGTTGTAGAGTTTGGCTCATCTGGGCTGGGCTTTCCTGGGCATGGCTTTAAGCCGCAGGGTGGGCTCATATCTCCTTAGTGGGTTTCTCACCCTCTGTGGAATGGTGGGCGAGTTGGGACGTCTTCTCATGGCAATGGCAGGAGGCAAGAGAGCAAATTGAAATGTGGAATGTACCTCTGAAGGCCTAAGGCCAGGACTGACCCACTGTCATTTCAACCCACATTCCTTAGGTCAAAGAAAATCATAGTCAAGTCTAACGCCAAGGGGAAGGGAAATCTGCTCCATCTCAGGCTGGAAGGATTCAGAGTCTGATGAGAAAGAGAGTGGCTGCAGGGAAGGCTGGGGAACTGCACCTGTCTGCAGTAGGAATGTATGAACTGACTTGGAAACTGTTTCAACCTGCCCTGGCAGGAAAGGATGAGCTACGGGGACCAGAGTTCCTCAAGGTGAGGCATCAACAAGGACAGATGAGAGGGAAGAAGCAGAGAGAAGCAGTCCACCTTGAAGATTCACTCAGTGAGGAATTTTAAAACCTCTGCATCTCAAAGGTTTTCAGATTTTCTTTCCACCCTGGCATTTTCCAGGGAGCCCCAGGAGTGCCATGCTCCACTTGCAGGGCTGCTGTGCCCATTTCTCTTGTCACATTCCCTTAGACAGATGCAGCAGTTGTTGCAATGCTGGAAAATCTAGAACATGATGTGCTGTTCGACTAGGGCTGCTGCAGCGCCCACCCTGCCTGCTGCAGGGCAGTTGCTAAGAACTGTGAGATGCGAGGTTTCCCTTGCCCGTGTGCAACCTGCTTACCTATATAAATAGACAGCTGATCAAGCCTTTTTTTGGCAAAGATTCTCTGACAGGGTAGGAGCAAAGCACATGCCAGCAAAGGGCAAAGGGGCTCTCCATAGTCTATCTTTGAGGGTTCTTGTGAAGTTACTATGTTTGACATGAAGGCTGCTTACATTTTTACATGTATTTGATCTCGTTAAAATGGTCCAAAAGAAAGTGGTATATGAAAGTACGTTCTGAAACCAGAAACATGGAGCATGATACTTCAAGCTACAGGCTCTGGAGTCAGGTGGGTGTTTCCCGGTGCTGCTAGCCAGCTTTGAGCTTAACTCTCCCAAGGGTCATCTCTTCATCTGGGAAGCATGGCCAACGCTAAGTCACAGCATTATATAAGAGTGAAACAAAAGCCTGTGTGAAAACCCCTGGTGTCCTGACTAACCCACAGTAGGCGCTGAATGAATAAAACCTTTGAAAGGTGTTGTCATCATCATCATCCTTTGCAGCATTGCTGGACCTTTTTCTTTTCCTAGCTCACCTCCTACAAATGTGTTACTCAATTGTGACACATATGTTTTTGGACATTCTTAGTTTACAGCTGCAAGTGATATTGAATATTGCAAATTAATTGACAGTTTAATGGCTTAGAGGATTTCTCTTACTTTGGGTAATTGGAAAATAGGAAATTAGAGGAGAAACAAATATGATATTATTTGAGTATTATTTGTGAAATATTTCATTTCAATAAAATTTCATGTATTTTCCAAAAAATATCAATTTTTTCTACTATACTACCTTCCACTTACCCAAAATAAAACCTAATAAGCAATAGTAATAGTCAACAGTCAAATATTGACTAACTTATGTTCTAGGCAGCTTCTAACATAGTTCCCAAGAAACCCTATCTCTTTATAGGTGGCCAGACCAGTAACTTAACTTGCTACTTCTAAGAAGATGTTTTAAAAGACCCTTCCTTATGACTGTCTCTCTCTTTGTCTTCTTACTTGCTCACTCTGATGGAGCAAGCTGGCATTTTGTAAACCTAAGGGTAAAGGAACTGATCATGATGATGGTCTCTGGCCGACAGCTGGTAAGGACCTGAGGCCCTCAATCCAACAGCCCAGGAGGAACTGCCACCAAGAGGACCCCTCCCCAGGGGACCCTTGAGGCCACCATGTCTCTGACTGCAACCTCATGAAAGACTCAGAGCCTCTGCACCCAACTTAACTATGCCCAGATTCCTGACCCATAGACATGGTGAAATAATAAATGCTGTCATTTTAAGCTACTAAGGGTAATTTTTTTACATACCAATAGATAACTGATATGACTACATTGTACTAACACTATCTGGAAGTTTAGATTTAATCTACATAAGATGGAAAGGTTAAATTTGCTGCTTTCTGGAGAAACCCAATGGATCTCTTTGGAGACAAAATGTTCTCTTTCCGTGTCCTTTGGAGCAGGGGTTGTCGTGGAGAATTCTTCTTAGAAAGTGAAATGCTAAGCTTCAGCATTGTGGGTCAGCCTCAAACTTGCAAAGCAAAGGTTTAGATCTCCATATTCTTTTTACTTGTGTTCAGTAGTAAATCTTCCTGTGTTATCTTCCTCCTTTCCATTGCCTGAGCTATTGTCTGCATTACTGATCCCTCACACAGCCATCTCAGCTTACTACAGAAAAATACCTCCTGGTATTTAGAATGTTTAAAGCACTTAAGCAAGCATATTCACAACCCATACTGATGCCAAGGCTGAATAATTGGGCTTGGACTATGCCTGGTACCATGACTCCAGATGAAGCCCTAGACGACTGCCATCAGCTCTGCTTTGCCCATACTGCTTACATGGAAGTGGTCATTTAGGCCGTGAAATGGCCAGACAGAGGAGCTCACCACTGAGAAGCCTCTGCTGCATGACAAACCCCCTGCCTCAATGATTGTGCTTAATTCTTGAGTGGGCAACCTGCCTCTGAAGCAGATGGACAGAGTGAAAGCAGGATGGCGATGGAGAACGAGCACAGAAATATTTCAGTCTAGGGTCATATTGGCATTTGGGAGCTTGCCACCATCTGCTGTCCCCGGGTTCTCAGCTTGCTAATCCAGCTTGCAGATGGATTGACATTTTTCAATTTCTTAAATCTTGGGAAGAGTTTTGGTGGTTCTCTGTTGCTGCCATGAAGACTGTGCCTGTTCTCTATAGCTAAGGCGCCTAGATTCTACCACTTCATTATCGCGGGCTTGGAGTCTTTTCCTGAGGGGAGAGTGCACTGATAATTGTGGGCTGCAGGGCAAAAGCTTATTACCTGTCTTCACATCGTGTCACATGGGCCCAACAGCACATTGTTATAAAGAGAAGACAATAAATTTGAAGAGATGAGGCCAACTCCTCTCAGCTCCTCACCTCCTGCCACCTCTGTTCCCTGTGACTGACCAGTCATGGACAGTATCTTACAAACACTTCCCCTTCCCAGGGCTCCTTTCCTTAGGATCACTCCCAGGTGTGCGGTGCCAGGAAGAGGGGAGATGCCCACCCTCACTGCCAAGGAGAGGCAGGAGTATGCCAGGGCACTTGGGTGCAGGGATGAGCCGCCATCGGCAACTCGGCTGGGCCCACTGGCCATGCCCTCGCAGGATCTCAGCTTTCTGGTGCACCTGGGGATGCTAGTGATGCTCGTCAGGGGTGAACTCACCTGGTTGGCATGATGGACAGTTGTGCTGCCGGGCACAGGGCTCCCAGCTGCTCTTTGCTCTCTTAGTCCTGGGAGGAGCTTTGCACTGGATCCAGGGAGAAAGGAGTAGCGCTTGGACATTGGTCCTAATGTCACCAAAATAAGGCAGAGGGCTCTTTCTTTGTTCTTCCTCATTGTTCCTTTGGCATAACCCTGTGACCTATGACCCGTGGAACATGGAGCACATCTCAGTCTTTCTCCTGTTGGGATGTTGGGATGTAGCTGAGAATTGCATTGATCACTTTGCAAAAGGGCTTCCTTGTGAAGACTTAAGGAACAGCTCATCCTTCAGTGTCAGGAAGAACAGTCTTCGATTCCTGAAAAACTGACCAGTGTACGCCTTATCGAAATGTGACTGTGGCTGATTTCATTTGCATCTTCCCATTGGCCACATTAGGCCAAGAACCATATTTGTGGCCCACCTCCCACCACATACAAGGCTGTGTGGCCAGCAAGACAACCTTTTTTCCAGGTCTATTTTAACTTCAGACCCTTTAATCTTTATTTGACCCTTTAAAAATGCCTATTTCTTTTTTTTTTAACTACGTTGAAATATTGTATCCTTTAAGGTCATTTTCCCTGTTCTTTTGCAATGAGCTAGAACATAAATAGCATATTTAATATGCTAAAATAAACTTTTCTCCCAATGGTTATTTCCAAGATAAAAATCCATTTTATATCCTATCCCACCATGTATGGACTGCAAATGTAGTCTTTGTGTTGTCCTTAAGCAAATCTACCAATAAGATAAAGCATTTTCCAGGAAACCATTGAGGCACGCTGTATCCTCTTCCTGGCTGGGCAGATTACAGTAATAACTGACAAATCTCCGACATCACAGAGCCAGGTGGGGCACAGGAATGACTTCATTCTTCAATAAACATGAGTTTTCCTTGGGAGAGCTTTGAGCAAGTCTTCCCTGGTGTGTGGCTTCGGGGCATATCCACGTGTAGCCACTTGGCTGGACACTGGGAGCAGAGTCAGAAAGTGGGTACGGAGGCACTTCTCTCAAATGACTTTACAATTTAGGAGAAAATCCTGATTGCAATGTAATTCTTCCAGAAGCAATGACTAAATCAGTCAATGCAGCATTATAGAATCGTTCAAGTGTGTGCATTAAGCCCTGGAAATAATGGAGGCATTTTGCAGGGGCGGCCCATTTGAAACACATTGGCGCTGTGCTTCTGTGATTTCCAGCAGCCGCATGGGCCACCTGAGTCACCGAGCTGCCTGAAATCAGTAGTGTACAGGGGATGAGGGGGACTCCTGAGAGAAGGGGGTGAACTAGATGATGGCATCCTAGGACCAACTGAGGATGATGGCTCACGGATTTCCCAAATTTAAAACTGAGACTTCTCAACAGAGAAGCTGAACAAGAAAGCTTCACAAAGTCATTTTCCTTTTGATAAGAAAGTGCTAATTAGCACCATCCACTCTCCATAGAAGACTTGTTTTCACACTAGTTTACCTATGGATGGAGTTTTCATGTAAACTGTGAGTGGCAGAGGGGCCCATCATCAATGTTTAAAATGGGATCTGTACATGGTGTTCCTCAACCTCTTTGAGAAATATGAGTGCTTTTTGTTTCATATTAGTGGTAGAAGCAGTCATTTGAAACTCTAGTCACAGCAGTCCCTGAGCCACAAACACACCCACAAAACACATGCTTGGATAGCGTGTGATCTCACCTGCACTGTCAATGTGTTTTGTTTACACTTGATCAAGCTTTTCATACTGTAGACAGTTCATTTCTTCCTCATTCCATCCTTGAATTGTTAGGCCTCAAAGAGATGAGGTATTACATGATAGTCATCTTTGTTCCTCAGATCTTAGTACATTTCTACCAGGAAGCAGACGTTTAAAAATGATCATTGAATAAACAGAGTTAATGGAAAATAAAAACAATTAGACTCAGATACCATTTTTTGGAGTTAACTGACATGATGTTCCCATATTTGCTGGGACATTGTATCCCTCTCTATTTGAGAAACCAGAAGAGTAGACTTCATCAACTAGGTAATCTTACAGCAGAAAGCCGTGAGAATGCTTTGGAGAGTCACAAGTCTAGATCCTAAGTAAAAGACTGTCAACTCTTACCACCCGGGAAAGAAAGGGATTCCCCAGACTGGAGAGAGAAGAGAAATCAGATTGAAAATCATGGCAGCTAAGATATAGGTGGCCTCTGAGCAAAGGGTGGTACCAGTGTCCAACCTACACCAAGCCTCAGGGGTGCTGACAAGGAGGGCAGAACAGCTGGAGCCTTGAGAACAGCAGAGACCTGGTCCCACGTAGATGGTAATGAAGCTGCAAGAGCCAGAGTAGAAGTGTCTGTGTGGTCGGCTTCTTGCTTGAGGGCCCAAAGCAGCCTTGCAGAGTTCCCAGGGCCCCAGTGAGGTGCAGGACTAGCTAAACACTCCATGCGCCCAAGAACTTAGCCTCATAGGGTTGCCCTGGCCCAGTGAGCATGAGTAGGAAGGGGTAGAATGCATCTTGGGTATGAATGCAGAGCAGTTGCCAGATCTACAGATGAGCCAAACAGAAAAGGGGAACGATGGAGACATGTGAAGCCTGGAAAGCAAAGACCAGAGATGCAACCGGAGAGTCTGGACTCTGAAAGGACAACTAAGTACGACAGATCAAGCCCCCTCCCCCCAGATTAAATAGAATCCTAGAAAGGTTGGCAAAACCCGAATTGGTAGACTACATTTCTACCACCCCAATGGAATGGGCTCTCAAAGTTGAGTTATAGAAAAAAAATCATTTCTTGCACAGAGAGATAATGTAGATTAAACTTTACTGCTGTGCTGATAACAACTATATTGCCGCAATACACAAATGAAGATGCAATATATCTGATATTAGCACAGTTTTCATTGGTTTCATAACAGACATTTTCAAAAATAAGGGAACAAAGGTCCAATATGACATTGTATTTACATAGTGTTTTCACGACCTAAAATCCAAGTGCTTTTAGATAAAATCGTTCTTTACACAGTCACTGCTGGCAGACCACCACCAAGTAACATGTTTTCAAATATTCAAGGTGGGAGAAAGGGTCAGGACTCATTTAGGAAGTCTGGTAGAAGTCAAGTTTACAAAAAATGAATTTACCCAAATGTATAGAAGGCTTGCCCTACTAGGGTGGCCTATTTCATGTGGATGTAAATAGTTCATGGGGGATGGGAGCTGCTGGGAAGTAGGGGAGTAAGGGATAGGGAAGTCCATTTCCCAGATGAGCCAAGGAAATGGAGAGCGAAACCCAAGGACAAGCGGTACGTCTACAAGTAGAGCTCTTGCCAGCCCTTAGTGGCAGATCTGGAAACATGGGGTTTGCAAGACTCAACACATTCTATTCTTGGAGGAAACCAGTGGCTCCTTGAGACACAGAGACAGAAGATTCCATGGCGTCTCTATCTCAGCAGGGAAAACTGAGACCCAGGGGCAGTTAGGATAGGCTCTCTTGTTCAGGACTGAAGAGGCTTCCCTGATGCAGGCAGGGAGTTGGTCAGTGTCTGCCAAGGAGACAAGGCATGAGCTATCTTCTGGCTCAGAGAGAAAGAGCAGGCAGGAAGAAAAACCAGCATCCACCTGTGCCACAGTTGTGCTTCCACCTCTGTCTTGCCCTCTGACCCTGGCCTTTAATCCCATTTTATAAAAATTCATACTCAGAGGCCTAGCTGGGGTGGACCCCAGTCTGACCGACCCACAGCCCAGGCTGATCACAATGTGTGCGTGTGCTTAGCAGTGGGGGGTGAGGGGGGCAGTTTTTGAGGACTGCAAAAGGAGGGTCTATAAAGAAGAACCTCATCTCTCACTCTCTAGGGGCAGCCTCTGAGGGAGGACCATGGTCCCTGACATCATGGGACAATCATGAGTGAGGGTCTGTCCTGGGGTCAGGCTGGTGGCCAAGTTGGTCTGGCCTCTCCACAAGGCTGGCTCTTGCCTCCCCATTAGTCAGTGGCACTGCTGCTCGTGGCTGTTTTTAATTTCTGCCTTATGACCATATTTGACACACTTTGCCTCCAACCTAGGGTCCCTATTTATTCTTGGACACATGCCTTGGTGACATGCTACCACTGCTCTCCCTGCCCAGATTGTGTCTGGCAAGCTGTGGAGAAGCTTCCAGAATCCAAAAGACCCTTTCTTAATTTGAATGGAGACAATTAATTTAAAGTAGGCACACATAAAACTGGAGGCAGCACTTAGCAATAAGGCACAAATGTTTCTTTAAATGTTGTTCTAAAGTCAACCTTGACTTTCATCCTCAACCACTTAATTGACAGAAACACAAGTGTATTTGCCAATACGTGGGCTGGTTCAGTGACCCATCCACTGAAAAGTAGAAAGTGTATCATGTTTTGAGTTACAGCTTATTGAGCATTAAGCTTTCTTCCTGTTTTTTCTCACTTTTCATGGTGATATCCACAGATATTTTCCTGTACCTGTGTGTAACATGACTGTGCCCAATGTTAGACTGGTGGATGGTAGATAAAGGGAGCAAGAATTCACAAAAAGAAAGCTCTGGGAAAGGAAATTGAGAGTTTATAAATATATGAATGCCAGCTCATTTTTATTTTTTAAATAAAGTACTCTGCACAACACACCAACATAAAATCATAGTATATAGTGGTGATGATTGCCATTTTTCTGCATATATCTTTGGGTATTAATTTTATGAAAGATATAAAGACGATTTTGATGCAGACGGATTCTACATGTTACTGAGAACATGAAAAGGAGGCTCAGAGAGAAGTAAGAGAAAAATTCCACCTTAGGCTCTTTCTTGCAAGGTGCAGTTTCTCCACCATTGACATCTCCTCAGACCTCACAGTGAACTGGCAAGTAGGTCCACGGAAGAGATTTCTATAGTATCTTGGCTTTGAATAAAAGAAAACGGACCCAAAAACCTCATCTTCACAAGACGACCTTTTGGAAATAGATAGAAGACTTGATACCAAATGTGCTTGAGGTGTAGCTCCAAAGCAGCAAATAAAGGCAGGTGCCACACCTGTGCAGGTACCACACCCATGCAGGTACCATCCAGTGGGGGCCTGGGGCATCATATAAGGAGGCTGCCCAGCAGTAGGATGTGTGGCTTTCGAGGACTCAAGGACACATAGGGCTCTCTGCTTCTGAATCTCCAAGAGGATGGATAGCTGAGGCAGGTGCACCTCTGCAGTGAGACACCAGGGCATGAAGGGTGGCATGATATGGTTTGGCTGTGTCCCCACCCAAATCTCATCTTATACTGTAGCTCCCATAATTCCCATATGTTGTAGGAGGGACCCGGTGGGAGGTAATTGAATCACGGGGCAGTTCCCCCATCCTGTCGTCATGGTAGTGAAAAAGTGCCATGAGATCTGATGGCTTCATAAGGCATTTCCCTTTTCTCTTGGCTCTCATTCTCTCTTGTCCACTGCCATTTAAGGGGTGCCATTATTGTGAGGCCTCTCCAGTTACGTGGAACTGTGAATGCATTAAGCCTCTTTTCCTTTATAAATCCCCCAATCTCAGGTATGCCTTTATCAGCAGTGTAAACATGGACTAATACACAGCACATCGGTGGACTGAAATCCGCTGCCCCCCATGAGTGTGCACTGACAGGTATGCCCTCCACTAGCTGAGCACACCACCACTCACCTCCCCTCCCCGACCTACTCGCAGCCAGTCCACACCCAAGCCCTGCTGACGTTGGTCTCCTTTATCTCTCAGCCTGACAACTCCCCTCCTTCCCCACCACACTCCACTCAAAGCAACATCGTCTATCACCCGAACCTCCTCACTGATTGCTCTGTCTCCTCTCCTGCCTCCCTCCCATCCACATCTGTCCCCAAGCTGCATGACTCCAGGGAACACAAACTTGGCTGCGGCACCCCCTTCGGTGACTCCTCCTTGTGTCTTCCGTTGCCCTCGTAGTAGGGACTGACATCCTGATGTGGCCCATGTTTGCCCCCGGGAGTCCGCCCCGGGGAGGCCCCCAGAGTCTGCCCCTACCCAGCGGCTTCCTCACCATCATGCTGGATTCCCCCTTCTGAGCTTCTCCTAGGCAGCCGTCCGCCTGTGCCTCCAACATTCTACGCTCCCTTCTGCCACCAGGCATTTGCACACCTGCAGTTTTCTCTTTCTGAAATATTCCTTCAGCACTCCTTACTTAATAAATTGCTACTCATCTTTTAAATACAGCCAACTTCCCATTCTTCTGGAAGGTATTCCTGGATCCCTGGAAAGGCCACAGTTTCCATGATATACTCCATGTGTGTCTCTTTGCAGCACTTACATGATTTCCATTTAACACGTGGTTGTGTCACTTTTTGATTACTGGCTGTCCTCCCTACTAGACCAGAAGCTTCTGGCGGGCAGGACTTGTCTGCTTTTGCCAATCATGGTAACCATGGTACTTAGTTTAGTTGTTGACATGTAATCGGCACTTTCTTACGATTTGCCAGTTATGGTTAAGGCTGTGCTAAGCTCTGGAGTTTTAAACAATGAACCAGGCAGGCCAGGCCTTGCCTTCATGGTGTTTTTATTCTACTGCAAGAGAAAGATACAAACACAATAGTTAGAGATTACAAAGTTTAAAAATAAGGACTGCTATGATACAGAATAATGGCAGGATACATGGAGTCATCGGCAAAGACCTCCTGAAGCAAGTGATATTAAGATAGAGATCTGATTGGTGGGAAAGGATGAGATTTGCCTACACCAGGGAGGAATATTCCCAACATTGGAAGCAGCAAAAGCGGAGGCCCTGAAGCAAGGACGAAGGCAGCCTTTAGGAATGTGTCCAGAAGGCCCGAGCTCTTGGAGCAGAGCATTGAAGGAAATGGTGGTTGATAATACAACTGGAAAGATTTGTAGAGACCAGGAGAGGAAGCGTTTGGATGTTATTCTGAGTGAATGGAAAGTCATTGAGGGGACTTAGGCAGAAGAATAACCACACCTGGTTTACATATAAGACTCTCCAGGTGGTATTTATGGAGAAAGGATTGGACACAGGGTGCCTTGGACAGGGCAGAGCCATGGAAATGGGGAAGATGGAAGGAGACCTGTCCCAGAGGCATAGACAGGAGGCCAGGATGTCCTTAGGAATTCTGGTTTCCATAGCAGAGTGGATGGTGGCTCATTTACTGAGGTGGAGAAGACTAGTGAAAGAATGCATGAGTTGATGGATGAATAAACAAACAAGCAAACATGTAGAGAAAAATGTACAATAAAGGAGACTGAGCCTTCAGGGTGAGATATATTCATAAGGCATATAAGCTTCCGTATCAGTCAGGGTTCTCCAGAGGAAGAGAACCAATGGGATATGTATATAAAGAGATTTATTTTAAGGATGTAATTCACATGATCATAGGGGTAGCAAGTTGATATTTGCAGGGCAGGCCCACAGGCTGGAAACTCAGACAGACACAGATATTGCAGTCTTAAGGAAGAATTATTTTCTTCCCAGAGAAACCTTTTATTTTTTTCTCTTAAAGCTTTCAACTGATTAAATGAGGCCCACACATATTATTAATGATAATCTCCTTTACTTACAGTCACCTGATTATAGATGTTAACCACATCTGCAAGATGCCCTTCACAGCAACACCTAGCTTTGTGTTTGATTAAAAAACTGGGTACTATATATACCTTAGATACATTGACACATAAAAATAACAATCACAACTCTAAATGATTGTTCCATGGAAACCACTAGGCTCTACCAATAATATAACTCAGAGGTCAGCAAACTACAGTCCATGGGCCAAATTTTGCCTTCCCCCTGTTTTTGTGAATAAAGTTTTATTGGGACACAGCCATGCCAATTCATTTGTGCATTGTCTATGGCTGCCTTTGCGTAACAGCCGCAGAGGTGAGCAGTTAGGACAGAGACCAAACAGCCCGCAAAGCATAACATATTTACTATCTGGCCCTTTACAGGAGAACTTTGTTGAGCCCTGGTGTCACTTCATTTTGTGGAATTACTCAGGCAAGGTGACTGCTGCTAGGCAATAGAAAAGATTCAGGAGTCAAATGGTTAACGGGTTTGAAACCAGTGGAGATCTGGGAAAATTTTAAAAGAATAGTCAAACATGACAAGAGGTATCACTGGGGAAAAGAAACCCAAAACATTAGCATTTGGCTTCCAAGCAGCTCACATTCTGTCCTTAGACAACTGTTACCTCATTGCTCAGAAATGGAAGCTTGGAGCCCGTGTGGAAAACCGACCTCCTAATAAATCTCACAGAGAGGATGCAGCAATTTGTTATGTGTGAGAAAATGGCACTGGGAAAGCAAAACACAGCCAGCTTGCTTCATATCACAAGTAGCAATTGGGCTCAGATTTTCACCTAATTTTTAAGCAGCTTATCATCACCTCCGAAAAAAAAAAAATTCTAAAAATTGCATTGCTGTTTTTTTCTGAGAAGAGCATATTATGAAGTGTAAACATTAAGAAAGTCATTTCCCAATATAACTATTTCCAAGCTTTGTCTACCACTCGTGCTATCATCCAAATGTTGGTGTCCCCTCCTCCCTGCAAATTTGGATGCTGGAACCTAATCTTTAGTGGGATATTACTAGGAAATGGGGTCTTTGGGGAGGTGATTAAGTCGTGAGGGTAGAACCCTCATGAATGGGATCAATGCCTTTGTAAACAAGATGTGAGACAGCCTGTAAGAGAGTCTGTTTGCCCTTTCTGCTATGTGAGGACACCATGAGGATACTTTGCATAAGATGCAAGAAGCAGAGGCCCTTCACTAGACATGGCATCTGCTGGCACCTTGATATTAGACTTCACAGCCTCCAGAACTGTGAGAAATAGATGTCTGTTGCTAATAAATTACCCAACCTAAGGTATTTTATTGTAGCAGCCCAAACTGACTAACACAACTCACTATCTTCAAATATTTTTGTCCTGTCAATACAGCTCCCTCTCCCTTTTTTGAGGAATAAAACCTTGCTGAAATGAACTGACTCTAATATCTTGATTTATTAACCCCCATCAGAGCCAAAATAATGTTTGTTTGAGAATCTACTTTAAGTACTGACTGAAAGAAACTGTATAAGAGTATTTTATTGCCAGTGTGTGAGAAAATGTCAGAGATAAGATTAATCTTTACAAGAAACAAAAAGCTCACAATGTTTTGCCAAATAAAATTAACTTTCACAATTTGCCTACTATGTATTTACTATGCTATGCTAGCTATTTAGCATACAAACCCCCTACAATTCCTACAGAAATCCTAGATGGTGCCTACATTTTAATCTCAGGTTTATAGATGAGAAACTAAGACAACCTGGACTTAAAGCCAGGCCACCTTACTCCACAGGCCACATCCCCAACCACGGTGAAAGCTACAGCTGTGATGTTAAGAAAACAGCAAATGGCTTCTCCAAAATAATAAATTATATATTTATATTCCCTTTGACTCATCTGAATAGTGTTCATTTTTATTTAGAAATGTAACTGTATTCGTTTGTTCTCATATTGCTATAAAGAACTACCTGAGACTGAGTAATTTATGAAGAAAAGAGGTTTAATTGATTCACAATTCTGTAGGCTGTACAGGAAGCCTGGCTAGGGAGGCCTCAGGAAACTTACAATCATGGCAGAAGGCAAGGGAAGCAGGTACGTCTTCACGTGGTGACAGGAGAGAGACAGCAAAGGGGGAAGTGCCACACATTTTTAAACTACCAGATCTCCTGAGAAGTCACTCACTATCATGAGATCTGGAAGGGGGAAGTCCGTCCCTATGATTCAATCACCCCCCACCAGGCCCCTCCAACACTGGGGATTACAATTCAACATGAGATTTGGGTGGGGACACAGAGCCAAATTCCAACATCTTGATTTACTAACCTACATCTGAGCCAAAATAATGCTTGTTTGAGAATCTACTTTCAGTAACAACTGAAAAAAATTTATAAGAGTGTTTTATTGCCAATGCATGAGAAAATATATCACATACTGACAAGATAAAATAAGATTAATATTTACAAAAGGCAAAAAGCTCACAAGGCTTTGTCGAATAAAATTGGTAATTTGCCTACCATGTATTTACTATGTTATGCTGTTTATCAAATAAAACCCCCTACAATCCCTACAGGAATCCTAGACGGTGCCTACATTTTAATCTCAGGTTTATAGATGAGAAACTAAGACAACCTGGACTTAAAGTCAGGTCACCTTACTCCACAGGTCACACCCCCAACCACAGTGGAAGCTACAGCTGTGATGTTAAGAAAACAGAAAATTGCTTATTCAAAATAATAAATTATATACTTATATCCCTCCTGACTCATCTGAATAGTGTTCATTTTTATTTATGAATGTAACTTTTTTAAGAATGCAAAGTTTTATTGAAGAACCTGCAAAGTTATCTCACATAACAGCAATGTTCCTGCCATCACGCTGCATATGGAGATAGATACCTGTAACAATCATCTTTCCCTCTAACATTGCTTCCACTTTCTCCAGTGGATGACAGAGATGACAGACAGGACCTGCACATCCAGCTTTCTCTGCTACCCCTTGAAAAAGCTCCATTTATTCCAATCAGTGGACACGCAGCTTCCTGGTTTTCTTACACTTACTGTTACTCATAATCTCATGCTGTTGTTTGCATTTTTACTAGTTTCAGCTTATTGTGGGATTTCAATTAACGCACAACTTTGTATTAAAAGTCATAGATTCCACTGCTCCTCCCAGTGTTTTACACAGGTTTTACTGAAATCCAAACCCCTGCCTAACACACCTCTTTTTCTTCCTCACTTTTCATGGCAAAGTCAGAATTTATTCTTGAGATTTCAGTCTTCTCAGTCTTTTAGCTTTCCTGGCTATGTGACCACAGAAAGCTGGCATTTCAGCTATGGTCTAGCAGGTCACTGTCCCAGTCTTATTCCCTCAGCACTTACCATTTCTGTGAACACCGGCTCAGTATCCAACCACAAGCCCCATCTGCTCTCCTGTGAATTGTCTGGCATTAATGCTGCTTGGGCTGAAAGTAGGTGGATCAACATCCCAGCTCCCTCACCCTTCCTGTAGATGACATTTCAGGTTCATGTTCTATACTGTCTCCAGAGTTTCTCAATGGCGCCATTCTCTGGTTAGCCACAGTGGTAAATTGCTTGGTGATGTATTTTGTATCTCTGTTGTGCCTTGCAAAACTCACTTTCTAATTGCTGTTCCTTGGGATGGTCTCCCAAATAAAGCACTTGTGTTCGAAATCTTATTTCAGGTCCTGCTGGGGAGTCCAAATTAAGTCAGCATGATGTATAACATACCCCATCTCCCCTCTCTATAAGGACACTTCTTTTAGACTCTTATTTCAGTCCTGAGCTTTACTCTGTCAAGTATTCTGGATACCCATGAGGGCTTAGCAAAAGGGCCTACACCTGTCACCCTGGATGGGAAGTAGCCACTTCAGGAAAGCTCTGGGTCACAGTTAGAAATGCCCCCACCCTTAAGTTCTCCCTACCCTTGTTCACATTTGGCACTTTATTTAACTCTTTTCATTCACATATTTTTAGACCTAGGCTGAATTTAGCAACTTTACATATTCTACCCTTTCTCATTGTGCTAGAGACTTCATCAGGGTCATGCAAATGGGGAAATAAAGGTTGAGCAAATAGGGAAATATTATTCTCCATATGGATTGTGAGAGTGTGCAACCTACACCACTACCAGCAGCAGCCCTGGTATTCATCCAGCCCCATTGTATTCTGAGGTGCACAATCCAGCCTCCTACTAGACGAACCCAGACTCTTGTTTCTCCATTAACAATGGGGGTGTTGACTCACACATTAGGTCAACATAGTTGCAGGAGGTTCTGGAATCTGGCCACTTTGGTCTATCACTTATTAGCTGAGTGACCTTAGACAAGCTATTTAACTTCTCTCCAGCTCAGTTTCTCATCTGGAAATTGAGAACAATAATGATAACAATGTCATAAAATCTTTGTGTCAGGTGAAATCGTGCATGCTGAGTGCTTTGACAGCACCCAGCATTTTGCAGGTTTTTGACAGATATCAGCCACCGCTGACTCTCTATCTTCCCCCTCTGCAGGCCCAGCCTCCAGGGCAATGACAATGGTGAGAGAGAAATATGAGCCCAGCCTGCCAGGTCAGGAACAAGGAGAGCGAGGTGCTGCCTTTCCTTTTCCCTGGCTCCTTCCAAATGGCAGTGTGGACAAACAGAACAGACAAGACTTTGTGGATGTGGAGCACATCAATTCATCACGCACATCAATTTAACCAGAGTCAGTTAGCAGTATCCCAAAGCTTTGAAGGACAGGGGCTCAATTAAGCTTTAAATACACAAATCAAATTTCTCGTCTTCATGACTTACTTCTTTACCAGCAAAAAGCCTCCAAAACCCTTCTCAGATCCTTGTCCAAGGTGAGGCTAAACTCTGCCACTGGTGCGGCTTCCTCTAATTCCCTGTGTTGTTTTGTCTGCTGTGACGTTATCACTCTAAGAGGGAGGCTGCATTCCGAGAATAACAGAGAAAGACATGTACGGTGCAGTGTTAACGCAGACCTGTCTCTCCACCTGGCTGGAGAACTACGCTCCTCTGCCTGCCCTCATGCTTGTGGTTAAAAGAATATAAATTATTTCACAATTCTCACCCCTTAAACACACTATTTCTCTTTCTTCCTGTAAGAGTTGAGTGTTTTTTTCTCTTCAGGGTCAACTAGCACATTCTTTTAATTCCCAGGAAATTATACGTTTCCAGGGATGATTACCAACCACTCTTTTTTTTTTTTTTTTTTTTTTTTTTTTTTTTTTTTTTTTTTGAGAGGGAGTCTAGCTCTGTTACTTAGGCTGGAGTGCAGTGGTACGATCTCGGCTCACTGCAAGCTCCGCCCCCAGGTTCACGCCATTCTCCTGCCTCAGCCTCCCGAGTAGCTGGGACTACAGGCGCCCGCCACCACGCCCGGCTAATTTTTTTGTATTTTTAGTACAGACAGGGTTTCGCCATGTTAGCCAGGATGGTCTCGATCTCCTGACCTCATGATCCACCCACCTCGGCCTCCCAAAGTGCTGGAATTACAGGCCTGAGCCACCACGCCTGGCCAATTACCACCCCATTCTTAAGAGTTTATAAGTCCAAAGCTAAGACCCTGATCCAATTGGAGCTGGAGCTACTGATGAGAATGAAAATGAGAAACCATCTGTGTGCTCCTGGACTGTGACAGGTAAAATTTGGAATCTGGTAGCTGTCACGTTTCCTGATAAATTAACCAGAGAAGTGGAGGGAGAGGGGACGCCCGGGGAAAAGGCGCTCCTCCTAGGCTTCAAGTCCTGAAGCCAAAGCATATTCTTCACTTTGACTCCCAAAAGTCAACTCACTATTATTCCAATAATACTACCTTTGTTTAGTCTGATTGCGGTATGGTTTCTGTCACTAGCCAACCTAGCGATGATTATTACATTATTTAAATTTGCCATCCATTTCTATTTTTAGGAGGCCCTCGTGGGTGATCAACCTCCTGGTTTATGAACCAGTTCATGCTATGGTAGTGATGGGAAATAACAGTTACCACACTACCCTCTGTGATACCAACTTTGCTTTGACACCCAATGTTTAATGCCTTGACCTAAAGTAATGACTAACAAACCCCAATGCCAGCAAACAGGAAGACCACAGAGAACCAGCATCAGTGCAGATGAGTCTCGAGGCAACACCCAAATATCCCATTAGGCCTCTCTCTTCCTACATACACATATGTTAAGGCTTGAGTTTAATTTTTTTCTCACACTATAAAGCTAAGCTTGTGTCAGTAATCCCCATGCCAACCTGCTGGAGAAAAAGTCAATCTAACATCATCACATTTTTTTGGCTATTTTAATTCAGTTAAGAAAATGAAAAACGACATTTTCCCTAGTACCTGCCTATTTCTAAAGCTAACTGGAAATCAGAAACAAAGAAGACAGCCTTCCACTGCTTTACTAATGGGAGCTTGGTCATGTCATTTCCAAGTTCTTCTTTTTCCAAAAGACCCCACCGATAGTCCCGTATTCATAAGGCACCTGCTCCCTCACTGCTACAAGTTTGAATCCGGTTTTATTTCCCCTTTGGAGCTTTTCCTGGTGAAATTATAGCTTCTCAAAGTGAAGGTGAACAGTGTGCTGGCTTATCTGGTCCCTCTGTCACCTTCTCTACCCCTCATCTGCCCTCTGCAGGTCAGGGGGTCAACGGTCTCCAAGACAGGTGTTAACTAACCCTCCCCTGGAGGCACCATGTGTTGGGCAGTGAGAAACCCAAACTACATTCCAGACTCACTCATTTGAAAATGGAATTAATAAAACTGGGAATTAATGAATAACATTATTTTAGAAGAAGTCACAATTGCAAGGTGCCCTGCTAATCCAGCATCCAAAAACCTGCTGGAATTTACTCTGTCATCGTTGGTGATACACAGCATTATTACATCTTAGTTGCTTAATCCATAAGAAGCAGGTAAGATGCCAAGCAATTCCTTGGAGTTATGGTAAAAGTTATTCATGCAAACACTATATTTGTTAAGTGATTCAAGCATAAAGGTCATTCAATGCTTACGCTCTTTCTAATGCCCTTCTTATGCTTCTTCTTTTAAAGCCTGGTGGCAAAAGCAGTCCCAACTCAGAACACAGGAGTACAACTTGAATTCAGGGAATTTAAGATGATCTCTAAATCAGGATGAGTCTTAACAATCCAAACTATGTCTCAGAATTACATAAAATAATGGTGCATTTTATATAATCGGTGGCATTTTAGATTCGATGAAATACAGCAACTGAATTAGTCCTCCCAGAATTCAAGGTCTTTTTAAAGTGGGATTTAATTTATATTTCAGTAGCTTTCCCAAAAATTTTCAGCAATTGCACCCTCCCCGCCTATTCATGAAGTTGAGAGAGATCACCGAGGTTGTTAGTCCCATGTCCCCAGAGATGTTTTCTGGTGACAGACTTTAACCAATATGACCTCTGGTATTTAGTAAGTCTGCAAAATGTCGTGTCAAAGTTTTCTCAGAGCCTTTTATATGCTAATTGAAATTATGGATTTGTCCGAAAGGTGTTCTAGGCTTTAGGATTTCCCTCACTTACTTGACCACTAAACCTTTTTGCCTAGGACTGATTTGTACGCGAATAAAAATGCTGAAAAAAAAATGAGGCCTTGAAAGATGACACAACCTGCCCCAAAGACCCAGCTAAAAAGTGGTACAGTCAGGAATGCAGTCTGGCTCTTCTTATTCCGGTTCTGACTCTCCTACCACACAGCACTGCTTCATGGATCAGTTTTCAATGAAATGAGTAAAAGGCACCATGGTGTAGTTACCTCTTCACTCACGCACTTCCCTGAGAATTTCAAAACCAACAAGTTAACAAAACTTAAAGACAAATTTACACTGGAAATCAACAACCACCTAAGCTGTGGGATTTTTTAGTGCACTGTGATGTCCATTAAAATCTGTCACCCAATTGCCTTCCAAAACCCCAGAGCAATTGAAGCACGCAAGCATTTTTCAGTGGGCAGGGGTTAAGGGGCAGAAGCCAAGACAGGATCAGAGACATCTCCCAATAACATAGGGGCCCATTTCCCTGAACCTGTCAAAACCTTTGCACAGGTAACACCCGAGGAGTGGGTCTCCTGTAGTTGGCTTTGCAACTCCTTCTCTTCTGATTATGAAAATATCCTTCTTACACTGCACTGCACCATACTCATTTGCATTTTTATTGTTTTCACTCAAAAGCTCCTAAGTTATTTAGATAAGCACCATTAAACAAAAATCTGAGTAATTAGTTCTTTTGATGTGTCCTAGTGGCAGCTGAGGAACTTGAAGATGTTTATTAACCGTAAGATCAGTCCCAGGTGGGACTTATTATAAACAGAGCTTAGCCCCAGAGCAACCGCTCATTAGATCCTGAACAGGAATTAGGAATTTCTCTCTTCCCATGCCATTTTTCATCAACCAGCCCCTGCCACTTGGGTAGGATTATTATATTATATATTTTATGCCACTAAAATACCACAAATCATTGCTTACATGAAGTCCCAGAGGTGGGGCTAGAAAACAATCACACCCTCCTTTAGAGACTGCAGACCCAGAGAGAACAATCAGAAGGGACTCTCAGAGATCCGCTACTTAATCCTCTCATTTGACTGGTCAGAGACAGAGATCCAAAGAAATTAAGAGATTTCCTCAAGGCCCACAGCTGGTCAATGGGACCCGCTTCTCCCGGCTCTTGCTTTTGTAAATTTTCCATGCCAAGACATTTCCAAGTGCTTGGCAGCCACCCACGGATGCGGAATGCTCTGAGTGATCTATGGCAAACCACCCACTCTTTTCCCAGAATGATAAATGTTTCTTATGTCCAATGTTGATAGAAAATATATGAAAACAAGAAAACTTCGGGGATCTTAGAAAATAATCAAAAGGAAGATTTACATGAAATAAAAATGAGTGGTTTGGAAAACAGACGTTGATTGGCATCTGTCGCAGAAGGGGATCTGGGTTCTCACCTGTTCCCACCTGTTGAAGCATGCCCAGGGCAGCCCTCAGTCCTCAAGTCTGTAAACCAGGCTGAACAGACCCTGCTGACTGGGACGCAATGAGAAATGAGTCAACTAACCCCTAAAAGCTCCTTCCGGTCCCAGTCGTGCCTTCATTCTTGAAGGCGAGTTTCTCTACAGCATAAACGTCATTATTCATAAGGCTTTCTCCTCTGTGTCATGTAACATAGGGCAGCACAAACAAGACAATTTTTTTTTTTAAATAAATGGAGTTTTGCTCTTGTTTCTCAGGCTGCAGTGCAATGGTGCAATCTCGGCTCACCGCAATCTCAGCCTCCCGGGCTCAAGAGATTCTCCTGCGTCAGCCTCCCGAGTAGCTGGGATTACAGGCATGAGCCACCACGCCCGGCTAATTTTGTATTTTTAGTAGAGATGGGTTTCTCCATGCTGGTCTCGATTTCTTGACCTCAGGTGATCTGCCCGCCTCGGCCTCCCAAAGAGCTGGGAATACAGGCGTGAGCCAGCACGCCCGGCCTGCACAAACAAGATTTTAAATATGTTTCTCGGTTACTCTCCGAGTGTTTTGCTAACAGATGATTTGTGAAGAATATACATAGAAAGACAGCCCTCATTTACCCACTGAGAATCAGCCTCCTGAAAACTTTAGGCAGACTCAATAAAAATAAACTTATCACTACATCCTGCTCCTAAGCACCATGCAGAACACATGTCGGGAGTCTGTAGCAAAATAATTCTACTCCCCTGACAGATTTCTACATGCTAATCTCAATGTCCCTAACGTAGCATGTGACAGCTTTGCCAGCCACATACAAACAGAAGAAACACCACGTTTTTGTGGGGAAAACATTTCAAAAGGACAAAATATCTTTGAACCTGACTCTACCTTACTATCATTTCTCATTTTTATGTCTTATTTAAGATCTAGGAAAAACAATCCAAGGTTTAGTGTTGATTTTCTTAACAAAAGAAAATACTCAAGGTTGTTTTCATAAATAGACAATCTTAACTCAATTTTCTTCTGTTACCACTTGCCACATTTAAATAACCTCAACTGCCAGGAAAACTTAAAAAGGGAACTTTCATGAGTTAGGTGGGGCTTGTCTGCATGTAATTCAGTGTCATTCACAAGAAAAGCTAAAAATCTGTTGGTGGGATTGTAAACTAGTTCAACCATTATGGAAAACAGTATGGCGATTCCTCAAGGATCTAGAACTAGTTGTACCATATGACCCAGCCATCCCATTACTGGGGATATACCCAAAGGATTATAAATCATGCTGCTATAAAGACACATGCACACGTATGTTCATTGCAGCACTATTCACAATAGCAAAGACTTGGAATCAACCCAAATGTCCATCAGTGACAGACTGGATTAAGAAAATGTGGCACATATACACCATGGAATACTATGCAGCCATAAAAAAGGATGAGTTTGTGTCCTTTGTAGGGACATGGATGCAGCTGGAAACCATCATTCTTAGCAAACTTATCACAAGAACAGAAAACCAAACACCGCATGTTCTCACTCATAGGTGGGAACTGAACAATGAGATCACTTGGACTTGGGAAGGGGGACATCACACACTGGGGCCTATTATGGGGAGGGGGGAGGGGGGAGGGATTGCATTGGGAGTTATACCTGATGTAAATGACGAGTTGATGGGTGCAGCACAGCAACATGGCACAAGTATACATATGTAACAAACCTGCACGTTATGCACATGTACCCTAGAACTTAAAGTATAATAATAATAATAATAAAAAGAAAGAAAAGCTAAAAATCTTTATCTGCCTGAAGTTCTTAATGGAAGGGGAGGAAGAAATCCAGAAGATAAATGAACAATGCATGTCTAAATTAAAATTGAACCAAAAAAAAAAAAAAAGACATCAGTGAGAGAAACAGTCAGAGAAACAGAGAAAAGTAGCAACTTTAAGCATGATAATAACTGAGCTACATCCTTAGCAAAAACAAGATCTCATCAGGAACCAATCAGAAGCACCAACCTGAATTTGCTGATTAATGGAAAGCAATATGTGACACACACACACACACACAAAAATTTATTTTTCATTTCTCCAACCAAACAACCCACGAAGACACTACACTTATGATACATTCCAGATTAACTTTACCAACCAACTCTCTTGGAGTTTACTGTTAATTGGTACAGAGGTAACTCCCTTTTTTCTCTTCTGCCTCCCAGGATTCCCCTCTGGATGCTAATGAAGTAGGGAGATTTCTGTTTCATCGTCTCCGTTCAGCAGTGCTATTCTTTTCTACAGGCAATATGGAAAAAATAAACATGGAGGATTTCTGGATGGAAACAGTTTACAATCAAACGTCCCACTGTTGACAAAATCATCATAACTGTCACTTCACGCCTCTTTGCCAACTGTATAATTAGTGTCATTACCAGTAAGTCATGGAAATATAAATGACTGTGGATTATACAACACAAAACTGCATAAATATGAATATTTTATGGTACCTAAGCAATGTCACAAATTGTACATGACATAGACTTGGCATTTGCTTCCAGCAGATCTTAAGATTTCTCACCCAGACTAAGTGCACAGTCTTACCATATAGTTTTAGAAAGATGTTTCCGAGTGGATGTTACCAAAGGCAAGTGAGGAGAAGGAGAGGAAGGAAAAAATTCTCTTTGGAAATGATTTTTTGAAACATAATTATTAGCACATTTTTATGTTTAGGACACGAAATTCCATTTTTATATTTTCCTACATGGAATATAATTTCAAAAGAAAATATTTTTAAAATAACAGTTTAAGGCCAAATGTATTCAATTTTGTATCACCTTCTATCCGACCATTCATGTTTGGATACTTTGGCAAATATGTTAGACCAGATTGCTCTGCACCCAAGTAGTCTGTACTCTCCCTGACTGGAGTGGTCTCTTCCTTTCCCCTCTGCCCAAGACCAGCTCAAGACACACTACTCCCTCCCTTCTTTGAATTTCTAAAGGCCAGACTCTGGAAAGCACAGGTTTTGACATTTTTTAGACTCTGTAAATTATGGCAATCAAACTCTTTTTGTTTGCGCATACATTTGGAATTGCCATACTTCTATAAGCACTCCCCTTTTTAGTGTCTAATATTGGGCCAGTGGGTCATAGGTACTCTGTCAATATGTAAGGAAAATTATTAAGTGGGCATGTTCACTAGCTTTTATGGAAAATAAGATCGGAATGGAAAAATATTGGATGAAACCCAACTATTCTTTTCAACAGAATGAGATCACACCTTGGTAATCAAAAACCTCCATACACCAACAAGTGGTCCGTGTGGTCCTTAAAACATGCCAGTAGGGATTGAGAAATACCCTCCTAATCAAGGTGATTATTCAGGACAAACTTGGATGATAGTAAGGGGCAGGTGAGTCTTTCATGACATCACCAGGTTATCAGATCTTTGAGGAAACAAAGTTGTGTCTGGTTTGTTTATAGCTGTGGTGGGCAAAACAATGGCCCCCAAAGACATCCACATCCTAATCCCTGGAAGTGGCGACTATGTGAGGTTATACCAAGCAAAAACAAGCACAATGTGTTCTTTTTTCTTTAATCTTAACCTAGAAAATGTTTATCATATTTAAATTATCCATTTTGACTCGGTGACTGTGCTTTCTGAACATGTATCCAATGTCATGGTGAAGTTTCAGAAAACTTTTGAAATCTGCAACTGCATTAGACAAAGAGTATAAATGCACCTGTTCAAAGCTCAAAACATAAATTTCTGTTTGTAAAATGAAGATGGACTGATAGGTTGGAACTTCATCTTACAAGGTGTATGGCGACACAAAGCAATTAACACAATGACATTTGTGCTTGAGGAAACTTACTCTGGGTACATTGAAGACAATGAATTGGTGGAAAAAGGCTGTGGGCAGACCAAGTAAGAAGTTGTTACATTAACCCCAGCAAGAGATGCAGTGGCCTGGCCTTGGATCATGGCAGTGGGGCTAGGCAAAAGTAGATGAATTCTAGGGAATGTTAGGAGGTCATATTGACAGGAGTTGCCAACTGGAGGAAGAAGAGGAAGAAGTCAATGGGACCTAGACCACATGGTGAATGACAACCATTCAGTAACGTGCAGAGCATGAGATATTATGGTTGATTATGAAATTTATTACAGTTGGACATAATATAATAAGTCCTGAGTTAGGCATGTGTTTGTAATAGAAGAGGTGATAATAAGTAATTGTGTTAGATAATGATAAATATTCGAATACATAAGTTGAAGGGAGAGATTTTTCAAGAAACATAGATTTGGAAGTCATTGATATATGAATACAAATGGAAGTCACTGAGTATGAAAACACCCAGGGTAGTATAGCCAAGACAATCCTAAACAAAAAGAACAAAGCTAGAGTCATCAAGCTACCTGACTTCAAACTATACTACAAGCCTACAGTAACCAAAACAGCATGGTACTGGTACCAAAACAGATATATAGACCAACGGAACAGAACAGAGACCTCAGAAATAACACTACACAACTACAACCATCTGATCTTCAACAAACCTGTCAAAAACAAGCAAAGGGAAAAGGATTCCCTATTTAATAAATGGTGCTGGGAAAACTGGCTAGCCATGAGCAGAAAACAGAAACTGAACCTGTTCCTTATAACTTATACCAAAATTAACTCAGGATAGATTAAAGACTTTAAACGTAAAACACAAAACCATAAAAACCCTAGAAGAAAAGCTAGGCAATACTATTCAGGACATAGGCATGGGCAAGGCTTCATGACTAAAACACCAAAAGCAATTGCAACAAAAGCCAAAATTGACAAATGGGATCTAACTAAACTAAAGAGCTTCTGCACAGCAAAAGAAACTATCATCAGAGTGAACAGGCAACCTACAGAATGGGAGGAAAATTTTGCAATCTACCCATCTGACAAAGGGCTACTATCCAGAATCTACAAGGAACTTAAACAAATTTACAAGAGAAAACAAACAACCCCATCGAAAAGTGGGCAAAGGATGTGAACAGATGATTCTCAAAAGAAGACATGTATGAGGCCAACAAACATATGATAAAAAGGTCATCATCACCGATCATTTGAGAAAATGCAAATCAAAGCCACAATGAGATACCATCTCACACCAGTTAGAATGGTGATCATTAAAAAGTCAGGAAACAACAGATGCTGGCAAGGCTGGGGAGAAATAGAAACACTATTACACTATCGCTGGGAATGTAAATTAGCTCAACCATTGTGGAAGACAGTGTGGTGATTCCTCAAGGATCTAGAACCAGAAATATCATTTGACCCAGCAATCCCATTACTGGGTATATACCCAGATGATGATAAATCATTCTACTATAAAGACACATGCACATATATGTTTATTGAAGGACTATTTATAATAGCAAAGACATGGAATCAACCCAAATGCCCATCAATGATAGACCGGATAATATAGCACATATACATCATGGAATACTGTGCAGCCATAGTAAAGAATGAGTTCATGTCCTTTGCAGGGACATGGATAAAGCTGGAAGCCGTCATTCTCAGCAAACTAACACAGAAACAGAAAACCAAACACCACATGTTCTCACTCATAAGTGGGAGTTGAACAATGAGAACACATGTACACAGGGAGGGGAATATCACATACCAGGGACCATCGGCGGGGTAGGAGGCAAGGGGAGGGAGAGCATTAGGATAAATACCTAATGTATGTGGGGCTTAAAATGTAGATGATGGGTTAATAGGTGCAGCAAACCAGCATGGCACATGTATACCTATGAAACAAACCTGCATGTTCTGCATAGGTATCCCAGAAGTTAAAGTAAAATCAAATAAATAAAAAAGGTAAGTGTACACATTGAGGACCTAGGGAAAAACCTCTGAGGAACATCATTTTTAAGGAGCAGGACAGAAGACAAATTGACAAAGGAGGCTAAGTTCATGACTAGATAGAATAAAAACCAGGAGAATTTAGTGTTATGATAGCTAACAGAGAAGCTTTCCAGATGGTGGATATTATCCAAGGTATCAAATGCTGCTGGGAAATGAAACAAGACAAAAGCGTGGGTATTGGAGTTTGCAATATGGATATCATTAGGGACCTGGATGAGAATATTTTAGTGAAGTATTGGGGACAGAGATCAGTCTGAAGGGTGTTAAAGAGGGGTGAATGTAAGACTGTGTCTCTGTGGTGCTATACAGGAACACATGAGGCTGGGTAATTTATAAAGGAAAGAGGTTTATTTGGCTCACAGTTCTGTAGACCATTCAAAAAGCATGGCACCAGCATCTGTTTCTGGTGAGAAATTCAAGCTGCTTCCACTCAAGGCAGAATGGGAGGGGGAACTGGCATGCAGAGATCACATGGCAAGAGAAGAAACAAGAAAGAGGAGGGTGAGGAGGTGCTGGGCTCTTTTTAACAACCAGCTTTTGCAGGAACTAATAGACCAAGAAGAGAACTCACTCATTACCATAAGGATGGCACCAAATTATTCATGAGGGATCCACCTCCATGACCCAAACACCTCCCATTAGGGCCCATCTTCAACACTGAGAATCAAATTTCAACGTGCAGCATAAGGGACAAATATTCAAACTATAACAGAGCACAAGGTGAGAAAGTAGGAAAAACCAGTGGGACACCTCTTTCAATAAGTTTAGCTAAAAAGGAGAACAAAAAATGAGATGGTAGAGATTTGTAAATTTTTTTTTTTTTAAAGAGAGAAATGCTAATCTGGAGAGGCCAGCAAAGAGGACGAGGTTGATACTTCAGGTCAGCATGAGGATAACTAGTGTCACAGGGTCCCTGGGGAGCTGGGATGGGTCTAGCCCAGGGGTTAGGGGATGTGCTATGGATAATAACACAAAACATGTCTTCACTGTAATGGGATGGAGTGAGGAAAGAATGGACATGGTGGCTGCAGGTGAGATTTTGAATTTGATGGAGGAAAACTGAAGCAGTTTTCTTCTGCTGGCTTTTTATTCTTCTGTTAAGTAGGACATGAAGTTTTCTAAATGTGTAATTTTGAAAAGAGAGCTGTTCTAGCATTTAAACCAAGCTTTTAATACAAATAAATCCAAGATTCTCATGTGGTACCATCTCTGCATAGGTCTAAATTTTTATTTATTTATGTTTTTGAGGCAAAGTCTCACTCTGCCACCCAGGCTGGAGCGCAGTGGCGCATTTCGGCTCACCACAGGTCTAAATTTACAAGACCACAATCTAATGGTTGAAAACAATTTTAAAAGAGGTTGCAATGTTATTTGATGCTCAACTTTATAAAAGAGCTTGTCTTAGTCTATTTACTGTAGCTATAACAGAATTTCTGAGATGGGGTAGTTGATAAATAAAAGAGGTTTATTTGGCTTATAATTCTGGTGGCTGGAAAGTTCAAGATTGGATATCTATATCTCATGGGGCCCTCAGGTGCTTTCACTCATGGTGGAAGGTGGAAGGGGAGCTGGTGTGTGCAGAGATCACATGCCATGAGAGGAAGCAAGAGAAAGAAGGAGGGAGATGCTAGGCTTTTTTCAGCAACAAGCTCTCAAGGGAACTAATAGAGCAAGAACTCACTCACCCCAGAGGAAGGGCATTAATCTATTCATGAGGAATCTGCCTCCATGGCCCAAACACCTTCCATTAGGCCTCACTTCCAAAACTGGGGATAAAATTTCAATATGAACTTTGGAGGGGACAAATATCCAAACCATAGCAGAGCTCATTCATAATACACAAAAAGAATTCTCAACCCCCTTTGACTCCTCTACAAATGTCTCACTCCTGTAGCTTCTCAAGAGCCTCCCAAACACCAAAAATACCCCTCCATATCCAGCCAGGGCCAACGTTCCTTTCTCTCTTCTCATTCTCTGCTTTCTAGCTCTCTATTATGAAAATAAACTGAAGACTTTTAGCTAAATCTTTTTCTCTTTCCTCTTATTTTTAGACTTTTTCTCCCTCTATCCATTTTCCAGATTTAAAGTTTTCCATCACAATAGAGCCAGAAGCAGGTCTGGAAAATACAGAATTTTACTCAGAAGACTCAAATAGGAATATAAAATGAATGAACATAGGGGAAAAACTCACACATTATTAAGTCACAGCACAGCCCTCTCATCAGTAAGACACAAGCTGCCCTTATAGAATGTGATGCCAACGTTGGAGAATGGCCTAGCATAGCCATCACCATTTGTGTAGACCTTAAATGCTCAGGGCTGCTCCCTCCCAAAAGAACAGAGGGTAAGTGGATAAAAGAGTGATCAATAACTCTGAAAAATTGATCATGGCATAGTGATGTGGCTGATACTGGACAAAATTTGAATTATTGATCATGTACAGCATCTGCAAATTTAAAGCATTAATTCTTCAGATACTGAAAGATTTTAAAAGAAATGAACAGGAATGTTGACTAAAGGACTTATTGGAGACTATAGGTTAGGTTGAGCCAGGAACAAAATCCCCCTTTGTGTTAATAAATTTAGTAAACCCACAGGGAATGTGGGAGATGCTTTCCACTTCCATGTCGCTGTTGAAGGGCTCATTATCTTTGCAAACAAACAAGAGAAACATCAAAATTTCTCCTCAGAGAAGTTGTCTTATCAGTAAAGTACAAGCAACAACAAAATCACACGGGATTAACACAACAAAAATGATTTCTTGCTCATGCAAAGTTATTTGTGGATCCAGCAACCTTGGAGAACAGGTGTCCTCCAAGGCAATGTCTCAGCCTCCTAGGCTGCTGTGAACCTCTCTCTTCTCTGACTCAACGTGCATTCATATGGCCACTAAGGGGAAAGAGTACTGGAGGGTTTCTGTGCTGGACATACCCCTTTGACTCTTGAGAGACCGTCACCAGCATTCTCCACCCTTCTCTTGGTTGCAGGAGGCAGATCTATTTGGAATGCATAAGTGAGCTATCTTGTCTTCTTGCTTCTCATTAGATTTGACCAATAGGATGCACCAGCAGGATATCCAATGGCAGAAACTGGGTGAGTTTAGGGTGTTATTCCTCCACTCACTTCCTGTGAAATCACAGTGGCCTGGCTGCACCCCTCTACTGAGAACCAGCACTTGCTCACATACTGTCTGCCTCCCTATCTCTTCCACTCTCTACATTCTTGTACTTGCTCTCTTCCCTTGCCTTTTCAAGCTTAGGTGCTGTAAGACCTCCCCAGAGTATACCACCATCCTGCTTCTTTCTTAAAACATAGCCCACACCTTTGCAAACTTAAAATCCAGCCTAGTCCCTTGAGTAAACTCTTCCATTACCCAGATTTTAAATGATTTGCTCTGAAAGTGGCCCACATCAGTTCCACTGGAAATCATATACCAGAATTAGTTACAGTCCTTGCTTAACTTTAATGGGACTGGGAAGTTTAATCCTCTCAATTACCCAAGAGAAAGGAGAACCAGATATTGGCAAAAACTAGAAATCTATTGCCGAGACCTAGCAGTAGACGTAATGTGATTTACATGATAATTATTATAGAGAAGCAGGTCACTTTGTCACCTTCATCATTAGAAACAGCACATAACTCATCACAATCCGTTTTCAGTGTGCTGCCAAACAGTTGGAGCACTTCCAAAAGCAGTGATCAAATACAAAATTACCAAATTAATCCTCAAATTGGCGATCAG
Source organism: Macaca mulatta (assembly GCF_049350105.2). Taxonomy (NCBI): domain Eukaryota; kingdom Metazoa; phylum Chordata; class Mammalia; order Primates; family Cercopithecidae; genus Macaca; species Macaca mulatta. Next base: position 10,891,416 of record NC_133411.1, read on the forward strand.
ATGGAGATAACTGTTTCCTCTCAGGTTAGAGAAGATTAACCATTAGCTCTTTAGAAGAATAAGCAGGGCAGTCACAGACTTTGTGGAGTATTGATTGGATGTGTCCTCACAGACAAATGCCATAGAGTAGCTCTCAGAGAGCTATTAACACAACTGTCTCAGGAGAGGCAGACATACCATGTTATCCTTAATAGTTGTATGATGATTCATTAAAACAACCAGAGGTAGATATAGTACTAGTTACTGACCAGTCCAGAAACGACCAGGGCATGCAGAACAAGAATAGATTGGAGTCAGGAGCTGGATGTCTTTGGCCACATCTTTTAGTCTGGCTCCTTATATGTAAACTAAGGCAACTAGATCAAAGGTTTTTAATCTGTGATAAATGGATCTATCTCATGAGATCTGCTAAAATGTTACAATATTGGAGATATATTTGCTTGTGTGATTTTCTAATGGAAAATATTCACAGGTTTCATAGGACCTACAAAAATATCCTATAACCCTCCCCGACTCCCACCAAAAGAAGTTAGAACCACAGGGCTAGATGATATCACACACTTTTTCCAAATCCAACATTTAATAATTCTATGGTCACTTCTGGTCAATATATTGGTCTGATGAAAAAAACATATAATATATTCTCATGAAATAGTGAAACTTTCCTAGTATAGAGACAGCAGACAGGTAATGCTCAATAGAGGTATGTAAATCTGAATCTGTATTTATTTTTCCTGATTTTTGAATATGTCATTTGTAAAAGGTCAGAGAAACATCTGTTATAAATGATTCTGTTTTCTTTTTGCTTGTTATTTACTCAAAAATAAGGATTCCCTCAGTGCTTTACATTTCATATTTGTTTTACTCTCAGTGACTCTATGTAAAATAAGAGGTATACAAGAGTTTCCTCCAAATGAGATTACAGGACTATTCAACTTTGAAACAAGATTCTGAAATACCTATTTAAACAACCAGTAATTGTTCTGCACAAAATCTTCTCCAAAGAACAAACTTTAAAATGGTTATTAGCAACTCTTAATGGACCAAATTTTCTAACTTGATGTCCTAAGGTACCTAAACCACCTGCTCTCAGCTTCATTGTCCAGTTGCTTTAATTAACCATAGGTTCAGTTTAACTTGCATTCTAGTTGGGTCCTTGACTAATTGTGCATTAAATACTTGGTAGCACAAGGCAGATAAGTAACTCCCAACTTTAATTTGCACATAGAAAGCAATCTGGGAAGGCTTAGGATGTCAGAAGACTGCAGTTGACGGTTTCCCATGGAAACAAAGGAAGAAGGAAAAGATTTAAATGACTCAAAAGCATGATCAATACCCACAGGCATACATCAGAGATTGGAAATCTTTAAAATAAAGTTGTGTGTTAAGTTAGATACACTATCCATTCTGGCATTTTCAAAGTGTATTTAGGGTGAGGCGGAATTCAACTCCAGGATTCAGGAGAGGTTGAATGTGCAGATTCTTATAAGAAAGAACATGTGAGTATATGTCCTGGTATTCACTGTCCTGTCAGCCAATGTTAGTTTTTGGCAATGGCAGAAAATAACTGAGTCCTCTGTACTCCAGGGTCCACGTAGCACTACTGAAAACTTGTTTCTTCTTTACATGCCCTTCTCTCCACTCTGGCTTTCCTAACACCTAAATGTCTGATGTCCCTCTTTCCCCAGCAATTACTTAAATATTGGTGTATTTCTGGTCATCCAGCCTTAGGTCCCTCACATTGTTTTCATGCATGAACAAAGAATTCCCACTTAGGAATTCTTAGCAAAGATATCATTTATAAAATCTTGTCTAACATAGTCTTCCTCTAATTTCCATTTTAGGTTTTAAAAATTTTTGATAAGACAAGGGATCCGTCAGATGGGTGAATTCCATCGTTTACAGCTCATTAGCCCAATTCTGCATACCCCCAAAACTTTCAGACTAAGAATCCGAGAGTCCTAGAGATCCTGCCTCAGTCTGGGGTTGTAGCTTTGTTACCAGAAAGGAGTCCCGATCCAGACTCCAAGAGAGCACTTGGATCTCACAAAAGAAAGAATTCAGGGCAAGTTCATTCAGTAAAGTGAAAGCAACTTTATTAAGAAAGTAAAGGAATAGGCTGGGCGCGGTGGATCACGCCTGTAATCCCAGCACTTTGGGAGGCGAGGCAGGTGGATTGCCTGAGCTCAAGAGTTCAAGACCAGCCTGGGCAACAGGGTGAAACCCATCTCTACTAAAATACAAAAAATTAGCCAGGCATGGCAGTGTGCGCCTGTAATCCCAGCTACTCGGGAGGCTGAGGCAGGAGAATTGCTTGAACTCAGGAGGTGGAGCTTGCAGTGAGCAGAGATCATGCCACAGCATTCCAGCCTGGGAGACAGAGTGAGACTCCATCTTCAAAAAAAAAAAAAAAAAAGAAAAGAAAAGAAAAAGAAAGTAAAGGAATAAAGAATGGCTACTCTATTGGCAGAGCAGCCCTGCCGAGGGCTGCTGGTTGTCCATTTTTATAGTTATATCTTGATTACATGCTAAGCAAGGGGTGAATTATTCATGAGTTTTCCAGAAAGGGGTGGGCAATTTCCCAGAACTGAGGGTTTCTCCTGATTTTAGACCACATAAGGTAACTTTCTGACATTGCCATGGCATGTGTACACTGTCGTGGCACTGGTGGGAGTGTAGCAGTGAGGACAATCAGAGGCGACTCTCATAGCCATCTCGGTTTGGGTGGGTTTTAGCCAGCTTCTTTACTGCAACCTGTTTTATCAGCAAGGTCTTTATGACCTGTATTTTGTGCTCCTGTCTCAGCCTGTGACTTAGAATGCCTAACCGTCTGTGAATACAGCCCCGTAGACCTCAGCTTTATTCTACCCAGCCCCAATTCAAAATGGAGTTGCTCTGGTTCAAATGCCTCTGACAGTTTGGCAGCAGCTAAATGACGTCAGTTTGGAAGTTTGTACCCCAAGAGTCTACACGAGGGAGCATAAGTAGTTCAGAGTGCCTGCTATAATCTTTTCCATGAGATCTAAGAGTAAAGGCTAAACTGTTGGCCTGTACCTTATGTGAGAGCCTTCAGGGAAGCATCAGAGTAAAACAAATATTATCTGGAGATGACAAAGACTTATGGTGTGGTCAATTTATTACTGTAATTAATATCAGAATGCAGGAGGATACAATTCCCATTAGAGTATAGAGAATAATTATTTCATAAGGGTTTGATCAATATCTCCCCTGAGAGTAAGGCAAATCCCCAGAATCTTCTTATAAGGCATATACGTTCTGAGATACTCATATTCATATTCATAACATTGTACCTCTACAAACTCAAGAGAAGGTTAAGCATCTCTTCTAATTTGACATCTTTTCCCATGGGACTCTTGCAATACTGTTGGGCCAATTTAAGAAATACATAGCACATAAAACAAAATTATTTTTTAATGTTTGTCTTTTCACACAGTAAGAAAATAAATCTTTGTGATTGGTCGGGGGCCTTTGGGAAATTTCAAAGGTATTTTTTGGTGTAAAAGATATCATGACATTTTTATTTTATTTTTTCTAAATATAGGAGCTGATCTTTGCAAAGCAAAGTCAAACGGGTTGTCAGGAGATTTGGGGCACTTGATTTTGATTAGATCATAAGTGCCTGAGAACCAACTGCACGATGATCTGTTTAATCAACGTGACAAGAAAATATTTTGAAATAAACATAAAAGATAATATGCTCATAAAGAACATTAGTTCTTTCACATGTGAGAAAATTTTGTTCTTTGGATTTTTCTTCAACAATCAAGGACATAATAAAGTCAACATAAAGCACACACATAAAGCACAGAAAATGGTTCTGGTAGGCACAGGTTCTCTGTTCCCCAGATAGATTTCACAGAAGGTAAAGAATAATCTTTCATCCTGTAAACGAAGGCATTAATCATCAAACCAAGGAAATAAACCCATCAAAATGAACCAACATCTAAGATTTTAATTTACTTTATGACTTCTTTTCAGATTTAGTTATTAAAAACCAAGGCAAATAAAATTCATTTTCCAGGTCTCATATTTTACTAAGCTCTTTCATAGTGTGGAACAAATTGACTTTTATATTAGGATAAAACTAGTCTCCTTTTTCTCACAAAACAAAGGCATATGCTCACTTGCGTTTCTCTGTCATGACCTCTAATATAGTCTCAACCACAGATATTGATTACAGTTTCTCATCAAGGTGAATATTTCCTATTTCACAGAGAAAACTAGAGGGTATACGATTGAGAAGTGTCATTCTGCAGCATTTTAGCAGAATAGCACAGCTCATGAACACATTTAACACAGCTTTTGACAGTCACAGCTATCCCTTTTACATCTTCTTAAAGTGGCAAAAATGACATTCATTAACATGATATAGACTCTTCAGCATGTAGAAATATGAAACTTAAAATTAAGCTTAGACATCAAGATATCAGTATGCTGTATTACTTAGACAATGTCTAGATATCCAAGAATTACCCACTAATTAGCTTAATTTAATATTAGTTCAAGACTTTAAATTACCTAAAGACCTTGGAAATTACATTTAAGCTGGCACACTGAAAAACATAATTGCCATTGACACAAAAGTTTGTTAGAAAAATGATTCAATTTAGTCGAACACAAATTACTTTTCTCATAATCTTTAAAACAGTGTAGGAGTACTATTAGCTTATTTTATCCTAAAACCTATATAATTTTAGAAAGTTTAGGCTATTTTCTTCATGAGAAAAACAACCCAAGTAAAATAACATGTATACAAATATACAGTTAACATCAATAAACAGGAAAAAGATGTAATTTTTAAACCATGATTATTAAATAAATTGTTCCAGTTTGCCAAAGATATACATTAATTATGTGAACTTGGATTCTTAAAAGTTTTCAATCTAGCAGTTTGTGTAAAAATAATTTTTAAAGTGTAGCACATTTTTAAAAGTCTAGCACTTTTAAAGTATTAGAAATTTGATTTTACTACTTTAAACAAATGCTAAGAATATTTGATTTACTTAAGTATGTATTTATCTCTTATAAGTAATCAGAACAAAGCTCTTTTCACTGAAGAACCATAACAACCTAATTTATTAATATCTCCTGGAGGAAAATCATACCAATCCAATGAGGGATTACAGCCTTTGTCAATTATATATACACAAACACACAGACATGAAAACATACAGAAAATTTACAGCTTCAGTTCTACAGCAACTGCCCCAGGTCAAAATAAACATCGACACATACGAACTCTGTGGTCCAGATTTCAAAGAGCTGTTCTCCTTCCCAGAAATTTTTAATGGGTTGGAGCTCAAAACAGACAAACAAACAAAATCTAAAAGAACCCAACAAAGAAATCTGTCTCTCACCCCACAGAGAAGAGACCATTATTGTCCATCTATAGAGGTCAACAAATTGTAGATAATAGAACCAAATTTCCAATCCTTGCTGCCTCCAAGAAGGAATAAATTAGTATCCATGTGAGCAAGAAACAAAAACAAAACACAAAATCGGGGAAAAGGAAAAAAATAAAGAGAATATCAAAGTTAAACTTCTACAGCTACTTGGAATTTAGACAGAGCCAAGTAAAGACACCCCGAGGCTTCAGTAGCCCATGAGGTGTACCTGTCCCATAATAGTTGTCAGGTAAATCCTGTCATCTCCCTGGGGCTTCTAAACTAATAAAGAATAATTTTCAAATGGTAAAATTCTGACTGTCATACAAATATAAAATAAACAGGGGTGAAAGGTTTTATTTTCCTCATCAATTCATGAAAGAACACTGATATTTACGCATCTATGCCCAGAACATGCAACTGGAATGGTGAACCATATAATTTTGCACAGCTTCCTTAAGTCATAGCTATTGGAACTGTAGAAGTCAAAGCAGATGGTGGTGACTCCATTCTTTAATCTGGTTCACAAAACATCATATCTGTCACATGCTCTTTGTGACATCTAAGGTAATTACAAACATTTATTATTTAAAGTTTGATTTTTTTTTTTTTTTTTTTTTTTTTTTTTTTTTTTTTTTTGACGCGGAGTCTTGCTCTGTGCCCCAGGCTGGAGTGCAGTGGCGCGATCTCGGCTCACTGCAAGCTCCGCTCCCCCGGGTTCACGCCATTCTCCTGCCTCAGCCTCCTGAGTAGCTGGGACTACAGGCGCCCGCCACCTCGCCCGGCTAATTTTCTTGTATTTTTAGTAAAGACGGGGTTTCACCATGTTAGCCAGGATGGTCTCGATCTCCTGACCTCATGATCCGCCCGTCTCGGCCTCCCAAAGTGCTGGGATTACAGGCTTGAACCACCGCGCCCGGCCTAAAGTTTGATTTTTATAATTGTCAAAATACATTCAAAATTTAGTTGGCTAAATTGGTTGAATGATCAAACTGGACAAGCATCATTGTACCAGGAGGCTGGAACCATGGGCTCAGTCTCTCCCACTGACACTGACCAACTTTGCATTCACCACTCTGGAAATCCAGCATCTCTTTTATAAAATGTAGAGGTCAGGATGCCACTCTTTGAGGGCCTTTCCAGCTCCAAGGTCAATGGCAACGTTGTCAATGAAAGATCAGCAGGTCAGTGCCTTATACCCAGAGTGCTTGTACAGTTAAAAAGTTTCTGGCCCCCTTCCCAGATACACCAAATAGAATTTGGGTGGAATCCAGGAAGCTGCATTTTAAATATCCACATTATTCTTACACAAACTAAAGTCTGAAAATCATTAGTATATGGATGTTTTTCCCCTGAACAAAAACCAGTTATGACTGAAAAATAGTTATTGAGTGTTTCCGGTAAGTGGTACGCTACTCAGTGCCTTCAAGTAAAGGTGATCTACATTAAAAGTTGTCTAAAATGATGTTTGAAAAGGAACCAGGTTGTCAGGTTGTCACTATTTTTAAAGTGGTGGTTTATTATGGTACATGGTTCATTATACCAACGATAAGATTTTGAGTGTATGCTTAGTTCCCCAGTGAACAGCGGTGAACCAAAGTGCAGTTTCTTTTACCCATTCCTCTTGCTTTTCACTTTCTTCTTTCTTATAAGTGGTTTAGAGAAAACAAATAAAACCAAAAGCTGGTTCTTTGAAAAGATCAATAAACTTGGTAAATCTTTCACTACACTAACAAACAAAATGAGAGACAAGACACAAATTACCAATATCAGAACTTAAAGAGGGGTCATAACCACCAGTCCTACGGTTAATAAAAGGCTAATTAAAAATACTAGCAAGAATGTTTTACCCACAAATCTGATAACTTGGTAAAATGGATCAATTCCTTGAAAAATACAAATAATCAAACTTCATATGAGGAGAAGTAATTTGAATAAGCTTATATTATTAAAGAAATTAAATCAACAAGTAACAACCTTACAAAACAGAAAGGACCTGGCCCAGCTGGAATTACTGGTGAATTCCACCAAACATTTAAAGAAGAAGTAATACCAATTTTTACAATGGCTTCCAGAAGATAGAAGTAGAGGAAACATTTCCCAACTTAATATGAGGCCAGCATTGCCCTAATATCAAAACCATGCAAAGACATTGTAAGAAAGGAAATCTGTAGACGAATATTTATCATGTACACAGACTTAAAAACTCTCAACAGAGTATTAGCAAATAAAATACAACCAAGTGTAAGAAGAATTATATACAACTAAGTGGGAAATTTTACAGGTATGCAAGGCTATTTCAACATTGAGACATCAATCATTGTGGTCCACCATGTCAACAGGCTAAACAAGAAAGATCATATAATCATATCAATGGATGCAGAAAAAGCAGTTGACAGGGTCTAACACCCAGTCATGATGAAAATCCTCAGTACACAAAAGAGATAGAGGAACTTTCTCAACTTGATTTAGAGCCATCCCAAGATGTCAGGAGCTAACATTATACTCACTTGTGAGAAACTGAATGCTTTCCTCTAAGATCAGGAAAAAAAGTAAGATATTGTCTCTCCGTATTTCTACAAAACACTATTTCTACAAAGCATTCTAGAAATCCTAAGAAGTGCAATAGGACAAGAAAGGGTTATACAGATTGGAAAGAAAGGAAACTGTCTTTGTCTACCACCATACCACCATGAACGCACCCAATCTCATCTTGATCTCGGAAGCTAAACAGGGTCGGGCCTGGTTAGTACTTGGATGGGAGAAAACTGTCTTCATTCACAAATGATCTGTGCAGAAAACTCCCAAAGAATCCACAAAATAACTCCTGGAGCTAATAAGAGAATAACAAGGTCATAGGATATAAGGTTAATACACAAAAGATAATTGCTTTTCTCTTATAAATGGTTGCTCTTTCATTGTGGAAAAATGTTCACCCAAATAAATGGGCCTTGCCACTCTGAGAAGGTTGTGGCCCAACTGAGGAGAAAATACATCTTCCTCTGAGAATTAATAAGCCTCTGCAAGGAATAGCAAAACATATTTTTTTCTTTTCATTACTTTATCTTTCTCATTTTTTATTTTCCTTGGAGTTGAATAGGAGGGATGCTAGCTAAGAATTAAAGGCCAAATGGCCTTACTAGAGGAAAGTCTTGATGGTTATACTTCAAGTTTCAGGAAAAAAAAAAAACTGTACAGTTAGATGAAGGAAAATGGAGATTTATGGTTGCTTTGCACAAATAATAAAAAGACTTAAATCTTGACTCTACTTGAAAACTCCAGAAGGATAGAAGAAATTGCATTAATGTCTTTTGCAAAAATATTTTGATAACTTTTTCTTACCTATGTGTTCCATTTAAACAAAGCCATTTGTCATTTTCTCTAAACTACACCTGCCCCACCTTGAAATGTTTTTATCTAGGCTTTGAATGCCTTTGCTCTGTTATCCAGTGGGCTATGATCCTCCGCGTCTGCTCTCTGATGATGTGTGAGAGCATCAAATGCAAGGGTTGCAAGAGTAATTACTACTCTGTTACTGCACAGCTCCGTAATCATGACAATAAAATCTGGTTTAAATGCTCCGACCACATCTTAGCCTGGTTCCAGACAGTTTTCATTTCTGAAGCTCACTTTACTTGGCTTTCTGTGTAGCTTTACTGAAAAGTTTTCTGAACCTTTGAAATCTGGCAAAATTCCCAAATCCCAGGATTCCTCAGGAGAGATGCAGCAGTGGAAGCCGAGCTGACTGCCTTTAGGCTGGGTCCTGGCGTCCCCATGAGCCTTGCGACACCCACGATCACTTCCTTGTCACTTTAGAGCCCTCAACAAGACAAAAGGACTCACCAAAAAAACACCTCCTCCTCTTTATTACAAGAACCTGGAAACCTTTTTTCCAGCCTCACACTGGTAATAATAAAAGAATATGCTGTCTAAAGTCTTTCTGTTTTTACCTCGGAGATGGAAGCCGCTAAGGGTGGGTCATTAGCCTATCCTGTAAGCTTTTCACTGTTCCACCTCCACATACAACCGTCCCCTAAAATAAAAGACCCCTATGTAGCAAAATACCTGCTCAAAGGAATTTCTGCAAATAAAGGCACAAAACAGGATATTGTATCTTTCATATTTTTGGGGAGAGTCAAGGGACCCCAGTCTCGGATTATTAAAATTACTAAACCTGGTTTATATCACCAAGTTCAAAGGGGGTAAAAGGATTAAGTTTCACAGCATTCTACACTAAAATATATCACTAGTAATGTGTCTTTTTCAACCACAACAAAGATGCCATGTGGGTTACTACATGGAGAAGTGTTCGAGCATCACATGTCGCAATATAGACGCGGTAAATTGTCCTGGGAACTTTCACTTTTCCAAAATGGGTTTCTGTGTGAAATTTTGCAATGATCTGAATCTTTTCCCTTCACTCCTGGTGTTTAAAAGATAATACAAAAGCTGCTAAGAAATCTAGGCTTGACACCTGCTAGCTAGAATTCGAAAAAGAAAGAGTGGCAAAGTTCACACCACTTGAGAAGAAGGTCTCTTTCAGAAATAGCCTTGTGGCAATGGATGGCAATTTGCAATTTGTAAGAGCTCCTTGTCTCTAAACTTACTTAGGAAATTATTCCACTGGGATGAGATTTGCCTAAATTGGAAACATAAAGAATTCTGTTTGGAGAATTCCTATCAAAAAGAAAGGAAAAACCATGTCTCATTGCCATTTCTCCATAGAATTCTTTTCTACAAACACACACCAAGATAACATACATAAGACTCCAAGAAGTCCATTCAGAGAAAAAACATATATACAAAATTGCAAAAACAGAAGATAATTACTGAAAGGACCAGCATAAATTAACTTTTTGCTTTTCCTAAAATAACATCTATATTGAAATTTTGTTTAAGCTTAACCTTTGGAGAACTGGTTTTGAAGGATTTTTAATTAAACTAAAGGAGTAGAATCAAGAAAACTGCAAAAAAGGGGAAGCTGTTAGAAATACTATGTATGACCAGGAACAGTGGCTCATGCCTGTAATCCCAACACTTTGGGATGCCAAGGCAGGCGGATCACAAGGTCAAGAGATCGAGACCATCCTGGCCAATATGGTAAAACTCCATCTCTACTAAAAATACAAAAATTAACGGGGCGTACTGGCGCGTGCCTGTAGACCCAGCTACTCAGGAGGCTGAGGCAGGATAATTGCTTGAACCTGAGAGGCAGGGCTTGCAGTGAGCCGAGATTGCACCACTGCATTCCAGCTTGGGTGACAGAGTGAGACTCCATCTCAAAAAAGAAAAAAGAAAGAAAGAAAAGAAAAGAAAAATTATGTATGAGAGAAAACAGCAATGCTAGAATTTGTTCTATGACTCCATGAATGGGAACAAGGAAACACACCATACGAAGTTACTGTCTATAAATGAACCAGATGTGCAGCAGCATCTGCAAACCTGCTCTGCCATGGGGCACCGTAGGAAGAAATGCAAAAGCGAGAATCGGAAGAACAAAGGAATGAGAGGGTAGAGCCAAGTGCCGCAACCCAGCATCCAACCAAGAATTAAAGACATCAAAACCCGGGGATGAGGCCTTAGACTCTGCCAGGAATAAAGAAGTGGGAAATAAACGTAAAACAAGCCATTTTCAAATGAATTGCTGGGTGCTCCTAACCAATCCAAAAGCGCATCATTTAGCTAGTAAAACAATATGGAAAATAAAAGTTAATGTTTGTAGAAATTCAGAAAGGAAAATAATGCAAGAATCTAATTACTTCCCAATTTAAGGAGGATAAAGGAGAAGACACAAAAGATTGAAGTGAAAATTGAAATGACCTCCTACACCTTTATCCTTCCTAGATTTCAATAGGCTTGATATTCAAAAATAAATTAAAAGGTCGTGTGTTTAACAGTCAGACTACAGAAGACAGAGAGATTATTTGAAATTTATAGGAGATAAACTTATGTTTTAAAAACTAAAATGCAAAATTCACACTTGTTTTCCCCTAATTCTGGGAAGGGTTATATTACTTCTGCATCTGAAATTTTCAAAAAGTGTATCAATATGGCACTTACTTTCCTGCCACCCTGTGTGACTTTGGGTGGTGTCTGATACATCTGTGACACTCAGTTCTATAAAAAGTTCTAAGAGTACTCTTAAATGTTAGCATTTTTAAGATTGAAGTACCCTCGGAGTATTGAGGCTTTCAGTATTAAAATAATTTCTGGCTAGTATTTTTGAGCTGCTCCCAACATCATATTAAATACCTACAGGAACCAGTTAGAAGACTGAAATTCACATTTTCAGCAAACTAAGACTCACAGTCAGTTTACAGCTTGGATCTAGGAGGAATTTCTACCAGAAAATGACAAATCTGAGAAGAATTAGGATGTGTTCACTAACGAGTGGGTCTCTTACACATAGAAGCATATATGCAAACACTGCCACCCTTAAAGACAGGAAAACATCAGCTCATTCACACTCTGTCCTATAGCAGAGAAGCATTTTGGATGGAAAACAATTTCTCCAGATATATCAAACAAGAGAACACGGCACAGGATCCAGCAATTTCAGTTCTAGAAGCCATGTCTAAAGAAAGAGCCAGAGATGTTGACCAAGGTTTATGTATAAAATTGTTTATAGCACCTGTTTAAAACCAAATGAGGAAACTACAAACCACTTGCACCACCACTAGCAAGGGAAGAGTTAAATAAATCATCACACAGCCCATGAGACTAGTTACATAAACTATGAAAAAAAAAAAACACCATGAAAATGTGCTCACAATACAACATCAAGTGATAAAGAGTACAAATTTAGAATATAAAATGTATTTATAGTATAAACCCAGTTCTGTTAAAATCTCTCTCACACACACACACACACACACACACACACACACACACACACATATCTAGAAAAACTCTGGAATTCAATAAATAAATGAGTTAGTAGTGGTTGTCTCCAGGAGGCAGAAACAAAATGACAACATTAAAATTTCTCTACACTGAGCAGATGTCTCTTCTATAATAATAAAATTAGTACAAGTATTGTTATTTACATAAAAAAATTAAGCACTCATTGTGAGGCTTAGAACAACATTGAACTTTTACTATCACTTATTCTTGTCTCAAGAGAGACAAATTCATTGCTTATTCCTGAATCTCAGATAATAACATATGCCCCTGGGTTGGGATGGGATTAAGTGAAATAATTTAATCAAAATAATATATTTTAAGTGCCAAGTACAACTCTAGCACAAATTAGGTGTGAAAAAATGCTGGTCAAATCTGTATACATACATTGGTAGTCACTGATCTGTCCAAAAAAATGTATGTATATCCATGAAACTTCATTCCCGATAAGCAATTCAATTGCTGCTTCTCCACAGGCATGGGAAGCTCACACCCACAGTGCTGATCTCCAGCGCCCGCCACCATCTGGAAGATGCCTTCCAGTGCAGTTTGGGACTCTCCCCTTGATGGATACCAGATGGCACGGAAAGTCCTAAAGACATGCTTCATACTGGTGGCAGAAACACGAGCAAGGCACACAGAGATGAAAATAATGGAAGACCTAATGCAAGAATAAACGATCCAGTACCTCATTCTATCGCAAGTTCTCACATCAGTGCCCCTGGAATAAATTTAGAGCATATCGTTAAAACTGTGTTTTCGTGTCCCACAAGGACATAGACTAGATTACCCGAAGACAAAAGCATCAATGTGTCAAATGTGCATATAGGTGGCCTAAGGCGATGAGAAATAGGTTTTCATTTCGTTGTATTAACATTTTATCTGAATTGCATTTCTCTTTGTCTGGTGCTCTGTGATCACACTGGGCTGAGTTATTCACAGCCAGGATGCTACTTGGCCTTCCAGATTTATTCTTCATTGTCTCCAAATAAAATAATTAAATTGTATGCAGGAATACAGCACAAAGCCAAAGATCTTATAATGCATTTTTAAAAGTAAATCATTATCATCCATGCAGAAAAGAAATACAATGGAATATTTAAATTTCGCCAGTGAAAACCTCCAACAAACCTAGATAATCCTGAATCTGTAGGTGTTTAATATTTTTATTGCAGAAAGATGTTAAATAAATGTTTACAAATGCTTACCTTACATTCAAAATCAGTTTCTATGTGAAGCCAAAACATGTAGGAAAGAGGGGTCTAGAATATTTTTAACAATTTGAAGCTGGCTGAGGATCGAGACTAAACAGACTTCAGGCCCTTTTTAGGAAAACAAAACAGAAATGCTGGAAGAAGGTAGGAGGCAGAGTAATCAATACAGAACGGCAGTGAAGTAGGATTTTCTACAGTCATTCCTGCCTGGGGCAGTTCTGAGTACCCCAAAGGATCCCAGAGGTCACCTGGGTTGGATGGGTCTCATAACCGCTGACAAGGCAATGATCACAGATCAGTATCTACCCTTCAGCTTTTGTTGTCCCAAGTACACATCTGTCAGCTGAATACAAAGTAAGGGAGGTGTTCCGAATGTGGGCCAGACTGGGCACTGTGGTGGCTGGTGTCTTTCTCTATGCAGGCCTGGGTTTCCATTCCTGGGCAACCCTGTACAGTGGAGGACTGACTCAGACCAATGGCCAGCCTCTGAACTACAGGACTGTGGCAGAGGGTTAAAGCATACAGAGAGGGAAGGAGGGTGTCACAGCCAGGAGCTCACAGAATCTGCCCTTGGTTTCCTCCACTGCCCTGGCTGCTCCTCACCTCCTCATTGATCACTGATGCTGGCATGCCTCGGGCTCCATCCTACGCTCTCTTCTCTCCCATCCACGCGCTCTTCTTTCATGAGTCTAAACATCACCTACACATGGATGGAGCCCAAATCCACGTCTCCAGCCACAGCCTCTCCAGAGCTTCAGGGAGTGCATCCGACTGCTTACCCCACGGACTCACTGACATTTCTGGAAGACACCATAATTTAACATAAAGCCTATCATTTCCTCCTCCAAATTTGCTCCTTTCAACATTCTTCCCGTCTTGGCAAATGGCACGCCCTCGCCCTCAACCCCATGCATCACCCAGGCCCCAAATCTAGGAGGTATCCTTCATTTCTCTCTCTACCTCGGTGTTCATATGCAAACCATATCCTGACCCCACCCGCTCCTTGCCAGCTCTCCTGCCTCCTGCCTTGTCTGAGCTGTCCAGATCTCTTGCTCATACAAAGAGCCTCAAAGCTGGACCCACACTGCCAACTCTTGGATCCTGGCTCTACCCCTTATTCACTGAGTCAAATCTATGTGCCTCAGTTATCTCATCAGTAAAACAGGGAAAATAATATTCCCAATCTCCTAGGGTTGCTGAAGGGTTTCATCGAAATAAGGCTGGCACCCAGCAAGCACTGCCAGCAAGCACTGCCTCACAGGGTCTTGATCCTCAGCAGACCTCCTGATGAGGTTTTCCCAAATATAACTACAGTTTGTTTCCTATGTAACAGCCAGGGTCACCCATTCAAAACCAGGTCAGGTGGGGCGTGGTGGCTTATGCCTGTAATCCCAGCACGTCGGGAGGTCGGGAGGCTGAGGATGGTGGATCACTTGAGGTCAGGGTTTGAGCCTGGCCAACATGGTGAAACCCTGTCTCTACTAAAAATACAAAAATTAGCCTGGCATGGTGGCGCATGCCTGCAGTCCCAGGTACTTGGGAGGCTGAGACAGGAGAATCACTTGAATCCAGGAGGCAGAGGTTGCAGTGAGCTGAGATCGTGCCGCTGTACTCCAGCCTGGGCCACAGAGCGAAACTCCGTCTCAAAAAAAAAAAAAAAAAAAAAGCCAGATTACATCATTCCCTCACTCGGAAGCCTGTACTGGATTCCCTTTTTAATTCAAATAAAGTGCCCCCACACTCCTTCCTCGGGCCCATAGGCATGATCTCTCTCCTCCCCCATCTAACTGCATCTACTATCAGGAGTCTCCTTGTCCATTACCCATCCAGCACGCCATCTATCCATCCTTGTGTTCCCCACACATGCCAACACATCCCTCCCTGGAGCCGGTGCACTCTCTCTGTCTGGAATGTTCTACCTGAAGTCTGCACATGGCTGGCTTCTTCCTGTCCTTCAGGTCTCAGCCCAGATTCACCATCTAAAAGACACCTGCCTTGGGTCCCAGACACTCTCTCACATGTTTGCGCTATTTCATTGTATTCACAAAACCCCTCATTTCCTTCTCTCCTCCCTAAAGTCTCTCAGTTTTGAATCACATGTGATCAAATTGTATCACCCACTGACCTTCATGAAGCTGTCAGCTCACTCTCAACATGTCTAGCAAGTTTGATTTCTTAGGTCAGCGCTGCTCTCCCATGACCACTCCTGTACTATCCTTGGTCACCCCGTGGCCTCTTGCTTCCTTAAACACTTCTCTTCCACCAGTCTCAGCCACTGGATCTTTCCTCCTCCCTCACCTCCTTGCTGACCTCTCTCTCCTCCTTACCCAACTCCCATTCCTTGAGCAGTCACTACCGTTTTCTTTGGCCAGTGCCCTCAAAACTCTTGGCACTCATACTTCGTCATACTTGCTTTGCAAAGCAGCTACTCTGAAATCCAGTTCTCTACCAACTGAATGCAGTAGAGAAAACATGTTGACTAATTGCTTGTTTTTTAAAACAACTGTTTTTATGGTTACCTAATATATATATTTATGGGGTGCATATTTTGATATAGGCATACAATGCATAATAAGCACATCAAGGTAAATAGGGTATCCATCAACTCAAACATTACTTTTTCTATGTATTACAAACAATCCAATCCTTTTTTGGTTATTTCAAAATATACAATAAATTATTGTTGACTGTAGTCACCCTGTTGTATTATCAAATGCTAGATCTTATTCATTCTATCTAATTATATTTTTGTACCCATTAACCAGCCCCACTTCCCCCCACCCTCATCACTACCCTTCCCAGTCTCTGGTAACCATCATTCTACTCTCTATTTCCATGACTTCAGTTGTTTTAATTTTTAGCTCCCATAAATAAGAGAACTTATTTGTCTTTCTGTGCCTGGTTTATTTCACTTAACATAATGACCTCTAGTTTCATTTCTGTTGTTGCAAATGACAGGATCTCATTCTTTTTTATGGCTGAATAGTACACCATTACACTTATGTATCATGCTTTCTTTTTCTATTAATCTGTTGGTGGAAACAGGTTGCTTGCAAATCTTGGCTATTGTGAATAGTGCTGCAATAAACATGGAAGTGCAGCTATCTCTTTTATATACTGATTTCTTTTGGGTATATACCTAGCAGTGGGATTTCTGGATTATATAAAAGTTCTATTTATAGTCTAGCGAAGAACCTCCAAACTGTTCTCCATAATGGTTGTACTAATTTACATTCTCGCTAACTATGTATGAAGGTTCCTTTTCCCTACATCTTTGCCAGAATTTGTTATTGCCTGTCTTTTGGATATAAGCCATTTTAACTAGAGTAAGATAATAACTCATTATAGTTTTGATTTGCATTTCTCTGATGATCAGTGATGTTGACCCCCTTTTCATACACCTGTTTATCACTTGTATGTCTTCTTTTGAGAAATATCTATTTGGATATTTTGCCCATTTTTGAATTGGATTTTTAGATTTTTTTCCTATAGAGTTGTTTGAGCTCCTTGTATATTCTGGTTACTAATCCCTTGTCAGATGGATAGTTTGCAAATATTTTCTCCCATTCTATGAATTATCTCTTCAGTTTCTTGATTGTTTCCTTGTCTGTGCAGAAGCTTTTGAACTTGACATGATCCCCTTTGTCCATTTTTGCTTTGGTTGCCTGTGCTTGTGGAGTTTTACTCAAGAAATCTGTGCCCCAACTCCAATGTCCTGGAGAGTTTCCCCAATATTTTCTTTTAGTAGTTTCATAGTCTGGGTGTTAAATTTAAGTCTTTAATCCATTTTTACTTGATTTTTTATATGGCAAAATGGGGTCTAGTATTGTTCTTCTTCAGATGGATATCCAGTTTTCCCAGCATGTTTACTGAAGAGATTATCCTTTCACCAATGTATGTTCCTGGCACCTTTGTCCAAAATGAGGTCATTGTAAATGTATGTGTTTGTTTCCGGGTTCTCTACTCTGTTTAATTGGTCTATGTGTCTGTTTTATACCAGTACCATGCTGCCTTGGTTACTGTAATTCTGTAATATAATTTGAAATCAGGTGAAGTGATTCTTCCAGTTTTGTTCTTTTTGCTCAGGATAACTGGCTATTCTGGGTCTTTTGTGGTTCCATATAAATTTTAGGACTTTTTTTTCTATTTCTCTGAGACATATCATTGGTATTTTGATAGGGATGGCATTAAATCTGTAGATTACTTTGGTTAGTATGGACATTTTAACAATATTGATTCTTCCAATCTATGAATATGGAATATCTTTCCACTTTTTGTGTGTCCTCTTCAATTTCTTGAACCAATTATAGAAATATTTCACTTATTTCATTACATTAATTTCTGGGTATTTAATTTCATTTGTAGCTATTGTAAATGCGATTGCTTTCTTGATTTCTTTTTTGGATTGTTCACTATTGGCATATAGAAAAGGTACTGATTTTTGTATGTTGATTTTGTATCCTGCAACTTTACTGAATTTATCAGTTCTAATAGTTTTTTGATGGACTCATTAGGTTTTCAGAAATATAACATTATAACATCTGCAAACAAGGATAATTTGGCTTCTTCCTTTCCAATTTGGTTGCCCTTTATTTTTTTCTCTTGTCTGATTGCTCTAGCTAGGACTTCTAGTACTATACTGAATAACAGTGGTGAGAATGGGCATCCTTGTCATGTTGCAGACCATAAAGGAAAGGCCTCCAGCTTTTCTCCATTCATTGTGAAGGTAGCTGTGCATTTGTCATATATGGCTTGTATTGTGTTGAGATACATTCTTCTACAACCAATTTTTGAAGGTATTTATCGTGAAGTGATGTTTAATTTTATGAACTGTTTTTTCAGCATCAGTTGAAATGATCACATGGTTTTTATTCTTCATTCTGTTGATATGATTCATTGATTTATTTGCATACGTTAAACCATTCATTTATTTGCATACGTTAAACCATCCTTGCATCCCTGGGATAAATCATCCTTGATTATGATGAATTATCTTTTTAATGTGTTGTTGAATTTGATTTGCTAATATTTTGCTAAGGGTTTTGCATCAATTTTCATAGGAGATATTGGCATGTAGGTTTATTTTTCTGATGTGTCTTTATCTGGTTTTGGTATCAAGGTAAAAGTGGCCTCGTAGAATGAGTTTGAAAGTATTCTTTCCTCCTCTATTTTCCAGAATAGTCTGAGTAGTATTGGTATTAGTTATTTAAATGTTTGTTAATATTCTGCAGTGAAACCATCAGGTCCAGGGTTGTTTTGTTTTTTTTTTTTTCTGGGAGACTTTTTATTATGGCTCCTATCTTGTTATTATTAGTCTGTTCAGGTTTTGAATTTCTTCATGGTACAATCTTAATAGGTTGTATGTGTCCAGGAATGTATCTATTTCTAGGTTTTCCCACTTATTGGCATATAGTTGCTCACAGTAGCCTCTAATGATCATTTGAATTTCTGAAGTGTCACTTGTAATGTCTCATTTTTCATCTCTGATTTTATTTATTTGGGTCTTCTCTCTTTTTTTCTTCATCTGGCTAAAAGTTTGTCAATTTTGTTAATCTTTACAAAAAACAACTTTTAATTTTGTTTATCTTTTTTATTGTTCTATTTATTTCAATTTCATTTATTTCTGCTCTGCTCTTCATTATTTCTTTTACTCTACTAATTTTGAGTTCGATTTGCCCTTGCTTTTCTAGTTGTTTAAGATGCACCATTAGGTTTTTATTTGAAGTTTTTCTTCTTTCCTGATGTAGGCACTTACAGCTATAAATTTTCCCTCTTAGTACTGTTTTTGCTATATCCCATAGTTTTGGTATGTTATATTGCCATTATGATTTGTTTCAAGACATTTTTCAATTTCCTTCTTAATGTCTTCATTGACACACTAGCCATTCTGGAGCATATTGTTTAATTTCCATGTGTTTGTATAGTTTCCAAAATTTCTCATTACTGATTTCTAGTGTTATATCATTGTAGTCAGAGAAGATGCTTGATAATCATTTCAATTTTTTAAATGTTTTAAGACTTGTTTTGTGACCTTATATGTGGCCTATCCTTGAGAATGATCCTTCTGCTGAGGAGAAGGTTGTGTATTCTGCAGTTGTTCGATAAAATGTTTGGCAAATGTCTACTAGGTTCATTTGGTCTATAGTGTAGATTAAGTCCAATGTTTCTTTGTTGATTTTGTCTGGAAGATCTAATGCTAAAAGACAGGTGTTGAAGTCTCCAGCTATAATTGTATTGGGAGCTCTCTCTCTCTTCAGTTCTAATAATATTTGCTTTAAATAGCTGGGTGTTCCAGTGTTGAGCGCATATGTATTTAAAATTGTTATATATGCCTATGAATCGACCCCTTTATTGTTATATGATATCCTTTGTGTCTCCTTACAGTTTTTGTCTTAAAGTCTATTTTGTCTGATATAAGTATAGCTACCTCTGCTCTTTTTTGGTTTCCACTTGCATGGAATATCTTTTTCCATCCCTTTATTTTCAGTCTATGTGTATCTTTATAGATGAAGTGTTTTCCTTGTAGACAGTAGGTCATTGGGTATTGTATTTTTCATCCATTTGGCCACTCTGTGTGTTTTGATTAGAGTTTAGTCCACTTACTAATGTTACCATGTACCAATATCATTATTGATAAGTAAGAATATACTCCTGCCACTTTTTTATTTTTCTGGTTGTCTTGTGGTCTTCTTTTCCTTCTTTTCTTCCTTCATTTCTTTTTTTTAGTGAAGGTGATTTTGTCTGGTGGTGTGATTTAATTTCTTGATTTTCATTTTTTTGTGTATCTGTCATGTTTTTTGATTTGAGGTTACCATGAGGCTTGCAAATACTATCTTAGAACCAACTATTTTAAGCTAATAACAACACTGCATAAACAAACAAGCAATCAAAAAGTAATAAAAACTCTACACTTAAACTTCATCCTCTCTAACTTTTTTTTTGTTTCTATTTACACTTATTGCATGTAATGTCTATTTCTTGAAAACTGTTTGTAGCAGTTTATTTTGATTGGTTAATCTTATAGTCTTTATACTTAAGATATAAGTAATTTACACACCACAATTACACTGTTATAATATTCTGTTTTTCTGTGTATTTACTACTAGCAGTGAGTTTGTACCTTCAGATGATTTCTTATTGCTCATTAACATCCTTTTCTTTCAGACTGAAGAACTCCCTTTAGCATTTCTCATAGGACAGGTCTGGTGTTGACGAAATCCCTCAGCTTTTATTTGTCTGGGAAAGTCTCTTTCATCCTTGAAGAATATTTTCACTGGATATATTATTCTAGGATATAAGATTTTTCCTTTAGCACTTTAAATGTGTCATGCCACTCTCTCCTGGCTTCTATGATTTCCACTAGAAAGTCTGCTACCAAATGTATTAGAGCTCTATTAAATGTTATTTATTTTCACCTGCTGCTTTTGGATCCTTTCTTTACCCTTGACTTTTGAGTGCTTGATTATTAAATGTCTTTACGTAGTCTTCTTTGGGTTAAATCTGCTTGATGTTCTATAGCCTTCTTGTACTTGAATGTTGATATATTTCTGTACATTTGCAAAATCTTCTGTTATTACCCTTTCGAACAAAACTTTCTATGCCTATCTCTTTTTCCACCTCCTTTTTAAGACCAATAACTCTTAGATTTGCCCTTGGAGGTTATTTTCTAGATCTTTCAGGTATGCTGCATTCTTTCTTACTCTGCTTTCTTTTGTCTTCTCTGACTGTGTATTTTCAAATAGCCTGTCTTCAAGTTCACCTAATTATTTCTTCCATTTGATCAATTCTACTGTTAAGAGACTCAGGCATCCTTTGGTATATCAACTGCAATTTTCAACTCCAGAATTTCTGCTTGATTCTTTGTAATTATTTCAGTCTCTTTGTTAGGTTTATCTGATGGAATTCTGAATTCCTCTGCTGTGTTATCTTGAGCTTCATTGAGTTTCCTCAAAACAGCTATTTTGAACTCTCTGTCTGAAAGATCACATAATCTGTTTCTCCATGATTGGTCACTGATACCTTATTAAGTTCGTTTAGTGAGGTCATGTTTTCCTGGAAGGTCTTGATGTTTGTGGATGTTTGTCAATGTCTGGGCATTCAAGAGTTCGGCATTTATTGTAGTCCTGACAACCCGCATTTGTTTGTACTCATTGTTCTTGGGAAGGCTTTCCAGATATTTGAAGGGACTCAGGTGTTGTGATCCAAACTTTTGGTCATGTAGCCATATCTGCATTAGGGGGCACCCCAAGCCTAATAACGTTGTGGTTATTGCAGACTCATAGAGGTACCGCCTTTGTGGTCTTGGATAAGATCCAGAATAATTCTCTGGATTGCCAGGCAGAGACTTCTGTTCTTTCCCCTAACTTCCTCCAGACAAAGTCTCTCTCTGTGCTGAGCTGCCTGAAACTGGGAAAGGTGACACGGGCACCTCTGTGGCCACCACCATTGGGAGTGTGCTGGGTCAGACCTGAAGCCACCATAGTGCTTGATTTCACCTAGGACTGGTGTAATCACTGCCCAGCTACCGCCAATATTCACTCAAGGCCCTAGGGCTCTACAGTCAGCAGATGACAAAGCAAGCTTAGGCTTCTGTCCTTCCCTTCAGAGTGGCAAGATCACCTGAGTCTCAGGCAGGTCCAGAGACGCCATTCAGGAGCCAAGGCCTGGAGTCAGAAACCTTAGGAATCTACCCTGTCCTCTATTCTAGAGTGGCTGAGCTAGCACCTAAACCGAAAGACAAAGTCTTTCCCACTCCTCCCCTCCGCTTTCTGCATGCAAAGGACTCTCCCTGTGGCCACTGCCAACCCAGGCCTGTGGTGAATATTGCCTGGCTACTGCCAATGTTCATTCAAAGGGCTCTTTAGTCAGCTTGTGGTGAATGCTGTCAGGCCTGGGACTCTTCCTTCAGGACGGTGGGCTCCTTGCTGTCCCAGGGCAGTCCAGAAATGCTGAGAGTCAACTTCTGGAACTGGGGACCCTGACAGCCTACTTGGTGCTCCATCCCACTGGGGTTGAGCTGGTACCTGAGGCATAAGACAATGTCCCCTTTACTGTTCACTCTCCTTTTTCAAACAGAAGGAGTCCCTTCCATAGACACCATGGCTGGAAATGTGCTGAGTCACACCTGAAGCCAGGATGTTTCTGAGTCTCACCCAGGGCCCACAGTGAGTACTGTCTGGGGGCTACTGTTGATTATTCAGGGCTCAAGGGCGCTCTCTCTCTCGTCAGCAAGTGATGAATCCTGCCAGGACTGGGCTCTTCCCTTCAAAGCAGTGGGTTCCCTTCTGGCCCAGGGTATATCTAGAAATTTTGCCCAGAAGCCAGGGCCTTGAATGGGGGCCTCAGGACTCTGTTGGGTGCCCCATCCTACTGTGGCTGAGATGATATCCAAGTTGCAAGACAAAATCCTCTTTACCTTTCCTTCTCCTCACCTCAAGAAAAAAATAAATAAAAAGGAATCTCTCCCAGAGCTTTGAGCTGAGCTGCCTGGAGTTGGGGTAGGGAGGGGTGGCACAAGCTCTCCCTTGGCTGCCCCAACTGGTATCTCCCTAGGTTGCATGCTCCCCAACTCCAATGACTCTGAGCCCAGCACAGCACCCGGACTTGCCCAGGATTTGCAGCTCTGATGACCTAGACTGCGTTTCAGGTTGATTTAGAACCCCAGCAAGGCTTGTTGGAACTCAGGTTCTCACCATTGGGATGGGCGATTCCCCTCTGGCTAGGGCTGGTCTAACTGCTCCCTCTGTGGACACAGGCTGAGTTCTGCCTAGTTTTGCTTTCCACTATCACAGGACAGCACTGTGTTCCAATGCAAAGTCCTGTAGTCACTGCACTCTCCCTCCCCCAAGCACATGGATTCTCTCTCCATGCCACACGCCCACTGCCAGGGAATAGGGGAGGGATGCTGTCAGCAATTCAAAACTGTCTTTTCTACCCCCTTCAGTGCCACTTTCAGTGACATGAAATTAAAATGAGGTAGTGTGATTGCTCCCATGACTTTTGGTTTTTATGAAGGTGCTTTTTTGTGTGGATAGTTGTTTCTATCCAGAGTAATTTGGTGTTTCTGCAAGGAGGATGATCAGTGGAGGCTTCTATGAACCCATCTTGTCCTGTCGCTTCTCCTAATTACCTCTCAAATTCATGATGAGGAGATTCAAGTGGGCCTTTAGTGAGGTCAGCCACAACCACCCATAGAGCCCCATTTTACTCACTTTCCCATTCCTCCTAGATGACTATTTCACCTGACTTTCAGCTAATGACTCAGCTTCCTGCTTGACATGGAAAGTGGAAGCACTCAGAGGAAGATGGCCAGACTCCCCACACCACATTTTCCTTCTTACAGTCGTCTACGTTGACACATTCCACCTTCCAACTACAGGCATTCCTTGGAGATATTGCAGGTTCAGTTCCAGACCACCACAATAAAACAAATGTCCCAATACAGTGAGTCATATGAATTTTCTGCTTTCCAAGTGCATATAGAAGTTGTGTTTACACTATAATGTAGTCTATTAAGTGTGCAATAACATATGCTTAAAAAATGTACATACAGTAATTAAAAATACTTTTTTGCTGAAAAATGCTAACGATCATCTGAGCCTTGAGCAAGTTATAATCTTTTTGCTGGTGGAGGGTCTTGCTTCTATGTTGATGGCTGCTGACTGATCAGGACGGTGGTTGCTGAAGGCTGGGCTGGCTGTGGAAATTTCTTAAAATGAGACAACAGTGAAGTTTGCTGCATTGATTGACTCTTTCCTTCATGAAAGATTTCTCTGAAGCATGTAATACTGTTTGATAACATTTTACCCAGAGAACTTCTTTCAAAATTGGAATCAATCCTCTCAGACCCTGCTACTGCTTTGTCAAATAAGTTTACATAATATTCTAAGTCTTTTGTGGTTGTTTCAATCATATTCACAGCATCTTTGCCAGGAGTAGATTCCATCTCAAGAGACCACTTTCTGTGCTCATTCGTAAGCAGGAGCTTCTCAACTGCTAAAGTTCGATAATGACATTGAAGCAATTCAGTCGCATCTTCAGGCTCCACTTCGAATTCCAGTTCTCCCACCATTTTCACCATATCTGCCATTGCTTCCTTCACTGAAGCCTTGAATCCCTCAAAGTCATCCAAGGGTTTTGGAATCAACTTCAAAACTCCAGTTAATGTTGATACTTTAACCACTCTGACAACACTGCCTCCCTGTGTTCCTGAAAGACAACAGACACACTCTGCTCCAGTGCTTGGACCCTGGAATACTCCCTCTGCCTGGGATCTGCTTCTCCCAGATGCCCACATGCTCTGCCTCCTGTCTTTCCACGAATCACAAGTGTTCTTAGTGACATCTAGATGGGTGAATCCTTTCCAGAAGGCTTCGGATTTGCTTTGCCCAGATCCATCACAGTAATCACTATCTATGGCTAGCCTTATGAAAACATTTCTTAAATAATAAGACTTGAAAGTCACAATTACCCTTTGATCCATGGGCTGCAGATTGATGCTGTGTTAGCGAGCATGAAAACAGCATTAATCTCCTTGTACATCTCCATCAGAGCTCTTGGGAGGCCAGATGCTTTTTCAGCGAGTAGTAATATTCTGAGAAAAGTTTTTTTTTTTTTTTCTCTAAACAGATCTCAATGATGGGCTTAAAATATTCAATAAACCATATTGTAAACAGATGTGCTGTCATCCAGGCTTTGTTGTTTCATTTATAGAGCAGGAAGAGTAGATTTAGCATAATTGTTAAAGGCCCTAGAATTTCAAAATGGTAAATGAACACTGGCTTCAACTTAAAGTTACCAGCTGTGTTAGCCCCTAACAAGACAATCAATCAGTCTCTTGAAGCTCTGAATCCAGGAATTGACTTCTCTATAGCTCGGGAAGTCCTAGATAGCATCTTCTTCCAAGACAAGGTTGTTTTGTCTACATTGACAATTGGTTATTTAGTACAGTGACATTCATAACCTGTCTTAGCTAGATCTTCTAGATAACTTTCTGCATCTTCTATGCCAGCACTTGCTGCCTCACCTTGCACTTTTATGTTATGGAGATGGCTGATTTCCTCAAGCCTCATGAATCAACCTCTTCTAGCTTCCAACTTTTCTCCTGTAGTTTTCGCACCTCTCTCAGCAGAAAGTTAGGGCCTTGCTCTGGATTAGGCTTTGTCTTAAGGGGCTGTTGTTGCTGGTTTGATCTTCTAACAAGACCGCTAAAGCTCTCTCCATGTCAGCAATAAGGCCCTTTTGCTTTCTTATCTTTCGTGTTTTCACCGGAGTGGCACTTCTAATGTCCTCCAAGAAATCTTCCTTTGCATTCACAACTTGGCTGTTTGGCACAAGAGGCTTAGCTTTCAGTCTGTTTTGCTTTTAACATGCCTTCCTGAGATGGTTTGGACGTCTTCTCCCCTGCAAATCTCATGTTGAAATGTGACCTGCAGTGCTGGAGATGGGACCTGGTAGGAGGTGTTTGGGCCATGGTGGCCCAGCTTGGTG
This sequence comes from Macaca mulatta, assembly GCF_049350105.2. Taxonomy (NCBI): domain Eukaryota; kingdom Metazoa; phylum Chordata; class Mammalia; order Primates; family Cercopithecidae; genus Macaca; species Macaca mulatta. Next base: position 10,917,424 of record NC_133411.1, read on the forward strand.
CTGTCCTTACAGTAATGATTTAGTTCTCACTACAAGTTCATGTGAGATCCGATTGTTTAAAAGAGTCTGGGACTTCCTTCCTCTCTCCCTTGCTCCATCTCTTGTCATGTGACATGCCTGCTCCTGCTTAGCCTTCCACCATGAGTAAAAGCTTCCTGAGACCTCACCAGAAGGGGAGTACATGACAGAGTCATGCTTCCTATATAGCCTGCAAAACTGTGAACCAATTAAATCTCATCTTTATAAATTACTCAGTGTCAGATATTACTTTATAGCAATAAAAACAGACCAACACACTTCCTCACCAAGCTTAACCATTTCTAGCTTTTGATTTACAGTGAGAGATGGGCAACTCTTTCTGTCACTTGAACACTTAGAGGCCATTGCAGGGCTATTAACTGGCCTATTTTCAATATTATTCTGTGTCATGTAATAGGGAGGCAAGAAGGCCGGGCGCGGTGGCTCAAGCCTGTAATCCCAGCACTTTGGGAGGCCGAGACGGGCGGATCACGAGGTCAGGAGATCGAGACCATCCTGGCTAACACGGTGAAACCCCGTCTCTACTAAAAAATACAAAAAAAACTAGCCGGGCGAGGTGGCGGGCGCCTGTAGTCCCAGCTACTCGGGAGGCTAAGGCAGGAGAATGGCGTGAACCCGGGAGGCGGAGCTTGCAGTGAGCCGAGATCGCGCCACTGCACTCCAGCCTGGGTGACAGAGCCAGACTCCGTCTCAAAAAAAAAAAAAAAAAAAAAAAATAGGGAGGCAAGAGGAGAGGAAGAGAGATGGGCAAACAGCTGGTCAGTGGAGAAATCAGAACACACACATTTATTGATTATATTTGATGTCTTATATGCGTGCAGTTTGTGATGCTTCCAAACAATTATGATAGTAACATCAAAGATCACTCACTGATCACAGATCATCATAACAGACATAATAATAATGAAAAAGTCTGAAATATTGCAAGAGTTACCAAAATGTTACACAGAGACCGAAGTGAGTATATATTGTTGGGAAGCGGCATAGATAGTCTTGTTGGATGCAAAGCTGTCACAAATCTTCAATTTGTAAATAACCCATTACCTGCAATCTGCAGTAAAGAGAAGCACAATAAAATGAGATATGCCTGTACTCACCCTCAGCTGACTTCTGATGCACACTCGAGTTTAACAAACACTGCTAGAGATGAGCCCACTTTCCTGTCAAAGGCCAACCTTTCTGTGTGGCACATTCCCTCTGACCTATTCAAAGACATTGTCCAGCATGACCCCTTTTCTCTCCTGCACCATCAGTTTTCCCCCTTTCTACAAGATCATTTCCTTCGACATAGAAGACTGCTGTTAATCATCTCATCTCATGGAAAAGAACATCACCCCCTCCCACTCTGACAGTTACCTGACCTGCAGCTCTCTGCCCCTATACAGCAATTCTCCTGGGAAGAGGTTTCTTTACTGGACTCTTCTTTGCTTAATTCCTCTTCTGGAATTATTTCCTGTACCCATTTTCACCACGTTCCATCACCAGCCCTCCACTGCACTGAAAGGTTCCCTGTTACAGTTACACAGGACCTTTGTGTCACAAAATCCACAGGTCAGTTCTGAGATTCAGATCCCTTTGGCTAATTGGTCATCAGCTGCATTTGACAGAGCTGGGACCCCCTACCCACTAATACACATTGCTAATTCTGTAACTGTCCTGGCTACCTTGTCGCTTCTCCATCTCCACTTCTTTGTGAATCAACATTAGGAAGTCAGAAGAAAGGGCTCTTCCTTCTTCCCTAATGGTTATATTCTTTTGGTAAATTCAACCAAATTCATAGCTTCAATTCTATCTGTACCAGTCAAGATTCTCCAGAGAAACGGAACTAATAGAATGTGTGTGTGTGTATGTGTGCACACACTCACACAGACATGCATGCGTGTTAGGTTATAGTACAGTTATTTAATCAAATACTAATCTAGGTATTTTTGTAAATGTGGTTAACATCTATAATGTGTTAACTTCAAGATAAAAAGAATACCCTCAACTCGGTGAGGAATAGGCCTCATGCAAGTAGTTGCAGGCCTTAAGAGCAAAAACTGAAGTTTCCCAGAAAACAATGAATTCTGCTTCAAGACTGCAGCATCAACTCCTTCCTGAGTTTCCAGTCCGCCAGCTTGCCTATGCATTTCAAACTTGTCAGCTCCCACAATTGTATGAGCCAATTTCTTAAAGTAAATCTCATAATGCATAATATATTTTATGTAGGATATATATTCTACAACCTAGCCAAGTTGACACATAAACCTAACCATCAAATGATCCATGTACCATGACCCTGATTCATATTTTCAGTCCAAATTGTTTTGTGTATCCACTTGCTTACTCAATATCTCCACTTGGGTAACAACACAATTTTTAAAGTTGAACTTTACCTGCAGCCTTTTCTCTCTCATTTGGTGGCGACTTGATCCTTCCTGTCCTGCAGTTTGAAAATGTTAGAATCATCCTTGGCTCCTCTCATTCACACCCTGCATTCAAATCCTGCTGGCTCCAACATCTCACAGCCTCCACTGCTCCCACATTTGTCCTCAGCACCATCTCTCCCCTGGACCACTGCAATGGCCTCCAGAGCTGCTTCTGCCCTTGTGTGCTGGGGTCTGGATTGCCAACACAGCAACCCAAGCAGCTCTCCTAATCTGTAACTGAGATGAGCTGTTTCTTCACACTAGACCACAACACATCTCCATGCAGTAAAAGCCACGGTCCCTGCCCAGAAGGCCTCCTTTTCCTCACTGACTTAAATTCCCCTCTCTGCTGTATGTGTAAACCACTCTGACAACACTGCCTCCCTGTGTTCCTGAAAGACAACAAACACACTCTGCTCCAGTGTTTGAACCTGGAATACTCCCTCTGCCTGGGATCTCCTTCTCCCAGATGCCCACATGCTCACTCTGCCTCCTTCAAGGAACTTGAATAATGCCCTTCTCAGCAAGGCCCCCTGCATGTGCCATTTGAACCTGCAGCCTCTCCATCCAGCATGCCTGCCTATCCTCACTCTGCTCTGACTTGTCCTTGTGTTTGAAGCCTTCTCACCTTTACCTGTACTATTCCATTGACTCATTACATTTATTGCCTGGTCTTTCTTCCCCGTTAGAATGGGGATAGATGTCTTTCTGGTTTTTTACACTGATGTTTTCCAAGCACATAGAATAGCACCTGGCTCAAGTGGGTCCTCAATAAATATTTGTGGAATAAATGAGTCATTTGTGAATATATCTTCTTGGTGGGCTATTCCTTCTCACTCTTGAGCATTAGAATGGAAGCTCCATGGAGACAAGGGCTTGCCTCTCTTATTCAGGCCCCTCCAGCAGTCCATGCACAGAGCAGGCCTGGCAAATATTTGTTGGGGGCTTCTGACCAATGAAGGTCTTTGGAGATGAAAGACAGGTCAGTTCCTACAAGTTATAGGATCTCATGGTCCTCTTTTCCCAGGGTTCATTGTGGTGGGATTTGCAGGTTTCTGGAAGATTTTGAAGTGAGCACTCCACTTTTAAAGCCACAGTATCCAATTTACTGATGAACCCCACTCTGCCTTTTCCCCTTCAAAACCTGATGCCCTTACCAAGCTGATTTCCCCTGGGTGGGCATCCTGATGGGCAGGGGGGAGGTCCCACCCACACATTAAGCCCTGACTTGCTGGAACTGGTCTGAACATTTGTGCCTCAGGGCAAGTCAAAGCAAGACCCCTTTGCACCAAGCCAGGCCTTGTTTTAGAACTCTGACTCCAGCGCTGCATGGTCTCCAGCGGCAGGGACCTTGTCTTTACATCGCTGATGGGCGCATTAACCACAGACTGAGTTGTGCATGTAAGAATTTCAACCTACCTCATCTGTAGCTTAAAAACACTTTTAAAGGTAATACATCTTTGCTTTTCTTTCTAAAAGAACTAAATGTTGCCTTGCCCTGTGAAAAACAAAATCTACTTATAAAAAGCATTCTTTGGGGAAAGGGAGTGATTCTTATCTGAAAACCAATGGAGCAAAAGGACTAACATTTTACAAGCTGCAGTAAAATCCAGGAAAACCTCTCAGAATGAGGATAGCTAGGGAGGACAGAAACCCACGAGCTAGAGGGAGGTCAAAGTCCTGGCTCTTTAGTGGGTGTTGCTGAAGTTGACAAATAGCAGGCGTTTGTGTGGTTTGCAGACATCGCTGTCCTTGCCTCCCCATGGCTGCAGAAGGGGCCTGTCTCCTGTCTTCATCAAATCTCTGCAGCCCCATTGCCTTCTCCTTGCCTTACTCTATTGGCTTTTGAATACTTCATTAACTTTTAAATCCAGCCATTTAAATGCTTGCATAGCCTAGTTCCCCTTTACCTAAAAGAATCATTATGACATTGTGTCTCTCCTCATATACTTAAATCATCTCACTCGGGCATCTGGAAAGATAATCTCAACGATTCTACTTAAACTCCTTAGCTATTAAGAAAGGCAGTAACATCAACAGGCTGAGTTGGCCCTTGAAATGGGAGAAGCTCCTCACAGCATCTGGTCAGCTTAGGTGATGCAATTGCCAGGCTGGCCTGGAAAAGGCCCCATCCAAAGAGTCATCCCTGCAGAACCAGATGGCTTCAAGAATATGTGCATCCGTGCTGGGCCCTGGGAATACCTTTGGACCTGCTGGGACATCCTTCCTTGAGTGGCAGCCCAATTTCTCAAGCCCCTATCCTCTTCTTTTGATTACCACACTGTAAATTATTGAATAAAATGTTCATCCTGATTTCCTTTAGAGAAGAATCTTGTGCTTTTTTAATGGAATAAGAATATTTCAATCTTTCTTTTCTCTTGGTTATTTCTAGTGCCTTAAAATGTGAACATCGAAACTGTTTTTTTATTATAAAAGAAAAGCCAAAATAGTGTTTAAAATATGTGTAGCCAAGACAAATCTTATGATACATGCTATCTTGGAAGAATTCGTGCACAGTTAATGGGTTGATGAGTGAAGCAGTCAAGACAGGGACTTGCTCAGTGCTGGAGTGTCCAGAGGTCTTGAGGGTCCTGGTTAGGAGCCCACTCTCCAGAGCCGCGCTACCTGGATTCACATCCCAGCTTCATCTCTTCCTGGCTGTACGACCTTGGGCAAATGACCTAACCTCTCTGTGCTTCAGTTTTCCACAGTAAAATAAGTGTGATAACACTACCTAGAGCATCAGGATGTGAAGTTTAAATAAGTTAATAAACTTAAAGAACATAGGATGGTACTGACCATTGCATGCCATATAAGGGTTTACTATAAACATTAGCTCTTAATGTTCTATAATTGAATATCATTTTGATTTGGAATATCTATATAACCAGGCTAGCAGGAGTCTTTCTTCTGGTCTCTGGGGTGTCCTGTGAAGAGGGAAAATCACCCAAATCCCCAGGCCAGGACCAGGCCAAAGTCCATCCACATAGGACACTACTAAGAGCCCTTGGGCTCTCATACATCCAGGACTCACCACAACTGCTGGGTTTCCCTGAGGTCCATATGCCAGGACACACTTCTCGAGTACCTGCTCATGTGTGCCATCCCCAGCACCTGGCACGAGGCCTGGGAGTGTGCCCAGCACCCCGGCAGAGAGCATTCAGTGCAGGCAAAGGAAAGAACAGACAGCCTAGGAGGATAGCACAGGGTTTCAACCTTATGCATAAGAATCATGAAAAGGTCTCATCCTCAAACCCCCAGCCTGCCCCTGAGAAGCAAGCCAGAGTAAAAAGGTTCAGAGCTCACAACAGAAATGTACTGCCTCTCAGTCCTGGAGGCTGGAAGTCCAAAATCAAGGCATCAGCAGGGCCCCACTCCCTCAGAAGTTCCAGAGGAGGATCCTTCCTTGCATCTTCCCAGCATCGGTGGCTGCCAGCAATCCTTGGGTTTCCCTGGCTGGTGGCAGCATTGCTCAAAGCCCCGTGTGTCTCTGTCTTTGCATGGCCATCTTTATACAAGGACACCGTTCCGATTAGATTAGGGGTCCATCCCGCTCTAGTACGACCTCATCTCAACTTACCTAATTATATCTGCAGGAATACTGTTTATAAATAAATCCCACTCTGAGATCCTGGGGGTTAAGACTTCAACATATCATTTTTGGGGAGACACAATTCCACCCGGAAATGTATCCCATGTTAAATTAAAGGGGCTATATATTTTTCAGCAAAAAAGAGGAATGCGTCTCTTTATAAAGACACAGACATATAATTTTACTGGAATGAAACCTTATCTTACATGCCCTTTTCACCATGGCTACCACCTCCTTCCAGCTCCCCACTCTCTCTTCTCCCCACAACCAGGTGAGTTCTGTTGCCATTTGTTGCATGTGTATCCTTCCATATGCTTCTATTTACTCAAATGAGCCTACACGCACCTATGTAGGCAGATATTCATTGTGTAAATATGCATCTTCAAGGGAGGTTTTTGTCACTGTTCTACAAAAATAGAATCAATCATTTCAAGTGCCTTTTGTAAATTTTGCTTTCATCACACAGTAACATCTGGTGGAAGTCCTGCCAAGCCATCTTCCAAGGCTCTTAAAGCATTATCTTTAATGATTGTATTATGTATTCTGCAGTGTGGGCATTAGCCAAAAATTAACAGTGATTATCTCAAACACTTGGGGGTAGGGTCTCTCTTCCTTTATCTTTTGGAGATTTGATAGCTGTTCAATAAACATGAGTATGTTTGCATTGAAGCTGAAGCGTTTTTCAAAAATCTCAACTCAACTCTGATAGCATTGATGCCATTTATACAATCTTATTCCTTCTTGAGGACACTATTTTAGGGTTCCAGAGACTATGTTTAATATTCTCTATAAACCATCACATTTATTTATCTTACCAGCCCAATGAGGTTAAAGTCTGCATCTGGAGACAGGTCAGGAGGTTCAGAGACTTAGGCACACAGCTTAGTGGGTAGACTGAGAACTCAAATCCTGAACTAACAACCTCCCACACCCATCACTCTCCACCATACTAGTTTCAAAAATTACACATCATCTCATACATTAGACTTGGCTCTGGAAGTCTAGTTTTGGTTGTTCCCAAAACCACCCTCCAAAGTTATATAACCACTGAAAATATACAAAGTAATGAAGCAGAGCTAAAAACTAAACAAATAAAAAAGTTTTAGCAATCCATGACCCTGCTGCTCTGCAGAGAACTGTCCTAATTTTCCTTTGCTTATTTAAAATCAGTGACTTGACTTCAGAGTCACATGTGCTACACATACATGATCTAGTTTCTAGAAGCAGAATAGAAACTCTTACTCATACGTGACTGGGCAGGATGTCATTAGGAAAAGGTGAGGGAGGTGACAATCTGGGGTTTCAGGCCCTGAGTTGACGGAGGACAGTGGTGACTTAATAAACTAGACAATGGCTAAGACTGTCATGCATGCTTGCCATCTCTGAGAGCATATTTCCCAGGAAAGATGTTTAGGAGCAGTTGACAAAGATCCATACGAAAGTTCCTTCACAGCATATTTTTCCTCAAATTGCCTACGAATTCTTGCGTGACTTTGATATAGATGCTGTAAACTTTGGTACACAAAGTAACCAAGTCCCATCACAGTATGGAAGGGATGTGAATTTGAAAGGTGAGTAAGTGGTGCCTAGAATTTAGCTTTGTTACCTTCCTGAAATGGCACGTACAATAACATGGTTCTCAATACTCAGGTGGGCTGAGTATGCTAACCACCTAGGAACTAAAGAGCGTTAAAAGTGCTGACACATGTGTTTCAGTGAATTGATTTAATTAGCATAGGATGTAGCTGAGCATCGAGATTCCATAAACTCTTCAAATGACTTGAATATGCAGCAGCAGTTGAGACCCACACCCCTAGGAGATTTGAGGGGAAAGCAGTAAAATTGTTAAAAAAATTAGAAGGACTGTTTGTGAAATAACATAAAATTAAGGAGATATAACTTCCTTTACTGAGCAACGTGGCCTTTGATGAGCCGCCCCCAACCTTGCTCTTCAGTCCCACCTTCCATTCTTCCCCACACTTTTTTGCTGCAGCTGAAACATACTTTCTCTGCATAAGCCAATCATTCTTCTCGTCTTACTCTTTGTAAATGTTTTCCCCTCTCCCAGGAATCTTTCTCTAAATGAATCCTGTACTTTCTTGGTGATTCCATCTAAGTGGTCTATTTGGGTAGAACCTCAGTGGACTCACTGCATTGCACTCAATTATCTGTTTTGGCCCAAGTTTCTCCACTTGACCTCAGTGAACACCAAACAGACAGAATGCCCTATGCATTCCCATCACCTACCCAGGTGACTGGCACATCACAGACAGTCAACAAATGGCTGTGGGTTGAAGTCAGGAAGCAAAACAGCGTTAGGAAGTATGTATCAACTTCTCACCAATTGTAGTATTGAGAAATTTATTGTCTTGACAGGCAAACACATGTAAGAGAAAATTTGCTTTGGAAATTTTGCACCCAAAAGCTTAAAAGAAAACATCATGGAAAAGACAGGTAAAATTGAACTCACTCCATCTAATATGGTGTTTAAAAAAATTTGTCTCCATTTTTTCTTTGTACTTATTATCAAAAACCAGGTATTGCAAAAGTACATTGGTAATCGCATTTTTTTTTCAGTCTGATGGAAATACAAGATACAAGTGCTCCTAGAGAAGACCTCTTCCCTTTGGAAGATTGAAATGCCCAGCAACACATGGCTGCAAATGTTTGCTGACATCGCTAATCAATCCCCCGCAAGCTCACCAGCCAAGTGGCAGTGACACTTTGGAAATATCAGAACCTGGTCATTTATTTCTTGACTGTCTTCCCAGACAATTAAGGACCTAACATCTGCGTGCTAAGCAACCCTGGGCTACTCCTTTCCAGCAACTTTGCAAGAAACACTGTCAGAACTCCTTAAAAACAATCAACTCTGAAAAAGAGGACTCCAGAAAGTGGCTGCACTTGAGTGAATGCTGCCTAAGCAAGGGCAAACTTCTGACACACACAACACACGTTTTTAAAGATGAAGTTCTCGTCCAGGGTGTCTGGCAATTGTGTGGCACTTTGAATTAGGCTTTGAAGAATGACAGCAATTTGACCAACAGCACCTGAGTGGCAGATGCTTTATGCACACTGTCAAGCTCAACATGGTACAATACAGACGATTTGGCAATGTTGGGTGCATGGTCAGCCTGCTGGGCTGTCAACAGCCGCACAAAGTGAGGTCGCGCCAGAATCATGGGGTGGTCAACATTCAAAGAGAGCTCAGATATCACCTCATTCAGCCCCTTCACAGTACAGATAAATGAAGAGAGACCAGAGAGAGCTTAATGATTTCTTGCTGAAGGATCACACAGATAGGTATATGTGTGTTCAATCCAAATTTGCAGGCTTAAACTCGAGTTCTCTGCCTGCCTAATCTAAATTGGCTATTTGCACTGTCCAAACACACCAGTTGATATTCAGAACTTCCTTTGACTTTCCACCCGATAAGCAGTTTAAGGATGACTGACTGTATCAACTTGCACAAGCCAAGCTGGGTCTGCACGGATGGTCTCTATCCATGGCTTCTGCTGTGCATGGCTAATACAGCTCCGAGCCACTGGGTAATCCTTGCTAGCATCCAGTTATTTTGCTGTCACTCACCAATTCTGGGCAACCCTTATCTCTGACCTAAAAATCCTTGAGAGCTAATTCCTAGAATTTAAAGAGTTTCCAACAGGTGTGTGAGAGCAGAAGCATTTCTACTAAGATCTTTTTCTCTTAAAAAAATAATAAAAATAAAATTTAAAAAAGGAGGAGATAGCCACAAAGAAACAAGAAAATATAATTATGGGTCTATTTGTCTTGCCTTTCATCTCAGAGAAAAATGTGGCGTCTTGTAGAGCATGTGGGTTGATTTCAGCTGAACAACAATAAACTCATTAGAAGCTACAAGATGGCATATTTTAAAAAAGAATACTGAGTGGAGGTTGTAAGTGAAATATGAAAATGTTTTTATTCTAAAACTACAATAAATTTTCTATGTAAATTTTCTTCACGACATAGAGACAAAATTAAGAGAAAAAGAAAAATAGAATGGTCTCTAATTATTGCCTCCCCATCACAAAACAAGGGCTATGCAAGGACAATGTATATGCATTTATACGCACGTCTACAAGCCACGAGTCTCCATTTTCTTGTTTGTATCATGGTTTCACAAAGATATTATCTGTCTCCTCCTTCTTCACCTCTAAAGCAGATACAACAAAAATGAGCTAGTAGACACCATTCCCACTCCTACCCCCAAGTAACTTATCCAGTGTTTTGAAAGAATTACCAACCAAAGGAGAAAACGGGCATCAACCCAGGAGCCTGGGAAAGGTATTTGATACAAAGCATCGAATCCTCTGGGCATTTGATACTAAGTAATGACTTTAAAAGCAAGGTGACCACAAGAAGCTTTAGATCGTCCCCTGCAGGAACAGTTTGACTTTTGCTTTAAACATGGCACAATTTAATCTTTATTTGAAAGGTATACATACCGGTCAGTTTCTTCATTAAGTTGCCTTGACATGCACAGATCCTTCAACAGATTTTTAAATCAAAACGCTTAAAAAATGGGCACAAGTGATTTGGCATGTGAAACGGGATAGGGTCTCCCCCAGAAAAACATGGAACTTCAACATGGAGCCGATAACTATGTTGCAGAGATTCTAAGACATCACCAATTGTAAGACAGATTTTCATTTTTCAAATGACTGAGAAAAAAAATTGTGAATTAAGGTTTAGCAGGATCCCTCCATGACAGCCTGTGTACCAGTCTCTCCTTATGTTAAATATCTTTATCCTGCTGTGGGGATCTGGCAATTTCTCCTGCCTTCAGCAGCATTGGTTGTTGTGCGCTAGGCAACTCTTCTCCACACATCTCAGTAGTCATTCGTGTTCACCTGCTTCTTTTCTTGGGTTTGGTAAGTTAGGCTGTGGCAACAAACACCATCCAAATCCCAGGGACTTACAGCAACAAGTATATTGCAGCAAGTCTATTGGCTGTGGCTCTGCTTCACAAGTCCTGCAGTCCAGAATCAAAGAACAGCCCCTACTGGGGACATGCCATCCTCGTGGCAGAAGGCCAAGAGGAACTGCAGAAGAGTGTGACAGCTCCTAAGGCCTCTGCCCAGAAGACACTTGTATCACTCTGCCCATGTTCTTTGCCAACGAAATCACATGGTCAGACACAACATTATCAGGACGTGAAGTATGCTCCTCTCGCACGCAATGCACAAAGGACAGGCCCTGGAAGGAGGGATCCAGTAGAGAGGGGCAGTGAATGTTTTCAACACATGTTACCATCTACCATTAAGCCTTCAGTGGTCACTTTGCAAGGAAATAGAGAATGTGGTTATCCTAACAAAGACCAGTATTTGCTCCACTAACACATTTATACCCTGCCACCCTGTTTTCATGCCTTTTTGTATATTTAATAATTTTTACTTTAAATGCCAAAAACATGTAAATTCTGGAGATAATTTAAACATCAATTAAACTCAACTATATAGTTAGCAACAACATACATGACTCAACTGAAACCACATCAGTGTAGCAACTGGGGCTGAGTCTACCCAAACACAGGCAATGCCAACTGTGTCACCTGTTTCCCATCAATGGCAAGCAGAAATCATCATCATCTGTAAGATGCATCTCACTTGCACATGTGTTGAAATGTGGGGAAAAAAAAATGTATCTTATAATTAAATACAGCAGTGTGTTTGTGTGTTTGCATGTATGTGTGTGTGTAAAATACGATTTTTCTTTTTTTCTTTTTTTTTGAGACAGAGTCTCACTCTGTCACCCAGGCTGGAGTGCAGTGGCGCGATCTCAGCTCACTGCAAGCTCCGCCTCCCGGGTTCACACCATTCTCCTGCCTCAGCCTCCCGAGAAGCTGGGACTACAGGCGCCCGCCACCACGCCCAACTAATTTTTTTGTATTTTTAGTAGAGACGGGGTTTCACCGTGTTTGCCAGGATCGTCTAGATCTCCTGACCTCATGATCCGCCCGTCTCGGCCTCCCAAAGTGCTGGGATTACAGGTGTGAGCCACCGCACCCAGCCTTTTTTTTCTTTTTTGAGACAGAGTCTCACTCTGTCACCCAGGCTGGAATGCAGTGGTGTGATCTCGGCTCGTTGCAACCTCCACCTCCCAGGTTCAAGCAATTCTCCTGCCTCAGCCTCCCGAGTAGCTGGCATTACAGTCACCCACTACCACGCCTGCCTAATTTGTTTTTTTGTTTTTTTGGTTTTTTTTTGATATTTAGTAGAGTTTTTTAGTGGGGTTTTGCCAAGTTGGCTAGGCTGCTCTTAAACTCCTGACCTCAAGTGATCCGCCCACTTCTGCCTCTCAAAGTGCTGGGATTACAGGCGTGAGCCACCATGCCTGGCCTGTAAAATAATATTTATTTATCAGCTCTTAAATACTCTGCATTCTTGCTCTTTGAAGCATGGTATGTGGCCCAGCACTATGGATATCTTCCAGGAGTTGGTTAGCAATGAAAAATCTTGAGCCCCAACCAAGACTCCTGACTAAGAATATTAACAAGATCTATGGGTGAACCATATGCTCACTAAGTTAGATAAGTAGTATTCTAAATGGCATTAGTCTTACAGCTGTGAAGTGTATTATGGTACAGTGAACACACACACACACACATATACGCACACATACATACACAGATCATGGGTACAATGAGATGACTCCCCTCAGAATCCTCCCTTGCAGCCTTGGCCCCAGCATGTAGAGTGAGAGGGAAGAGCATCTCAGGGTTATCCCATTCAGCAGGATGAGTGCAATGACAAGGACAGATCAGGTATTTCCAACCCTGGCTGTGCATTAACATCACCTGGCAAAGTTTTAAAAAATGTTGATACTGGACCGGGCGCGGTGGCTCACGCTTGTGGTCCTGGCACTTTGGGAGGCCGAGGCAGGCAAATCACTTGAGGCCAGGAGTTCGAGACCAACCTGGGCAACATGGTGAAACCCCATCTCTACTAAAAATACAAAAATTGGCTGGGCATTGTCGCACGTGCCTGTGATTCCGGCTGCTCAACAGGCTGAGGCAGGAGAATTGCTTGAACCCCGGAGGTGGAGGTTGCAGTGAGCCAAGATCGCGCCACTGCACTCCAGCCTGGGCGATGGAGCAAGACTCCATAGAAAAGAAAAGAAAGGGAAAGGAAGGGGAGGGGAGGGGAGGGGAGGGGAGGGGTGAGGAGGGGAGGGGAGGGGTAAGGAGGGGAAGGGAGGGGAGGGGAGAGGAAGAACTGATACCTAGACCCTGTCCTCTGAGATTCATTTGTTTTGGGGCACCTGTGTTTTTAAACACCTCCCCAAGTGACTCTATTGTACAGCCTGGGTGTAGGGCTTCCAATGTAGAGGGTGCGTGCAGATAGAAGGTCTATTTGTGAACTCTTTTGTGAACTAGAAACAGAGCTATCCAAGCTCTCTGTGAGCAGCTGAATCTTCTTCACCGTCAAGATCACTGTATAGATAATATGTTCTCATATAGGGGGCAGGAAAGGGAATGAGATGTGTTAGATAGGTTTTAGTGCCAACAGGAGTCTTGATTCAAGTGGGGTAACAAGGGCTTCAGATTTGATCTGATTGCAAATCCATGTGTCATATCTAATACACATTCAATGTAGGGAAACCACACAAATTTGAAGTCCCAAGACCTGGATCTGGAACTTTTTTCTACTGATCATCTTTTTTTTTTTTTAAAAAAAAAGATCTATATATGAATCTTTACTTCTACCCTTGAATAACCCATCTATGCTCCCCAAGGCCCAGTTTCAAATATGTGTACATATCACAGAAACACACACATATATGCATATTATGCATGAACATTCACATAGAGCAATTTTTAAAGCATAATGAACCTCTGCTATTTTATAAGTTTTTTAGGTTATCAGGGTCATAAATACAGAATGAACCCATCTGTTCTATCTGGTATCCCATAGATATAAACCCGGGGTTGATGACATGATTCCTGGAGGAAGTGGGCTTTCTTCCTGTGTTTTAACTTTGAAATGTCTAACCCATCTTGCACTAGGTTGCAAACATTGGCAATGATCAACCCGACTTCTGAAGTGTAAAAATTACTTGCACGGCAGCTACTGAGAACAGGACTTTCATTCCAAAAGGACATAAAATTCAAAAGTGAGTGTGAATGTTGGTGATCCTATATTTCTTTGCTCAGGTGTCAATGCTATATCCTTGGGAAGTTCCCAAACGACTACTCCTGCTTGACAACTTAGGAGGAAACATGGCAGGGATCATTAATCTCATGGAGAAAGTGGCATGTGTGATGAAAAAAGATCTATATATGAATCTTTACTTCTACTTTGGGATATAAAAAATAGGACTCACTAGGAGAAAGAAGATGAAGGCCTCTAGATGATCTTTCTTCCTCCACTCATTTCTGCCTTTCATCTTTAAAGGGGTGACATTCTGATCAAAATGTTCATTCTATCCCAAATCCAAGCATATTCTCTTGAAAGTGAAGGAGATCCCACCATTAAAAGTAAAAAACCCAAGATCTCACCACTGTGCTGATAGGGACAATTCCATTGCCTATAAAAGATGCATTTTCTTAGAAAGCATCTTCATGAAACAGACTTTCCTCAAGTCCACCCATAAATAGGGCATGAAGATGATCAAGAGACTCTTCTAGGAGTTTCTTCTAACACACCCAGCAAACCACAGTCCTAAAAAGGCAGGACCAGAAACAAGAGCTACTCAAAATACATGAGGTACTTGTTGTCTTTGAGGGCTTTTTTTTTTCCTATTAGGGGAGGAATTGAGGGGGGAAGGGCATAGGAAATGATGCAGGCATATTGTAGAAATTAGGAAAGGCATAAGCTAATTGAAGATAAAAGGGAATAAAACACACATGTTAGGGAAGTTCGGTTTCAAAACAACTCAATACTACCTATGCTGTTATGGGATAATGAGCAAAAAGGTAGTTCTTTCAACTCAAGTAACAAAGAAAGAGAAAACTAAGCTTTGATCACTACAAAGGAGACCAAATATGGTAAATGGGAAAACCTTCAGGACAGATGGAGAAGGGGAGTATTAAGTTTGTAGAGGTGTCATAAGATAGCAGGCCTTGGAAGACACAATAAAATCAGCTCAGATACCCATATGCACGCTCACTGCAGGTGCTCTGCTGTATTTCTCAGTCAAGGACCAGGCCTGCAGTCTGGGGCGGTGAGTCCTTCACCATTGGATTTGGTGTGTGGTCGGGCAGAACAGAAACCAGATGCAGCCCTGGGGTGCGGGGTCGGGGAATGAGAAGGTGTGCATTATTAGGCTGCTGTTTTTGAAAAGTGGATACGGAGACAACATAAAACACCAGGAGGCATGGACAGTGAGGCCTGGAGAAGTGCCGGCACCCTGCAAGCAGATCATTCTGGGTGTTGTGCCCAGACCCTGTGTCTCGGTCCAGAGCCACACTCCTGAGCTGAGCCTCAGATGGAAGCTGGCCCTTCCTGAAGGATTCAGCAACATTGTACTCTGGAAGATACAGAAGAATTCGGAAGGAACGAAGCGAAACTAACCCACAGAATTAACACTTCTGTGTTGAATTTAGGAATGAACTGTTTAACCAGGATTTGTGTAACCAGGGTTTTGTGTAACCAGGAGTTTTTAAGATCTTGTAACCAGGATTTTAAAAAATCTCTGTGTCATTTAATTCATTTGAAACATCTCTGTGATTCCAGCATATTGGAGCATGGGACTTTTTGGCCTTGGGTTTTGATTTAAAATTTTTTAGTTGATTCTAGACTTGTGGTTTGAATTTGAAAGAAATAAGATTTAAGTTTGCAAAGAGTCTTTGAGGTTCAAGAGAACTTGATTGATAGATTGATTGATTGATTATATTTATAAACACTAGGTAAGTGACTTGAAGGAATTGGTTTCTTGTGTTTGTAAGTCTGTCTTGTTAGGGACAGGAAGGGATTCAGATATATTAAATTTACCAAATATTTATTAAATGCTTAAAGGAATTCAGATTAGTTTTGAGTGCGTAAGTGAATTGTATTTGTTCAACGGATGAGTTAATCAACAAATATTAGTAAATAAATACAAGTGATCATTCTTATTTTATACAAAAATTACTAAATTTATTATTTAAAACAAAGTTTGTCACTTTAACAGGTTAAGAAAAAATTTTCAACTTAAAAACTGGAGCCTCTATTTAAACAATTACCCTAAATAATCTTTTCTGAGAAAATATCTTTACTAAAATGTTTTTTCTTAAATCTTAACTATTGCATACCTCATATGAATTCAGAAAGGGGTCACATTTTGCTTTGAAACGTAAGTATGGTTATTCTATTTTCCTTACTACCATTTGAAGGGAGAAAAAAATGATCACAATGTTGCAGCTAAGTTTAGAGTCCTGTTGTGGAGATACAACCTTTCTTAGTAGAACGTCAAGCTTGCAACCGAAGTCAAGCTTGCAACCATTCAACCCACACACATTAATAATAATATAATAATGATAATTTCAGTATTTGGGTTTACCTTTTAATTTTGCAAAGAATAATTGTACATATTCATGAAGTACATAGTGATGTTTCAATACATATAATGTATGGTGATCAGATCAGGGTAACTGGCACAACCATCATCTCAAGACCTTATTATTTCTTTTTTGTGGGGGAAGGATATTCAATGTCCTCTTTCTAGCTATTTGAAACTATATCATATAGTTAACTGTAGTCACCTTACAGTGGTACAGAACACTGGAACTTACTCTGGTCATTGGCCTATCTAATCAGCATTTTCTACAAAGCAACCAGAAGCAATTTATAAGATTCTTTATGTCTACTTGAAACCTGTGGACACATGCACCTTACTAACGTCATGATGAAGTGTCCTTGGACTTGACCGCTAAGACCTCTCCATTTCTAGGAGACTTTTTCCCCTTGGGGCTAGAGGACAAAATAATATCTCCGAAAGCTAAAAGCTCTTGAACACAAAAAGGGCCCAGCACCTTGTCTAGCACATAACAGGGTTGCAACATACCAAGGTTTCCCTATTCTCAGCTCATTTACTTCAAGCCTTAGTTGCCTTCTACCTCCAGGAAAGAAAAAAAAGAAGAGCCAGGTCTAGGAGTCAGGACACCCTTGGGAGTTTTAGACAATGTCTTGAGGACTCAGAAGATGAGGCTGCTATAGGGCATAATTTCCCTTTCCTGGTCACACTTGGCCCCATCCCAGACAAAGTAGGAACAATTTTCTTCAGCACAGGCTCAAGTGCTGAAGAAGTTTTTCAAGTTCATCCCCTCCTGGTTTTGCTTGTGCTCTCAAGAGTTCCTAATCTAAGCTCTAATTCAGGGTCCTTATTATGATCCTTGTGCTCAGAGGAACATGGATGTGCTTTGGAGCAGCCCTTGAATTTGTCTGTGTCGGTGTATTTGTGTGACAAATTTGGGGTAAGTGTAATTAAACATTGTCATTTTATAGGGAGAGGATCCACAGCTTCCATCCTGTTCTCCAAGGTCCAGAAAAGTGAAGCTCAACCACCCCAGACATTTCCCAGGTCCTCTCCCTCACCGAAACATACTGACCTCTGTCCATTTCCTGGGAACTTGTCTGCAGGCAAGTAGACAAATGACAAATTAACCCCAAGGAAAATGGCAGGAGATGACAGGGACCTCAGGGTTGCTCTTCAAGAGCCAGAATAAAGTTCATACAACAAAAGAGCCACTGATGTGGCATGTCAGGACACTGATCAAGGTATTAAAGGTGTTTGAAGATTGTAGGTTAAGAATTTAAATACAGCAGAATAATTTAACTCTTACAAGACCACACAGTAGACACACAAATGCTTGCTGAACAGATGTGTCCTCAGTAGCCCTTCGTTGTGGACAAAAGTCTTTCATTGACCCACTGCTCATGTCTACCCCATTGGGCCCAGGCACCAGCCCCAGCAGAAATGCAGGGACTCTGTCACCCTACCCACTTGCCATGAGCAGAACCTATATAGCTTCAGGGTAGGGAGAGGACAATTCAAAAGGATATGGCCAGCAAGAGTCTCAAATAGGACTTTATGCATGATATTGCTTCTTTGAGTAAGGTGAACAACTGTCTGGGTTTTAGCACTGAAATTCCTGCATCCCGGGAAATCTCTCAGTCCCCACAAATTGGGATGATTGGTTGCCCTGCATACAAAAATCCCCAAATTTTCTCCTTCTGGGAAATATTCAGAGCTCCTCCTAAGCCAAAACAACAAAGGAATGGCCTGAAAGTCGTTTAAAAATGTGTCATTTGAAAACCTAAAGGAAAACCTTTGGTGCAGAAAATAGCTATTTTCTGCAAAAAAAAAAAAAAAAAAGCAAAGTGTCCCTCTGCCACTGGCACCACACCAATTCCTTGCTAAGTGGCAGACTTGGCCATCTGGTGGGAGGCCGCTTTTTGACTCAAGCAGCACTCAACTTTGAATCAGAGTTGAATGAAAAAGCTCTGCTTCAAATTGTCATATTTTCATCCACTTGTTTCCCGTAACCTCCCCCTGCTAGCCCAAACATGTTTCCCTTCATAGGACTGTCCTGACTTAGTCGGCAGACATTGTTGCTACAGTCACTGGGAAACACTGCTCCATATATAGGCGATGTGTCTTGGAGCCACATGGTCTGCCCTTCACCACCCTCCTGGGATCCTCCTGGGCTGCTAGGAGGTATTTGATTGGGCTCACCAATCCTCAGCCTTGCTAGATGAAGAGCATTACGGGGGATGAGGGGATGTCACAACTGTCCCCTAGACCAATGCTTCCAACCTGGATGATGGTGCCTCCTCCCCTGGGAACATCTGGCAATGTTTGAAGATGTTGATTGTTGTGATTGGAAGGTTTGCTACTGGCATCTAGTGGGTAGAGGCCAGGGGTGCTGCCAACATACTCTACAATGCACAGGATGGCCCCCGACAACAGAGAATTCAATGTCAATGTCAGTAGTCAGTGATGGTCCTCTCAGAGGCTGCTTAATAGCATGTGGGGTACTTGGAAGACTAGGCAGCTTGAAGCTTGCACATTTACCACCTTCTCTGAGACACAGCCTCACTGCTTCTGAATGAGAAAAAAAGCTTTGTTTTAGCGGGAGACAGAAGAAAGCATGAATTAATAGCAAAAAAATTCTAGTCTGTAGAATAAAATTATCTCCTACCCATCTCAGGAATCAGGAACGATTAGTGCTTAATAAAGGTTGTTGACGATGATGCCACTGGCGATTCTGCAGCTCATTCCTCTGCTGACTTAAATCCCAGGAATCAGGAACAATTAATGCCTAATAAAGGTTGTTGATGATGATGCCACTGGTGATTCTGCAGCTCATCCTTCTGTTGACTTACGTGGCAGGCTGTTTTTAGCTTAAGGTTGAACTCTTTTTGGAATATTTTGCAAATTCTACATTTAAAAAAAATCTAAGTGGATTTTTAAAAATGAATTTGCAAGGTATTCCAAAGAGAGTTCAACATTAAACTAAAAACAGCACTCTACATAAGTCATATTCAACTTATACACCTGCATATTTGCCTCCAAAGATGTGTACACGAATGTTCACAACAGCATTATTCACAATGGTTTAAAAATGGAAACAATCCAGATATCCATCAGCTGGTGAACTGGCCATCGAAGCGTGGGACATCCACACAATGGAATACGTGTGGTAATAAAAGGGATTGAGAACATAAATGAGCCTCAAAAACATTAGGCTAAGTGAAAGAAGCCAGACAGAAAAGATCGCATGGTGTAGGATTTGATTAATATGAAAGATCTTTTCTTAAAAGCAAATCTATAGAAAGAGAAGATTTGTGGTTGCCTTGAGTTGGGAGAGGGCTCCTAGGATTGGGAATGGAGATTGATCACAAAGTGGCATGAGGAATGTTTCTGGGGTAGTGTAAATGTCCTAAAATTGGATTATGGTGATAATTGTACAATTCTGTAAATTTACAAAAAAAATTGAATTGTATACTTAAAACAGGTGAAATTTTATGGTTGGTAATTACACGTCAATAAAGCTTTTACCAAAAATCTACTGAACTTGGATTTTTTTTTCCTGATATTTGGTAGGAAATGTTATAGAAAGAACATTTAATTAGAAAAAAATTATATTTATGTCCTAGCCCCGATTCTACTCAAAATTAATTGCATTACTACAAGGAAAGCATTGATTTCCTCCTGGACTCAGTTTCCCCATCTGTAAAATGCTGACAGTGCCAGAAATACTGTTTATCCCTCATGCTGTGAGCTTTGGTTAACTGACTGCTCACATTTCAAGAGCAGATGGCTATAACTTAACCCATGAGCCTGGGTCACTACTTTACAACAATTAAATCAGGCTTGAAGTCCGCTTTGGTTTACAGAGAATAAAGTGACTGTGCCAACATAAGTAAAATCCAGCACCACATGGGCAGCTGAAGCAATCTCCCCCACACTCACCCTGCTTATGGTCAGAAAGGATGTTCTTTCCAAACAATATCCCTCAGAGGTACAGACAGAGGATGTCTGCCATCTTCCCACACAAACCCAGGGAAGGGCCAGGGCGCTGACTGCCTCTCAGGCAGGCACATGCACGCCCAGAGAGGTTCCTCTCCCCTTTCTAAGCCCAGCTATAGTGCCACTTCACCTGCTTTAGACCATCGCTGGGACATGCAGTGACCCAGAGACCAGTGTCTGTGGCAGGACAGTACCTCTCCCTCAGCAATGCCTGTGAGGTTGTCTCTCTAAAGCGCCACTTCTCACTGTGTGGGCAGAAAAACACAGCTCTACTTATCGCATTTAGGTCATTAAAACAGCAACAACAAATTAAGGGGCCACCCCAGTTCAGCATATTTTCCAATACACAGACACTTTTTTATTCACAAATTCCCACCTGTGTCACGCATAGTGTAAACGAATTAACCAAGTATCAGTGACAATCATAGCTCCTCAACCACAAAATTATCTTCCAAGGAGAATTTCCTTAGCAAGGTGAGGAGATTTAGCTAGGCTGTATCAAATCAGAAACATCATCTAAGAAAGCCAAAACTGAGGGATCCTGAGGCAGAGCGTTCACCTTGAATACCGGCTGGTGGCCAACATTTATTAGAGAACATGTTTCAGTGAGAACAGTAGACTACGATACACACCAGTCCAGAAATATTGGATTATTTTTCTTAAAACAACTCAGCTGTGTCTTTTTCCACCATACTGTTTCACTGATCCTCTGAAATAATTTGCAACTCTGTCACTACATCACTAAATTAGGGGGCATAATTCTCCCAATTAAGCATTTAAAGTCAAACAAGAAGAAGAGAAAGAAAGAAACGTCTCCCGGCATCTTTTACTAAACTTTAAAGAGACTGAAGATGTGTTCTTGCCAAACGGTAAGTGCTAAATCCTGAGGGCTGTCACAGCTTCAAACGAGCTAACAGATGTTTGTTCTCAAGCACATTTTCCTCTCAGTGGCATTTTGAGGGTATCATAAACTTCCTGACACAGTATTTCAGTAGAAACGTTTTTTGTAAGATTATTTTGTTATCATAAAAAAAATCCCACAAGCATTTTTGAATATATGATGTTCTATAGGAAACAACTAATGAGATTTAGCAACGTGGAAAAAGGTAGAAACTGCCAAGGTGAGTTCATTCACATACACACTTGGAGATGAACCTTAAAGCAGGCCTATTTGTTTCCTCTTTTGGCCTACCTCCTATAACTCCTAGTATAGAACAGAGGGACAATTGGCAATGGCTGAAGACATTTTTGGTTGTCACAACTGAGGATGCCATTGGCATCTAGTGGATGGAGGCCAGGGATGCTGTTCAAAATCCTACGATGTTCCAGACAACCCCCAACAACAGAATTATCCAGCCCCATATGTCAATAGTGTAGACATTGAAAAACGTTGGCATAGACAGAATATAATTTCATTTGGGTTCGTATCTCTGGGAATGAGACTTATTTTCCACCCGTGTTTAGCTTAGTCTTAGACCAGACACATAAACATAGGTTTCCAATGTAATACAGAGTTCTCTCAAATACAGCAGCCTTTGTGGTGGGAGGGAGGGTCTGCTGTGGAAAGAATGGGAGGTGGTGAAATACACTTAACACAGTGAAGAGCTAAGGAAGGGCTTCCTAGAGGACATAGGCCTGTGATGGAAGATGAGTAAGAATTGGCCAACTAAGGAGAGGGCAAGGGCAAGCAGATGTGTAGTCACCTCCAAGTGCCTGTGTATAGAGTGAAGGGAAGAAGGGTCAGCTCTGCAGCACCTTGAATGCCAAGCTGGGGTTTCATCTGGTGGGCCATGGTCATGAGAGTCATGAGCCACTTCTAGTCCTTCTCATGCCACCTCTTTCAAATTATCCATTGGCCCTCTTGTGGACTAAATGTTTGCATCCCCCTAAAATTCATATTTTGAATCCCTATCTCCCAGTGTGATGGTATTAGAAGATGGGGTCTTTGGGAGATAATTACATTTAGATAAGGCCCTTGGGGTAGAGCCCCCGTAAGAGTAGTACCCTTATAAGAAAAAGACGAGGCTGGGTGCGGTGGCTCAAACCTGTAATCCCCACACTTTGGGGGGCCGAGGCAGGCAGATCACCTGAGGTCAGGAGTTTGAGAACAGCCTTGTAAACATGGTGAAACCCCGTCTCTACTGAAACTGCAAAAATTAGCCTGGTTTGGTGGCAGGACCCTATAATCCCAGCTACTCAGGAGGCTGAGGCAGGAGAACTGCTTGAACCTGGGAGGCGGAGGTTGAAGTGAGCAGAGATCATATTATTGCATTCCAGCCTGGGCGACAGAGTGAGAGAGAAACCAGATGTTATTTCCTTTCTCCACCATGCAAGGATACAAGAAAAAGGCAGCCATCTGCAATGGAAGAGGGCCATTACCAGAATCTGACCATGCTGGCACCTTGATACGAGACCACCAGAACTGAGAGAAATCAATGCCTGTTCTTTAAGCCACTCGGTCTATGATATTTTGTTAAAGAAACTCAAGCTGATATTTTTGGAGGATTAAGATGGCAGATAGGAGGCAGGACTACCTTGCAGCTCCCACTCAGGTGGACACAGCAGTATGTGAGACTTACATCGTAAACTTTTGCTCCAACAACTACTACAGGAACATACCAGGAAAGCCAAGAGAATCCACAGACCCTTTGAAGGAAATGGATCACTGTTGCAGGCTCCCTGAGATGCCAAAAACTGTGAGTCTGCTTGCTTTTTCAAGGGGGAGGCTGGTGGTGTGGGGCAAGTTCTCAGTCCTGGTCACCGGCTGCCTGGAAATAGACTCAGTGCTGTTGTGGGGCACAGTGGGAAGTGAGACCAGCCATTAGGGCTGCCGGCTGTGCCAGAACGGGGCGAGGCCTGTGACTGCCGGCTTTCCCACACTTTCCTGGCAACCTGCATGACACAGCAGAGGCAGCCATAATTCCCCTGGGAACATAACTCTATTGGCCTGGGAACCACTCCCCCATCCCCCACAGCAGCCACAGCAAGCCCCACCCAGGGAGAGTCTGAGCTCAGACCTACCTATCCCTGCCCCAACCTGGTGGTCTTTCTCTACCCACCCTGGTAGCTGAAGACAAAGGTCATAATCTCTTGGGAGTTCTATGGCCCTGCCAACTGCCTGAGAAACCTGAATACTTAACCAGGCATCCCTAGGGCAAGTTTGCATCCTCCTTATAGTACCACAGCTGATGCACTCTTGAAAGCGCCACCTCCTAGCTAGAGGCCAGCCAACACGAAACCAACACACTAAACAAAAATACAACCAAGGACCCTCACAAAGTCTACTTTACTCCCCTGCTACCTTCACGGGAGCAGGTTCTGGTATTCATGGCCGAGAGACCTGAAGACAGGACTCTGCAGGTGTTCCCCAGTACCAGCCCAGAGCTCAATAGCTCCTCTGCGTGGCTAGACCCAGAAAAGCAAAAGCAATCACTGCAGTTTAGCTCTCAGGAAGTCCCAATCCTAGGTGAAGAGAGCAAACACCTCATCAAAGGAGCACCCCGTGGAACAAAAGAATCTGAACAAGCAGCCCTTGAGTCCCAGATCTTCCCTCTGACATAATGTACCCAAACGAGAAGGAACTAGAAAAGCAATTCTGCTAATATGACAAAGCAAGGTTCTTTAGCACCCCCAAAAGATCATAGGTCCAAAGATCTATGGATCCAAACCAAGATCATAGATCCAAACCAAGACAAAAATCTCTGAATTAAAAGAAAAGAATTAAGAAGGTCAATCATTAAGCAAATCAAGGAGGCAGCAGAGAAAGGTGAAGTCCAACTTAAAGAAATCAAAAACATGATACAGGATATGAAAGGAAAAATCTTCAGTGAAATAGCGCAAATAAAAAACAATCACAACTTCTGGAAATCAAGGACACACTTAGAGAAATGCAAAATGTACTGGAAAGTCTAGGCAATAGAATTGAACAAGCCAAAGAAAGAATGTCAGAGCCTGAAGACCAGCCTTTGAAATTAATTCAATCCATTTAACACAAATAAAAAAGAATTTTAAAAAATGAAAAAGGCCTCCAAGAAGTTTGGGACTATGTTAAATGTTCAAACCTAAGAATAATTGGTGTTCCCGAGGAAGAAGAGAAATCTAAAAGTTTGGAAAACATATTTGAGGGAATAAATGAGGAAAACTTTCCTGGCCTGCTAGAGATCTATACTTCCAAATATAAGAAACTCAAAGAACACCTGGGAAATTCATCACAAGAAGATCATCACATAGGCACATAGTCATCAGGTTATCTAAAGTCAAGACAAAGAAAAGAATTTTAAGAGCTGTGAGGCAAAAGCATCAGGTAACCTGTAAAGGAAAACCTATCAGATTAATAGCAGATTTCTCAGCAGAAACCCTGTAAGCTAGAAGCGATTGGGGTCCTATCTTTAGCCTCCTCAAACAAAACAAATATCAGCCAAGAATTTTGTATCCAGTGAAACTAAGCTTCATGAATGAAGGAAAGATACAGTCTTTTCCAGACAAACAAATGCTGAGAAAATTTGCCACTACCAAGCCACCACTACAAGAACTGCTACAAGGAGCTCTAAATCTCGAAACAAATCCTTGACATACACCAAAATAGAACCTCCTTAAAGCATAAATCTCACAGGACTATATAACAATAACACAATAGAAAAAAAGGTATTTAGGTAACAAATAGCATGATGAGTAGAATATACCTCGTATCTCAATACTAACATTGAATGTACATGGTCTAAATGCTCCACTTAAAAGACCACAGAATGGCAGAATGGATAAGAATTCACCAAGTTTCTGCTGTCTTCAAGAGACTCACCTAACACATAAGGATTCACATAAACTTAACGTAAAGGGGAGGAAAGAGATACTCCATGCCAACAGACACCAAAAGAGAGTACGGGTACTAGTCTTATATTAGACAAAACAAACTTTAAAGCAACAGCAGTTTAAAAAGACAAAGAGGGACATTATATAATGATAAAAGGACTAATCCAACAGGAAAATATCAGAATCCTAAATATATTTGCACTAACACTGGAGCTCCCAAATTTATAAAACAATTACTCTACCAGACCTAAGAAATGGCATTGATGGCAACATAATAATAGTGGGGGACTTTAATACTCCACTGACAGCACTAGACGGGTCACCAAGACAGAAAGTCAACAAAGAAACAATGGACTTAAATCACACCCTACAACAAATGGACTTAACAGATATTTACAGAACATTCTATCCAACAACTGCAGAACACACAATGTATTCTTCAGCACATGGAACATTCTCCAAGATAGACCATATGATAGGTCACAAAACAAGTCTCAGTAAATTTAAGAATATCAAAATTATATCAAGTACTCTATCAGACCACAGTGGAATAAAATTGGAAACCAACTCCAAAAGAAACCCTCAAAACCATGCAAATACATGGAAATTAAATAACCTGTTCCTGAATGATCATTGTTTCAACAATAAAATCAAGATGGAAATTAAAAATTATTTGAACTGAACAATAATAGTGATACAACCTACTAAGACCTCTGGGATACAGCAAAGGTGGTAATAAGAGGAAAGTTCATAGCATTAAATGCCTACATCGAAAAGTCTGAAAAAGCACAAATAGACAATCTAAGCTCATGCCTCATGGAACTAGAGAAACAAGAACAAACAAAACCCAAGCCCAGGAGAAGAAAAGAAATAATCAGGATCAGAGCAGAACTAAATGAAATTGAAACAAAAGAAAACAATACAAAACATAACTGAAACAAAAAGCTAGTTCATTGAAAAGATAAATATAAATGATAGGCCATTAACATGATAAACCAAAGAAAAAGAGAAGATCCAAATAAGCTCAATTACAAAAGAAATGGGAGATACTAGAACTGATACTACAGAAATCCAAAAGATTATACAAAGCTGCTAGGAACAACTATAAACACATAAACTAGAAAACCTAGAGGAGACAGATAAATTCCTGGAAATATACAATCCTCTTAAATTAAATGAGGAAGATATAGAGACTCTGAACAGACTAATAACAAGCAGCAAGATTGAAATGGTAATTTAAAAATTATCAAAAATAAAATGTACAGGACCAGGCAGATTCACAGCCGAATTCTATCAGACACTCAAAGAAGAATTGGTACCAATCCTATTGACACTATTCCAAACAATAGAGAAAGAGGGAATCCTTCCTAAATCATTCTATGAAGTCAGTATCACCCTAATACCAAAACCAGGGAAAGACATAACAAAAAAAAAAAAAAAAACTGGAAACTACAGACCTATATCCCTGATGAACATAGATGCAAAAATTCTCAACAAAATACTAGCTAACCAAATCTAACAGCATATCAAAAAGATAATCCACCATGATTAAGTGGGTCTCATACCAGAGAGGTAGGGATGGTATAACATATGTAAGTCAATAAATGTGATACACTACATAAACAAAATTAAAAACAAAAATCACATGATCATCTCAATAGACGCAGAAAAACATTTGGCAAAATCCAGCATCCCTTTATAATTAAAACCTTCAGCAAAATCAGCGTAGAAGAGACATACCTTAAGGTAATAAAAGCCATCTATGACAAACCCACAGTCAACATTACACCGAACAGGGAAATGTTGAAAGCATTCCCACTGAGAACTGGAACAAGACAAGGATACCCAGGTTCAACACTTCAACACAGTACTGGAAGTCCTAGCCAGAGCAATCAGACAAGAGAAAGAAATTAAGGACATCCAAGTCAGTAAAGAGGAAGTCAAACTGTCATTGTTTGCTGATGACACAATTCTATACCTCGAAAACTCTAAAGTTTCATCCAAAAAGTTTCTAGAACTGGAAAACGATTTCAGCAAAGTTGCAAGACACAAAATTAATGCACACGAATCAGTAGCTCTGCTATATATCAACAATGACCAAGCTGAGAATCATATCAAGAACTCAATTCCTTTTATAAGAGCTGCAAAAAAATAAAATAAAATACTTAGGGATATACCTAATCAAGAAGGTAAAAGACCTCTACAAGGAAAACTACAAAACACTGCTGAAAGAAATTGTAGATCACACAAATGGGAACACATCTCATACTCATGGATGTGTAGAATCAACATTGCGAAAATGACCATACAGCCAAAAGCAGTCTATAAATTCAATGCAATTTCCATCAAAATACCACCATCATTCTTCACAGAACTAGAAAAAACAATCCTAAAATTCATATGGAACCACAAAAGAGTCCACATAGTCAAAGCAGGATGAAGCAAAAAGAACAAATCTGGAGGCATCACATTGCCTGACTTCAAACCACTGTAAGGCCATCATCACCAAAACAGCATGGTACTGGTACAAAAATCATAGACCAGTGGAACAGAATAAAGAATCCAGAAAAGAAATAAAGAGTCAAATACTTACAGCCAACTGATATTCAGCAAAGCAAACAAAAACTAAGTGGGGAAAGGCCACCCTACTCAACAAATAGTGCTGGGACAATTGGCAAGCCATGTGTAGAAGAATGAAACTGGATCCTCATTTCTCATCTTATATAAAAATCAACTCAAGATAAATCAAAGACTTAGATCTATCACCTGAAACCATAAACATTTGAGAAGATAACATCAGAACAACTCTTCTAGACATTTGCTTAGGCAAAGAGTTCATGACCAAGAACCCAAATACAAATGCAACAAAAACAGATAAATAGATGGGAATTAATTAAACTAAAAAGCTTGTGCACAGCAAAAGAAATAATCAACGGAGTTAACAGACAACCCACAGAATGGAGAAAGTCTTCACAATCTATACATCTGACAAAGGACTAACATCCAGAATCTACAAAGAACTAAAAAAATATCAGCAAGAAAAAAACAAACAATCCCATCCAAAAGTGGACTTAGGACATGAATAGAAAATTCTCAAAAGAAGATACACAAATGGTCAACAAGCATATGAAAAAATACTGAACATCACTAATTACCAGGGAAATGCAAATAAAACCACAATGCAATACCACCTCACTCCTGCAAGAATGGCCATATTCAAAAAATGAAAAAATAATAGATGTTGGCATGGATGTGTTGAAAAGGGAAAACATTCACACTGTTGGTGGGAATGTAAACTAGTACAACTACTATGGGAAACAGAGTGGACATTCTTTAAAGAACGAAAAGTTGATGTACTATTTGATCCAGCATTCCCACTACTAGGTATCTACCCAGAGGAAAAGAAGTCATTGTATGAAAAAGATACTTGCACATGCCTGTTTATAGCAGCACAATTTGCAGTTTCAAAAATATGGAACCAGCCCAAATGCCCATCAATCAACTAGTGGATATGGAAAATTTCGTATATCTATATACCATGGAATACTATTCAGCCATAAAAAATGAAGTAAGTAATGGCATTCACAGCCACCTGGATGGAATTGGAGACTATTATTGTAAGTGAAGTCATTCAGGAATGAAAAACCAAACATCACATGTTCTCACTCATAAGTGGGAGCTAAGCTATGAGGATACAAAGGCATAAGAATGATGCATTGGACTTTGGGGACTCAGGGGAAATGGTGGGAGGTAAGGGATAAAAGAGTAGACATTGGGTGCAGTGTGTACTGCTTGAGTGTAACCAAACACAACCTGCTCCCTAAAAACTTATTGAAATAAAAAAACTCAAAACAAACTTAATAAAATAAAATAAACTTTTAAAATGAAGTATTAGAACATGAAAAAAAAAGTAGCCCAAGTTAACTGAGACAGAAATTTGTACCAAGAAGTGGGGTGTTGCTGTAAAAAAAAAAAAAAAAAAAAAAAAAAAAAAACTCCTTAAAATGTGAAAGCAGCTGAAAGAGACTGAAAGAGTTTTGAAGTGCATGCTAGAAAAAGCCAAGACTGCCATGAAAGGACTACTAAAGGGGAGTCTGATGAAGTCTCAGAAAGAAGAGGAGAGAGCTGCAGAGAAACCTCCACCTTCTTAGAGACTACATAAGTGATTATGAACAGAATGTTGGTAGAAATATGAGTTATTCTGATGAAGTCACAGATGAAAACAAGGAACATGTTATCAGGCAATGAAGTAAAGGCAATCCTTATTATATAGTGGCAAAGAACTTGACTAACGTGTTCATAAACGAAGTTAGATATTTAGCTGAGATTTCTGAGCAAAGTGTTAAAGGAGTGGCTTGGTTCCTCCCAACTGCCTGTAGAAAAATGTAAGAAGAGAGAAATCAATTAAAGAAGGAATTGTTGAGTAAAAAAGAACCAGAACTTAAAGATTTGGAAAATTCTTACTCTATCCATATTTTAAAAAGAGAGAATGTTCGGAAGATAATATTAAGGGTATGGCTGACTATTTGATGAGGAAACTAGTGTGAGTGTCAACCACGGACCTAATCAGCCACACCAACAGAAGCAAGAAATGGGATTATGTTAGCAAAAACTTTGTCAAATGGGATGAAAAGAAACAGAAAATGAGACAGAATGAAGGCTGCAAACATATACCATTCCTCAGAGAATAAAACAGGATGATGGAGAAGACGATTCAGAGATTATTAGGGCTCCCACTTTCACCACAGGCTTATGAGGTGGAGCTAGTTCCTCCTTGGTCTCAAAGGATGGGGCTACCTCTTTCATTTCAACAGGTCAGAATGTTCCCACCTATTGCCATAGGGGTGAGGCCACTGAAGATATCCTTGTGGGTGGGTTCCCATGGAGCAGGACCAGCCCATTGCACTGTGAGAATGATGTGCCATCATTGTCTTGCTAAGACAAATTTCAATTTTTGTCTTGCTAAGAACTTCCTTATGACCCATCACTCCTTCTACCTTCTTTCCTATTCTTCCCTTTTGGAATGAGAATATCTATCCTATACATGTCTCATCATTGCAGTTTGGAAGCACATAACTTGTCTGGTTTCACAGGTGCATAGCTGGAGAGGAATTCTGTCTCATGATGAAGCATACCTCAAGTCTCTCTTTAGGCTAGAATTTAGACTTTAAATTTTAGAGCTGATGCTAGAATAAGTTAAAATTTGGGGGACCATTGGGATAGAATACATGTCTTTTGCATGTGAGAAAGACAGGAATTTCAGAGGGCCATGAAGGGAATGTTATGGACTGAATATTTGTGTTCCCTCAAAATTCGTATGTCAAAGGCTGAACTTCCAATGTTCCCTTCATGGTATTAGCAGGTGAGGTCTTTGGGAGGTGATTAGGTTTAGATGAGGTCATGAGGGTGGACCCTCCATTATGGGATTAGTGTCCTTATAAGAAGAGGAGGAGATACCAGGCCTTATGAGACACAGCAAGAAGTTATTCATCTGCAAGCCAGGAAGAGGGCCCTCACCAGAACCCAATCATGCTTGCATCCCAATCTTGGACCTCTAAAACTGTGACAAATAAATGGCTGTTATTTAAGCCACTCAGTCTGATATTTTCTTATAGCAGCCTGAGAAGATGAAGACAGGTCCTCTCCACTTTCCACTTTTCTCCACGTCTGGCTTAAAATCCTTGATCCACTAATAAAAATCACATCACCACCTTGATTACATTCTCTGTTCTTTCCACCTCTATCCTTTATCAATGCCAACCAAGACCTTCATTCTTAAATGGGATCTCTTTGTATTCCTTCTTAGAGCCACACATGAATCTACAATTGTCTCAAAATAAAAGACTTTTTAAAGTGCACCTTCTTTCTGGATGATGCCAACTATCTGACGTGCCTAAAAGTGAACAACTCAAGTTACTGAAGATACTTTCAGGCTGATTGTGGTCATAAACTTGACATGGAACCTTTCTCCTCCATACTTTCCTTCTCTTACACTCATTCTTTTATTTTTATTATTGATTCTCATGTGTGTGAAACACAAGTAGAACAGAGGCTTGAATGTGCCTTGGTCTCTGGGAGACAGGACAAGCCCACTTTTAGCATGTGTGCTAGGGGAAGCTACATCTCACTTACTCTTCAACAAACTCCAATCTGTCTTTTGTTTCCACCATCCAATGAAAGGCAAGGTCACCAATGTCTTTATCTGCCAAATCCAAAAGGTGCCAGTGAGATATTACTTGACCTCGCATTAGCATTTGACATATTCTCTTCTCTGAAAATATTCTTCTCTCTTGACTTCTATGTGTCCCCTGTGGCAAGATATGAAAGTTTCAGCCTGTGTGAATACAGAAACTTCACCATGCTGGGGATTTTCTCCATTTGTTTTGTGCTGTATGAGAGAGATTAAATATGAATGCTTCTCTTCACTTGCGGAGGAGGTTGGAAGTCTTTGGTCTTCATGGAAAGGCAAGCCACACCTTGACTTACTTTGGTTCTGAGTTTAATGGGCCATGAGGAGTAAGAAGACAGTGGGTTTCAGGGGACGTGGGGGTATAAAGAAGGTTTGAGATGAGGATGCACAAGAGAACTGCTAGAGGGATACAGAAGCAATGGAGAGATTGCCACCAGATGGGACCCCTGGAAGTGAGGTGCTAATATCTGGAAAACTGCTGAGAAGGAGGAGGATCCATAATCCAGGGAGCATTAGAAAAGTGGACCCTTCTGAATACCATGGCAAAGGGCATTGCTTGAGGGCCCAGGAGGCTAAAAAGAACTGAACTTTGCCTGACAATCACCCAGTCTTCTTCCAATGGAAAATGTTGCACTATTTGCACATGAATGTCTTCTCTTTGTCTACACCCACACCAAAGAAAACTCTCTGTCTATATCAGCACTTTACCCCCTGGCTGAAGGCCCCTGGCTATGCCCCAAAACTACGCCTGGTTCCCATCCCATGACCTCCTGTGGATGTTCCATGTTATGGTTTAAATGTGTGTGTTCCCCTAAAACTCATATGTTGAAACCTATTTACCAGGGTGGTGTTATCAGGAGGTGGACCTTTTGGGAGATGATTAGGTCATAAGAGTAACATCCTCATAAATATGATTTGTATCTTTCCAAAAGAGGCCCCAGAGAGCTGCCCAGACACTTCACCATGTGAGGATGCAGCAAGAAGAAGCCATCTGTGAGCCAGGAACTGGTCCCCACAAGACACTGAATCTGCTGACACCTTGGTTTTGGGGTTTCCAGCTTCCAGAACAATGAGATGTAAATCTCTGTTGCTTGCAAACCACACAGTCTATGGCATTTTGTTATAGCAGTCCAAACGGACTAAAATTTTCTTACATATTTTAAAATCCCCACACCCATAAGCCTAAAGAGTGAGGTCTGTTTACGAAGTGGGCATCCCCTGCCCCCTGAACTTAGTGGTGAAGAGGGACAAAATATGTAAGCATAAAGGCCACAAGCTAGGACAGTTGTTCCTGAGCCTCGTCTTACACTGCCTTCCCCAGCTCTTCCTCTGACGTTGCCAGATGCATTTGCTCCATCTCCTCTGCTGGTTCCTCCCTGGTTCTGAATCCCTCGAAACTCTGTCCTTTTTTCTTCTTCTTCTTCTGCCTAGAAAATCATATCTATTATCATGACTTTAACAACACCCACATTCTGATCGCTCCAAATTGATACATTCAGGCCAATGAAATCCAGGTTTAGACATCCAGCTGCTTAATTCATGTACACACCTGTGTGTTTCATAGACATCTGAAGCATAGCACGTTGAAAATCACAAGGCCCTTATGATGTGTTTCTGCTAATCTCTCCTCCCAAATGACAAGCCAGTCTTTCCCTCAACAGCCTCTTGGGCACCCTTTCATTTCTCAGACATGACACATTCATTCTCATCACAGGGGCTTTGCACGTGATATTCCTTCTGCCCCAAACTTCCTTCACCCCGCATTGCTTGCTCCTGTTGTCATTATTTCAACTGTCATCTCCTTAGAGAGACTTTCTCTCCCATTCTGTATCTAAAGTAGGTCCCACTGTTATTTTCTATGAATTCACCCTCTATAGCACAAATCACCATGTGTATATATCTGTATTGTTCTTCACCCCCCCAATAACCCATGCAATTCATGAGGACAAAGACTATACTACATTCCCAGCACCTGGAATAATGTCTGGTTCAGAGAAGAAGAGATGTTTCATAAATATTCATTAAATGAATGGTAAACATTAGAGTATATATATGATATTATAATATGTATGTATATATATGAAGTTGAAGGGGTGTAGAGAGGTGGGCAAGTGATGAGTTTTATTTCACATGTGTTGAGCTCAGAGGACATAGAGGACAAATGGATGAATCCAGCAGATGATCAGGCTATAAGTGTGAAGGTAAGGGAGGCCAGAGATAAAGATATAGGAGGAGGTCAACGAAACTATGGCCAAAGTCACAGAAGAGAATGAGATGGCCCGAAAATAGTCAGTAGAGAATAAAAAAGTCACTAGAGAATAGGGGACCAAGAACCTCATAGAAAACTACCTAGAGGTTACCTGCTGCTCAGTCACCTCTATTTCACCATTTCCACCAGGCTCTCCTGTCTACTCCTCTGCCTTGTCTAGAATAGGGGGCCAGGAACTTAGTAATACTCCCCATGGTAGGTCCTTGGAATAAACAGTGACCAAAACAAACTTGGTCACTGCCTGAGAACAGTTCATGGATAGTGAAGGCAAGCCATGTGGACAGTAACTGGGTGGCAGAGATCGTGCCTCTCAGTTTCTTTCTCTTCAGTTTTAGTTGGTCATCTGACTGCCCAGAGGAAAAGCTCCATTTCTTAATTGCCTTTCTTGCAATTTGGTGTAGACCTGGATTAAGTTTTAGCAATGGGTTGTAAGCAGAAGGAAGGGATTCTGTTGTGAGTTGAACTGTGTTCCCCACAAATTCATATAATAAAATCCTAACCCCTGTGGAGGAATGTGAACTTATTTGGAGATAAGGTCTTTATAGAGGCAATCAAGTTAAAATGAGGTCATTTTAAACAAGGACGTTATCTAATATGACTGGTTTCTCTATAAAAAGGGGGAAATTGGACACAGAGATACCTATAGAGAGAAGACAATGGAAGAGACAAAGGGAGAAGATGGCAACCTACAATCCAAGAAGAGAGGCTTGGAACAGATCTTTTCCTCACAGACCTCAGAAAGAACCAACTGCCAACACTCAGTCTTGAACTTCTAGCTTTCAGAATTGTGAGACGACAACACATTTCTATGGTTTAATCCATCAGTCTCAGGAACTTTGTTACAGTAGCCCTAGCAAACTAATAGAGAAGCCACTTCGAGGTCATAACTCTAGAAAAGGTTATGTATGAATCTCCTGGCCCTTCTCCCTTCTTGCTGGCCTGGGGATGACTAGACTTGCAGCAACCATATTGGATCCAGAGGTGGAAGCCATGTGTTGAGTTTGGCAGGGCCACACCACAGTTGACAAAGCACCCTTGACTGCACCCCTCTGGACTGTTATGGAACAGAGAAGGTCTGTTTGTTCTAAGCCACAAGGTTTTGGGTCTCTTTGTTACAGTATAGACTCCTTAGCCTATATTCTAACTGATACATATTGCATAAAGGTCATGGATAACTATAAATAAAGTCATGTATGACTTCCAAAAAATGCTTGAAAATGAATTATACTTGACCGCCTATCCTAATTATCCATTCTGCAACAAATTTATAGAACTAAAAGTACATCCTGCCACATCTGTCTCTCCCTCCTAAACCTCCAAATTGGCTGGTCTCATCAATTCTAACGTGGTTTTCATTATTGACTTCATCTCTCTTCCCATTTGCAGACCACTCAAAGAATCTCTTCCAAGATTTTTCCTTTATATTCCTCAGGTTACCTTAGCTCCTCTATTTCACTCCAGTCTGGTTTTCAAGTTTAAAATGCTTTCCAGAATACAAGTCTGACACTCCACTATTCTTTTCTTTCCAATCCAGGCACAATTCAACATGATTCAGTCATCATCATTACAGGTAAAGCACTTTCCTAAAACACTCATCTACCTCTGCTCTGTCTTTTGCTGAGGCATGCAGCCCCCTTTGATGTTAAATGGATTTCTTTCTGTGACAGTACTCGAAGACAATAGGATCTGGCTAGACATCTTCAGGCTTTCTTAATGTCAGCATTAAATACGGATTTATTGTTAATTGATACATTTATGCCTGACTTTTCTAAATCAATGGAAAGCAAAAAAAAAAAAAAAAAAAAAAAAGTTCACAAAATGCTAAGAATTTTATCTGACTTTAAGGAAAGTCCATGACAAGAATGTTCTCTTATCTAAGCAGGAATATCTGGAGTAAAAAATATGGACATTAAACATGATTACTGTGGTGTTTTTATTCTAATCAAGTCCACTGTTCTCGAGCCCATTTTTTTCATCCAGATATTCCATGAAAGTTAAAATAGGGAATACATTCTACATTCCAGATCAAAATTGAAAATCACTGAAGCATTTGTCTACAAATGCAAGTTGATCAGTCAGTCCCATATTTTTTCTTTATTCTAGAATGAAGAACAATGTGGATACATCAGAATCATTCAACAATGATATAACTTACCTTCTCTATGACCCAATTTACTTGCCTAATTTTGGAGACTCAATGGACTAAGAAGAAGATTAAATATGGAGAAATTATATTTCTTTTCCTGGATCTGTCAGAAAAAAAAATGTATATGACTTTGGGGAGAAAAATATCCTTCCTCTGACTCTGCTTCCTCATTTGCAAAACAGGGAAAGGAAAGTCCCACTAATTTAGTAATAAATTATCTCATTACTGAGTGTAAACACTGTTATTGTTTAGCATTTATTTCTGCAATCTGTCAGGATATTTTGAAATTTCTGCATGAAATACACATCTTAATGCAGTGTTTCTCCTTCTCACATGGTGTGCCGGAGAAGGCAAGGCAGAATGGTGAACACATGGGTGATGTAAATGAAATGCTGTTTAATTTATTTTCAAATGGATAAAAGGAAATGTAATTAAGCTCCCTAAAAGCCTCCCAAATAAACTTCCCTTAAAGGAGTAGAAAAGGAGGTTGTAATTGATCAAAGTAGCTACCTCAAGTGTTTCAAGTGTCAGATTCCTTGACACTTGGAGACAAAGACCAGATTAAGATAGGCAGCAGAGAATCAATTGTAGTACAAGCCAGAGGCTTCACAGGATGGGAGGAAAATACCAGAAATGTGGATTAGATGCTGGTCAGTATCAAGAAGCAAACACACTTCATGTCTGAAGTCTCAGGCTTAGATGTACCACTGGTGTAAGTGAATCCTCTCTCTTCTTCATGCACAAACAAGTAAATGTGTGTTTATACTAGATAAATAGATGATAGATGATAGATAGATGGACAGACAACAGATAAATAGATAATCTCCTATCTGTTTATTTAATGAGGAAAAGCCAAGATATCAGCCTAAAACCACTAAAAAAGAGAGACAGAAAAAGTCTTACGGGTCTACTGGTCCCAAGAAAAAGACTTCCTTCTGCTGCATTGCATGCTACCAAGGACAGCAGGGGATCCACAGCAAATAATATCCACTCACGTCTGTACTGCACATTTGCTAAATTCTGATCTCCGACAAAAAAAAGGAGCCCTGGTAGAACAACTATAAATATATACACTCAACATCTCACATATCGCATAGTAAGTGCCACAAAATGAGCATGCGTTGTATTTGTTCTAAAATTGTTACTCTTCAGAGTATTCAAACTAAAAAACAAAACTATATTTGTATCTCAGGATTCTATAACTCCACCAGCTTTGGAATGACAAGCATGAGAAGTGGTCACCCTCTTAGGGTCATTAAGGTTCCTGAAACTTACACTTCATAGAAACAGGCATTTTTATCCCTTTTAAAAATATATGTGTATGCCCCAACTAATCAACAGCCTGGACACATAGAGAGACCCAACTTTGAACTGACTGTGGAATTAACTCTCATGTGTCAATAGAGAGGAAGTCATCAAGGTGTAAATTTCCTCTCTCAAGGATTGTATGTCTTTATCATATAAATCATAAAATAAAATTCATGAGTTTCCATTAAAAAGTGAATATTTTATGATCCACAGTTTATCAACTGTCAGCTATACCCTGTTTTGATTCTTTGCTTTCCTCTTTTTCGACATGATCAAATATGAACATGCTATTAAGTCTTAACCCTAGCATGCTATTTTTGAAAAGATAGTATATAATGAATATCTGCCATAAAATAGTACATAAGTATGTGTGATAATCAATTACAATTGATTATTTTAGTTTATTGTCTTTCCAAAAGGACAGTGAAGATTTGAAGCAATCTATTGTTAAAATAAGGTTTTAAAAAACAGAAAGAAAAAAAAAACCGAAACCACCAGGAATGGAGAAGAATTAAAGCACAATATAAAACCCCTGTAATAAAAAGAGTCATTGCCTCACAGATGAACATAAATTGAAAAATCTATTGCATTTTTTCTGCAGACGTTCCTCAGGATAGTGCCATACTACCATTCATGGGAGATGCTTATCACAAATAGTCAGAAATAATGTATCTCAGGGAGAAGCATTTCATTATTAGGTATGATGAAAAGCAATATTACTAGAGGCATTCCATCATCAAGTTCTCTTGGCCTATTTTGAAAGGTCTTTAGGAAAAGTTATTCACAAGCAGGCATGAAAACTATGAAGCATCAAAGCGATTGATGATTCTAATAATAGTATAACTGATCATTTATACACTGTGAATAAAACCTACTGAGCTCATCATAATGATCAAAGTTGAGGTTTAAATTAAGACACTGTAAAATAAATGTTTAAATGAAACACACTGAGATGACCACAGTAGTTAACTTAGAGTGGGTCTGATTAATGGTCTTTTAAATTTCATTATCTCTAGCTTGCAAATTTTCTATAATATATAGGTAATATTTTTATAATAAAAATTTAAATTTTGTTAATTTTTTCCAGACTTACTAATATTTTCACCTGCAATGTGTTTCCAATGTGTATGAGTCAAAATCTTTCATAGGACTTTGAGGTCTACAAAAGTGAGCAGAATATCAGGAAAATTAATTTTAAGCCCACATGTCACAAGCCAAAGGAACATGTCCGATTTAAGCTCTCTGTGCATGAGCTTTAATATCTGTAAAAACATCTTCTCCCAGAAAAAGATACCCCTAACTGAAAACAGCCGTTGTGTCATGGAGATGGGAATGAGATTAGATTTTATTTTCTGCTTTGCACATGCCTATGCTTTAAATTTATTTCATTTGGAAAAAATAACTTTCTGTTTTCTCAGAAAAAGTTTGACTTTTTAATGACAATTTTAAAGGCATCATAAATTATGCACTTTTTGATTGCACAGTAAGAACTGATCTAGAAAAAAAAATTGAATTTGGATACTTTCCAAACTGGAAGAAGTTTAAGTCACTCAGATAATAAGTATAGGGTTTCTATTGTGGGTGATGGCAATGTTCTAGTTAGATAGTGGTAATGGTCGCATGACCTTGTAAATACCGTAAACTTTAAAATGGAGAATTTTCTTGTACGTGAATGATATCTCAAAACAAAACAAAACTAGAAGACACTGAGGAGGAAGCATCAGATTAGGACAGAATTAACTGAGCTCGTATTAGTTTGTTTTCACGCTACTGTAAAGATACTACCTGAAACTGGAAAATGTATCAACAAAAGAGGTTTCATTGACTCGTAGTTCCACATGGCTGGGGAGGCTTCAGGAAACTTACAATCCTGGTAGAAGGTGAAGGGGAAGTGACTGCGTCTTACATGGTGGCAGGAGAAGGAGAGGGAGAAGGGGAGAGGAAGTGCCACACTTCGAAATCATCAGCTCTCATGAGAACTCACTCACCATCACGAAAATAGCATGAGAGAAACTGCCCCCATGTTCCAATCACCTCCCCCTATGTCCCTATCTCTACAGGTGGGGATTATAATTCGAGATAAGATTTGGATGAGGACACAGAACCAAACCATATCAGAGACCATTCCCTATAATCACTGTCTCCTCCTTGTCAAAAAGTAAGAGACAGACACAGTTCTCAGGGACAATCAGCAGAGGCTGTCACACCCTTAAGGCCATCTCATCCACAACTCAGATTTTTTAAAAATCAAATTGTTTTATACAAGTGGACTCATTTGGCCACATTAAGGGGAGGCTGTCAGTGAAGACATTTTCCTACCTCATTAGGACAAGAAACATCCTTGGTCTCGCAGAGTCAGAGATTTGGGCGACATTACCTCTTTAGAGTATATGCCTTGAGTGTGGTCGCCCCAAGCTTTTCTCTATCCTCTGTAGCCCATGTTGATACCTCTCTCAGCTGGCTTTGGCTGCATAATTAAACATCCCCAAATTTAGTGGCTTAAGGAAACCACCATTCATGTAGCTCGTGTATACAGGTCAGCCATGTGGGCTGAAGCTCTTCTGTGCTCAGCTGCTCAGGTGAGTGAGCTGGCTGTGGGCCAGGGTGATGGGCAACTGGGCAGTGTCTCCCTCTTCATACAGCAGGCAAATCTGGGCTGTCTCATCCAGCACAGCATGCTTCAAAAAGAATAAGTAAAGCGTTCAAGATCTTTTAAGCCTAGACCTGGAACCGCACAGGCCACTTCATCCATATCCTCAGGGTAAGACTCGGTCGCAAGTCCATCCTGGACCCAGGGGGTGGGGAAACAGGCCTCACCTCTTGACGGGAGGAAGCACAGAGTCACATTGCAAGATATGGGACACGAGGAGGGGAAACATGCTTGATAGCAACCTACCACCACACAGCCCCAACAACATAGATTCCAAAATTGTAAACACAAAAGAAAGAAACATTCAAGGGCTCTCAGCTCACACAGTTAATCTTCCCAGTGGGACACAGGGAACATAATGATTTAATGACTTCAAAGTCATGTATTATTCAAAGAGGAAGAGTTTTCACTAGAGAAAACACCCGAAGTAAAATGAAATGCATCTGTACTCATTACTGTTCCTCTCCCTCCCTCCTCTCCTTAGAGTCCTCAGTTACTGTTTTAGGTAGATAAACAGGGTTTGATTCAACTGAAAGGGGAACTGTAACCCTTATACAACCTCAGATGAGGATTGCTGAGAGAGATCTAGGGATGATAAATGGAGATTCAAAGACTCCTCAACAAGTCTAAGCCTAGGGAAGGTACTGAATTTGTGGTTCTTAAAGCAAAGGACTCGAGGTCGCCACCGCTCAGAGATGAGACGATCTAGACACGTTATATATTTCCTCAGATCCATCATATACGGGCTTAATTTTTTAAGGTGAAGGTTTCTGTAACCTGGAAAACAAAGCAATAATCTTACAATACAGTAGAATTGGGCTGAAGTCCCCAAATACCTCTGCACATCAGAATTGCTCAGTACACTTAATAAAAACACTACGTCTCAGGCTCCATCCTCAGGCATTGTGATCCAATAGGTTTGGAGTTTAGTGCAGAGATGTAATTTCAGCAAGCTTCCCAGTTGTCTGGATGAGCTTGGTTTTATTAGGTAAGAAATGGGGATAATAGTATCTGCTCCATCTGGATTCCACTGATGTATCAATAGATACGGATGGGTGCGGCACGCTGATGTGAGGTGCATTAAAGCAGATAAGCCATATCAAAAAAACAAAACCTCTGCAGCAGACAAGCTTATACTGGGCATACTCCAACCTTACTTTCCAAGATGTCCATTTTCAGCTTCTTGCCATCTACTGATTACTCATTAAAATCTAGGACATTCATGTTAACCCAGGCATACTGTAGGATTGCATATAGCTGCAAGTTACAAACACGCAAAAAAACAGTACTGCACAAGATAGAAATGTATTTGTTCCCACGTAAGTATCTCAGCCCTGTCATGACAAGCCAGCTCCATGAAACATAAGAGACCCCCAGCTCCTCCCGCCTAACCACTTTGCCATGCCTCAGCCTCATGATATAAAATAGAATTGGGGATCCAGAAATCACATTCATATCCCAGGCAGAAGTCTGGAGAAAGGTGAAAAGTTGAAGCAAACAGCCCCTTCTTTTAAAGAACATTCCCAGTTTGCACACTGTATTTTCACCTGCATTCCATTGATCAGAAATTAGTTACATGGAAAGGAAGTCACTAGAAAGAAAGACTGGAAGATTCCATCTCTATTCCAGACGGCCATAGGGGGCTGAATTTCTGTGGAAGAAAGATAAATTGTAGGATAAGAAGAAATCCCTGCCATACCCAGGCTGTGTCAGAACACCTATCTCTGCTTTGAGCCTATAAAATTTTTATACCTCAAAGTGTTGATTGTGGAATTATTGATTGTAACAGTAAAAATTTGAAAACAAATTAAACAGCCAATAGGAGAATTCTTAAGTCAACTACAGGACATCAATTTAATAAAATAACATAGAATCACCAGAAAAGTTGGTTACCAAGATTACACAATCATTTTTAGCATGTAGTGGTGTCTAGCCTCTTCCATTTTCTTAAATACCTGCAAAGTACAAACACTCATAGCACTGAAAACCTGGCCTGAGAGGCAAGCCAGTTCCTCCGTCCTAGAGGAAATAACCACAGGCAGCAAAAAGAGTTTGATTAAGACAAATCCACCCAGGCTTCAGTTCACAGCAAACTCAAACTTTGCTTTATGAAACAAATTCCTCCTGAAAACAAAAACCAAAGAACAAAAACAATAAGACATTTTCCATCCCCCAAACATCTGTCCCAAGGTCCTGAACTAATTAGC
The DNA here is from genome assembly GCF_049350105.2 of Macaca mulatta. Classification (NCBI taxonomy): domain Eukaryota; kingdom Metazoa; phylum Chordata; class Mammalia; order Primates; family Cercopithecidae; genus Macaca; species Macaca mulatta. Next base: position 10,959,514 of record NC_133411.1, read on the forward strand.
ATTCTGGCCCAGGATCCCAGGTCACCCTTCCAGAAATGGGAGATGAACAGAGTCGATTTTCCCACCAGCATTCCTGAGCTCTCCCACCATCATCAGCCTATATCCACATGGAAACACAAATCCCAGGAAAGAGCTTGGCAGGAAGTCAGGAGGAAGGAGATGCCAGCAGAATCTCAGTGCTTTCTGGCCGAGGATATCTCAGGAATAACGCTTTATAGGTGGAGAGGGAGAAAGAGAGAGACCCTTGATAGCAGTGCAGGCCAACAACTGTAGCTGTGCAAGAAATTCACTGATTCTAAGTATAAAAAGCAACACAGGGAGGGCAGATGTACATTAGGTGAGAACCTTAGAGACTGAGAATCCCAGCAGGAGCTCTGCACATAAAGCAGCACCTCCCTTTCCTCTGTAGGCTCAAGAATGGATTCTTTCACTTTCTAAGTGAGAGAGAGAAGACTTGAGTACACCACCACCACCCCTGCATTCTTCTTCACAGGCACGGGACAGGAACACATATTTCCATGCTTGGTGAGGAGTATCAGTAAAAGCACAACCTCAAGTCTGGAAAGGTCACTGGAGGCACCGCTCTTTGATGAATTTGTGCATTAGACAGTTGAACTTTATAGTCATTATTTGGCATCTTAAGTAGAATGTGAGAAGGTCTCACTATTTTGAAACACCTGCAGAATGTACACAAGGCTAGGACCAACTGAAATGAAGAAACAAGAGCATGATCTAAACAGGAGGTGCCTGGGGACGATTCCAAAGAAATTCAAGATGCTATGGCAAATAGAACATTTCTGAAAGGATACATGAGAAATTGATAATAGTGATTGCCTTTGAGGCAGGGAAGTGGGGAACCACAGACGCCAGCATTAACTGGAAAATCATTTGATGGTATGTTATTTTGTACTTAATTGTATCAGTTATGTTTATTAAATTTTCAATAAAAAAGAGGGATACTTGAGACAAAAACAACACTTTCACTTTGGCTCTTTCTCCATTAATTTCTAGCCTTATGACCTGGAGAAAGATATTAAAATCACTCCACATGTCGGTTTCACATGTATAAAATCTAAAACCTGAAAGTCTAGAAACGATGCCTAGCCCTGGCAAATGTCACCTAAGGCTGGGGCTTGGAAGTCACCATCAAGAAGGGGAAGGAGCATTCCAGTTGACTCTGTGATCACGACCACTGCTCTTGCTGTCACTAACACCTGTAATCACACTACACGTTTGTGAGATTGGCTTCTTTCTTTTCCTCTAATACACTAAATTCTTTCCTTCCTTAAGACTTTCATATAAGTTAATCCACTAGTTTTTAATGTTATGTTTCTAATTTTCACATGGCTATATCTTACTCAATTTTCTGATACTGATTATCAGATGTCACTGTTCCGATTCTTTGATGTCACTTCCTCAAAAAGGACTTCCCTGATCCCCCATTTATACTTTCTCAGAAAATTTTATTTTCTTTCATAATATATATGTATGCATCTGTAATTTTTTTTTTTTTTCAGACGGAGTCTCACTCTGTTGCCCAGGCTGGAGTGCAGTGGTGCATTCTCGGCTCACTGCTACCTCTGCCTCTGGATTCAAGTGATTCTCCTGCCTCAGCCTCCCAAGTAGCTGGGACTACGCGCGCCCACCACCACGCCTGGCTAATTTTTCATATTTTTAGTAGACATGGGGTTTCACTGTGTTAGCCAGTATGATCTCGATCTCCTGACCTCATGATCCTCCCGCCTTGGCCTCCCAAAGCACTGGGATTACAAGTGTGAGCCACGTGCCCGGCCTGTCATATTTATTTCTGTAAAATATATGTAACATATGTTATATATACGTATGTCCTTTCCCTTGCTTTTTCACACATAAATTTATATGGCAGTTTATTGCATACTATGTATTCAGAGTTAGATAGCATTCCAATGGATAATCTGTGATTTTTAGTCAGTCCCTTATTGATGAAATTAAGATAATTTTCCCATTCTTTTGCTGGTAAAAATTGTGCTACAATAAAAAAAAAGTAATAACTTTTTAAAAAGATACTATGACAGAGATAACGTTGCAAGGGTAGACAGTGCTGCTACTGCAGCAAGTAGACAGCAATGATAAGTCAAAGCTGACTCCTCTCTCAGAATGAAAGCATCTCTTCCTCCTCACCAAAAAAAAAATATATATATATATATATATATATATCTTGACTTGGAAAAACAGAACAAGAACTGTCCAGGACTTAGGTTTTTCAAGAATAACTATAAAGTGTCATGAAGAATAAAAAAGACTTAAATAAAAGTATATTTTTCTGGATTAGAAGGATTTCATAATAAAAAACAAACCAGTCTTCCCCTTTTGATAAGAGTGTAAAATGCTATATTTTGGGAGAGGAGGCAATTTGGCAGCTTATCATATTGTTTCTCAACTATTTTTCTTTCCCATTATCATTCCCTTAAAAAGGCTTTTTAGATATTTTTCCTCATGCTTTCATGCATGAAATTTTAATCCTACAAATATGCTGAATATCTGTTCATATGCTTTATATATAACTGTGCTCTTTACATAGAAACAGCAAGAATTTTTCATACACCTCCAGACAGGAATTGGGGGGCAATGAATGGAAAGGAGGGAGAAAGGCAGAAGGGGGAGAAAGGCAGAAGGGAGGGAAAGGGGAAGGGATAAAAGAGGAGGGGAGGGGAAAGGACGGGAGGCAAGGAGAGGGAAAGGGAAGAAGGAAGGGAGGGAAAGGAAGGAAGGGAGGGAAATGAAGGAAGGGAGGAAGGAAAGAAAGGAGGAAGAAAGGGAAGGAAGGAAAGGAAAGAGAGGAAGAGAGGAAGGGAGGAAGAGAGGGAGGGAAGGGAGGAAGAGAGGGAGGGGAGGGAGGAAGGGAGGGAGGAAGAGAGGGAGGGGAGGGAGGGAGGGAGGGAGGAAGGGAGGAAGGGAGGGAGGAAGGGAGGGAGGGGAGGAAGGGAGGGAGGGGAGGGAGGGAGGGAGGGGAGGGAGGGAGGGAGGAAGTAAAGGAAGATGTGCTCCTTTGGGTACAATTTCAACCTGACTGAAAATGCATGCTCACTACTAATTCGAATAGAAGTTGTCTCCATCTGGGTCCAGTAGGAAGAAGAATTCAAATCAAATGGTTCAAAGTGCCACTTATAGAATGTGGGCAACACTTACAGAACTAAAATGATGAGAGACCCGGAGACAAGCCACATGGAATGGTGCTGTCACTCAAGAAGGCTGCCTTGGAGGGCTGGGGGAGGAAAGTGTTGCCTGCCTGCCCCCTGAGAACTGAAGCTATGGAAAAGGAACTGCCCACCCAGCACAATTAGCAGATGTGTAGGACACAGGCACTGCCAAAACCTGGCACCAGCTTTGCAGTGGGAGGAAGTGCCTCCTTCCCGCTCTCCTGCCAGCTTTCCGTCTTCTGCGCCTGACTCCCCTTAGTCAAGCTCACCTGGAGGTCACACCTATAAAACTCACAATAATTCCTGAAATCATCGAATACCCAGTCCATAATCCTATCTCTCCAGTAGTCCCCTAAATGTCCTCCCATCTGGCCTAGCCAATCAAGGACCACTCATGCTTCTAGTATTTAGGGTTGTTAGGTCTTTTCTGATCTGGAACTTTCTTCATAAAACTGACATGATGGAACAACAGCCAGGTGGTGTTCTGTGCAATGTATCACCTTCTGAATGCGGCCAACTGCTTCCTTATGGTGCCATTTAGCTTGGTATTCTATCCTGTGCATTTCCTATAAACTGGAAATGAGGCATAAGGTCTTCACTAATGTTAAACTTTTCTAACATGATTACATCACGGGGATGGGTAAGGCTGTAGTCCACCTATGGTTCACTGTGGTGCCTCATGCCTATAATCCCAGCACTTTGTGGGGCTGAGGCAGGTGGATCACCTGAGGTCAGGAGTTTGAGACCAGCCTGACCAATGTGGTGAAACCCCGTCTCTACTAAAAATACAAAAATTAGCCAGGTGTGGTGGTGGGTGCCTATAATCCCAGCTACTCGGGAGTTTGAGGCAAGAGAATTGCTTGAACCTGGGCAGCAGAGGTTGCAGTGAGCCAAGATCATGCTACTGCACTCCGACCTGGGCAATAAGAGTGAAAACTCTGTAAAACAAAAACAAAACAAACAGAAAGAAAGAAAAAAAAAAAAAGAGACACGAGGTATCTATCCCACCTGGAGTTATGCAAACATGGACATCTCCTAAGTAGAGGTGATGACAACCAGATGCTTGCACTGTAAGATACAGCCCCCAACCCAACAGAAAACTGACTTGTGCAGTGTTTAGCTTGGCACCAAAGATGCAGGCTTTCACTAATCTACTGCCTAATGGTTTTTTAACCAATTGCCTAATGGTTTTTTAAATAAATTATTTCCTGATATAAAATAACGATGTCTAATACTATCATTTCCTTTCCACTTACTAGGTGGTATTCTGTATTGTCTGTTCTCATGCTGCTAATAAAGACATACCTGAGACTGTGTAATTTATACAGGAAAGAGATTTAACAGTCTCACAGTTCCACATGGCTGGGGAGGCCTCACAATCACAGCAGAAGAGCAAGGAATGTCTTACATGGCAGCAGATAAGAGAGATCTTGTGCAGGGAAACTCCCCTTCATCAAACCATCAGATCTTGTGAAACTTATTCACTATCATGAGAACAGACAGGAAAGACCTGTCCCCATGATTCAATTATCTCCCACCAGGTCCCTTCCATGACACATGGGAATTGCGGGGGCTACAATTCAAGATGAGATTTGGGTGTGGACGCAGCCAAACCACATCACATTCTTCTGTAAGATGGAACTTTCTCTTAACAACTAGGCTATTTGGTTACCCTAAAAAACAGCTCCTGCTGGGAAGGCATGATGAATGCTTAATTTTCCCCCTTTGCAAATTAGAGTACATGGAATCGCTGCTTCAAATAAAGTCAATGAGATTTTTCAGGCTTTTTCTTTTGTAAATATTGTTAAAGACACATGTATTTCCACACATTCAATCTGTAAAAATAACAAAAATAGTTTTCATGCTCAAATTTTTATAAATTTAGCCAATGGGAGCACTTTCAAGCTTAAACCTATTTTTTTGTTTATTAATCTGAGAAACCTTCCTTGCTTTCAGGCACAACAAGAGATTCCAGACTCATTTTATACCTTTCTCGGCCTGCAATAAGTCACTGCTCCAAGGAGCCATGATTCCTTACAGGGGTAAATGGTATTAAAGGCCAAAATCCAGTGCATTAGGGTGCCCATTGCTACAAAGTTGATATTGTTTCTAGGCCATTTCAATGGTCAGAAAAAGAAAAGGTAATTTTTATAATTACATTTAACATTTACATTACCTTTAACATTATAAGTTATGGATTTATGAAATATTTTTAATCTATCATAATGTCCTTTATCTTATAAAATATATAAAATAATTTTTGTATAATGATGCTAATAATATCATTACTAAAAACAAATCAATAATCCACTTGAAGCTTATAAGTTCTATGACTTTTCTTGAGCTGTAACAAATTAAAGATTTCTATTCAGTTCCATATATTAATGTCACTTAAAATAAATCTTTTCTATAGTATGATATGAACTTGACATACAATTATGTTTCAACTTGCTTTAAATTTTACTAATACCTACATGATTCCAGGGTTAAAACAATGTAAAAAGAAACACACTAAAATTTCTCAATTGGAAGCTATTTCATTGGTTTCTTATTTATTCCTGCACATTTTTACAAATATGTACATAAGAAGAAAGAATAGTCATTTTCTTTTGTAAAAATTCAGCCCACTGAAATACATTAATTAGTAAATTTTCCACTTAATATAGGTTAGGGCTAACCTATATCATTTTAAAGGCTGTTCAAGGTAACTTTTTCATAACTGCACATAAAAAAGAGGTTTGCTTTTTTCAGTGATCACATACTACTTCTGACCTTAAAACATATTTTTGAAAAAGGAAAACAAATTTAGGGACACATTTTAGCCCCCGTCTTCTTTGTCCTATGGGCAGCATTTGGCATTTACTGGTCACCCCTCCTTTCGGAAACCTTCTTTTATTCCATTTCCATGGATCCACACCCCTTGATTTTCCTGCCTTCTACTTACCAAGTTCCACTGGCAACGCTGCTCCTTCTCACCAGCTCTTACCGCTTGGCATTCTTTAGGGTCTCCCATACTTCTAACACTACACACCCTCCCAGGACAATTTAATCCACCCTTCTGGTTCCAATTTCCACCTCTGATAATGAAATTCAATTCTATAACTTTACCCACCTCCTGAATCTCAGAAATCTATATCCAACTGCTGACAGGATGTCTCCCTTTTCCGCTCACAGACACAATATTTTCAACAGGCACCAGCTTGAGTTCATCATCTTGTGCCCCTTCCTCCTTCCTCCTCCAGTCTTCCTGGTGTTAGAAATGGTACCAACCTAAGGGCACAGGCATCAGGCTTCCCTTCATCCATCACCTCCTTTCTTACCTACCTCCAGGGCAATCCCAATCCTCTCAATTAGGCCTGTAACCCAACATCCCCGTACATCCATTTCTCTTAGTCCAGTCCATCTCCTGGATTGGGCAAGCATAGTCTCTAGTCTATTCCAACACCTCCTGCTTCCCATTTTCACCCTCTGTGACCCATTTGTCATGCTGTATTCAGAATAATCTTTTAAAACATAAATTAGGCCAGGCACTGTGGCTCATGCTTGAATGTCAGCATTTTTGGAGGCCAAAGCAGGAGGATGACTTGAATCCAGGAGTTCAAGACCAACCAGGGCAACATAGTGAGATTCCATCCCTATACACACACATACACACCCCCAGGTGTGGTGGCATGCGCGTGCACACACACATACACACACACACACACACACACACATCCAGGTGTGGTGGCACGCACCTGTAGTCCAAGCTACTCAAGAGGCTGAAGTGGGACGATCACTTGAGCCTGGAAGGTTGAGGCTACAGTGAGCCATGATCATCCCACTGCATTCCAGTCTGGGTGACAGAGACAGAAGGAGACCTTGTCTCTAAATAAATAAAATAAAAATTAAATATCAGATAAATACCTTTATCTGATTAAAATCCAGCAATTCCTTATTATCACAGTAAATTCCACGTTTATGTACTTATATTTCAAACTAATTTACCTACTTCTAATCCTTGCATGATGGAGATTTTCAGCAATACCCTCTATGATATTTTGCTTTGGTAAATGTTCATTTTATTTCTACAATTCAAAATATTTTCTAGTACCTTCATATTTTTGCAAAGCTGTTTTTCCTCTACCTAGAATATTACTTTTCTCCTCAACTCCTCTTTCATATTCATTCTTTAGTTGTTGTTTTGTTTTTTCTTTGAGACAGAGTTTCGCTCTTGTCACCTAGGCTGGAGTGCCATGGCACAGTCTCGGCTCACTGCAACCTCTGCCTCCTGGGTTCAAGCAATTCTCCTGCCTTGGCCTCCTGAGTAGCTGAGATTACAGGCATCCACCACCACGTCTGGCTAATTTTTGTATTTTTAGTAGAGACAGGGTTTCACCATGTTGGCCAGGCTAGTATTGAGCTCCTGACCTCAGGCGATCTGCCCACCTGGGGCTCCCAAAGTGCTGGGATTACAGACATGAGTCACCACACCCGGCCTGGGTCCATGTTAATTACTACAACTGAGGCCTGGGAATTACAGCATTTTAAGTATAACATATAATAATTCCAAAGTACTAAGTATATGGTGTGACATGAGGCAGGTTGTTAATAAATGTTAGCTATTTATATAATTTAGGGCGTTCATGGATAACAAAGTAATCTCCAGACTGAATTCATCTTTGAAATCAACTGCTTTGCATTTGCATAATTCATATTCCTGTTTTTCCATACTGGAAGCTAAAAACTGTGATTTTCTAATTTTCAATGTCATGTAGAGATAAGCGGGAGATAACATATTATGAATGATACAGTTGAATTCCAGACCATTGTAAACAGCTGTCCATTCTTAATGCTGTAAATTTTGCTTTTTGTCATATATTTATGTTCTAAAACTGCTTTACATCAGAAAGATGATATGTCAACCTTGAAGCATCACTCTCTAGTAACAACAAAATGCCAAAATAAGACATAACTTTATTTTATTTTACTTCAGGTTGGTGGAGAAAGAGTTTCATTAGATCTGCTGGGTATACGGACTCTGTAGGAACATTCATTGTGAGGCTGAGGCCGTAGCCAGTGCTGTCATGAATATAGAGGAAACAGGTTCCTGCATAGCATGGGTGATAACCAGCAACTGATAAAGAACCTCAGCTTTGTTGAGAACTTGAAATAAATGGACTTGTGTTGGAAGGGAAGCCACCGAATGCAAGGCTATCTACTGCTAGAGAGAAAAATTACTGCAAAGTAATCATTGTTTAGCCAGAGGCTAAAATTTCTGCAAAAGCTCTGAGATAAAAATTTTGAATAATCAAGGCATTTAAATTTAAACCTCACTAGCACTTCTTCTTAATCATTCATAGACCTAATAATTCTCTTAAAAACAGAAAAGTTCAACTCTTCACCATATGATGGCAGGTGGGAGACACAGAAGGGGTAAAGAATTATATCAGAGGGAAGGGACCAGAGACACCCCCCAGTCATTCCTCTCAGGATGCTGAGACATTATCTTATCTTTGTGACCATAGACAAGGACATCATTTGACCAATGACCAAAATCATGTCTGTTTCTAGATCTCCTCCTGATGACCAAATTAATTGTACTGTGATTACTGAAATTAGAGTTCAGATAGATGTCTTTTTCTGCTTTTGATTGTAGTGAAGAACAATATGCAGCACTAATTTCTGTCTCCATTTTCCTGCTGGAAAGGAGGAACCTGGCCTGCTAAACCCCAGCTGAGGGCTTAAGCCATGGGCCCAGGAATGGCAGGCAACTGTCCCTTCAGCTCCAGAATAGTGAGTCATGGTTGGTGCAAATAACCCAGAGGAGCATTCCTCCAGAAATCAAGACAGAGAGGTAAAGTTGAAGGGTAAGCTAAAACCAGAGGCAGTGCACCCCAAGGGAAAAAGCATTTCAGAAGAAAAAAAGAGGCTGAGACACAGAACGGGGGAAAGAATCATGGCACAACGAAGGGACCAGAGACACCCCCTGGTCATTCCTTTAATAATACCTCAGGACCCTGAGACTTGATCTTACCTTTGTGACCATCGACCTTGTTACATATGGTCACAAGGATAGATAGAGCTGCTCCCACAGCAGGTGGGAGGCCACAAGCATTTTTGCATAGACCACTCACAGCTTTGGCCATGAAGGGAAGTAGCTCTTAAGGCTACTAGACCTGCTCCAAGAGTTACTGGATAAAACAGGAGCAAGAGAGCAGATTGGATGAATGGATGGATGGATGGATGGATGGATGGATGGATAGAGAGATAGAGAGAGAGAGAGAGAGAGATAACAAAGGGAGAGATGATAGACATAGATAGTTATAGACAGATGACAAAGAAAGATGACAGATATAGATAGAAAGACAGGTAGGTAGGTAGATAGTTGACAGACACAGATGACAGATGATTGATAGATAGTTAGATAGGTGGATAATAGGTATATGACAAAGAAAGAGAGAGAGATGATAGACATAGAAAGATAGGTAGACAGATAGATGATAGATAGATGACAGACACAGAAAAATAGATGACAGGCTAGATAGATGATAGATCATAGAAAGATGGATGACAGAAAAAAAAGAGATGATAGACACAGAGATGATAGATGGTTGGTAGGTAGGGGGGTAGGTAGGTAGATAGATACACACACACACACACACACACACACACACACACCAGAGACAAAACAGACATACATAAAGCTTCTGAGTTTCTGCGTTGGAAGGGATTTTAAGATGCCTACCGGATACCAAAGTAAGAATCATTCTTCTACTATCCCCAACCAATAAGGTACTAACTCTGAGGTCTTCTTCCTTCTCTCCTCACTCTTCTCCAAGAGAATATTTTCATAGTCACAAAGATCATCCAGTCTGATACTTTTTAAGAGGTGAGCATCAATGTAGAGAAGACAGCAACTCAATCAAGCTGTTGGCATTTTTCCTGAGCCTCTGTTGACTCAGAGGCTTTAGTCTTTCCAGTAAATTCCTATGCATATGAATTTTAAAAAATCATCTCATGCTTGCATGTTCTTGGAAAAATCTAAGTCCATCGGGTGATTGGTCAAAACCATTAAGATGTCAGCAAATCAGTGGGCAAAGTTTATGAAGAGACATTTACAAAAAGAAGCAGCAAATCTCATTAACAAGCATAATATAATTATAATATAACTTCTGGAGGGTATGGTGGTGACAGGGGAAACAGATTGCAGTTAGGACTGTAACTTGGTAGAACTCTTCTCAAGGCAATTTGAGAACATTATTAACAACAGCAAATATGTTTATTTCCATTGACCTGGGAAGCTCAGCAGTAGTATTATATCATGAGGAAATACAGATAATATAGAGCAAAGTATTATGCACGTTTTCCACAGGGCTATGACTAGAAGCAAAAAATAATATAGTTATATAAACTGTGACATAATGTCACAAAAGAATAAAATTTTATAGCATTTAGAAGTGTTTTCTTCTAAATTTAAAATAACAGAATACAGAATTATATATATGCAATGTAATGTAGACATTTTTAACTAGAGAAAACTGCTAAAAGAAAATTCAGTGAAAGATTAAAGGTGAGTATGGGGGATGCAATTATGTTTTTGCTTCCCTGTGTGCAAATTTTTGGCAATTTTGTTTTCTTTAATGAGCATGTTTTTTTTTCCAAATCGTAACATATTCGTTTTAAAGAAAAACTAGACTTATTATACTCGTTTTTGTAGATTTCTGTTTTATCAAGGGGTTACTGTAATATCAACCCCTTTTCTTTTCTCCTCCAAGGCAAAATAATTCTTGCTTACTAAACCTTTCTTCACAAGTCTTACCTCCCAACTCCTTAATTATATTTGCGATTTTTCTCTGTAAAGGTCATTAGGTATTTCTTTAAAAATTTTCCAAAGAAAATTCTGATATACTAGAGAGCCCACCGAATCACTTACTTCTTAGGAAATTCTTAGAGATATTTCAGTTTAATGCCGACATTTTTGCAATGGAAAAGAAAAAGGAGGCCGAGGGGAATGGTGCGCCCTTCACAGTTTTAGAAAGCCAATTGGCACCAGGGCCAGCCTTCTTATTTATTTACTCTCTTTTATTTACATAACCTGTCATCAAGTCCAGTTCATCTCCAGCTTAGGTACTCCTTATGTCTTTGATCTGCTGACCACGCTGGGTCTTATAGTTCAGTAACAGGTTAAACATAAGGATCAATGAAAATATGCATACATTGACATCTTGGCACTTCACCAGTTTTCAATGAAACAAACGAGCAACAGTTTTCCTTCTTTTGTTCCAGATGTCCATATGCCTTCCTTGTTCACATACAAGGAGCAGAAATGAGGTTAAGCAAAGTCCAGCACATCACTCATCAAAAGATGCTGGTGATTGTCCTGAAATATGATATCAGACTCATGGCTGAACATAAGTGTGCATTAATGTTTGAAGGCTTTACTAAAAAGGTGAATCACAGATAGAAATGTAAGGCAAAATTATAGGAAGGGAGAAAGTGGACCTTTCTGCCATCTTCTGCTCCCAGCCAAGGTTCTCCTGTAACTGGAAAGCAGTGCTTCTCTCAGCCGCTGTCAGTAGGAATCTCCACTTCTCAAGTGTCCCTCTAAGCAGAGGAGAAAATTAACTGTTGGGATTCAAAGGTGTCCCTTCTAGGTCACCTTGCCTCCATGTAAATCAAAAGCAAAATGAGCAAAGTATGTGGCAGCTCATTCTACACAAGTGGGCAAACTTTGGAGTAAGACTAATGAAAAGAAATGAAAAAGATGTAGCAAGCCAAAATACCCATAACACAATTGAAGCGCTTTGCAAATATTCCTCTATGTGTTTGTAAACAGAATGTTATCTGAGACAGGTCTCAATCAATTTAGGAAGTTTATTTTGCCAAGGTTAAGGATGTACTCATGACACAGCCTCAGGAGGTCCTGATGACAAGTACCTGAGGTGGTCAGGGTACAGCTTGCCTTTATATATTTTAGGGAGACATCAGACATCAATCAATATGTATAAGATGTACATTGTTTTAATCAGGTAAAGTGGGACTACATGAGGCAGGGGCTTTCAGGACACAGGTAGATAAGAGACAAAAGGTTGCATTCTTTTGAGTCCTCTATCAGCCTTGCACTGAATACACAGTTTAGTCTGGCTCAGTGAATCTGCATTTATCACATAAACAGCAAGGCAGAGGAAGCAGCCAGGTATGCATTTGTCTCAGGCGAGCCTCAGAGAGACGACTTTGAGCCCTGTCTGTCCTTTGTCCATAAGGAATTTTCTTGTAGGCAAATTGTGAGAAAGGTATGCAGCTTTTTAACCTTTGTAGCTATTTTATTTAGGAATATAATCGGAGGCAGGTTTCTGACACAGTTCCCAGCTTGATTTTTTTCCCTTGGCTTAGTGATTTGGGGGTCCCAAGATGTATTTTCCTTTCACATTTTATAACTGTAAATTTTTAATGCTGTTGCTAAAAGTATCCTTTATTATGGAAGATTTTCTTTGTGAGCTGTGAAAGACAAAGTTAAGGCAAAATGACAAAGAAGGGTCACAAATAAAAAGATGGCCTGATGCTGATGGATAAATGCAAGCTGGAAGACAGCTGGGTGACAACTTACATCAGGCGAAAAGGGACACATTGATGGCATCAAAAAACAAAAGAGGATTCAGAACAAATATCCATAAAAGAAGAAGAACAGTTGTGTGGTACAAAGGAAAAATCGCCCCATCTGATGAGGCAAATCTGATTAAGAGTGAAACATATGAATATCATAAAAATATAAATACAGTTGTATCATATGAAACTGCTGTTTTGGGAGGTCAAGAATAGTTGAATATTGGCAGTTTGAAATGGGTTTAGCCCAATGAATTCACTTAGAGCAGGCATAGACTTCCTGTTGCACGTGAGAATTGAGTTCCTGCAAACCAGTTCTTTTATTATTGCTCTAAACTTTCCAACTGTTATAAAAGACCCTAAGGCATCAGTGTTGGCCTCTCAGAGCCTCAGGTGAGTAAAGCAGAACAGCTGACATGATAAGCGGGCAACTCCTGTCTGGTGGGGCCACTGGCTGGTGACTCCTTTGTTCAGTACGGAGATGGCTTCAGCTCCCCGGCTGCTCCCTTAATCTTCACCACATTCCCCGTCCAGGCCCTGCCTGGAAGAGCATAAGGTCCCTGGCTGTAGGGAAAGGGGAAGAAGCAGAGCAGAACTGCTCAGGAGCTAGGAGCTGGGTGCACTGACTTGGGATCCCAACTGCCTGGGTCTAAACCCCAGCTGTGCTTCTCCCCAGTGTTTCCTTAACATCCTGTTTCCTCATTTAGAAAGTGAAGCCACAGAATCCCATCTCAGTGGGTTAAGTGACCCACAGTTGAGTGAGCACATGCAACGCGCTTAGAATAAACCATGCCTGGCACAAAAAGAAACTCAATAAATGTTCGCAATTGTGATTTTAATCTTTTGTGTGGATGTGCGCAGTTGCAGAAAGGAAAAGCTGGGTACGCATAAAAACGGTTTTAAAAAATGCCCAGAGTACAGAGTTATTTATGCTAATGTGTTTACACCTATGGAGAAAAGTTTGTAGAATGAAAAAAAAAAATCTTTTAAAGATCAATTACAGCAAAGCAACCACAGCAAATACTTGTATTTCTCTAGTTTCATCTTTAGACATTCCCCAGGGACACAGGCAATAGCTCCCTCCCCTGCATTAGAAAGATGACTGTCAAAATTAATCTGCAATATTAGGGGTAGTGCTGACAGTTTCATCTCTCTAAATGTTATTACTGCATTAAAAAAAAGAAGAAACCCACAAACCTCTGCCCATCTTTCTAGTCCAGGCACTTGGAGAGTTCTTACGGGGAGAAGCACTTCTCCCCATCGATAGAAATTCAATTTGCTGCACAAGTTAAGACGCAGTAAACTTCTCTCTCCCTTGCTTTACTGCTGCTTTCACAATCATAAAACGAGCCTAATGTTTAAATGTTAGAAAGCACTTAATATTTAATTGTTGCAGATTAAGTCTTTTTCATGATGCCTGAGCTGCCCAGCAACAGGTTAGAAATTGAGCGTCTGCCGACTCCTAGGGGCACAGCAGCAGCTCAGCTTTCAACATCTGCCCCCAGTTTTCCAAGGCTCAGAAATGCCAAAGGAAATGAAAAGTTTCCTCTTCCAAAGCAGTTGCCAGTTCCTAGCAGCCAGCACACGGCAGCATCTAGAAAGGCCTAGCGGAGACGGATGTGTGCACATGAAAATGCGTGATGTTCTGAGACCCAAACATCTGGCAACAGGAGAACAGCAGAGCCGGGGCCTCAGAGAAGCTCTCTCCACTGTGCCCAGGAGGAGCCCTTGTGTCCCCACATTCATGTGACCCCACACTAGAAACACCTTTTTTCTGCCCACTGGACATTCATTCAGTGTCAGGTGACTTAGACCCATTCACAGATATCTGCTGGCACTTCACATCGTCCACATTTTTTTTTCTTTTGTGCCTGTAAATAAGAACAGAGAACACAGACAAAAGAAGGAAAGGAATAATTGCTTGTTGTCACCTATTCAGCCTCTAACAGAGCCAATTCTGAAAGAAAAGAATTCAGTGCTACTTCCCAGCAGGATGCTGACACCATGAATGACATCATACAGCCAGACCTCAGGCAACCAGGGAGCCCACATGAAAGAGGAGGGATGTCAAGGGAGAACACCCGTGGTGCCACCTGACAGCCGCTTCCTGCTGAGTCCTGCAAAGTGGCAGGGGGAGAGGAAGCCTGGGAGGCACAGGGCCTGGGCTTAAATCCCTGCTGGGCCCCTCTCCCACAATCTGATGTTGGGCAAGAAGAACCTCTCAACTCAGTGTGCTTGTTATAACACCAGGCTTAGGATGCCTTGATCCCAGGGTGGCTGAGCTAAACCTGTAGGAAAAATCGTTTTTAGGAAAAACCCTATAAATGTTTGTTGAAACTGGATCTGAAATAAGTTAATCATCAGATCCCAGATAAAATCAGTTATTCATGTGTGATATGGTTTGGCTGTGTCCCCACCCAAATCTCATCTTGAATTGCCACCTGTTGTGGGAGGAACCCAGGAGGAGGTAATTGAATCATGGGGGCGGGTCTTTCCCATGCTGTTCTCCTGATAGCAAATAAGTCCATGAGATCTGTTGGTTTTATAAAGGGGAGTTTCCCTGAACTAGCTCTCTTCTCTTGTCTGCCACCATGTGAGATGTGCCTTTTACCTTCTGCCATGATTGTTGAGGTCTCCCCAGCCAGGTGGAGCTGTAAGTCCAATAAACCTCTTTCTTTTGTAAATTGCCTAGTCTTGGGTATGTCTTTACCAGCAGCATGAAAACGGACTAATACAGTGTGTTATTTGGAACTTCAACTTTAAATAAATTCTGTCATCATCAAATCCCTTCATGGGTTGAAGTTTCTTGACCTTGGCACTACTGACATTTTGGGGCAGGATCATTCTTTGTTGGGGAGCTGCCACATTCATTGTGGGGTGTTTAGCAGCATCCCTGGCCTCTACTCACAAGATGCCAGTAGCATCCCTCCATTTCCCCCTAGGTTATGACAACCAAAAATGTCCCCACATATTGACAAATGTCCTGGGGCCAGGGGAAAATCACCCCAGGCAGGACCCACTGCTATGTATGATGGAACACTAAGAGGAATAACTGCAGAAGCTATTTTTTGCTGTCTATCTGCTGCATATTAAACACAGTGAGATAACTGTGGACAGAAAATTTCTTTTTCCTGGTGGTTAGTGACAACCTTTCCATAAAACAAATAGCAAAATCACCCCTTGTTCCCATACCTAAAGTCAGGTCTCAGCATACTCCAAGGACACAAACACAAAGTCTGACTGTAAGGACAAGGCTTACACTTGAAAATTATTGCAAGATTTTGCTTATTTATGTCAGCAAAAACTCAAGTAACATGCATGAGGATCTAATGATGTCCAACTAAGGAGCATGAAATATAACACCGAGTTGGTCTTAATGTTTTAATCAGGGTTCATTGCTGAGATATTCCAGATTTAATACGTTATTTTATGCAGATGGAAGTGGCTCTAACACATGATTGGTCGGCTGGCTAGCTGAAAGTGGAACTCAACGGTGACCTGTTTTTAATGAGGTTGAGATGCCAGAACTTCCCTGGAATACTATAGAAGATGAACCCAAAGGCTTAGGAAAATAGATATATATGACTACAACATACATGCACATACGCACACATACACACAAATACACACACATCACTACATCCACAGAGAGCTCCCAAAGACTCTTCCCAAGGCATGGAGAAGTGAGGAGAGCCCTCCATCCTGAAGAGGTCTGTGCCGGCTGCTCTCTGTCAGCTGGTTATGGTGACCTAAGGGATCCTAGAATAGCAGAGGCCACACGGCAGCTCTTAACTAGAAGAGAGGGTGAGCATATTTACCATGGGGACAGCAAGGTTTCCAGGAATGTTTTAATTCACAGGAAACTTTGGTGGATGCCAATTGCTCAGAGCATGCCTTGGAAGTAACTAGGTGGGCAGCTTCCTAAATTGTTTCTGGATCTACGTATCAAGGATGAATTTGTCTCTGCGGATCAGAACGGAGAGATGGCCCCTTGCGCAGTTTCCAGGCTCAGGAACTGCACATTCCTGCAGGCCTGGCTCCTCCCAACCTTCTCACCCCAGACTTCTCGCCTCCTGCTTTGTTCTGTTTTCCTCCATCACACACACGTCTCCATTGGAAACACCTTCTTCATTTCTTTGACAAAGGCCTTGTACACAGGAACTGCCTTGGCTTTGGGATACAGATGTGAGCAAAACAAAGACTCCTGCCTCATGGAGCGACAGCATGCTTCGCTGATTATCGCAGCGTCTGGGATGTCATCTGTCTTGTTGGTTGCTGTGTGCCCCGCACCTAGAAAAGCACGTGGCATGTAGAAGGTTCACATTAGATAGGCACTGAATGGATGCCTGCACTGTCTGCTCGCCATTGAGTAAGAGTCTGTGTCTCTTTCATGGTCTCTCTTTACTCAAACATCTTTGAGTCCCAGCCTTGCTTCCTCAGCCGGATCACATCACAGAGCAAGCTTCGGCTATGGTGAGCATCTCTGTCAAGTCCATGGGTGAAGTGCAGAGACAACCCCCGCCCAGGGCAGGAGTCTCCAAACCAGGATGATATCCGAATCACTTTGAGAAGCTTTGAAAAAGCACAGATCCCTGGGTATGGACCCCAGAATTTCTGACTTTCCAGGTCTGGGATGGAGTGTGAGTATCAGTAAAAGTGCCCAGGAAGCTTTCGGTGCTCTGCTGTGGCGCGCCCACTCTCTGCATCTCTAGCCCATCCTCACCCTTCTCCAGGAATATCTGTGGGCCCCTGGTTTTTTCCCCAGAAGCTGAGTCTGAGAAAGATCAAGAGGATGTGAGAAAGAGGAGAATGAAGGAGCGAATAGAATACACCTCTTAAAATACAGACACCCAATCTAAACATCTGCCCCTCATGCCAGCCAAGACAGCTCCTGAGTCATATTTTTCCATCCCTGATATACAAAGAAAAAGCTACAAACCTGCAGGTGTGCCTGTTATGCATACGTGATGTGAAAGGACACCTCAAGGTACAGATTTCTGTTCTTCGGCAGCTGAGGTTATTACTGACATTTGCCTCTGATTCTCATATCCACAGTTATGAAGATGGAATAAACCAGGGGTTCTGAGAGCTTTAAACGCTGGATAGTACTTCCGCTCTGAAAGCACAACTCTCCTCTGCATCAAGTCCTAGCAAGCCCAATAAAATGGATTCTTGGATATAAATTTTTTAGGAAGAGAGTAAGATGTAATGATCTCATAGGAAAAGAAGCTCAGTTCCTTAAGGTCATCTTCAAAGCTGGAAATGAGTCACATTTAGAACACTGACCTCCCGTGCTTTTTCTGAGGTGTGTTTCAACGCCAACAGCAGGCTAAACCAAACATCTGAAACGCCGTGAGAGCTGGAAGGTTAGAAGGATCTGGTTTCAGACCTGGACTAACTGGACACTGAAATCTGCGCTGGGGTGCTTATTCCAGAAGCCGATGGAAAAAACATAACGTTTTAAAAATCAAATTCTTGACTCAGGATCATTATATAATCAGCATCAAGCAGGTCTGTGTTATCACTACAGTGATAAAGCCTGAGCTGAGCAGCCACTAGGGTAAAGAGGGCTCTGTGCTCAGCTCTGTGAAGACAAGAAGCCAGATTCTCAAGAGCTTAGAGCCGTACACAGCTGCAGAGTAGGCAGGGATGAACGCAGGAGAGGGAGTGGGAAAGCCGCACAAACACGGTAAAAGGAAAAATAATTTAGGCTGATTGAACGCTCAGGTTTCCGACACTCAAACTGCCATGCTTTTTGCAAGTGCTAAGAATTCATATATGATATCAGCAATAAAATAACATCCTGTTGTAGAACAAAATACACAAAAAAATACACTGAAAGACAAGCTTTAGTCTTTTATGACGACAAGCAGACCTCATAAGTAAATGAAAATCTAGTCCATTACTCTTTTTATTCCTTGAAACAAAATAAAAAAAGAAAAGCTTTCAGTGACATGATGAAATTACTCTCACAACACTCTTGACAATCTCCAAATAGGGAAGGTGTTTTTCTACGCTGAAACATGAGAAATTATGCTTGAGGAACCCAGTAAGTTCAAAGTGACTCAAAGCTCTATCACAGCTGTCAATAAAGAATGAACAGACAAAATTCTTCACAGGCGTAACATGAGAGGTATTGAGCATTTTGCAAGGCTGAACAAGCGACGGGTAGTTTTTGCATGTGCAGTGCTGTCAGAAGTTGTAAAAGTAAACACACGTCTTTTTTATTTTTTTTTAAGGTAGTCCATTACAGGTAATTACATAATTAAAGTATACTCATTTTTCCTGCCTTCCATATTTAATAATTAACTATTCTCATCTCAGCCATTTTAATACAGAATACTTAATGTAAGAGATTATTATATTTCTAGGGGAAAGGAAACTTTTAGCTCCTTTGCAGGACAAACCCAGTTTGGCTCACCATTCTAGACTTTCGTCCTCCCAGAAGGGTTCTGAATCCAACTCTTCAGGAAAATGACTTTGAATGGGCTATGATTACAAGCAAATGAGATGATAAGACTCAATGTTTTGGACTCTTGCTCTCCTTGCTACCTTGTATTTCAGCTGCATAAAGTTCCCTGGTGAGATTTTGCCACCTATGTCATTCATTACATCAATGTGAGCTGCAGGAAGGGTGAGCTAAACTGAGGACTGTCTGCACAAGTGAAATATTCCTCACTCTTCTTCCATTTATCAGGAAAACAGGGTAGCGCTGAGCCTCAAAAAAGTGTAGCTCAGACTTCTGAGAGTCACATTAACTCATCCAACCATCAAGTTTACATCTCCTGTTCAATCTCTTTCAGAGTTCTTTATCTGAATGAATGGCACCAATATTCATCTTGTTTTTTTATTCTTCCCATCTTTCTCCCATACCATCCATTTTTAGTTATTCACATCTTATTATCTTTTGGTGGTGACTATAAAGATTAGGGCATGCACTCTTCTTGACTATTTAAACTCTAACATGAATTAAGATTTTTACCACTATCTTAATGTTATATTAACTCCATTTATTCCCTTATGCTTTCTGAATTGTCATGCATTTTAATTCTAAATATCCCTATATATTTTAGATCCCAAGACTTTATCATTTTGTACAGTCAATATTCATTTATGTTTATCACTTACGTTGCTCTTCATTTCTTATTGTATTTCTGTGTTTCTGATGGGATTACTTTTACTTTGCCTGAAGAACTCCATTTAGAATATTTTTAATGCAGGTGTGCTAGTAACAAACTCAGTTTTTATCTAAAAATATATTTATGCACATTCACTTTATTTTTTATTTTATTTATTTATTTATTTGAGATGGAGTGTTGTACTTTCACCCAGGTTGGAGTGCAGTGGCAGCTCACTGCAAGCTCTGCCTTCCAGGTTCACACCATTCTCCTGCCCCAGCCCACGTTCACTTTTAAAAGACGTATTCACAAGGCACATAAATCTAGGTTGGTCTTTCAGTACTTTAAAGCTTTCATTCTATTGTGATCTAATTTCCGTCATATTCATTTGGAAGTCAGCTGCCTATCTTATATTTCTACTTTGAGAGTATATGTCCTATTTTTCTCTCTGGATGCTTTCAAGAGTTATCTCTTTGTCATTTGTTTTCACAAGCTTACTTTGAATTTATCCATATTGAGAATCACAGTGCTTGCTGAATATGGTGCTGAATGTCTTTAATCTGTCACTTCTCTCTTGAAATATTACATATTCCCTTTCATCTTCTCATCTCCTTCCAGGAAAACAATTATACATTTATTAGTGTCTTTCACCATATTTCATATGTTTCTTTACTTATATACATTCAGCATTCAACTTTTTGCCTTGCTGTAGTTCAGTCTGGATATTTTCTACTTAGTTTGTTTACAAATTCTCTATTCTGATGTACTGAATTTGCTATTAAACTCATATTATGAGTTGTAATACAGTTCATTAAATTTTTTTAGAGTTTCCATCTAACTCTATTTTATAAATTTCAGTTCCTGAGGACATTCTCCACTCTGTTATTTTATTTTCTTGACCACAACATGATGGGAAATGCAATCTCTCTGGGATCCTAAGCATCCCTTTCTGTTCTTGCTGGTGGTACCAACAATAACAGGCTGTGGCCAGTCTACCTGGGCCATTTTCTGAGACTGTGCTTGTAGTCAGTAATTTTGAGGGATGATGTAATGTCTCCCTCCAGAACAGAGGAGCAAGCTTTCTTAGTGCTTGCTATAAAAGCATGGGATTCTCTAAACTTGACGTTCCCCAGCTATGATGCAAACCCACTACGTGTGTAGCATTCATCTGAGCTACATAGCATTGCCCCTGTGGAATTTGGAGGCCAGGAGGCAATGTGAATATGCTTACATCCATCACATGCTTGCTGAGCCATAAGTAATTCAGTTCTTTCTTTGACCTAGAAGTCTCATGTTCTCTTCCAGCATGTGTAAAGCAATAACAGATTAACTTATTTGTAAGTAAGGTGAGGTCAAATTCCCGACCAGACAACCAAGCACAATTGTTTTAATGTACATGTGTGAAAACCTTCATCACTTGTAGATCTGCATCTGTCTCTATTGCCCTTTCTTTTTTCTTAGTCCTGGTTTTTGGTGTGTCTCATAATTTTTTTACTGAAAGTCAGACATTATTGATTAAAAATAGTAAAGACTCTGGAGCATGTTAGTTATCTTCCTCCAGGGAAGGTTCAATCTATATTCTGGTAGGAAGTATATTTTTTTTCTTTCTTTCTTTTTTGAGACAGAGTCTCACTCTGTTGCCCAGGTTGGAGTGCAGTGGCACAATCTCAGCTCACTGCAACCTCTGTGTCTCAGGTTTAAGCAATTCTCCTGCCTCAGCCTTTCAAGTAGCTAAGACTACAGGTGCCCACCATGCCCAGCTAATTTCTTTTGTATTTTAATAGAGACGGGGTTTCACCATGTTGTTCAGGTGGTCTCGAACTCCTGAGTTCAGGCAATCTACCTGCCTCAGCCTACCAAAGAGCTGGGATTACAGGCATGAGCCACTGCACCCGGCACAGTCTGTCTTTTGAAGCAGCTCAATCCACCCAGCTGCTAACCTGATTTGTGGCAAAGTTGCAGTTTTTACAAGTTTCTATCTCTGGTTTATCTCCACTCCTAGAGTCTAGTTTTCCATGGGTCTTAATTGGGAACCTGCAACCTTTACTGTTTACCAGGGCCTCTCCTCCTTGGTATGTCTTGACCTACAATTATTGGGTCATAAGTGCCTTGAGATGGCCAATATCTCTTCTGTACTTTTGATAGCTCTCTACTCAGCTTCTTAGTTTCTTGCCCATACACTAACAATTGGACAAATACCTTGAGGAAGAAAACCATGAATTTCAGCTTATTTCTACATGTCATGCTTATATATAAGAATCTAGCATCTTCTGTCCTGCCCATTTTGGACACTTCAAGTGACAAATTTTTACTATCCAACCTCAAGCTAAAAGCTCAGCTGGCTTCTCTGCCTTTTATGTTGGACTCTTTTCCTGGTTTTTCAACCTCTCACTTACTGTAAATTCTCTAAGGGAAGAAGTAGCTCACAGAATGTTGGCTCACCTCTCTATAATTCCTTTCCCTCTGGATTATTTGTGATTCAAGTTTTTGTTGCTTCAGCAGTTCTTCCATGTCTTTAATCTGACTTTTAAATAAATATTTACTCTGTCCTTCCTCATTTTGTGGAAAAGTCTTTGGTCTTCCACAACCCAAAGTATCATTTCTGACATGCCCCTATCTTTTATAACCAGTACTTCCTAAATGTTTCTCACATCATTCCACTTTTCTCTATCTCCTCCACCATTACCATTTCATCTCTTACCTAGAGTATAGAATATCTTGCAACTAATCTATCTTCAGCCACTATTTTCACTTTTAATCTGTTCTTTATAAGCAACTAAAGTGGTATTACAACACAAAAGTATTAGTTTTCATATTTTTGTATAGCAAGTTGCCACACATTTAACAGCTTAAAACCAAACATGTTTACTATTTCACAGTTTCCATCCATCCAGAGACAAAGGGTGAACCACAAAAAATATAAAGCGTTTTCAGGCTAAAGACTTAATAAAGAATAATAGCCTCAAAATTCCTCTGTTTCTGAAGTGAGGAGATGGCTGGGTACCAGAATATGACCACAGTAGCACAGGAATCCAAACACAGTTTAGTTAGGTTCTCTGTTCAGAGTATCACTCGTCTTCAATATAGTTGCAAGCTGGGATACATTCTCAACTGAAGTCTTCAGTGTGGAAGAATCCTCTTCCAAACTCATTCAGGCTTTGCAGATAGACAAAAAGCTACAGCGTTTTGTTGGCTGTCTGCTGGAAGCTGCCCTCATATCCTAGAGGTTTCACTCAGTTCCTTGCCATGTGAACCTCCTCAACATGCCTGCCCTCTTCATCAAGCTAGCAAGGATAATTTCTTGCTCTAGTATATTAAGACAGAATCCTACATAATGCAATATTATCATTGGGAATGACATCTCATCATCTTTGCATATTCTACTGGTGAGAAGGAAGTCACAGGTTCTACCCACACTCGAGGAAAGGGAAATATGAAGGATATAAACCGGGGGGTGGGGGGGGGTGCTGAGATCATGGAGACAATCTTAGAATTATGCTGTTTTTCTATTACATTAGCCTCTTCCAAGATTAAAACCCTTCCATGACTTCCCATTGCTAATAGGAAAAAAATTTTTAATGACTTACAAATTCCTGAATGATCTAAACCCTAACTCTCTATCTTCATCTCACACTATGCCATCCCTTATTACTTGTATTCCCGTCACATTTTTTAGTTCTTTATATTTGCCCTATTCTTTCTTACCACAGGGTCTTCTACTATGCTTTAATTCTTACCTAGGTCATGCCTAACCATTCTTAAAGTTTCAATTTAAGCACAATTTCCTCTGTAAGTCTTCCCTGACATACTTAAACATGATAAACCTCATTATATAGCCTCAAATACATCTTGTTTGTAATTTCATATCGTGCATCCACTTATTTATGTGATTATTTGGTTTCAGTACATCTCCCCTCCTAGACTATAAGCTCCATAAAATCAGATGCTTTGTCTGAATTTGGCTCCATTGTATCCTAATTAGCTATGAACTTCATATTCTGCTCGGAAGCTTTCAGCATTTTTTAAGGCCTTTTGTAATAGATGAACTTTTCTACAAAAAAACTAAGCTAATCAAAGATCTTTCTAAATCAGCTGATTCTATAAATCAGAGCCAGGATGAAAGAGAGTCTGAGAATGAAGGTGGCCCTTGCCAGGTGAATTTTCCCAAAGCTGAGGTCTGACCACGATATTTACATGATCAGTGTCTTCAATAGTGTCAATTGTCATCAAAAATTTTTTACACTCCTTATTGGACATAAAAGGCCCTCTGTGACCTGGACCAAATTAACGTTTCCAAACCTATTTCCTATTACACCCTGCTATGGACTGAATATTTGCGTCCCTTCAAAATTCCTACATTGAAGCCCTAATGCCCAATGTGATGGTATTTGGAGGTGGAACCTTTGAGTGGTAACTAGGTTTAGGTGATGTCATCAGAGTGGGGCCCTCATGATGGGTTTAATGCCCTTATAAGAAGAGGAAGAAAGAGATCTTTCTCTCTCTCCTTCCATCCCACATGCACCAAGGAAAGGCCATGCGAGCACAGTGAGAAGGTGGCTGCCAGCAAGCCAGAAGCAGGTCTTCGTGAGCATTCTTGGTATATTTGCCGGACAGATTAACATGCGTTATTAAATTTAAAAACTAGTCTGTTCTGCTTTATCTCCCCCACAGAATCTAGATATCTTGCATGCAGTAAACATTTAATGATATGTGCTGGATAAATTCGTTGCAAGTGAAAGTAGTTTCTGGGCAAGCTCCAAATTCAAGGCAGAAAAAAAAATATTAGTGTTCTTCGGGGATAAGGCAGTCATTCAATGTGTCTCAGTTGTCAAGTGTGAAAAAGATGCAAGGCGCCAAGTATGGTGCATTAATTCAAATGAAATTGGGCCCCAAGTACTTCAGAAATATGACAAACAAGCTAGATATCATATCAGGAAAGCAAAGAATAAAGGAAAGGGAACAAAGGCTGAAGCCATAATACAATGAGTCTATTTGCAAATTCAGCCTAAATTAAGGACCAAGTAAGAGATGAAATGAGAAAATTTTTGCAAAGTGTCTGCCAAATGCAATGGATTATTAGAGTAATTCTTTTTAATTTGGTTTACTGGTGGACATAATGATTATTGATAATGCAGTCGAGAATATCTTGGGAAATAAAGATGCACATTCTAGGGTAACAGTCCAAAACAAAACCAAAAACAACACCAACCAAACAAAAATAAGAGAGGAAACGTCAAATACCAAATAAAATGTAAAGGAATAAATGAAAACATATTATTCATATATTAGCATGAGCTTGAGGGTAATGTTTCACTCTGGGACCAATTACTCTAAGGAAGGAGATAGAAAATTGGGGCAATAAGCTATTTTTTAACAGTAGAAAAAAGTGTGTAACACAAATATAATTAGATGAGATTTATATAAACCAAGAAAGCTATTTCTGATGAAGGGCTAGAAAACAAAGAAGGTCTTTGAATGAAGAAATGGATACTTCAACCAAGAAGTAACAAGCAGTATGCAAAAGTTTACAAAGTCCTGAAACTTTAAGCACCACTGACTAATTACTGGGTATTGTTTCTACCAATAGGACTATATCTTTGAGACAAGAAAAAAGTTTTTGGAGGGCAACAACAATGTCTTATCTATTCTGGTCTCCTCATAGTCTGGGACAATGTCCTACACACTGGACAATGTGTCCAGCGATCCCCAGGTCATGTTGTGTGTGTCTCCCTGGCATGCTATTTCTATGCATTTGTCTTGGAACAAACACTCTTCTCCCCTCTTTTGGAATAAATTAAAGC
Organism: Macaca mulatta; assembly: GCF_049350105.2. Classification (NCBI taxonomy): domain Eukaryota; kingdom Metazoa; phylum Chordata; class Mammalia; order Primates; family Cercopithecidae; genus Macaca; species Macaca mulatta. The sequence goes on from NC_133411.1 coordinate 10,985,197, forward strand.
AGACAGAACAGAGACCATTTGATATCATATTCCTATATCTTTCCATCAGTGCATGCAACATCTCCTATTAAAAGTATTCAACACTCACCTTCTCTGAATGTATTTTACTCTTATCAGAAACTGCATTTAGGTGAAAATATCTGCTCATGTTTAAACCAATCCCCAAACACACACACACTGCACACACACAAACTAAGACAAACAAAAATGAACTCCACTTGTAAAACCTGAAATTTCTTGAAGGCTCAGAAGTTCAAAATAACAGTATTTCAATATGTGCCCCCTGAGTTGACCAATTGAAAACAAAATCAGGCCCACACTTTTCTAACTCACTAACCCTTTTTATGCTTCCAGCTTATTTCAATTCTCTCCTTACACTTTCTTTTGAAGTCTGCTTTTCTCTCAGGTGTAACCATGGGCAGCCTCAAAGTTGCAGTCCCAGGCCATCTGCTCTTAGCTGTTCAATGTCTCGGTTACCTCATTAACTCCCATGATCTCACTACAAACTGTGAAAATGATTCCCAAAGCTACAGCCCAGCTCTGACAGCTCACCCTCTAGTAAGTCCCACATAGGCAGGCACTTACAGGAAAACTTCATGGATGACCCTAAAACTCACAAAACCTCATATGCTGAAATCCAAGTTGATCTTCCTCTCAACAACCTTCTCAAATTGTCCATTGTTACAAACAGCCTTATCATACTCATATCATATTCAGGTTTTGACCATCAGAAAATGTTTGTGCTTCTTCTCTTTTGTCCCATGTCTGATCTTACATAACATGGTAAAGGGGTCTATTTTAGATCCTTTTTTTAAAAAGTTCTTTGGGTTTCCCCTTTTGATTTTTATAAAGTTATACCCTCAATACCTAACTTCTAGATCCCTGAAACAATACACAAGTTGGTTTCCTTGGCCCTGGGTTCTCCAGCTCTAGGCCATCTGTCTTAAGTCAGTTTCACTAAACATAGAACCTGAGATGGGAATTCTTGCTCATGTGCTCATTTGAGGGGGTGCTCTTAGAAGAAGAGGGTGAAGGCAGCAGGATGCACCTAGGGCAAGATACTAACAAAAATGTACTCTCACCAGGGACTGGCTTGAGCCAATGTCACATGGAAGCTTTGGAGCATCAATAACAAGCCAGGTGGAGCTGGTGCCACCTTGAGACAAGGTGACCAGTCATTTGTAAGCTTTTGACGGCCAGTATGCCTGGTGACTGGGTTGCTTCCCCTCCTAGAGGGTTCCATTAGCCAAGGGCAACTCTCCAGAGAGAGGACAGCTGTGGACCATAGCCACACTAAGAGCAGCTGGGGCCTGGGTGCACCAGTGGTGGAGGTCATCTGGGCAGGGCACCAACTACTTCCCCAACACCAGTGGTTCTCAAAGTGTGGTCCCTGGACCAGTGGAGCAGCATCATGCAGAAACTTGTCAGACATGCAAATTTCTGGGCTCCACCCCAGACTTAGTGAATCAGAAACTCTGGAGTGGGACTGGATCCCAGCTATCTGTGTTTGAACAGTCCCTCCAGGTGATTCTGATGCACACTAAGGTTTGAGAACCATGGCACTACACCATCCAACACAGAGCTCATGAATACCTCTTAAGTCCCAAATTAGTATTCACTGATCAAGAACCTGTAGTAACTCTTATCACTGCTTGTGTCAACAATAAATTCCGCAGGTTTACAATAAACACCTTCCATCAAATTAGATGCCTTTTATTCCTCCAAAGGCCCATCTCAGCAACCCCTCTTTCTTTGTAGCTTTTCATCATCACAGAATCACAGGATATTGGGAGAGAACTTGAAGGTTAATTAATCTAGCTTCTTCATTTTTGCAAATGAAACAACAGAGGCATCCAAATTGTAAGAATCTTAACCAAGATTATGCAATGGGAATGCAGGTCTCCTTATGTCAAGTTTAATGCTTGTTGTTATATATTATGCTGATTTCACTCTAAATTAAGGGTATGAAGTTTCAGGTTTGCCAGGATGAATGAGCTCTGGACATCTATTGTACAGCAAAATGACTACAGTTAATAATAATGTATTATATAGATGAAAATCACTAAGAGAGTAGATTTTAAATGTTCTCACCACAAAAAATAAAGTGGAATGTGAAAGGCATGTTAATTAGCTTGATTTAATCATTTTCCAATGTCTACACATATGAAAACATCACATGGTACACTGTAAATATATACAATTTTTATTTGTCTATTTTATATATGTTAATTAATTTGGGGAGATATTTTTAAAGTTAAAATACATTTAAGAAAAGAAAATTCATTACAACATAGTCACAGCTAGGTCAGTTCTACCTCTTTATATTGGTGTTTGTGTTTTTGCCTGCAATTAATATACCTGCTTAGCTTTTTTTAAGTCTGTTTCCATTACTTCCTTAAGGAAACTGTTCATGACAGACATGGTTTATGATGTTCCCGTTTGTCAGATATCTACCATCCCCTCAACACTTACATGTGAAGAATATGTTTCCTTGCCAATCAATGTTGGTCTTGGAAGGCACGACCAGAGGAATGTGAGGAGCTATGAGGAACCCCGAGTGCACATGGAGCGAAAGCACAGCATTTGACTGGACCCAACCCTCCTTCTCTCCATTGTGAAAACAAGTCCCAGATGGAGATGCTCCTGGGATCTGAACTGAAAAGACACATGGATCAGAATTAAACCTGATCCCCACCTTAGAGTCAAGCAAGTCTAACCTAGCAGGGCCACCCCCAGCCCAGTGACCCATGGTGAGACACGAACATTGAACCACCATTCTGTATCGTTTGTTACACAGCACTGCCACAACAATACATGTTCACACACACAGTTCAGATGCTGGAGGCCAAGCATGTTTTCATGCACTGGAAATATACTAACTCACTTGATTAGCAGCCCTATGAAGTAGGTGCTATTATTAAGTCAATTTTACAAATGAATACAGTAAAGCAAGAGAAGTGATGTAACTTGTCCAATGCTGCATGACTGTGATACAACCAGACCACCCAGCTCTGAAGGTCATGATATCCTCCACTCTGCAGCTGACATTTCAGGCATCTGGATGCTTCTGTGTCCCCCCCTCCTCTGGGTTCCCAGACTTCCATAGGAATTCCTGTAGCTTTACCTTTATCCCATCATGTTGATTTACAAAGGTCACTTGATATATCTCCCCTCCTAGGTGGAGAGGCCAAATACTACCTGGTCCACATAAAGAGCCTATAACAAGGGGTTCAGTAAACACTGGTTAATTGACAAACTATGAAGACTCAAACTCAGCTCTCAAGACCAAGGGATAGTGCTGATGCTGTGGTCTCCCAGGAAAGCTCCCATCTTCATCTATACCTTTCACGCATCTGGGGGCAGCACAGCTCCATCCCTGTCTTGACTAGCTCTCCTAGACCACTCAGTCACCCAGATATCACACTTCCCCATGATCTATCCTCAGCACATCTTTTCCACCTCCTCTTTCATTTATCTCACAGTTCATGCTAAGTCCCACTCAAGCACTCCACTGTATCTCACTCCTATCTGACATGAAAGTCCCTCAACCATGCATGGTCTCTTCCACCCTAACCACAGGTGCAAACCTTTCCCATCCTCAAAGCACAGCCCAAACACCTATCCCCTGGGGGTCCCCAGCTGAGCATCCTCTCCCCTCTTCTGGGCTTTAATAGCACATCTCTGTGGCTTTGGTGTGTGTGTCTCTAGGCCTATGACATTCCTTGTCTACCAACTCTCTATGTGTGTGCTTATATCTGTTACTTCCATAAGCCTCTTAAAGTTAGGGTCCACGTCAAATTCATCTACATCATCCCAAAGCACAGAACACATGACTTTCAATTAATAGCAAACATTCAACAACTATTTCCATAATCAAAAAGTAAAACTGGCTTGCTTTTGTGAGGTATTACTCGCTGTTAGCTTGTTCTAAAGGGAGCTGGGTGATGGCATGCAGCAGAATCCATCACGGAGGGTACATCACCCACCAGCTTCCCATCTGCAGATGTTACCCATTGTAGAGCAGCATGCCGCCTGTTCAGGCACTACTGCCAAACAGAAGGTTCTCTTGGCAGAAGAACTGGCACATGCTGTGCTCTGCAGGCTGTGCCCCCGAACCAGCTCTTCCACACTGGCAAATGGGCATCCTTGAAATTGCCCTGCTCCATCCCCCACAGGCCTCCTACCACCCAGACAGATGGGCACACGTGTAAGTATACCGGGGAGCAAGTGTGTACATCAGGTTGGAGCTCCTGACAAAAGATTTGTCTCTCATACATGGTATCAACCCTGTCCAAAGAGCAAAAGCACACCACTGTGTTATGGGAGGTGTTGCAAAGGAATTACCTTCATATTCTAATTTTGGGATCCATTAATTAAAGAGTCCCAGACCTGGAGGGGGAGGGGGAGAATGAGAAAGAGCTGAAAGAGAACATTCTGTCTCCCTTTAAAGTTTTGGCTGGTGGCGTCGGTAGACCTGGAAATGAATATTCTCTCTTTTCAGGTGGAATTCAGATTTAAGACATTTTTCAGGAGCAGCTAAATCCACGACCTGAGATGTCTATTGCTGCCTGCAAGACAGCAGGATAAGGGCAGTTCTCTCAGACACTAGCATGCCTCCACACCCAGGGATGAGTAAAAGTTTAACAAATTATCTATAAACCATGTTTATATAGAGAATGATACACTCAACATCCCACCTTCTTGATAACCTAGCTGCAGTAATGTCAGAATCGAGTTGAAAGCCTTTCTTGACTCAGGTTGTCTTCGTGGTCTGAAGGCACACGTTGGTTAGACAACAAAGACAGTGCTGGGAGCAGCCAACATGGCCTGTGGTGTACATTACAAATTTAAAAGCCTAAAATTGACAAAGAAATAATACTACCTATAACTCTAAAGCACTTTAATTCTGGTCTTTTTTGAGACTAAAGACAAATAAGAACTGCATTGATCCACTTGATCTACAGATCTCACAAGTAATTTATTCTGCCGGGATTTGTTTTCTTTTTATTATTTTACTTTCCAAACTCTAAAATATCCATGACTCATTGGAACACAAGAAGTGCAGCATGAACATCCCAGTCGGTCATCTGCAGAATATGCCAAACAGCACAAGACTGCGGGGAAGCCACATAATGGAGAACAGATCATCATCTGGCAAAGCAACTGTCCAATGGCCAGAAGGTGGCCCAGTTGCTGGACCAATATGCTGCCCAGTACTGGAAGGTGCTCAGTCTCAGAAATGGGTTATAAATATCCATTCAGGGCTGTGACCTTTAGAAGTTAAGAGCCTTAAAGACCTCAAGCTTTGCTTGTCACACTAGGGATGTCAGGTGCTTCTCTGTAGATAGAATCTATCCAGTCTGTTTATTGTCTGCCTTTTAAAAGTCACTCCTCATTTCCAGACAGCTTCAGACAGAGGCTTGACTAGGGATTAAATATCCATCATTAATGTGGCTCAGAGACATTGAAAAAGAATGAGAGAGAAGAGAAGAAGAGTTTAAATACCTCCCGTAGAAGGGATGTCTCACTGTGACAGCTCTGGATATTTCATTTATTAAACAATGGAAGGTACAGTACATTATAGATGTGCTTAAAAAATCATTTGCAAAGGAGAATTAACTTTATTTTTAATGAAGAGTCAAGCCTTATCCTCTAGGAGGCTTTACAAAAATGGTTTTGAAGAAATTAACCTCTAATTTTATTTATTTACATGCATGTATTTCTAAAGCTTCGAAAGTATTGAGGTCCACTAGTTTTGTTTTTTTTTTTTCAAAGTTACTTTAGCTAGTTGGATGACTTAACTGTAGATTATAAGAGTGTCCAAACTTATTTTCACTCCCCAGAATTTTTTTCATTCTCTCCTGTTTCTGTCAGGAAGTCACTATGTTCACTTGCCTGGTAGCAGGATGAATGGCCAACTCCTGGCATGTACAAGTGAGGAAGCTGCAATTTGCTCCCCCTTTCCCTTGAAGGTCACTAAATTTAATACTGTGATTGAAACTCAGTGCCTCCCACAAATCTCCAGAGAACTGTGATTCATAAGGAGGAAGATAATTTGGAGGTGGGATATGTTAACCTGTGCACACATGTTAAGCAATTATAAATTGTTTCCTTTCATCTGTCTCAGATGTAATATATAGCAAGACTCTGAAGTATAAATCTTCTCTAAAATGAGACAGCCGGGAAATAGCCCATGAGGATACGTGGGTTCATTCACAGCACTGATACCCCTGTACAATTTCAGATGGTGATAAATGAGACTGATTTTCAGCCTTGGTTTGACTTGAACTGGTAGCTTCTATCTTTGGCTTCCTTCTTGCAGGAAAAAAAGAAAAAAAAATACATATATATATATATGTATGTATGTATGTATGTATGTCTCATTTAGCCCACTGGCATCATTCCCAGTCAATGAATGAGTATGACACTTCTCCCAGGTAACCATCTCAAAGTTTTCTAGCTGAGCTAGTTACTATAGAAAATGTTTTGGCACTGGAAAAGACATGATAGAAATCATTGTTTCACTTGGTGCATGGGAGGTAGGATATGCAGGACAAAGTAATTTTGACTTTGCTTCTCCCAGTCCATGTAACCTTTGATATCCCAGAATTGGAATCCCTGGATACACACTGATGCAAGACAGGCAAGCCCAAAAATCGGGGCTTAGTCCAGGAAGGTTTTCGGCTTTGCCCAGAAAGAATTCAAAGGTGAGCCAGTGGTAGAAGAAAACAACTTTATTGAGATGGCAGTGTTACAGCTTCGTGACTGCTCCCACAGAGCAGGGCTACCCTACAGGCTGTGTCAAGAGCAGCAGCTCAGAGGCAGTTCTGCAGTCACGGTTAAACTCACTTTTAATTACATGCCAACTAAGGGGTAGATTATTCAGAAATTTTTGGAAAAGGAACGGTAACTTTCAGGGCATTGCCACGGAAAGGGGCGGTAATTCCAGGTGTTGCTATGGCAATGGTAAACTGTCATGGTGCTGGTGGGCATGTCTTATGGAGAGGTACTTTGGGCGCCTTTTCCCTGTTTCAGCCAGTCTTTAATCTGGTTCAGAGTCAAGTCCCACCTCCTATCTCAACATGACTGTATCCCTGAATACACATGAAACCCTTGGCAATATCTAGGTCTTCTAATTGAGGATGACCAGAGGAGCATACACAGGAATAAACCTTTGCTGGAGAACCACACAGTGGCTCCTCGTGGGGTGGGAATGGACATAAAAGAGATTTGAGGCAGAGTGACCAATGACGGAGGATCACAACAAGAAAAGGCACATTTGAGAGCAAGTATAAGGTCAATGATACTGAGAAGTGCTGCACTTCTAAATCTACCTCCCAATAACCTTTCGGTCTAAACTGAAAGGGTTCTTCCTGTTTTTAATCAACCACGATTTTAATTTAACTCACACCATCTCCCTGTATTAGTTTGCTAGAGCGGCTGTGATAAAATACCAAAACTAGATGGCTTAAACAACAGTGATTTATTGTCACACAGTTCTGTAGACAAGAAGTCTAAGATGGAGCTGTCAGCAGGGTTGGTTCCTTGGAGGACTGTGAAGGAGAATCTGCTTGAGCCTCTCTAGCTTCTAAAGGTTTGCTCGCTGGGAACTTTGGTGTTACTTGGCTTGTAGACACATCACCCCAACCTCTGGCTTTATGTACACACATCATTCTCCCTGTGGGTGCCCCTCTGTGCAGAGATTCCCTTTTTTTTTTTTTTTTTAAACAAGGACACCAGTCTTATTGGATTAGGGGCTTACCTGCTCCATTGTGACTTCATATTAACTAATTACATCCACAACAACCTAATTTCCAAATAAGGTCACATTCTGAGCTTCTGGGAGTTCAGACTTCAACATGTAAATTTGGAGGGATGCAATTCAACACGTAACATTCACTAACACAGTATTTTCATAACAGTCTGTAGTATCTTCTTCAGGCTGAGGGATTGGGGCCTCATCTATCAGAGTTGTAATAAGGAACAAAGGTTGTTGAAGGTAAGATGAGACTCGAGATTCAAGAATATGTTCAAACTGCAGAATCAAAGAGTACATCGAGGCCTAACACCTAAAAAAGAAAGTCTGATGGACTGCCAAAGTAAAAGGATCAGAAGGAAGTATTAAAACTAAGATAAGGATACAGAGAGTTGTAAAATTGGATTTGACATAAAGGTACAAAAAACAGGGAAGGTTAAATAAATCGTGTTACAACCACCAAAATTAAAGATTTGGTAAGTATTTTCTCATCCCATGAATAAAAAGCCATTCATCTTTTTGTTGAAGGATATTCAGCCCATATTAACCAGGGTTGAAGATCCCACATAAAAAGATTTGAGTTGCCATTTTCTCAAATAATACAGTCAGACACTGACTCTTCGTAATGGGTTCAGCTAGTACAACTCTGGAAGGCTTGGAGAAAGGTTTATTCATTCTATTCAAAGGATACCTGTTTCAAGAGCCCCCAGCTAAATTTGGGTTCTAGTACCAGAGCAGCTAGCAACCCTGCCCTAGTGGGACATGAAGGGTACCTGGACATGGGTGTTTACAGTGTACCTCTCATGGGATACTTCTTTTACTTGGCAGACTTCCTAATGCTTACTTGTCTGACCTGCAATCAGGGAGTCCCTCACATAGGAAACTTGTTTACACTGGCAGATGCCCTTGTGGCTCTTATCCGTCCCATCTCCAGTTTAGTCCTGCCTGACCATTGCTCAGGCACTGGGAGCCTGACTTTGTGGTCTCCCTGGCATCCCAGGGAAAATTCAGCCTGGACAACCTCTAGTTCTTTAGATGGAAGGTGCAAATTCAATACACCATCACAATAGGGAATAAGTTTAAAGAGATTTTACTTATAGGTCCTAGGCAAAGAGGACACAATGAGACAAGAGTAAAGTTCTCCATCCTCAGTCATGCAGGCAGAAATGGAGTCAGGCAGAGAGAGAGAGAGAGAGCGTGCACACATGAGAGCATGCTCTCAGCAGCGTATATAAAAGAACAGGGTATCAGTCACTTCAAGTAATCGGGCAAATGCCTGAATGGTCCCTTTAAAGAAAGCAGAAGGAAAGTATGGAGCTCAGTCTGCCAGATTGAAGAGAGATGCCTCCAAGTTCTTATCTTTGGCCACTGGCTTGAGCCATTTGAGTGTAGTATGGAACTAAAGGCTGTGTCAATGGTGACTGAGCCCTGCTTCTGATATGAGAAAGTCAAACTTGTTTTCAAAATAGATGCTGACGCAAGATAAAGTCATAAGTATTTACCACAATGCCTTCAGGTATTAGGGCCTAAGGTTTGGTTTTGCTTTCTGGTTTTTGGTTTTTGCTTTTCAATCGTGGTTAAGAAGTGCTAAAAGATATTATAGCCCTATGTTCTGATTGTTATCAAGGGCAAATTTTCCTTCTTTTACAATGTGTTTTCTAGGTTTTTGGTTTTTTATTTTGTTACAATGAGCATAAAGGAAGAAAAGATTATTCCTTTGAATAAGAATTGTATTTACATTTTACTTTTTAAAAAGAAGGCAATAACTTGAATTTCTAACAATGGTTTATTAGAACCAAACCTTCAGATAGAAGCAACTAAGAATGCTAGATAAAATACTTAAAACATCTCCTTATAAAAATTTAAAAACTGACAGTCAAAAAAAATCTAAGGAAAGCTGAAATCCAGAAAGCCAAGCACAAGAAACTTAATCTACTTTGACCTGCAGTTACTTGCCTACCCTGAGAAATTCCCGCTTTGATTATGCAACCTTCCTTGTACAACACAAGATACAGAGGTCAATGCCCAGGCTGTATCCCAAGTGGAGAAACTAATAGGAGGCTCTCCTTATATTAAGTAAGGGGATTAAAAAAAAAAAAAAAAAAAAAAAAAGGACAATGAACTCATGGTTATAGTGCTACAAATAAACTCCTCTCTCGCATCTTTGCAGGAGAATACAGAGGAAGTTGTTGGGCCCTGTTTGGAGTAGGTATTAAAGGAAAAGAAAAAGTGTTCCTACCAAATTATAGCCATTAGCTACAGCATTGCCTGGGAGATACAGGGATCCACAGATTACAAACTTGTTTATGGTCACCTAAGACCAGATGTACAGAAACTTGGCAGTAGCAAATGCATATTCTCTCTATAGAGAAAATTGCCTATTGACCCTCAAAATATTACCATAATAAAACTCTGAGACAATAAACTGCACACAAACAACCAAGCACACAAGGAAAGAAATCACCATTAGTAAAATCAAGAAACAGTAGAATAATTGAATCATACCCACAAGATAACAGTATTTCAAAGAAATATCTGCACTCCCATATTTATTGCAGCACTATTCACAATGGTCAAGATATGGAATAAACCTAAGTTTCCATCAACAAATGAATGTATAAAGAATATACGGTATATATACACAATGGAATACTATTCAGCCGTAAAAAGGATAAAATCATGTTATTTGGCTCAATGGGGATAGAACTGGTGGTCATTATGTAAAGTAAAATAAGCCCGGCACAGAAAGACAAATATTGCATGTTCTCACTCGTGTATACACACACACACACACACACACACACAAATAAAGTAGATTCTATGGAAGCATAGAGTAGAATTGTGGTAACCAAAGGTTGGGAAGGGAAGTAAGAAGGACGAGATGAAGAAAAGTTGGTTAAGGGGTAAAAAATACAGTTAGATAGAAGTCAGCTTTAGTGTCTGATAATACAGTCAGAGAATTAAAGTTAACAATAATATTGTATATTTCAAAACACCTAGAAGAATTGCAAGACAAAGAAAAGTTAAATGTTTGAAAGAAAAGACAAATGTTTGAGGTGATGGATATCTCAATTACCCTGATTTGATTATTATACATTATATGCAGGTATCCAAAGGCAATGTAACCCAAAAATGTGCACAACCAGTATATATGGAGCATCAGGAAGAGTAGCTAATGGATACGGGGCTTAATACCAGGGCAGTGGGTTGATTTGTGCAGCAAACCACCATGGTTCACGTTTACCTATGTAACATACCTGTACATCCTGCACATGTATGTACCCCAGAATTTAAAAGTTGAAGGAAAATAAATTTAATGTAAATATTTATTTTGAATTCTTTATCAGGAAGTTTATATAGCTCCATGTCCTTGGGGTCAGCTACTAGAGATAATTGTGTTCTTGGGTGGGAGTTATGTCTCATTGGTTTTTTGTGTTTCTTGTTGTCTTACATTGATGTCTGAACATTTGAAAAAGTAGAGGCTTATTCCAGTCTGCAGACTGGCTTTGTCTTGGGGGAGCCCTTCACCAGTCAGCCCACCCAGAGATTCTGGGTATACCACCTGGTATGGTTCACAAGCAGGCTGACCTGGTTCTCAGGTCAGCAGGTGAGCAGGCCCTGGTGCCTGGGTCTGCAGGTGTCAGCCTGGTGACTAGGGCCATGGGGGGCATTCTAGGGCTGGGGTGGGCATGAAGTCTAGGGCTGTAGGGGCCATCCCGGTGCTGGGAGTGGTCTAGAGCCTAGGGCTGCTGGGGCTACCCTGGCCCTAGGGTGGGCCTAGGGTTTGAATCTGTGGGGGCAGACCTGGCCCTAGGGTAGTTACGAAGCCACTGGGGCCCAGTCTGCATCCTGGGCCTGAGGCAGGCCTGAAGACTGAGTCTGCCAGGCTGGACTGGAGCCTGGGGCTGCAGGATCCAGCCTTGGACTAGGGTAGTCCTGTCGGTTCAGTCCAGAGGGACCAGCCTGGAGTCTGAGGTTATGGTGAGCCCAGTGTTGGGTTTTACTGTGGCAGGCCCAGTGTTGAGATCCAAAGCAAAGTGCAGTGCTCACTTTTCTCTCCCTTCCCCAGGAAGGGATACCCTCCTGGGGAAGAGATACCCTCCATGCTGTGCTGCCTGAAGTTGAGGGCAGTGATGCAGGTAATATGACTGTCCTTCTCGCCCTCCCCAGTGCTACTCATAACATCAGGATGAAGCTTACAAACATCACATTGAGTAAAAGGAGTCGGCCATAAAAGAATACATTGATGTGATTCCCCTCAATGTTAGGTTCGAGAGCAGGATAACCTAAACTCTATTGTTCAGTGATGCTTTTTATAAGAGATGAAAATATATTTTAAAAGCAATGATATAATTAACAAAATATCAGAACAAAGATTAGTCTCTGGGAGGACAACACAGAAGGAAATTGGGAGTCTGACAAGGCTGTTTCTTAGACTGAATGGTTATGACGGGGTGTTTTCTTGAAAAGCGTTCCTTAAACAACAGCTTGTATAGATTGTTTGCACTTTCCTGTCTGTATAATATAATTGAAAATAAAACAAGAGAAATAATTTGCAAAAGAAAATGTATCCTGGATGTCTTGGACTTAGAAAAATAAAAGCAAGAATGAGTAGGTAGCAGACAAGCTGTAAGCAATTTTGCACAATTGGGTATACAAAGTGGTGTCAGCTGAGAGTTTTCACGTTCCACTCACGGAGAGGTAGATGGGTTTAATAGCTGTGTTTAAAGTGTCAGATGCAAGAACAATGATAGGTTTCCCTTAAGTGATTTTTACTAATTCCCTCCCAGCTCAAGAACCTTTTTGTTAAAATGGTCCTTTCCTGCCTATCAGAAACAATTAAATCTCACCTGGTAGCAGTCTCGGTCTTATGTCAACCACTCCCTTTGGCCCTCCAATATTATCTAACATGAATTGGAACTGCCGCATGGTCAAGGTAATAAAGAAATAAAGCCACGAAAGAAATCAAATAAAAGCAACGGTATAAAATGATATGAAATGTGAGTCTGCAGAAAGAAAAAGCTGAAGGAATTAGAAACAGCCACAGGAACTTTCTGTGAACCAGGCGAGGTACTTCCATTTACAAACCACACTTTGTTTTTCATAGAGTGGGTTGATCATCACTTAAGAACTGAAAATTCAGCATTCCTTCTAAGGTGCATTTTGTTCAAATTGATATAAGTGCCCCAGCTGGTTTGGCTTATGATATCCCATTGATTATTGCATTCTGCTCTTGCAAGCCATAGATCTGTTGTAATCTAACTGTCTAGGGAGTGTCCATTATTCTAGTTTCAAACCCCTTCTGTCCTCAGTCACACAGATTCAAGCAAAGTAATGCAGGGGGACCAGATAAAAGCCGTCCATTAGAAACCTCCGTTGCTGCTTGCCTCTCCCACAGAATTGAATATATTACTCCAGCTATTGTCAACAAACATGTATCACTAACAGGATCCTCACTGTTTGGAAGACAGCCCCTGAGACCCAGAGCAAATGGGTCAAAGTCTCAGTTGCGTCAGTGTAACTACAAAGACAATAATTCTTACCTCTCTCACAGGATTCAGAGAAAAAGTAAGTAAATAAAAATATATTGAAAACACCAATATAAGGAGCTAAAAGTACTGTGTGCATTGTTGTAAAATATTAAGTCAACAGTCCAATCATTTATTACCACTGAAAGTCTAATATCTTATCTGACAGTTTGTAAACTTTCAGACACATAAGCTTGAAGTGTGTATGTTTGTGTGTTTTAAGTGTGAACTGAAGCGGGTGGCAATAAGGGGAAGGAGAGAAAATGGGAAGAAAAGTAATACAAAGAAGAAATGCATAAAGAAGAGACCATGATCCAGTAGGCAACTAACTCAGTTGAATCTTTAAAGAAACAGGTGTCAACGCTTGTTATAATGGTAAAGGTCAAGTAACATTTTTCTAGACATATATCTTTACTGCTCTCTGCTAGGAATGACACCAGCGCATCACAATACTGCCCTCCTAGCCTCTTAGCCTGTGCTGCCTCCCACCATGGATGCACGCTGTTGCTGTTCTCCATTTACCTTCCCTCATCTCCCTCCCCAGCTCAGGCTCCTTGCCCCACAGCTCATCTCTCCAGGCTCTGAGCACGTTTCAAACTGTCCGTGGCACCAAATAATAAGAAAAAACAAAATAGGAAATAACAAGCTCAAGAATCAGGTCTAGGAAAGAGGCTCCCTTTCAGTCAGAATCCCCTGGTTCCTTGTGTTACTTCAGGTCTGCTGTGGATTTGATGTGCAAAAGGATGTGTGGGGAAAGAGAGCAGAAATTAGGAAGAGCCTTCGGCTTGGGATGTAGGTCTGATGCTGCGGAAGGAGAGAGGGATAGAATATCGGAGAGCAAGAGTCTCAAACTGCAGGCAAAATGGCTTGGACAGACCTATGGGCAGTCCTTAAGGCAGTTACCCACTGGAGAGCTCCATGGCATGTCTCAGTACCCAGCTGTGCTCAGTCACTGGACGGCTGTGGCCTGCAGAGAGGTTGGTCTCATTGCAAATGTGGGAGCAGTTAAAAAGGGACAGAAATGGAGTCATGTGTGCTTCCTGCAGCAAGATGATCTAAGCAGCAGCCTCTCAAGAAATATGTTCCTTTACCTATTGGTCACCTGAAGGTAATCAGGGCCTATTTTTATTGCTTACCCCAAAGCATAGAAGTTGTAAACTGACTGTAATGGACAATCTGGGAAGATGAGATTTTTTTTTTTTTTTTTTTTTTTTGCTTTTGCATTTGGGTATTGAATAGTGTTTTTAAAACTTTTGAGCTAGTTACCAATATTTAAAACACAATAGCTTTTACATTTTTAAAATTCACACTTCCAGCTTTTCTTGAAATGAAATGCAAAGGGCCAACATTCGTTCATGTTGGTGGAAAAACAGCATTTCCCCTTAGCAGACATTCAACTCTGCAGCTGGCCGTATTTCCCACCATTCCTTTATGCCTACACCAGCCCATGCACTGATCACTTTACTGACTGTTTTCCATGATCATTTAAGCCTCTAAGTCTCCTGCATTCAAGCCTGTGTCACCATTAGAACATACTATCACTGAGGGCAATTATTTTGTCTGTTTGGGTCATTGACAGGCAATTAATTGCCTACAGCAGTGCAAGTTACATATTAGCTGCCCAATAAATATTTGTTCAATAAAATGGGATGCTATCATCCTAGAGTGTTGGAAGAAACTGAGTGGATGGTGGAGGAGAAAAGGCACTTGTTTCCGAGTTTTGTCTATGGTTAGCTTTGCACTACCCACACACAACTAAACTGGCGCCTAACGAAGAAGGTGAGACTCCAGACACAGCAGTAGAGGGTGCTAGTTCTAAAGAATATGTAGAATCAAGGTGGCTACAGAATAGGTGTGTATACAGCAGCGAAAAGTCTCCCCTTGCAGGTCCTGTACCCTCTGGCAGGGCTTCTTTCCTCTCCTTTCAAATTTAGGATGAGGGAGTGGGTTTGTACAGAGAAGCAGTGCTTATCTCGGCTCATGCCCTAGCCCCAGCTCAGCCTGAAGCATTGCTGCAAAATACTCACTGGGCCACATTCCAGGGCAGCCGGGCAAAAGGGGTCCTCACCGCAGAGCTAACACACACTTAAGCATAATGGAACGAATTGAGTTCCATGATGATGCGATGGGTGATCCTCAAATGGCATAAAAACGCACATGGACAAATGTTGCAAATCAAACCGAGAACTGCTGCCAGAGGCCAGTCCCCTGCGGTGTCTCACCAGCTCTGAAAATGATTACCAGATGATAAAGCAGAGCAGGCTCCCTGCGATCTGATTACCAGGAGGGACTGGCAAATCCATTAGGAGCAAACAGGCCTCCTTCAAGTCCATTTTACTTGCTAAAATCAAGCAACGTTACGTTTTTTAAAAAAGAGCCAGTTTTTCATCCCATTCTCACTGCCTTGTAGTCACTGCATTCATTTTCAGTTAAAAGAGCTAGGAAGGTTTGCGCTTTGAGAGCAAACCTTTCTGCTATTAAAAATCAAAGTCAGATGCAAGCCTGACATGAAGCAGAGAACTAGTACCTTTAGTTTGTGGGCAACCTATTCTGACAGCCTAACCTGCAGAAAAGCAGCCATGGAGGAAGGGAAGCAACTCTGACCTTCTGTGCATCAGACTGCACAGAGCCCTCTGCCTGTGTCCTGTCACATAATTCCTGATTCCCTGGATAAGGAGGTTTATAAAGCATCCACTAAGTTAGAACAGGAAGGGATCTTAGCACTTGTATAGTCTACCTTTCTCTTAGTCTTATTTCATTTTTATTATTATTATTATTATTATTATTATTATTATTATTTTGAGGCAGGGTCTGGCTCTGTTGCCCAGATTGGAGTGCATGGGCGTGATCTCAGCTCACTACAACCTCTCCCCATCTCTTGCTCCCCGGGCTCAAGCCATCCTCCCACCTCAGCATCCCAAGTAGCTGGGACCACAGGCATGCACCACCACACCTGGCTAATTTTTCTATTTTTAGTAGAGATAGTTTCTTGCGATGGTGCCCATTCCTGAGCTCAAGTGATCCACCTGCCTCAGCCTCCCAAACTGCTGGGATTACAGCAGGAGCCACTGTACTCAGCCTTAGATTTATTTTTAAACCACATCACCTTTTAATAAGCATAAAAAATGTTTCTGCCCTCGAAAGATCTTGATGTGGCTGGTTCCAGCTCTACCCCACCTCTAGCCTGAGAGAGTCTTTTTACTGTACACTCCCAGTAGCTGACATGTTTCAGAGCTTTATTCCATAGAGGACATGATGGAAACAATGAATCATTTTCCCTGAAATATGAAAATATAATATTAAATACGCTTTGAAACTAAACGCTTCCCTCTACCACCATCACCACCTATCAAGATTCTGATACAGGCTTCGCTGACTTGGTTTGGCCCTCTCATGTTATACAGAAAGCAGCTGAGACCCAAAGATTTTTTTTTTTTTTTTTTTTGAGATGGAGTCTCACTCTGTCACCCAGGCTGGAGTGCAGTGACGCCATCTCGGCTCACTGCAAGCTCTGCCTCCTGGGTTCACACCATTCTCCTGCCTCAGCCTCCCGAGTAGCTGGGACTACAGGCGCCCACCACCACACCTGGCTAATTTTTTGTATTTTTAGTAGAGATGGGGTTTCACCATGTTAGCCAGGATGGTCTCGATCTCCTGACCTCGTGATCCACCTCCTCAGCCTCCCAAAGTGCTGGGATTACAGGCGTGAGCCACTGCGCCCAGCCAGGCCCAAAGATTATTACTGACCTGAGGCTGCAGACTTGCTTTTCTTCCTAATGCTGGAACCTAACCCTGTGTTCCCTGACTTATATTAGATTGCTCTCTCAGTGCTCAGGGCTTTATGCTCCAAACCCAGGGTTTCATACATGAGTGCCCAAGAATGAGGAAACTGTGAAAAGTGTCTTTGAGGATGATCATATAAACAGTAATCTTTTGTATTGGCATCATTTAGACAATGGTGTTGGGACCCAAGGGTGAACACAACCCTTCCCTTCCAAAGTTCCAGTCAATAAAGAACACGCTCAGAGGACAGTGCTCCTTGGGACAGTTACCCAAGTAAAGTTCAGGTCTGTGCTCAACTAATGGCTAAGCAAGTCTCCAATAACCACCAGAGGACAGGGCTCTTGGGTGAAAGCTAGATTACAGAATATGACCTAGAGCTTAGGCCAAACATGATTTTTAAATTCTGAACACTACTCCTGCTATGCCCATAATTGAATACAAGTAGGCCGATAAAACAAAAGAATGGTGACTTCTTTGGGGGATAGGAAGATGGGGCCCTGTCCTGCTCTGCTTTCCTCAAGGGAGCAGAAGCATAGGTGCATAGTTGTGCTTGAACACACACCTGAGAACAAGCAGTCAAGGGGCCCTGCTGTGCCTGAGTGTGGTCTGCCTATGCGTGAGAGGTGGAGGAAAGAGATGGAACATGTTCATGCCAACTTTCCCACCCCATAGGAAGAGGTAACTTTAGCAGAAGTTTCCCATCTCTTCTTAGAAGGTGAAGTAGCCTGGCCGGGTGCAGTGGCTCATGCTTGTAATTCCAGCACTTTGGGAGGCTGAGGCAAGCAGATCTCTTGAGGTCAGGAGTTCAAGACCAGACTGGCCAACGTGGTGAAACCCCATCTCTATTAAAACTACAAAAAAATTTAGCTGGGCAGGGTGGTGCACCCCTGTAGTACCAGCTACCTAGGAGACTGATGCAGGAGAATCACTGGAACCCGGGAGATAGAGGTTGCAGTGAGCCAAGATCACACCACTTCACTCCAGCCTGGGTGACAGAGCTAGACTCCACCTCAAAAAAAAAAAAAAAAAAAAAGTGAGGTAGCCTATGTTAGAGTGCTCTATCATCATCCAGTTCCCAAACACAAAAAATTAAATCCGTTAACGGAATGGTAAAAAGTACATTCTTTATTGAACCAGAAACTGAGGAATTTCAGAGATTGGAAGTGACAGGGTACAGCTAGAGAAGTAGACTTCAGCCTGTGGCATGCAGGAAGACCCTCTGCAAAGGGAGAGAGGGGCCACAAACTGCCCCATAACCAAGCAAGGGCACCAGCTTAGGACTGTGATCACAAGGTCACCAGCAAGTGGTGGTGACTCAGCAAGCTGGATGGTTGACCTCCTTATACCTTCTTTCTTCTTTGGGTCAGGGAGCACTACAGGAATAAACACGTCCATGTGGGTGAATGAAATAAAAGCAGGAGTTGGACCAGAGATAAGTGATTATGGAGGTTGTCAGAGGATCACTCTGGCTGCTGAGTGGAGAACAGTTTATATGAGGTGTGGAGAGGGAGCAAGCAGGTCAGTGAGTGTGGCTGCAGTCTTCCAGGAGATGGAGCTAATGGTGTCCTGGATGAGGGTATGAATGAAGGAATGAAGAGAAGGACACAGATTCTAGTGATATCCAGGATGTAAAAAAGTCAGCAAAACAAGGTCATGGGTCAAATATGATTTTATATCCCACTACGCCTATGGATTCACAATACAATGACCTTAGTATGCTTCCACTCTACTTACTCATCCTTTATAATTTTTGCTCCTTATGTTTGTAGTGATAATGTATGTTAAACATCTCAATGCATTATTTTTGATGTTTTTATAGTCACTCTTCATTTCATTTCCATTTTCTGTTGGTCTTCCTTTCAGTATTTTGTGTTTTTGCCTGGGATCATTTTCCTCTGAACTGAAGAACTCCCTTTGCTGTTTTCTGTAGCACAAATGGGTTCCTGAAAAGTTCTCTTAGTTTTTGATTTTCTGAAAGTGTTTCTTTTATTGCCACCTTTGTTTTTGAAGAATGTTTTGCTAATTAAAGTAAAATTCCAGGTTCACAGTTATTTTCTTATATCACTTTAAGGAGATTATTCAATTGTGTTGTGACTCTCATTGTTTCCCATCAGAAGTCAGTTGTCACTCTTCCTCCTTCCTTTCAAAGTTATCTGCCTTTTCAACATTTCTGGCTCCTTTCAGCATTTTCTTTTGCGTTTGGTATTCAAAAATGACAGTGATATGTGTAAAGCATGGTTTTCTTTGTATTTATCCTGCTGAGGCTCATAGCCCTTGATTTTGAGTCTTAATGTCTTCCAAAAGTTTTGAAAAATTCTTGTCCATGATTATGTTTCTGTTCATTTTATTTCTCCTCCCTTTCTGGAACCACAATTATACCTGAAATTCAATCTTTTCATTATGACCCATATATCTCTTACTCTTCTATATACTGAGACTGTTTATCTCTGTGTGTTTTTTAATATCTCTCTGGACATATTCTACAGACTTGCTTCCAGTTTACTAATTCTCTCTATAGTACCCTACCATGATGCCCATTGATTGAAATTTCAATTTTATTTATATTTTTCCATTATAGGATTTCCATTGGAATTTTTATGGTTTCTGGTTCTCTGCTGAAATCCTTCATCTTATAATTGTATTTCTTGAACATCTTAATTGCAACTATTTAATATCCATATACAATAACTCCACTTTATAATTGTCTATGGGTCTGTTTCTATGACAAACCTTATTTTGTTGTACACCTGTTTTTTTATTTTCAAACACAACATTGTCAAATGTTGTATGAAAAACTGTAGAGACAATTTAAGACTTTGAATAAGGTTATCATTCTCCAGAGAGAAACTAATTTTTCTTCTGGCAAATCACTTTGCTTCCATCTGGGACTGAGCTGATTAAAAGTTGTTTACAGTCTTTCTGAGGAATGATGTGTTTCCAGTTCACCCTTACTCACAGAATGTAGGCCTTAAGCATAACAACCAAAAATCTGCAGTAATCACAGGACTTCTCCTTGGAAAGTCATTTGCTACAAGTTTTGTCCCTCTATCCTTGTGAGACTACAAAGAACTTTGCTCATAATCTTAACTTCTCAGATGCCTTTTTTGTTTTCTGATTTTGCATTTGCCTTGTAGGCAAAAGCAGCTCCAAATGCCAGATGCCTCTCTTTATTTCCCACTTTTTTCTTTATCTTGGCTCTAGAAATGCTCACTGCGTGAGCAGCTCTTTGAAGCCTTCAAAATGTATCTATATATGTGTGTGTATGTATGTTCTAGATTTTCTCATTATTCTTCCTGAATCCAAAACCACATAGTCAGCCAAAAACAAAAAGGGGCAAAAGATGATGCATGGGTTTCTGACTTGCTTAATAGATTTTATAATAATGACATTCACCATTACAGGGAATTCCAGAAAAGGACTGACTGCTGACAAGGTTAGTTCTTGGCTAGCATCTGGGAACTTACATTTCAGGAGGGTTTCTGCTGTTAACTGATAAGCACTGTTCACTGAGCCTAAAGTATTTGTGAAAAGAATTGGTTTATGTTGAACTCCTGCTTTCCTGCTGGGAATCTGAAATTGCATACATGCCAGACAGGGAGGGGATATATATTATTCCATTCTCATGCTGCTAATAAAGACATACCCCAGACTGGGTAATTTATAAAGGAAAGAGGTTTAATTGACTCACAGTTCAGCACGGCTGGGGAGGCCTCATAATCATGGTGGAAGGCAAAGAAGAGCAAAGGAATGTCTTACATGGTGGCAGGAAAGACAGTGTATGCAAGGGATCTGCTCTTTATAAAACCATCAGATCTCATGAGACTTATTTACTGTCACAAGAACAGCATGGAAGAACCTGCCCCCATGGTTCTATTACTTCCCACTAAGTCCCTCCCATGACACATTGGGAATATGGGAGCTAAAATTCAAGATGAGATTTGGGTTGGGACACAGCCAAAACATATGATTCTGTCCCCGGCCCCTCCCAAATATTATGGCTTCACATTTCAAAACCAATCATGCCTTCCCAACAGTTCTCCAAAGTCTTAACTCATTTCAACATTAACAGAAAAGTTCATGGCCCAAAGTCTCACCTGAGACAAGTCAAGTCCCTTCCAACTATGAGCCTGTAAAATCAAAAACAAGTTATTTACTTCCTAGATACAACAGGGGTACAAGCATTAGGTAAATATGCCCATTCTAAATGGGAGAAATTGGCAAAAACAAAGGGGCTACAGGCCCCATGCAAGTCTGAAATCCAGCAGGGCAGTCAAATCTTAAAGCTCCAAAATGATCTCCTTTGACTCCATGTCTCACATCCAGGTCACGCTGATGCAACAAGTGGGTTCCAAGGCCTTGGGGAGCTCCACTCCTGTGGCTTAGTAGGGTATAGACCCCCTACGGGTTGCTTTCACAGGCTAGCATTGAGTGTTTGCAGCTTTTCCAGGTGCATGGTGCAAGCTGTTGGTGGATCTACCATTCTGGGGTTTGGAAGACGGAGGTCTCTTCTCACAGCTCCACTAGGCAGTTCCCCAGTGGGGATTCTATGTGGGGGCTCTAACCCCACATTTCCCTTCCACACTGCTCTAGCAGAGGTTCTCCATGAGGGCCCCACCCCTGAAGCAAGCTTCTGCCTGAACATCCAGGCATTTCCATACACCGTCTGAAATCTAGGTTCCCAATCCTCAATTCTTGACTTCTGTGCACTCTCAAACTCAACACCACGTGGAAGCTGTCAAGTCTTGGGTCTTGCACTCTCTGAAGCCACAGCCCAAGCTGTACCTTGGCCCCTTTTAGCCACAGCTGGAGTGGGTAGGATGCAGAGTACCAAGTTCCTAGGCTGCACAGAGCAGAGCAGGGGGCCCTAGGCCTGGCCCAGGAAACCATTTTTCCCTCCTAGGCCTCAGGGCCTGTGATGGGAGGGACTTCCATGAAAGTCTCTGACATGCTTTGGAGACATTTTCCCCATTTTCTTGGTGACTAACATTTGGCTCCTCATTATTTATGCAAATTTTTGCAGCTGGCTTGAATTTCTCCCCAGAAAATGGGGTTTTCTTTTCTATTGCATCATTAGGCTGCAACATTTCCAAAGTTTTATGCTCTGCTTCCTCTTCAACACTTTGACACTTAGAATGTTCCTCTGCTACATACCCTAAATTATCTCTCTCTGGTACAAAGTTTCACAGAAGGGGCAAAATGCCACCAGTCTCTTTGCCTAGCAAGAGTGACCTTTACTTCAGTTCCCAAGAAGTTCCTCATCTCCATTTGAGACCACCTCAGCCTGGACTTTATTGTCCATATCACTATCTGCATTTTGGTCAAAGCCATTCAACAAGTCTTTAGGAAGTTCCAAACTTTCCCACATTTTCCTATCTTCTTCTGAGCCCTCCAAACTGTTCCAACCTCTGCCTGCTACCCAGTTCCAAAGCCACTTCCACATATTTTTGGTATCTTTACAGCAGTGCTCAACTCTGCAGTATCAATTTACTGTATTAGTCCATTCTTACGCTGCTAATAAAGACACACCCAAGCCCCTTTGTGTTTGCCAATTTCTCCCATTAAGAATGGGCATATTTACCCAATCATGGCAGAAGGTGAAGGAAGAGCAAAGACATGGTGGCAGGCAAGAGTGTGTGTGCAGGAAACTGCCCTTTATAAAGCAAAACCAACAGATTTCATGAGACTTATTCACTATGATAAGAACAGCACAGGAAAACCAACTCCCATGATTCGATTACCTCCCACCAGGTCATTCCCATGACATGTGGAGATTATGAGAGCTACAATTCGAGATGAGATTAGGGTGGGGATACAGCCAAACTATATCAGAGTACCTATGTGATGACCCCCCATAAAAATCCTAAGCAGCAAGGCTCTAATAAGCTTCAATAATTGACAACATTTCACATGTGTTATCATAATTCATTGCTGGGGTAATTAAGTGCATCCTGTGTGACTCCACTGGGAGAGGATTGTTGAAAGTCTGCACCTGGTTTCCCCATGACTTTGCCCTATGTGCCTTTTCTCTTTGCTAATTGTGGTTGGTATCCTTTTTCTGTAATAAATCATATCCACGAGTATGACTATACGCTGAGTCTTGTGAGTTTTTCTAGTGAATCATCAAATCTGAGCGTGATCTTCGGGATTTCTCAAGATAGAACTGGAGTGGAGAAAATAATAAATTTAGACTTGGACATATTAAGTACTCTTTATCTTACTTGACCTTTTATTTATTTATTGTTTTACCATGTACTTCTTTAGTTCTCAATCTTTCAACAGCATTAGCATGGTTGACCATTCATCCTTTTGGAAACATGACTAACTTCGTCTTTTTACAACACAGCTATCACCTGGTTTACTTCTTACCTCTCTTCCTCTGACTCCCTTACAAGTGCATGACTTTAGATTCTTGGGCTCTCTTCTGTTCTCACTCTGTTCTCTCTATATTGGTACTTTCACCCACATTCACAGCTTCAAACACCTCCTACGTACAAAGGATTCACACATTTACAGCTTTGGCCTTGGTCTCCCTTTAGGCTCTATAACTGCATCTCAACAGCCTACTTATCTCCCACACAGGCCAGAGTAACCTCAGATTGCTGGTCACGCCAGCATTCTTACAAAATGTCAAAATGAGTGTTTTGTTTCAGAGCACCTTCTCTTTCCTCACACTTTTCTTCTAGCTTCCCATGAAAAGGTTTGCATCCTTTGTCTCTTTAGTCCTAGCTGTCACATGGTATGTCTCCTCCCTGTCTGTATCCTTTGATTTAACGGATTCATCCAATAAAACTTTACTGAGCATCTACCATACACATTAGACTAGACACTGGGGATACAAAGATGGTTAAAACATGGACCCAGTCTTCAAAGACTTGCAGGCAAATAAATAATGGCAAACATAGAAAAAAAATGTACCATAAAGTATTATAAATGGGATTGCAGAGCAGAATCAGGACATAATATGAGATTCCAAAAGGGGAAGTAGTCCAATCCCCCAGAAAATGGAGGAGGAGATGCTGGAACTGCATTCTGAAAGCCCAGTAGCTGTTCTTCATATGGATAAGATGAATGAGAGGATCAAATGCACACTGCAGGGAGCGACACGTCACAGTCACTATGACAATGGAAATCCACAAGAGAAAATGTCACAAGAACAAACTAAACTAACTTAAAATGCAAGGTAGTAATTTTCTCAAAATAGCATTTATTTGAAAATGTAAGTACCAGAAGAATATAAGAGATTTTTTAAAAGAACAAGCATTTTCTACAGTTTTGTCACATAATGCAGGGTTTGAATCACCTAGGCTCTGGATCAGCCTATCTCCATTAGATCTCATGAGACCAGCTACTGTCGCCCTTCCTGTCAATAAGAGCAAAAGACAAGAACCAAGGTCAGTCTCCAGGGCACAATCAGGAGAATGTGAGCAAAAGGGATTATCAGAGGAAATCTTAAAAAGGAGAGAATTGGATTAAGAAAGCCAATGAAAGATCCAAGTTGAAGGGGCAGGATCACTTCCACAGACAATTCTAGATGATTACAGGCAAGATGGACTACCAGCTTGACTACATCCTTTCCAAGCTTGGCCAGAAAACAGTTGTCATTTCAGAGGCTGGCTGCATTCATATCAGCATCATATTTTCCAGTAGCCAATGCCATAATTACTACTTACAGGAAGATTTGGATGATGAATGACTTTCTGGTACCACCCAAATCATGCCACAGTGTCCACTCTGCCTGATCCAATTGTCATCCCGGGACACAGACATAAAGCCCTCAGCCCTGGCTCACCAGAGCAACCACAGAGTTTCTCCTTGTCCTCCCCAACTGCTCAGACTCAGATGGGGGGAAGCTGTTCACCAAGACCAGCAGTATCTACAGGAGGAATTTTGCCCCAGGATTTTTCTCCCTTCATGTGTAAAAAGGTGCCATCTGAAATTATCTCATCTGTCAAAAGTGGTGCCCAGACAAAGGGAGAACGGTCCATTGATAGCTGTCATTCAGTTCAATAACTGTCAAGCCTTTTTTATGAATAAGGGGCTGTACAAGTTGCCATTGAGCATTTTAGTATATACAAGAAACGCCCTGTCCAAAACAGAATACACCCTGGGAAATGGACAATTCAACCCAAGGGTCATAATTTACCTACTGCCAGCAAACACAATGATCAAAGAGTAAATCTCTGATACGGACATACGCCCAGGGCAGAAAAAGAAAATCAATAGAAACAAAGTGATTGCAAATAATCTTGATTCATTGCTGATTTCAAAAGTGTAGATTTGATTACATAATAAAATTATATATATGCATAAATATTCTATAATATAGTTTTATCTCTAGATCACAAAAGTCACTTTATTTATGTATACATATTTTTGCTCCCAGGCTTATAAACTATTGCTTTTATGGTATGGTGGCCTTAAAAAGTAAAGCAAAATATTATCTGCAATGTTTCCCAAAAGGTTCCATGTGATTCAGAGAACTCAACAAGGATGCAACAGCAGGCACATAGACATAGCAATGCAATTCACACCCAGCTATCTAACTTGTTATTATCTAGACTGTTATGTTTAGCTGGATTGGAGGATGAATTCTCCAGAGCAGTTCACACCAACAAAGAGAGAATAATACCTGTAGCCACAGCTTCTAATTTTTATAATCATTTTTCCCTTTATAAAAAAAAAAAAAAACCCTTTGCTTAAGCCAGTGCAAAAAAACTAATTCAAAAATCAAAATATTTATTATAATCACCATCTACCCATCACTCTGGGTAGCCAGAATCAGTGCACTGGAAATAGATATTTAATTAGATATTTCCAGACAGCCCTCATACCTTTTATTTTCCACTGCCCTTACAGTAACTCTGGGTTTTTTTAAATCTAAAATTGTAATACGATACATGAATGCAAGTAAATATAGATATGTCCAGAAACTAAATTTCACCTGTGAGTTTATCCTACTCTTGGGCTACTAGCCAAAGATTATTTAGGTAGATTAATTAAATAGTTTAATTCTAGCACATGAAGTAATGATATTTTAATTAAATTTGGGAAAATAATATATGCAGGCAAAAGACGATAATCATACTCTCTGTCGGGTATAACTATATTGACTTGAAGAAACAGTGCATCTAACCCTAAAATTCACTAGTGCCCTATAATCATTAATTTTTCCATTAATTACATTAATCATTAATCTGTCAGACATGCTCTGGCCTAATAATAATTGCAATCTTTTTTTTGAGGAATTAGGGTGCATTAGGAATGGTTCTGAGAACTTCACAGGCAGACATTACTACTCAGGTAATCTTCACAACAACCTGGTGAGGTAGAGCTATTTTGATTTTCCTTTTACATATGAGGAAACAAAGAATTAAAGGGGCTAAATAACATGTCCTGAGTTTAAACCTAACCAGTAGAGGTCCTGGTATCTACGTGGGTGCTTGCTGCTGAGACACAGGCCCCCACGCTGCACTAGGCTGGCGCTGTCCACTGACATCCTCCCCTGGCTTCTCTCTGTAGGATATTCTCCCTCTCTATCATGGGCCCTGGGGACCTCAGACTGACAGTGCTAAAAGGCTCCCCGTGGAGTTCATGCAACCCCAAGCATCTGGTCTGATTTCTCCCGGCCCCACAGGGGTGCCCTATATGAGGAGAGCAGAAGAAAGCACTGGAAGACCAGGCCTTTTTTTTTTTTCTTTAACCTCTTCTCATATTGCACAGAATATTCCAAATATTTGAAATGTCACCAAAACTCCCATATCAACCCAATTCACAACAATGACTGTGATAAAACCAAAGTATCTTCCATCCTAAGTGGGAGGTTAGGGATGGAAGGAGGAGAAATAAAAAAGGGCGGGGAGGCCAGGCTTGGTGGCTCACACATGTAATCCTAGCACTTTGGGAGGCCAAGGCAGGTGGACTGTCTGAGCTCAGGAGTTCAAGACCAGCCTGGGCAACAGGATGAAACCCCATCTCTACTAAAATACAAAATAAATTAGCCGGGCATGGTGGCATGTGCTTGTAGTCCCAGCTACTCAGGAAGCTGAGGCAGGAGAATTGCTTGAACCATGGAGGCGGAGGTTGCAGTGAGCGGAGATTGCACCATTACATTCCAGCCTGGGCAACAGAGTGAGACTCTGTCTCTGGAAAGAAAAAAAAAAAGGGCGGGGGGAGGGAAGAGGAGGGGGAAAAAGAGAAGAGAAGAGAAGAGGAGAGGAGGGGAGGAGAGGTGAGGAGGGGAGGAGAGGGGAGAGGAAGGGAGGGGAGGGGCAGAAAGAAGAGAGAGAGAGAGAGAGAAAGAGAGGAAGAAAGAGAGAGGAAGGAAGAAAGGAAGGAAGGGAGGGAAGGAGGAAGAGAAAGAAAGAAAGACAAAGTACTATACAAACTGAGTTGGAGTTTATTTTAGGACATCAAATATATCTTTACAAATTGAAAAAATATTGCAAAAGCAAAATATACAACATAAAATTTTATAATGCATTTTCTCTACATGCAATATTTTAAACTATATCCTTTATCTTTCCTGGCTTGGTGGTAGAAATTTGCCAACAACTTTTCTTTGGAAGAACTGCTCTTACTTGAGATTATTTCTTTTTTTTTATTTTTTTTTATTTTTTTTTTACATTTCTTTGTAAATTTATTTGACTTTCAAATTAAAGAATCCAGGCAAAAAATATTGTGTCACATATATGAGAAAACAATGAAGCTAGTATCAGACTTGCACACAACATTCCATATGAACCTTCTTCACATTCCTATAAGCTCTCCTTCAAGTATGTAGGGCAAAGACATTTTTAAAAAATTTTTTTAAACAACAAAATTTTATTTTCTCACAGTTTCAGAGGCTAAAAGTTTAGTATCAAGGTGTCAGCAGAGTTGCTTTCTTCTAAGGCCTCTCTTATTGGCTTGTAGATGGCCATCTTCTATGTCTTACCATGGTCTTCCCTTTATATAGGTCTGTGTCCAAGTTTCCTCCTCTTATAAGGACATCAATCATAATAGATTAGGGCCCACTCATATGGCTTTATTTTAACTTAATTACCTCTTTAAAAATCTTCTATCCAAATAGTCATATCCTGAACTCCAGCATGTGAATTTGGGAAGACATAATCAGCACTTAACAGGCACCAGTGGTAACTTCCTCTAATTATTTCCAGAGCACATAGAGAACCAAAAAGAATTTCCTCAAGACCACAATGAGATACCATCTCACACCAGTTAGAATGGCAATCATTAAAAAGTCAGGAAACAACAGGTGCTGGAGAGGATGTGGAGAAATAGGAACACTTTTACACTGTTGGTGGGATTGTAAACTAGTTCAACCATTATGGAAAACGGTATGGCGATTCCTCAAGGATCTAGAACTAGAAGTACCATATGACCCAGCCATCCCATTACTGGGGATATACCCAAAGGATTATAAATCATGCTGCTATAAAGACACATGCACACGTATGTTTATTGCAGCACTATTCACAATAGCAAAGACTTGGAATCAACCCAAATGTCCATCAGTGACAGATTGGATTGAGAAAATGTGGCACATATACACCATGGAATACTATGCAGCCATAAAAAAGGATGAGTTTGTGTCCTTTGTAGGGACATGGATGCAGCTGGAAACCATCATTCTTAGCAAACTATCACAAGAACAGAAAACCAAACACTGCATGTTCTCACTCATAGGTGGGAACTGAACAATGAGATCACTTGGACTCAGGAAGGGGAACATCACACACCGGGGCCTATCGTGGGGAGGGGGGAGGGGGGAGGGATTGCACTGGGAGTTATACCTGATGTAAATGACGAGTTGATGGGTGCAGCACACCAACATGGCACAAGTATACATATGTAACAAACCTGCACGTTATGCACATGTACCCTACAACTTAAAGTATAATAATAATAAATAAATTTAAAAAAAAAAGAATAAAAAAAATAGAATTGACATGGAAAGATGTTCAAGATAATGGTGAAATAGAAAAGTAGACTGAAAAACAGTAGACACAGTAGGATCCTATTTTGGTAAACAAGACATATGTCTGTGTTAGCTATGTACACATAAGAAATGACCAGAAAGTATGCAGTGTGGGTCCCTGTGGGTGATGAGATTACTTGAGATTATTTCTGTGCTACTTGGGTTTTAAAAACTCCTTTATTTTATAAAATTATACAGATAGTAGGTGGTGCTAGTTTTATTGTTTGCTTTCAATGTCCTATACGGCAAAGGAAGATGTTAGGAATCAGGAAAAACTGTTGTTGTGGATGCCTTTTAAAGAATGTGTAGATTCTAAAAGCCTAGAAATTCCTGCATTATTCTTCAGGGATTCCCTAGCATCTTCCCCCTCCACCCAAGACTCAGGGATCCTATTTCATTCTCTGGGTAAGAGTAGAATCTCAAAGTCTTACTAAGAGCTCACTCTGCCATCTCCTTCAGGCTGCAAGACATTGCTGCCATAGGACTTTTCTATTTAATTATTTTTATTCTTGGTCCATAGTTTTAGGATGACTCATGCTAGGTGTGAATCCCCCGCACTATATGTCTTTCTTGATACAGAGGTGCAAGTCCCAGACTTGGAGCCCAAAGTCCTGGGGTACAGATGCCACCTCCACTCTGTCTGAGCAATAACTCCGTCTCTTTCAATCCATTTTTTCCACTTCTCAGTCAAGAAGAAAGATCCCTGTAGGCCATATGGTGACCTCACCTTTGCCTCGATCCCATCAACTTTTGGTCTTTAAGCCAAACCAATTGATTGTAAACTTTCCCCAAAAGTAATGCAGATGAACATTATCCCTCAGACCTGGGTTTATGGGCATTCTTATAATAAGGGTCCTTCTAAAACCTCTTCTTGTGTGCTTAGGGAGCCCCATAAAAGAGATATGGCTCTTCTCTGATTCTGTGAAGTCCCAACAGGGATAGAAATTAAATAAAATCTACCGTGTGCAACAATGCACTGACAGACTTCATGGAAGACAGAGGAATTCTGAAAATTAGAAGGCAGTTAGGCATCACTTCCCTCCTCCATTTGATTGCAAACCCAAATGACTCTGAGAGCCAGGCAAGTAAAATCAATGAGGGAGTGGGCAGGAGCAAACAGGGGAGTGGTAGGGAATGTGGTGGGGAACTGGAAAGGGTACATCCTACCTACAGACATTCATATTCAAATAGTTTTACAACTCAGCACCAGCCAATCAAATAAGGCTGCCAGCTGAATTCAGCTCCTGTGCTTCCATCTTGCAACTTCAGGTTTAGACTAGAAAAAGAGTCTTGGAGTCCTGTCTGGGGAGACACACATTTATGAGCTTGGTCCAACCTGTGCCATATGAAAGGAACAGCATGCAGACACTCACAGCAGTGAAACAGCCATGCGGATCTGTGCTCCCACAGGCTCATCACACAGTACGAAATCCCACAGCCTCCCCACAAACCTGTTTCGGGTTTGCTCAGGAAGAAGGGAGATCTGGCGCACTACTGGCCAGCACTGTCCATTGTGCTGAAATCCCCATGGAGTTACCATGACTCAATGGCTCAGATGTGTGGCTGTGCTCGGATGGGGGAGGGATGCGTGGGAAAGTGGGTTGTGAGGATTCCCCAAAAGTAAGTAGCATCTCCTTCAGAGTAGGTGAGAAGCAGGAGGTTTCAGTGATTGGTACCCACTGGACAAATACAGTGAGTCCTGTGGGGAGATATCTTGGTGAGTCTTGAAAAAACAGTTCATGAACTTCTCTGGAAAGGCTTTAACCTCTTAGGTGCTTTCTCAGCGACCTCTGGAGACTGTCCTATTCAATACCTAACATCAACCTCTTCATTTCTGCACTGTAACTCCCATTTTGCCCCACATCTTCAGAGAAGGCATCTACATACCCAGCTATGGCGGAGACTGGAGACTTAGGCCAGGCCATGCCCCACCTCCAGAGTGGTGTCCTCTCCCAGCATCTGCAGCCCAGGAGGGACAGCAGAAGTCCGGTAGCTCCTGAAGAGCAGAAACAGCTCCAGAAGGATGAGGGCCTGGAACGCATGGGCCCAGCTACATGTTTCAGGAAGCTGACCCCTGACAACATATGGAGGAGGAAAGGATGACAAACCAAAAAAAAAAAAAAAAAAAAAAAAGTTTGAAAGGTTTAAATTGCAGCAATGTCCCAAAAGGGCAACCAAAATGGTGGCTGCATTGAGAGGACACGTGAGGCGTGGCTTAGAGCAGAACCCGAAGATGATTCCTGCACTTGCTTCTTTATAGTGTCATTAAAATAGGAATTCCAGGTCTGTCTGCCTCCTTTCCCCCTAGTTATGACTGTTGAAGGCCACAATTGCTCTCTCGCGAATTTGGCTAGAAAACTCATCCCTCATGGAAGCCACATGGAACATTTTGTCTATTCCTAAAGCAAAATCTGTCTTACCCAAGAAGCACAGTCTTTCTCTCATTCTGTTTGTAATGAACATTGCCTTTGCTGGTGGGGTTTTTAAAAAATATTATTATTAAATAAAACCTTGCCAAACGTACTTTGCAGAAGTATCTTTTATGGAAAACAGATGGAAAGAGCTAACCTAAAAATGCAAATCGTAACATTATAATGACTTCTTAATTTTAAAAATTATGAATACTACTTCCCAGGAGGGACTAAAAGAGACAGTGACAACAGCTGCGGAAGAAACATCAGGAGTGGGAGGGGACTGCAAGGCCAAAAATGTTGTCTAGTTGCAGAGATTACAAAGAAAATTCCTTGTATTTAAACGCAGGGCACTGAGCACTCACATATGTTCGATTCCGAAGGGTTTATTCAGGTAAAGGAAAGGAACGAAGAAACCACCAATACTCCAGATGCAGGTTGCTCCCAGAAGTGTCTACACATGCCGCAAGGAATATAAAGTTCTAGAAAAACACACTTAATGTGCTTTCTCCCCACTTTCTTCATGGATCCTCAGACAGGAGTATGAAACCACAGTTTGCAAATGCTTCTGACTCGTGTATGATTACTCAGGCGTTAAACTCCTCCTGAAACGGGCATTTAACACAGAGGTTTCTTATATTTTCACAACTGGCCTCTCTTGAAACCCACTCTTCGAGAGGATTGAATATTTATGCATTTTCTTATTTTTTAGAAAGTGGATGGATTTTCTCCCCAAATCATATTTTCCACTCTTGAATAACCCACCTTCTTCTTCCTTCCATCTCTCTCCTTCTTCCTTTCCAGATAAATAAGAGATTTTAGAAAACTCTTTCTATCTGGAAAGGAAGTAGGAGAAATATTTTCAAAATTTTCTAGCAGCAAATTTTAATATTTCCCCTGTGAATGTAATTCAACACACATACAAATTATGCCTCTTTCTCCCCTTCGATTCTTTATACTTTTTGAATAGCAAGTCACCAAAGGTACTCAAATACACACATGCAGTCTCCCAACTAATACATTTAGAAGTAAATGCAAGAAGCAATCCTGTCATCAACAGCAATAACATACTGTCTCCGTCGAGCTGCTCCGGGCTTCCTGGCCCATGCCATGTCAGAGTATTAAGTGCTGTCTCTGGGTAAATGGTTGACTCACATATGTTTTGAGCGGCTCTCATCTCAACAGAGCTGAAAGAAATTAAACAGCTGGAAGCATTTTCAAATTTCTATCTGGGAACTGCTTAATGTATCAGAACTCAACATAGATTTCCCACTGAGACAGAAGTGTAAAAGTTGTTCTTTCTTCTTCCTCTTCTTTTTTTTGAAGGCATCTCCTTTCCTTTCACAAACAGAATATCCAGCCTTTCAAGTTCTCACCATAGGTTAGAGAAAAGAAAAGGAGTCTTAAAATCAGTGGTCACCTCCTACTGGAGAAATTAATCAAAATCTCACTGGGGAAGAAACTAGTGGAGGAAGACAGGAATGAGGTTATAGCTACCATTTCTCTCCCCTAGAATTAAGCATAATCCACTAAGACTGGCTCCACTAAAAGCATTTTGACTGCTATGTGTGGAGAACATGAGTCATTTGGGAGCTCTCAGTGAATTCATGGGTTCAGAAAACAAACACAGTCACCTCAACATAATATAATACTATGCAGCAGAGAATAAAATGCGATATAAAATGGTTCATCTTGAACACCATCCAGGGTGTTTTGTTGCTGAAGTACCAAGAAGTCCCTCAATATTTCTCTGCCTTAGTGGAGTACTGTATTTCCTTTTAGATTCTCCTCTCCACACCCAGCACTGCCACACAGGACTGTGTCATAGAGTATAGTTTCAGGATGATTCATCCTCATCATCTGATTGCTTTCTCTCACTAGAGCCTTGGGCTAGTTAACAGATTCAGCATCCATGAGCATTCAAACAGAACTGGACCATCCAGCAAATAGAATCCGACAGCATTTGGAAGCGAAGCAAGAACCCTTGTATCTAAGCCGCAGCTGTCTGATTACTTGGATGATATGATTCTTCTAAAAGTTCTCTGTCTTTAGTTTGGGGTTGTTTTGACTTAGGCCATATGGTCACTTCATTTTTCTTGGTTTGCAGCTATAACAATTACAGTAAGCTCCAAACACAGTAATCATGTATGGGGAGAGACAAGGAGGTCAGCTGGGCTTCCTCCAAATGCAGTTTGAGAGAAGCTTTCAGAATCTGGAGGCATCCTCAGAATCTAGAGGCATCTATCAACATCTTTCCTACAAAAGGATAAAATTGTACAAAACTGTGTGGATGTTGTAGGAACTGTGTCAACTAAGCTGAGCTAAAAGCACATTTCCCAGAATTCCCTTCCCTGTGTGGTCCTGAGTGAGTGCTGACCACAAGTGATGTTTTGTATGAGGTTTGGAGTGCAGACATAAAGAAGCAACTCTATCTCCTTCCACCCTGGAGGGCAGTGAGTGCAGGGTGCCAGGCACTACAGAGTTCACGCCTACCACCACTAACTTCCAGCCTCCCAGAAGGTGTAATGGAGTGCTCAAACCTGCAGCTCCTTCAGTTTCCACAGCAGGGCTGGGACTATGGTGAGGCAGGTGAGGACTTCTCTTGGGACTTGACACTTAAAGAGGCACTTAGTAGTCAAGGTAAATAATATTTTAATGAAATGTTCTTTAAAAATCAAACTTAATGCAGAAAAATACATGGTGAACAAATTGTCAAAATATTTAATAGACAGGAACAGTTACAGCTCTGGGATGAACCGTATTGGAGCCTGAAGCACAAGGAAAAATTAATACTACTAATCTCATGGGTCATATGATCTTCTTCAACTTCTCTGATCCCTGGG
Organism: Macaca mulatta; assembly: GCF_049350105.2. NCBI lineage: Eukaryota > Metazoa > Chordata > Mammalia > Primates > Cercopithecidae > Macaca > Macaca mulatta. Next base: position 11,019,495 of record NC_133411.1, read on the forward strand.
GGTCAGGAACACGTGCATTTCCATGGTCAAGGGCACCTGCTTCTCCTGCACGCCGCCCACATGGAGGTGGTGAGGGACATCCTCAAGCTCCAGTTTGCCCTCTTGGGATCCAGTTCTTCTTGTGGATCCCAGGTTTTCCATACTCCTCTGCACATCTAGCTGTCCTTTCTAACTATCATTCTAGTAGACCTATAGCAACCTCATGCTCAGCCCTCAATACAAGACAACAATAAGTATAGGCAGCTTCAGCAGCCCCCACATTTGCAAGGCCTAATTCTTAATTTTTATAACAACCCCCATACTTCATACACTTGTTGTGGTTCTGCTTCTCTGACCCATAAAGACATCTGACCCATAGAGATGTGATGATTATATACAAACTAGAATATACCAATGAGGCATCAAACACAAATTTTGTGAGAGGTACGATCAAATTACATGGTGAAATGTCTACAGTTTTCCCCCAGCCTGTTTGAACCATCATTTTACCATTGTCAAGATGTTGCCTTGTGTGTTCCTTTGCTAAAGGACTAGAGGCTGGGTTGGCAGTGGGGCCAATTGTTTATAATTGATAAGAGAACAGATAACCAGACTATCCTTATGTCCCTACCAGGACAGAGATGTTCCCCTGCAGGGTTTGCTTGATTTTCCTCTATCAGCAATAAAGACAAGGCTACAGGCCCCTGAAAAAGCCATAGAGTGTGCTTAATATACTCGAGTTCCACAAACCTGAAACCCATTGAAGGAATTTTAAACACTATTGTGTTTAAAAGCACCAGTTGCTAAGTTCAGTCATACATGAACTATATGTAAAAAGGAAAAAATATTTACCCTCTTTAAGGACCCTTGTAAAAGTCCTAGGTTATAGATTAGTCTCTGAGTAATCTTCTGTTGTTATGCTGAGCTCTGGAGCTGGCTAAACTGGAGAGTGAGGCTCTCACACAGTCTCTGGGGAAGACACCTGCTTCCTAAGGAATTTTGGCTCAGTTTGGATGAACTATGGTGCATCAGAAGGAGAAAGAATTTGCTCCTGAGGCTTCCTAGGAGAATAGCTGGGTCATAGAGATGAAAACCTAAGTACAGTTAAACCTAAGATTAACAACTGCTCTGTTGAGGGAGCCATTCTCTGTCATAGATCTAGACCATGGTTTCTCAGTATCAACAGTATTGACAGTGTTGTGAAATAATTCTTAGTTATACAGGGGCTGTCCTACACGTTGCCGAATGCTCAGCAGAATCCCTATCCTCTATCATGTAGATGACAACAGCACCACCAGTTGTGACAACCAAAAATGTCTCCAGGCATTTCTAAATGACTCCTGGACAGCAAAAGTGTCCCCCAATGAGACGGCCATGTAGACAACAAAACAGGCTGGGATACTAAAGCCAGAAGCAGGGACAAATCAATGTCAGATATTGGGAGATAAGAGTTAGATAAGAATGAATCTTGGTAGATAAAGTAAGGCAGAATTGTAGACAAGAAGAGGCCCAATACCAAGTCAATAACCAGAGATACTATATACCAGATAAAAGTCATGTCAGTCATCCCTCCTTACTGGGTGGGGCCTTGCTGCAGGAATTTCAGCAACTCCAGCCAGGGGTTTAGGGACAGAACTCTGATGTCCCTGGGACTGAGCCCCTGGGGAGGAGGAAGAGCCACAGTCTCTGTGGATCAGCAGACTTAGTCTTTCCCACTGGTGGTTCTGAGGGATCCAGGCAGGGTGGACAAATAGGATTCCCCCACTGCAGCATAATCCTTCCACCAAGGGGCAGCCAGAGTGCTTCATTAAGTGGGTCCTGGAACCCTAGATGAGACCCCTCCAACAGGGGTCGCCAGATACCTTATACAGGAGTGTTCCCGACAGCCTCATGTTGGTGCCCCTCTGGGACAGAGATTCCCAGAGGAAGGAGCAGGCAGCCATCTTTGCTGTTCTGCAGCCTCCACTGGTGACACCTCTAGGGGCAGGAGGGACCCAGGTGAATGGGGTCTGGAGTGGAACCCCAGCAAACTGCAGTAGCCCTACAGAAGAGGGGCCTGTTAAAAGAAAAACAATCAGAAAGCAACAACAACAGCATCAACAAAAATGTCCCCACGAAAACCCCACCAAAGGTCAGCAGCTTCAAAGATTAACACTAAACTCACAAAGATAATAAACTCGTGAAGATGAGAAAGAATCAACAAAAATAATGCTGAAAACTCAAAAAGCCAGAGTGCCTCTTCTCCTTTGAGTGATGACAACACCTCTCCAGCAAGGGCACAAAACCAGGCAGAAGCTGAGATGAATGAATTGACAAAAATAGGCTTCAGAAGGTGGGTAATAATGAACTTTGCTGAGCATGTTCTAGCTCAATGCAAAGAAGCTAAAAACCATGATAAAACATTACAGGAGCTGTTAAACAGAATAACCAGTTTAGAGAGGAACATAAATGGCCTGATGGAGCTGAAAAACACAAAACAACAACTTCACAATGCAACCACAAGTATCTATAACTGAATAGACCAAGCAGAGGAAAAAATTTCAGAGTGTGAAGACTATCTTGCTGAAATAAGACAGGAAAACACGATTAGACAAAAAAGAATGAAAATGAATAAACAAAACCTCCAAGAACTATAGGATTATGTAAAAGACCAAACCTGTTACTGACTGAGGTACCTAAGAGAGACATGAAAACATACTTCACAATAACATCCAACAGAACTTCCCCAACCTAACAAGACAGGCCAACATTCAAATTCAGGAAATTCAGAGAATCCCAGTAAAATACTCCATGAGAAGATCAATCCCAAGACACATATCATCAGATTCTCCAAGATCAAAATAAAGGAAAAAATGTTAAGGGTAGACAGAGAGAAAGGCCAGGTCACCTACAAAGGGAAGTCCATCAGACTAACTCTGGACCTTTCAGCAGAAACCCTACAAGCCAGAAGAGATTGGGATTCAACATTCTCAAAGAAAAGAATTTCCAACACAGAATGTCATATCCAGCCAAAGTAAGCTTCATAAGTGAAGAAGAAATAAAATCCTTTTCAGATAAGCAAATACAGAGGGAATTTGTAACCACCAGACCTGCCTTGCAAGAGCTCCTGAAGAAAGCATTAAATATGGAAAGGAAAAACCATTACTAGCCACTCCAAAAATACACTGAAGTACAAAGGTCAATGATACTATGAAGCAGCTTCATCAACAAGTCTGCAAAATAACCAGCTAGCATCATGATGACAGGATCAATTCACACATAACAATATTAACCTTAAATGTAAATGGGCTAAATGCCCCAATTAAAAGACACAAAATGGCAAGCTGGTTACAGAGTCAAGACCCATTGGTGTGCTGTATTCAAGAGACACATCTCATGTGCAAAGACACACACAGGCTCAAAATAAAGAGATAAAGCAAAATTTACCAAGCAAACGGAAAGCAGAAAAAAGCAGTGGTTATAATCCTAGTTTCTGACAAAACAGACTTTAAACCGACAAAGATCAAAAACAACAAAGAAGGGAATTACAAAAGGTAAAGGGATCAATGCAACAAGAAGAGCTAAGTATCCTAAATATATATGCACCAAATACAGGAGCACCCAGATTCATAAAACAAGTTCTTAGAGACCTACAAAGAGACTTAAGACTCCCACATAATAATAGTGGGATGCTTTAACACTCCATTGTCAACACTAGACAGATGATCAAGACAGAAAATTAACAAGGATATTCAGGACTTGAACTCAGGTCTGGATCAAGTGGACCTAAGAGATATCTACAAAACTCTCCACCCAAAAACAACAGAATATGCATTCTTCTTGGTGCCATATGGCACTTACTCTAAAATAAATTACATAATTGGAAGTAAAACACTCCTCAGCAAATACAAAAGAACTGAAATCATAACGGCCACTCAGACACAGTGCAATCAAACTAGAACTCAAGATTAAGAAACTCACTCAAAACCACACAATTACATAGAAATTGAGCAACCTGTTTCTGAATTACTCCTGGGTAAATAATGAAATTAAGGCAGAAATCAAGAAGTTCTTTGAAACCTATGAGAACAGAGAGACAGTGTAACAGAATCTCTGGAATGCAGCTAAAGCAGTATTAAGAGGGAAATTTATAGTACTAAATACTCACATCAAAAAGCTAGAATGATTTCAAATCAACACCCTAACATCACAACTAAAAGAATGGAGAATCAAGAGCAAACAAACCCTAAAGCTAGCAGAAGACAAGAAATAACCAAGATTGGAGCAAAACTGAAGCAGACAGTGGATAAATGGAACATCCATTTGTTCAAATCTATTTGGATAAATGGAACATCCATTTGTTCCATTTATCCAAATCTATTTGAACAAATGGAACACAACAAACCCTTTAGAAAATCAATGAATCCTGCTGTTTTTTGTGAAAAAATTAATAAAATAGCTGCTAGACTAATAAAGAAGGAAAGAGAGAAGAATTAAATAGACACAGTGATAAAGGGAATATCACCACCAACCCCACAGAAATACAAACAACCATCAGAGAATACTAAAAACACCTCTCTACAAATAAACTAGAATATTTAGAAGAAATTGATAAATTCCTGGACTCATGCACCCTCCCAAGACTGAACCATGAATAGGCTGAATCCCTGAATATACCAATAACAAGTTCTGAAACTGAGGCAGTAATAATCTACCAAACAAGAAAACGCCCAGGACCAAGTGGATTTACTGCTGAATTCTACCAAAAGTACAAAGAAGAACTCGTACCATTCCTTCTGAAACCATTCCAAAAAGCTAAAAAGAAAGGACATCTCCCTAACTCATTTTATGAGGCCAGCATCATCCTGATGCCAAAACCTGGCAGAGATACAAAACCAAAACCAAAAACAAAAACAAAAAACAAAAAACAAAAAAATAAAAGAAAGAAAAAGAAAACTTCAGGCCAAAATTCCTGTTGAACATTGATGCGAAAGTCCTCAATAAAATACTGGCAAACTGAATCCAGCAGCACATCAAAAAGCTTACCCACCACTATTAAGTTGTCTTCATCCCTGTGATGCAAGGCAGTTTCAACATATGCAAATTAATAAACAAAACTCATCACATAAACAGAACCAAAGACAAAAATCACATGATTATCTCAACAGACACAGAAAAGGCCTTTAATAAAATCCAATTTCACTGCATGTTAAAAACTCTCAATAAACTAAATATTAGTGGAACATACCTCAAAAATAATAGGAGCCATTTATGATAAACCCACAGCCAATATCATCCTGAATGGGCAAATACTGGAAGCATTCCACTTTAAAGCCAGCACAAGACAATAATGCCTTCTCTCACCACTCTTATTCAACACAGTATTGGAAGTTCTGGCCAGGGCAATCAGACAAGAGAAAGAAATAAAGGTATCTGAATAGGACGAGAGGAAGTCAAACTGTCTCTGTTTGCAGACGACACAATATTATATTTAGAAAATCTCATTGTCTCAGCCCAAAAGCTTCTTAAGCTGATAAGCAACTTCAGCAGTCTTGGGATACAAAATCAATGTGCAAAAGTCACAAGCCTTCCTATATACCAGCAATAGACAGAGAGCCAAATCATCAATGAACTCCCATTCACAATTAATACAAAGAGAATAAAATACCTAGGAACACAGGGAATACAGCTAACAAGGGAAGCAAAGGACCTCTTCAAGAACTAAAAACACCACTCCAGGAAATCAGAGAGAACACAAACAAATGGAAAAATATTCCATGCTCATGAACAGAAAGAATCAATATCATGAAAATGGCCATAGTGTCCAAGTAATTTATAGATTCAATGCTATTCCCATTAAACCACCATTGGCATTCCTCACAGAATTAGAAAAAAAAACTACTTTAAAGTTCATATGGAACCAAAATAGGTCCATATAGCCAAGACAATCCTAAGCAAAAAGAATAAAGCTGGAAGCATCACATGATCCAACTTCAAACTGTATTACAAGGTTACAGTAACCAAAACAGTATGGTACTGGTACAAAAATAGACACACACATCAATGGAACAGAATAGAGGTCTCAGAAATAAGACCACACATCTGCAATCACCTTACTTCAACAAACCTGACAAAAACAAGCAATGAAGAAAGGATTTCCTATTTAATAAATGGTGCTGGGAGAACTGGCTAGCTATATGCAGAAAATTGAAACTGGGCCCCTTCCTTATAACTTACACAAAAATTAACTTGAGATGGATTAAAGACTTAAATGTAAAACCCAAAACTATAAAAACCTTAGAAGAAAATCTAGGCTATACTATTCAGGACATAGGCACAGGCAAAGATTTTGTGACAAAAACATCAAAAGCAATTGCAACAAAAGTGAAAATTGACAAACAGGATCTAATTAAACTAAAGAGTTTCTGCACAGCAAAAGAAACTATTATCAGAGTGAACAGACAACCTACAGAATGGCGGAAAATTTTTGCAATCTATCCATCTGATAAAGGTCTAATATCCAGAATGTACAAGATACTTAAACAAATTTACAAGAAAAAGACAAACAACCCCATTTAAAAGTGGCCAAAGGACATGAACAGACACTTCTCAAAAGAAGACATTTATGTCACCATCAAACGTATGAAAAAAAGCTCAACACCAGTGATCATTAGAGAAATGCAAATCAAAACCACAATGAGATACTATCTCACTCCAGTCAGACGGTGATTATCAAAAAGTCAAGAAATGGCTGGGCGCAGCAGCTCATGGCTGTAATCCCAGAACTTTGGGAGGCCAAGGTGGGGATCACTTGACGTCAGTAATTCAAGATCAGCTAGGCCAACATGGTGAAACCCCATCTCTTTTTTTTTTTTTTTGAGACGGAGTCTCGCTCTGTCGCCCAGGCTGGAGTGCAGTGGCCAGATCTCAGCTCACTGCAAGCTCCGCCTCTCGGGTTCACGCCATTCTCCTGCCTCAGCCTCCCGAGTAGCTGGGACCACAGGCGCTGCCACCCCGCCCAGCTAATTTTTTGTGTTTTTAGTAGAGACGGGGTTTTGCCGTGTTAGCCAGGATGGTCTCGATCTCCTGACCTTGTGATCCGCCCGTCTCGGCCTCCCAAAGTGCTGGGATTACAGGCTTGAGCCACCGCGCCCGGCCATGAAACCCCATCTCTAATAAAAATGCAAAAATTAGCTGCGCATGGTGGCAGGTGCCTGTGATCCCAGCTACTTGGAAGGCTGAGATGGGAGAATTGCTTGAACCCTAGAGGTGGAGGCTGCAGTGAGCCGAGATCATGCCACTGCACTCCGGCCTAGGTAACAGAGCAAAACTGTGTCTCAAAAAATATAAATTAATAAATAAATAAATAGTCTAGAAACAACAGGTGCTGGTGAAGCTGTGGAAAAATAGGAAAGCTTTTACACTGTTGGTAGGATTGTAAATTAGTTTAACCATTGTGGAAGATGGTATTGTGATTCCTCAAAGATCTGGAACCAGAAATATCACTTGACTCAGCAATCCCATTACTGGGTATATACCCAAAGGAATATAGGAATATAAACCATTCTATTTAATTATTATTCCCAAAAGAATAAAGGAATATAAATCATTCTATTAAAAAGACACACGCATGCATATGTTCATTGCAGCACTATTCACAATAGTGAAGACATTGGATCATCCCAAATGCCCATCAATGATAGAGTAGATAACGAAAGTATGGTAAATATATACCATGAAATACCATGCAGCCATAAAAAGGAATGAGATCATGTCCTTTGCAGGGACATGGATGGAACTGGAAGCCATTATCCTCAGCAAACTAACACAGGAACAGAAAACCAAACACCACATGTTCTCACTTACAAGTGGGAGCTGAACAATGAGAACGCGTGGGCACAAGGAGGGGAATAACGCACACCGGGGCCTGTCAGGGTTGCACTGGGGAGGAGAGCATCAGGAATAATAGCTAATGCATCCTGGGCTTAATAACTAGGTGATGGGTTGATAAGTGTAGCAAACCACCATGGCACACGTTTACCTGTGTAACAAACCTGCACATCCTGCACATGTATCCAGGAACGTAAAATTTTAAAAATAAATACATAAAAATAAAAGTCAGGTTAGAAGTTGAGGGGAAGTCAGGCTCAAATGAGGGGAAAACAAGGTGACCAACCTGGAGAACCTAGAAGCATACACGGATTTCATACACATCAAGAATTTGTTAACAGTTATTGGAGAGTTTGAGAACCTGAGGAATATATCACTAATATTTAAAGGTAAAACAAAGATTCTCAGCCTTTCCAGATAAAACTGATTTTATCAGTTAGCTACTGATATGTAACAAGCTTCACCAAGAACTCATTGACTTAAGCCGTAAGCTTTTTTATTTTTCCTGAGTCTATGGGTCTGCTGGGAGATCTTCTCGTTCTGGCTGGGCTTACACAAGCATCTATGATCAGCTGTGGGTCCAGTGGGCAGCTCTGAGGCTCTGAGCCAGGCTTTCTACATACTTTGGGTAAATATCATGGAATACAAGTTTACAATACTATCGTAGTCCATTTTCGGCTGCATAACAGAATACCACAAAGTGCGTAATTTACAATGAATAGAACTTTGTTTGGCTCACGGTTCTGGAGGCTAGGCAGTCCAGAGGCACAGCACCTGCATCTGCTCAGCCAACTGGTGAGGACCTTCCTGTTGCATCTTCCCTTAGTGGAAAGCAGAAAACAGAAGGACAAGTAAACATGGGAGACAGTGAGAAAATCGGGCTGAACCCATTCTTTTATCAAGAAACTACTCCTGTGGTAACTAACGCACTCCCAGGATAATGTCATTAATCCCTTCATGACAGTGGAGTCCCCATTGCCTAATCATCCCTTAAAGTCCCCGCATCTTAGGGCCAGGTGCAGTGGCTCACATCTGTAATCCCAGCACTCTAGGAGTGTGAGGTGGGTGGATCACGAGGTCAGGAGATCGAGACCATCCTGGCTAACACAGTGAAACCCCTTCTACTAAAAATACAAAAAATTAGCCAGGCATGGTGGCGGGCGCCTGTAGTCCTAGCTACTCTGGATGCTGAGGCAGGAGAATGGCGTGAACCCAGGAGGCGGAGGTTGCAGTGAGCAGAGATTGAGCCACTGCACTCCAGCCTGGGCAACAGAGCGAGACTCTGTCTCAAAAAATAATAATAGTAAATTTTAAAAGTCCCCACCTCTTAATACTTTACAATCACAATTAAATTTCAACATGAGTTTTGGAGTAGACAATCAAACCACAGCAGATACCTTTTGATCTTAACTGTTACATCATAAAACACAAGTTACTATTATTTATTACTAAAGTCACAATCTATGGGAAGTATAATGGTTAGATTCTGTCTGTATGGTCACTCCAACCATTATTATACTGTCAGAATAGCCATCAACAGCAGTCACTCTTGCCAACACTAATTTATTTCTCTCAGTTAATAACTCTTATTTAAATGTTAGCTTCAAAATAACTTTGACCTTTTTCTAGGAACTAGCTGTTTGTCCAAAAATAATCATTTCTTTTTATATATACTCCCTTTTGCCCAAATTGTCCTTTTTGTTGTCACATAAACTGTGATTCAAAATGTTCTTACTTTCTAAATTGACATTCACTCTCAGTCCTAAATAATATTTCAGCAAATGTAACAACAGCAACAAATCACTAGCATTTACTGAGTGCCTACTATGTACCAGGCACTGTCTTAGGTGCTATACATAAACTAACTCTTTCAATCTTCACAGTAACCATTTTCTGCAGACAAAGAACCTGGGTACCCAAAGGATAAGTGACTCACCCAAGGTCACTCAGACAATACATGAGCTGGGATTCAAACCCCAGTAGTCTGACATAGAACCCATGTTTCTAATCAATACACTATTGCCTCTGTAATGTTGAATAAATTATAGTCAATACAATTTTTATTTTTTAATTGTTATGAAGTTATTTCTTTATTACTGGAAAGTTAAATATATGTACAGCCATGTGGTTAAAAAATACAAGATTTGTGATCACTTAGAAATTCAAAAACTGCTGACTTGGCTAATCAGAGAGAATATTAATTCATTTCATTTGCCTTATGCAGATATCACTGTAGGCAAAATACAAATTATTTAGTGTAACAGAATCCAATCTCTAGCTATAATAAACTGTAACTTTGTTTCTGCAACACTGCTCGAATTGACTCTGATCAAACATTTTTCAGTTGTGTGGTGTTGTTAAGTTTGGACGTTATAACAAATTGAACTAAAAATGATATAAGTTGGGGAAAAAAGGAGCTACAGTATGAGAAGGTACAGTTTTTATCAATAGTTCCACACCAGCATCTAATTAAGATGGAAATTTATCCTTTAAAAGAATGAGTTAATCGATTAAAAATTAATGTGGGAGGTGAACAAGTGCCACTGAGTCAGAAAGTTGGGTGTGGGAAGAATACATTGCAGCAAATTAACCTTTGAGAGAAGGAAAGTATGTGTGTGATAAATGCATATAAAAATATAAAACATAGTTTTTTTAAAAAAACAAAACTCGCAAAGTGATCATTTGAAAACTCATTTGCAAATAAATGAGAAAAAATATTTGGGGGAAGAAACATCAATAAAATTATTAGCACTATCAAATAACTGGTTTTTCATATAAAAAGGATATTAAGAAAACTGAGGATGGTGCATATATTGTTACAAGCTTAAAATAAGATTTTTAAATATAATTTTTTTTTTTTTTTCAGAGACGGAGTCTTGCTCTGTTGCCCAGGCGGGAGTGCAGTGGCACGATCTTGGCTCACTGCAACCTCCACCTCCCGGGTTCAAACAATTCTCCTGCCTCAACCTCCCAAGTAGCTGGGACTACAGGTGCATGCTGCCATGCCCAGCTAATTTTTTGTATTTTAGTAGAGATGGGGTTTCACCATGTTGCCCAGGCTGGTCTCGAACTCCTGAGCTCAGGCAATCCAACCGCCTCGGCCTCTCAAAGACCTGGGATTACAGGTGTGAGCCACTGCACCCAGAATTTTTTTTTTTTTTTTTTTTTTTTTTTTTTTTTTTTTTGAGATGGAGTCACGCTCTGTCACCCAGGCTGAAGTGTAGTGTTGCAATCTCAGCTCACTACAACCTCCCTCTCCAGGGTCCAAGCTATGCTGCCTCAGCCCCACTAGTAGCTAGGATTATAGGTGCCCGCCACCACGCCCAGCTAATTTTTTTGTATTTTTAGTAGAGATGGGGTTTTGCCACGTTAACGAGGCTGGTCTCCAACTCCTGACCTCAGGTGATCCGCCCACCTTGGCCTCCCAAAGTGCTGGGATTACAGGTGTGAGCCACTGTGCCCAGCCTATTTTTATATAATTGTTTAAACAAGCTTCTGTTACAGTTTAACACATATATGAAGACATTATAAATACTATCTATATATTTCAATGAGTAATCAAAAAGTGGTAGGAGGAGAGTGAGGATCAAAAAGCTGTCTATTGGGTACTATGCTTATTACCTTGGGGACAAAATAATCTGTACACCCAACCCCCCATGACATGCAATTAACCTATATAACCTGCACATGTATCCCTGAACCTGAAATAAAAGTTAAAAAAAATAATAATAAACTGGAACATCTACGTAACCATCACCAAAGGTAATGGCGATGGCCCTTAACACCACAGCATAGCTTGACCACTGCTGCTGGAACATTCTCACACTTGTCTTTTGGTACAACAAATACCCATTTCTTTTGGGAATGGAATTGCTGGAGCATTAAAAAAAATATGTGTAGTCACTTGCATGGAGACTACCAAAGTGTTTTCCAAAACAATTGTACTGATTTACACTCTATCCACAGAATCTGAGAGTCTCTGTTGCCCTTATTCAGATGTCATTTTGATTTTAACTAAATGACAACTTGATCACACCACGTAGTAATAATCATAGGCAGTTATTACTTACATTGGTCTTTGACATCATCTATTCACCAACTGGTATGAAAGTATTTCATATTATAAGAACTTATATAACCATATTAGTGCAAAGGTGCTGAATATAAGCCTTGCCTTCCACTATAATGATGTCAAATGACTTTCAAATATATCTCACATTTTAGCTCAACGCATTCCAAGCTATCCTTCCCAGTTTCATCAGCACCCTCATCAAGCAGAAATTCAAATGTTTCCTCCTGCTTCCCCTACTATGTTCACAACTTCGCCCTTTCACTATCTTCCTGTTGAGTTTTTCTTTAACATTCATCACACGAGGCTCCTCCACCACCTGTGTATCACATGTGGTGACCCAGCTCTCCTGAACCACACTCTATCACCTGTCACTCATGTACTCATTGGCTCCAACAATAGCCACTTGCGCAACATTTACCATGTGCTTGTTACCAGGCTGGCACTAAGGACAAAGGTGAACAAAGCATGGACCCTGTCCTCGAGGAGCTCACAGGAAGAAACAGACATGTCAATAAACAAGTGCAATCTGTTTTAATAAGCATAACTAGAAAAGTGGAAAAATAGATGGACATAACACAGGCATAAGAAAGCAAGGGGTCAATTTGCCTGACAAGAAAAGACAACAGATAGAACTTTGCTCGGAATCTCCAAAGCTAAGCAGAGTATTCCAGGAAAGGAGGTGGGGAGCAGGCAGGACAGCAGGGCCACAGGAGCACTCCCAACAAGACCCTCTCAGTCCTATACAGACCTAGGAACTCAGTACCAGATTTCACAAGCAGCACCCTGACAGCACCAGGGAGGCAGGCAGCTACGGAAAGGGGGTTGGGGCTTGCAGGGGACTGCTCAGGGTACATTTTCTGGTTGCCTCTTTCACTCTGAGTGCAGGCCCCCATCTGCACCATGCCCTTCCTGCCCAGCCCCTCTTTCCCCTCCACCCTCACATCAGGAGTAGCCTTGTCAAGGGCTCCTTTACTGCTCAGCCCTCTCACGGGAGCTGCCATGGCCGCTGCCTGACTCTGAAAAACCTCTGAAGCCTTCCTTTTCTCCTCGTACTCTAGTCCTACTAGAAAGGCTTAACAGTCACCAACAGTGAATCTCCAAACTAATTATTCAACCTTGCCTACGTTTTCTTTGTCAAGTCACTTCCCCAAAGCCCCAAAGACTTGAAGTGATCTGCTAATTCCAAAGCTCCTAAGAAATAAAGAAAGACTTCTGCTATCTCGGACTCTCCACAGCCTGCTGAACTATTTTAAAAATTAATCAATCCGTAATGCATGTATGAAGAACCTTCTGCCTAAAGCACACAGATTGCAGGGGGAGCGTTTCACAGAATGGACCCAAAGCTGTGTGCTATGGTGAGAGAAGGGCATGCTGTCATTCCCGCAAAATCCCAGATTTCACAAGCCTACAGTCTGATTAGGAGAACAGACATGAATCAGAGTTCCAGAAACAAATAGCAAATTACAACTAGGATAAATGCTCCAAAGGAAGCATCCATGGTGCTAACAGTGGACAGGGAGGGGATGACTCAGAGAGGAGGCAAGGGTGACCATGTGAGGGTGGGGTAGGGAGCGAGCCGTGAGAGGAGCCCTCCACCAGGGAGGAGCAAGGATAATGCCAACATGGCAGAAGACAGATGGCATCTTCCAGGAAGGGAAATTAGGTGAATGTGATCAAAATGAGGCATATTTGGAGGAACATTTCAGGGATGACGATGGAGGACTATATAAAAGTTATGCGGAAGCCTGAAGGCCAACTTGAACATTTGAGATTTGAGTTTGCACTCCCAGTAATGGCTAAGTATCTGCTATGAGAGCAACCATTCTCAGACTATTTCTTAAAAACACCCTTAAACTATACAGACCTATCAACTCAGTGCTAGATTTCATAAGCAGCCGCCTGACAGCACCAGGGAGGCAGGCAGCTACTGAAAGGGGGTTGGAGCTTGCAGGGGACTGCTCAGGGTACATTTTTGGTTGTCTTCCTTTACTCTGAGTACCCCCTTCTGCACCGTGTCGGAGCAGATGAAAATGTGCAGTTTTACTGTGCTGACGATGGAGGGACAGGTAGGGGAGCCCTAGTAACTGAAAGGAAAGCAGGATGTCTGGTAGCGAGAAGGAGAGTCCCAAATTCTGTGCATGGATCCTGCTCATGTATCTGGCTGACGTAGGACCACACATGCACAGGGTAGACTCCAGGCAGCCAAGCTATGGCTAAAAATACCTAACCCAGGTTTGGGCTGCTGTGATCCACCGGGAAAATCGTGTTTCCATTTTGAATTAGGCTGTTGAGTTTACAGTTTGAATTAAAGCATTACAGTGGGGGTTTTGTGCTCACTGTTTTTTATCGGTGGCAGAGGGTAACAGATTTGCATGTTTGCATTTTCAGATAGTGCTTCTGACTTTATTGTGTGGAGCAGATTGTGTTGGGGCAACAGTGATGTAAAGAGACATCAGGAGGCTGCCGAAGCCCCTTCATGTGAGAGGTCATGGAGTCTCACAGGAGTGGGTGAGAGGGGGCAGAGTCTGAAAGAAGTGGACACCAAGTCATCAGAGTTGGGGAGGGGATCCAACCCAGGCTGACGAAGCAAGAGGGCCAACAAGGACTCCATGGTCTCAGACCTGAAAGCGGAATAGCAGTGACATTTGTGATGATAAGCAAGCTGGGAGGAAGACCAGGCTTGGTGGGGAGTGTGAATGGCTTTCTGGCAGCAGAGGGTAAGGTATATCGAGATGCCAAGTAAAAACGTCAGGTGGGCTGATTCACACGGAAGTCAGAGAGCGGTCGGAGCTAAAGACATAAATCTGCAAGACAACTGGGTTTAAGGAGTAATAAAGCGGTGGGTGTGAGTGGGATCCCCTAAGGATAAAATGTAGGGTAAAAAGAAAAAGGGACTCAGGATCCAGCCTTCAGAAGAAATCCCACAATTGTCATGAACAAGTTGAGTTGGAGACACCCGCAGAGAAGCTAGAAAAGGCAAGGTAAAAAAAAAAAAAAAAAAACAAGAACCTTTGTGTTCTCTCAAAAAGACTGCCTACATAACGGTTAAGAGCATAAAACTTCCTAACATTCTATAATCCTCAATTCAAATACTTTGTCAATATGTCTACCCATGACCTCACCCTTTCCTGCTCTAACATTTAACCCTGATATTCCCCCTAGAACCTGCTCCCGCCTAGCCCTTAAGGAACCCATCCTCCGCCTCACATCTCAGGGTCCAGCAGCTTCTGCAGGTCCCCTCTCTGTTCTCACTTTGTAATCATTATTATCTTTTCTCCTCCCCAGCTTTCCAATCCATATATCTATCTATCTATCTATCTATCTATCTATCTATCTATCTATCTATCTATCTATATATATATATATATAAAATTGCAGGGCTCGTGTTGCCATCCTAAAGTAACAAAGACACAGTATCCTTAAAAATATAATTTTACAATCTGATTTATTCTCTTAAAAGGGGCATAAAAGAGTATTTGAAATCAGCAAGACTGAAGCTCTACAAAGACTGATATTTTGAACACAAGTGTCCATATAAAAGAATCATTATTAGTGGGCCTCACTTTATGTTATTTTTTTCCTTTTGTCAATTCAATATTTAAATGACTGACCTAGTGAAATTGCCTGAACCTGCTTTTAAGAGCCACTGTGATCTACTTATAACCCCATGTCAATTTTAACACAGGATTCCAAAAACAAGGCACAATGTAGAGATTGAAATGATAACTCAAGTGGATTACTGGAGGTTTGCTTGGAATCCTGGTCTTCCACGTGGACATCCTTTTTTTGGGGACAGCATCTGGGGCTTCCTTCTGCTACCACAACCATCCTCAAAGTATAGTCTGGAGACCTCAGGAGGTGCCCATGGCCTTTTTAAGGGCCCAGAAATTCAAATCTAATGACATTAAGTCATTATGTGGCTTTTAAAATATCATTCTCTCTCTAGTCTACATCAGTAGAGTTTTGATACAGTATCAAAGAAGAATATTCATAATTATCTAAAAAGAAAGTAAATATTAAAATGCATGCCCCTTTTCCAGCCACACATCTGGAAAACAGCAAATCACAACAGACTGAATACAGAAGCAGATATAAGCAGGCAGCCATCTTCTATTAAGCAGGACATTAAAGAGCTATGCAAAAATGTAAAACAATGCCAATCTCTCATTTCATGTTCTTTCATTTTGGAAAAATTTGTTTTTCATAAAAACATATTACTTGTTAGCATTTAATAGATGTATTACTTTTGTCTTCAGTGAATTACTAAATACTTTTAAAATTTAATTCCTAAATGGTAAATATCTGCCAACAAAACCCACATAAGCAAAGCTCTTTGGGACCAGGGGATACATGAGTACTTTGGATCCTATGCACAGAGTGTGGGTTCCAAAGCTTGCTGGGGGAGGGCTCAGCATTGGCCCTCCCTCTGCTAAGCCTGCTGGCCCACCAAGTGCACCTACCTCCAGGTGGCTGCTATGACCCCACAATCCCAAAAGCAAATTGAACAAAAGCCCCCAGCCCACAGTGTTTCCTCTGCCCATATAGCATGCCCCTCATCCTCTGCAGATGGAAGTCCAGAGAACAGATATTAGACCAGGGCTCGTATTACACCCAGTGCTCATCAGGGCAGTTGGACCAGTGGCTAGAATATTAAAGAACTTCGGTACCCCAAGCCACCAAAGCACTTCATCACCACTCCAGCTCCTCCCCAAGAACTCACAGTCATACTTGACCCCTTCTGCAAATAAAAGGGATAGAGCTTGGCAGGCTGACCCCAGTGCATCCTACCTAACCACTTCCAGCTTCCCCAGGACCCCATGGGCTGGCCCAAGCCCTCCCCTCCCTCATAGCTCACCTTAGGTTCTGTTCTTGTTCTTATATATCTCAAGTTTCACCCTTCCCCATCAGAACCCTTACGGCCCCAACACACACACCCCAACCCTCTGCCTTTATTCCTCTCCCCACAATCCCTCTGACCCAGGAAGGGCAGATTTGGGGATTTTTCTTTCTCTACTTTCTATCCTTTTCCTACTGTAGAGCAGCCAGCCTCTTGCCTAGAAATTAAGGCAGAAGGGCCATCCTTGCAGGCTGCAGAAGACATTCTGATCTGAGGATGCTGGGCTCAGTCTTTGAAATGCTACATGAACTTCAGATCTACTCTTCTTCCCACACCATAGCCTAACAACTTCATTACTAGTTTCTCAAGCTTTGTAGAACTCTTGCCCGCAACAGTTCCTGGGCATTGTCATGTTTTTCTTATTCCTTCCTTTCCAATTACATCATTTTTAGGCCAGTGATTATTAGACTTTGCCTCACCTTAGAATTTCCTAGGGAACTTCAGGTGTCTGGTTGAGCTGGTGTCCAGGTTGAACCCTGAACCAACTACATGACAACCTCAGGAAGGGACCCAGGATTCAGGAGTGTTTCATGCTCTCTGGAGATGCCACTCTGCTGCCAAGACTGAGAACCGGTTATCCAGGCTGGATACTTAGGCGTGTCTTCTTGATTCCTTGCACTTGCCCCCTGTCCACTGACCCACATTTAGAATTGTCTGAGGAAAAGCACCTCTTCTGCCCATTCTTTCCATTGGAACCTCCCCTCCCTGGATGAATGGGCTGGTAGAAGCAGGTTATGAGCCAGGTACAAGATTCTTACACTCAAAACAAACAAACAAAAAAGCAGCCCTTCTTCAAGAGACACAAGCCCATTTCTATTCTCTTATCTTTTCACTGATAAGAAATAAACGGACCAAGTATCCCTGCATTCATTTGCCCCTGTGGTCACTCCCAGGAGAGTGCAGGGCAGATCTGACCACCAATCGTGCACCAGAAAAAGCCACGCGTCCCACAAAAGAACCCCTGGCAGCTTTATAAACTACCAACGACTGCGCTGCTACCAAAACCAAGTCACTCCAGCTGTCTGGGATAGGGTCCTGGCAGCAATATTTTTAAGGTTCCCCCAATAATTCTTACATGCAGCCAGAGAGAAGGGCTCAGAGAATCTTTGCAGGTCCAGCCTTCTTCCTTCCTCTACAAATATCTGCGTGATGTCTTGGTTGCCCTGGCTTGCTTTCTTTTTGGTCTTTTTTTTTTTTTTTTCCAGAGAAAGAGTCTCAGACGCCCAGGCTGGTGTGCAGTGGTGTGATCCTGGCTCAGTGCAACCTCTACCTCCTGTGGCCCGGCTTTCTATTCCATGTTTTCTTTTGTCCATTATCTTGTATGTCACCTGGGCCACCTGTGCTTCTGTCCATGAGTCTTTCAGTCTGGTCTGCCTCATTCCAAAGCCCAGCCCAGACCCTCATCTCAGACTTCTTGGCTCAGATGGTTGTTGGTCTTAAATGAGAAGTACCTAGAGCCCAAGGGATGACAGTACTCATTCAACTGTGTTTTCTAATGGGCTGGTCAAAAGGTCCACTTGAAAATTTTTTTTAAGTTAGTAAATGCATTTTTTACTAAAAAAGTAATACATACTTGTAATTTAAAAAATCCAACAGCATAAAAGTGTATTACAACAATGTAATCTCCTTCTACCTCAGTTCCCTATCCCCTGCTCCCCGCAGAGGGAAGGACATCTATGCAAATGCCTGTTCACTTTTGTACATCTATCCTGAGGGGCTGGTCTACTTTGCAGAAACAACATAGATTCCTATGTATGATCTGTCTACTAAATAAGATTCTCTGGGAGAATCTACCTTTAAAGGAATCTACCTTTAAAGACTGCTTAGGTGGTCAAAGATTGGATGAGTGTGAGAACTACTGCCAAGACACAGTACCTAACATGGCCTTTAGGCTTTTAGGGAACTTGGAAATATGATAAAAAGTGAATATATGTTGACCCCATGAAAGTTCATCTGTTAAAGTCCTAACCGCCAGTACCTCAGTACGTAACTGTGTTTGGACAAGAGGTCTTTAAAAAGGTGATTAAGTTAAAATGAGGTCTTTCCCAGGGGCCCTATTCCAATCTGATTTGTGTCCTTTTAAGAGGAGAGAATTGGCCAGGCGCAGTGGCTCATACCTGTAATCCCTGTACTTTGGGAAGCCGAGGCGGGTAGATCACATGAGGTCAGTAGTTTGAGACCAACCTGGCCAACATGATGAAACCCTCTCTCTACTAAAACTACAAAAAATTATTCAGTCATGGTGGTGTGCGCCTGTAATCCCAGCTACTCAGGAGGCTGAGGCAAGAGAATCGCTTGAACCTGGCAGGTGGAGGTTGCAGTGAGCCAAGATCACGCCATTGTACTCCAGCCTGGGTAACAGAGTGAGACTCTGTCTCAAAAACAAAAAACAAAAAAAAAACAAAAAAAGAAGAGGAGGAAATTTGGACACACAAACAGAGGCAGCAGGGAGACACACACACACACACAGAGACAATACCATGGGAGGAAGGCCTCAGAAAAAACCAAACCTGCAGACACCTTGATCTTGGACTTCCAGCTTCCAGAACTACCTAAAAATAAATTGCTGTTATTTAAGCCATCCAGTCTGTAGTGATTTGTTATGACAGCACTAGCAAACTAATGCAGTACATTAGTTCCATCCTGGTCACCTAGAGATGCTAAGGCAGGCTATAAAGAGATTTCTAGACATTGGAGACTCCTAAAATGAGGTCATCAGCCCCAAGGCCATGGGGCCCCTTTGCAGGTGAAATCACTTCACAGCAGGTTTCTTTGTGTGGTTCAGCTGGTAAATTTTTGGCCAAGATACAAAGCAAAGGTTGCCTTATACCAACTTCTACCCAGCAGAGTGAGAATGAGGTTTTCAGGCTTTCTGGATGAAGTTCAGCATTTCTCTAAAACTTAAAACATGAATGCCAGAAAGCGGTACACATACACATCTAACATAACTGGAGAGGACCATGTGGTGGTAGGGAGGCTTCCTGATGAACAAGTATGGCCGAGACTGACAAAGAACCGCCTGAGTAGCCCAGTGCAGCAAGTTCAGCTCGCTCCCTACCTTAGACCAAAGCCCTTGGCTTTCTCATGTCTAAGCCCACGCCACTGTGTGTGTGTGAGAGGGGGTGATGGGGGAGGAGGAAGGGATTAAGGCACCACGGCTCCTGCAGAAGAGCTGGGACTGCAAAATTAGTGCCTTCTGATGGAAAGCCCACACATGAGGAGGAGACACCTGGTTTCTTCCTGCTTTGAAAGTGGACCTGGCTTTGATCAATAAGCTATTATAAATATGATGCACAGTTGTGAGAGAAAATAACTTCTGTTTCAGAGGAAATGGCACAGATGAAGGGACCGCCATTGCCTTTGAAAGTCAATACCACCCCCCTGCAGTGATGTAGCAGCCGCAGCCATATGCAATCACTGTGGCTGAGCCGGGCAGCAGGCAGTCTGCTGATTACTGGAATAGCGCTGCCTCGGAAAGCCTGCAGAGGCGACGCTTCCTTTTGAATCAGTGCAATGGTCGATGGGACGTCTTTTTCCTTTCTTATCCTTTTCTGCCTAAACTCTAGAAGTGAACAATAACCATCAGAGATCTGTTCTCTTACAAATCCAATATGTGCAGTCTGCCTTTCTGGGCACTCTATCAACAGATCTGCCCCAGCCCACCAACCTTAAATCACACTGTCTACAATGCTCTCAAAAATATTTTATCACAGGTAGTGCAATATTCTGTGTGTGCCAGTCCACTGAAATGATCATTCTAGAGGCGTCAGTTGCCCTAATAAGAAACAGAGAGTCCAGCTGTAGTCTGATGGAGTTACAGTCAAGAAACCATTGCTCTGTAAAACTGATATGAATGCGTCTGATTTTCAACCTCCAACCTGTACTGTGATTATTATTAGCACGTCCAGTGTTAGGGATGGGTCTTTATTGGTGAAAACAGTGGCTTCTAAAATTTCTATGATGAATGTTATAACTAGCTTCTCAGTGTGAAATTAAAGTTACCCAAGATATGTGTATTGGTGAAAATATTTTAGAGTTATTCCCACGCTTATACAAGGTATATGGATCCTGAGAGAACTGTTACCTTCCCCGCCTTCCCCAGCATCTTGGGTCTAGTCACCAAGGTAAAAGGTTTCTGCCTATCAGAGGGTGAACACAAAACACAAAGAACTGGGACTTCATGAATCTTACAGAACTGGTTGGATTATCTCTCATGTCTTTTGCTAAGAGTATTTATTTAGTAAATGTCTATATGGGTAGCAGAATTTGGTTTGGGATTGGCTTTCTTTAAACTGGCATTTGAGGTTATAGGAGAATAGCTAAACCTCAGCCACCTTTCATTTTTTGGAGGCTGCATTTTATACCAAAAAGAACCTAATTGACTTAGGTCAGTTTAGAAAACGTATCCATCATTATTCTCCAGACTGGCTGAAGCTCTGTAAGCCTTATCTCTG
The DNA here is from genome assembly GCF_049350105.2 of Macaca mulatta. NCBI lineage: Eukaryota > Metazoa > Chordata > Mammalia > Primates > Cercopithecidae > Macaca > Macaca mulatta. Next base: position 11,040,766 of record NC_133411.1, read on the forward strand.
TTACTTGCCCTTCCTTCTCTAACCCCTGACCCAAATTCTAGGCCTCCCTCAGAGTTCAGCCACGTGAAGATCATTTCCACTTGAAGAACACTTTCTATGGAAAGTGTTCCTCACCTACTGGCTTTACTTTGTGCCCTGAAAACAAGGGCTAAAGAAATCACACTAGACTTTAACCACCTTGCATGCCTGTTTGGCAATGTTGTTTAGGTTTTAGCACTTCATGCCTATATTCTAAGTTCTTTCAAGGCAAGGACCTCATTTTCCACGCTAGTTAATTATTTTGTATCTCCTCAAGCAATGAATCCAATCCCATGAACACAGCAGGACTTGCTAAATGCACCCACTGCTTCTGCATCTACTGTGTGCATGACAACTTTGGGACTAAGAAGGGAGACAGCAGTTTGGCTCTGATCCCCAAGTGATCAAGGAGAAGACAATGAATGTTGATGGTTCAGAGAGGCAAGTCTCTTAGTAAGCCTCTGCACTCATGCATTTTACCACGAAAACATCTGTGTTATGTAATTTCTAGGACACCAGGAAAAATGGCTACTTACCCAGAAGACTAAGGATGATCTTAATTTTTCCTCCAGCTAATTATTTAAAGGTATGTAATGTGATGTTTTCTTAAAAAAAAAAAAAAACTAGATCTGGCCGGGCACGGTGGCTCATGCCTATAACCCCAGCATTTTGGGAGGCCAAGGCAGGTGGATCCCAAGGTCAGGAGTTCGAGACCAGCCTGGCCAATATGGTGAAACCCCATCTCTGCTAAAAATACAAAAATTAGCTGGGCGTGGTGGTGCATGCCTATAATCCCAGCTACTCGGGAGACTGAGGCAGGAGGATCACTTTAACCCAGGAGGCAAAGGTTATAGTGAGCCGAGATGACGCCACTGCACTCCAGTCTAGGTGACACAGCGAGACTCCGTCTCACAAACAAAAAAACAAAAAACAAACAAACAAACAAACAAAACCTAGATTTACAACTGGTGTGTTCAAGTTAACAATCCACTACTGTGTGTGTAACTTTAGGCTAACTGCACTTCTATACCCAGAACTTAGACACTGGCTGTTTTTGACTTCAATAACTTTCCTGAAATGACAAAGTAGGCATGTATTTTATCTTTGCCTAAAAACAAGTTTTATGAGATCATACATTCGCATTCTTGGGAGGGTTCTTTCTTTCTTTTTTTTTTTTCTGAATTAACATTTGAAAGAAGAAGTCATTTGGTTTTATTAAGCATAATTCTTCTACTTTGGTAGACTAAGCAGTTCAAAATGTACTAGGAAGATGATGAAAGCAACTAAACAATTTATCTGAAGAGAAAGATAAAATCACTAAGAGCCTGCAGATTAAAGAACACATTTTCTGTTTTAGATTGATATATAAACACAACACTTAAAGAGGAAACATGGGCCAAGGATGCATCTACAATATACTCCCTTGAATTTTAACTTTAATCAATCCTCGAATTTCATACCAATGTATTTTCTAATTACACAGGGACTCACTTCAGAATTCTAAGACTGCTACTGTTCCCAACTCATGCTTGTGTTCCTAATGACTAAGCTTTGAACTATTAATACATATCTTAGGTTAATTAAGTGGGCAATTTTCCTTGCCTAATAATTGTTCACAATAATCTGACATTGTTTAAGCTCCAAAATAACCATCTTTGAAAAATATACTTCCTTAAGTGTGTCTCCTCCTGTTATCAATGGGGAAAATGTGAAAGTAAATTACTGAGTAGGAAGTACAGAATTCTCAGATACAAAGGGGCCCAGATTTTAAAGTACCTCCAGTTTTATGGCACAGTAATCTAATCTTATCCTCACGAAGTCTCCTCATCTCCTGGCTCCAAGATCAGAGGAAATTCTTTAAGAGAGAGGGACAAGGTAGAAGCTGGGTGTGCGTGGTTTACAGACCCTCCCTGAGCTAAGCCTATTCCTGCTGGCCCCTAGTTATGAGAAAGAACACTGAGGCCTCTCGCACACGGCTTTGCCACTACCAGATGGCACACCACCATGAAAGCAGGTTGCAGACAGAATTCTGCCACAGAAATCAATGTTTCTTGGCAAGCAGGCACGAAACAATCTGTTCCTAGAAACTCCACAAGGTCCCAGGTCTTGGCCACTTAGAAACTCAAGTCCCTTGCATGATCAGGTCACAGAATTCCCAATTAAGAGGCAGGAAGCGAAACAGCAGACAGCCCTAGATCAAGGGCAATACTCTAAACGAGAATACATAGCCGCTGGGCCCTCCAGATTCCTGCACCCCTGTCCACAGACAGGCAGAGGGGCCTGGACAGGGATTAACCAACCCACATATTCCAATGATCATGCGTACCACCCATTTCTTTCAATAAAATTTATCTGCAATAATCTTCATGCTAATTAACAATCATCTAGTGCAGACATTTACAGAAGGAGGTCGTTGAAGACGGGGAAGTGGACATGGAACTGTGAATTCCTGTTGGTTATCTTTAAAATGCTAACCGTGCCCACCACTGGAATGTGTGTTTCTCTTTTGGCCACTATAAATGCCAACTAACCACCCCTAGGCCATAGAGTGAAACTAGCCCACACATATAAATATTTTACACCATCTATACTAAAATACTTTAAAGGAAAATTATAGACAGACAACAGTACGAGCTTAAGGGTGGAGTTGGCACTCAGGGTGTATGACCAGCAGAAGAGTTCAGAGGGACAGGAGTGACCACTGTCTTCACTTCTCCATTCCACTCCCTCTTATACAGTCCAAGCGTTCTGAAATAGGATACCATGGGGAACTTCTTTCCCTCTCAGTTTGAACACAAGACAGCAAAATAGCTAAAGGTGGCTGAGCGTGGAGGCTCACGTCTTTAATCCCAGTACTTTGGGAAGCCGAGGGGGGCAGATCACCTGAAGTCAAGAGTTCAAGACCAGCCTGACCAACATAGTGAAACCCCATCTCTACTAAAAATAAAAAAATTAGCCTGGTGTGGTGGCAGGTGCCTGTAATCCCAGCTACTCAGGAGGCTGAGACAGAATAATTGCTTGAACCCAGGAGGTGGAGGTTGCAGTGAACCCAGATCATGCCACTGTGCTCCAGCCTGGACAACAGAGCAAGATTCTGTCTAAAAAAAAAAAAAAGAAAAGAAAAGCTAAAGATGAAAATTTCAAATAAGCAGCCCCTCACAAGAAGACAAAAACTAAGTTCTATATAAATAGGTGTGAAAACAGTGCCCTCTTTAAAGTGCTTTTTTCCCCCTGATTAATGGTCTAGAAAAGACACATAATTGCTTTATAATCTTACAGAACCTCTATTTGAGCAAGAAAATTGAGATGTCCCACTGGAGTCCAGTTGGTGATTACATCACTAGAAGGTGGTTCCCAGCCTGTGGTCCAGTCCCCAAATGAATCCATCGATTTGGTTGTTCCCATTTTTTTTCTGTTACAAATAAAGCTGAATCACACAAGATGTGGCGTGAAGATAAGTTTCCATTTCTCTAAGATAAATGCCCAAAAGTGCATTCGCTTGGTCATGTGGTAAGGAAATGTTTAGTTTTACAAGGGCAGTTATGCAAGGCTGAAGTAGGAAGAATTCAGAGAGGCAGAACTGTATACTGAGAACAGATATGTTCTGCCTATGAAACCAAATGTCTTAGTTTTATACACAAGCTTCACAACTTACCACTCATCAGATCTTCATTGATCAAATTGAGATTATGATGATAATATGGCCATTTCAATAGTATCATGGTGATGATTTGATTAGTTAATTCATGGCATGTTCTTAGAACCACCTCTGACAAACAGTATTCTTTCAATAGAAGTTAGTTAGTAAAATTTGCATGATTTCAGCCACCAATAATATTTAATATTTTACCCTATATTCATTAACTTATTGAATTTCTTCTCTTATGGATTAAATGTTCATGCTTGAAAATACAAGAAAAGATTTCATTTTGTTTCAGTATCAAATGCCCCACTACATTCAAGAAAGCTTAAATACAGAAACATCCCACCAGTGGGGCAGAGTACAGTCAATTTACACGAGACAGAGTTATACGTTTCATTATGTATAGGATATCACTCTATAGTCTAAGATACACTTGCTCAAAGGGATTTAATTTGTGAGGGGAAGAATAATGCTGGTTGCATTCAGCCACAACAGAGCAGTTGATCAGGAACAGACCCTGTCTGAGCAGCGTGTCTCTGTTTGCACTCAGTCGTCCTTGGAGGACACAATACCTTGACTCAGATTCGCAGCTGCTTTGCTTTGTACCCTTCACTCGCTCGTTAATACATACTAGTGCCTCCCATTTGAGGCCCTAGGGTGGACCCTGAGAAGACCACAGAGAAGGGTAGGCAATGGTACCCTCTCTCAAGGAGGTTTGATCATGAACTTGACTTAAACACCAGAACAAATGGCTGTGAAAGGTGGCGAACAGCTCAATACACATGAATGTCACAGTCTAGAAATGACATAGCAGCATAAAAAAAGAATCGCTAGAGATTGTGGGAGACAAAATAAAGATGAAATAAAACTTTTTACAGAAAGCGACTCTGGTGAGACGCTAAGATACCAGAGAACCTGTTTGGGCTGAGAGAAAACCATCAGCCTAGAAAAGAGGGCATGGCCAAAGATTTAGGTATGCACAGGGGTGTTCATTCTTCTGAAAAACACTGTGGCCAGAGGGGACAGTAGAAGCCAGGAAACAACGAGAAAAAAATACTGAAAGAATTGTAGTCTGAATGTAGAAGCTCTAGAATACTGAGTTTACACTTTGCTCTGGGTGTAATAGGGGCCTTTGAAAGCTTTGTAAAAGGAATTGCACATCATAAGCAGGATATTTTAGGGGATAAATCTTCCTGCAGTAAGAAGAATGAATTGGAAGGAGAAAAGACAGAAAGTAAGGCAATCTGTGGGAAAACAATTTCAACTGCACAAGTGTGAAGCGATGTGGATCCAAGCCGGAGAGAGGCAAGAAGACTGGAAGTCAGATTGTTCTATTTATTTTCCGGAGAAAAAGAAAGTACATCTATACTAGAAAAATAGCTTCGGCAAATGCCCGATATAATAAATTGTCCTTCACTTATTCCACCCATGTGTTTTTGCTTTAACTGACCATGAATAGCTGCTTCAGCACCAGCCTGTTTATCGTCCTCCCATATCCAGGCCAGCAGGCCTGAACTGAAAGGATCTCAGAGTGGTGGACTCACTGGATTTCAAGATGTTATTCCTGTTAATCTTCCATTACTCTTTGATGTTACCTCTGTCCCCCAGATATCACGGGCAAAGTATGCCAAGATATTACAGTTGACACCTGGGGTAAGTCAGTCTTTTACCCCCTATTATAGCTGTATAGCTTTTAAACATAGTGTGTCACTGAATACCATGCTCTACTATTTAGCCTTACCAAACCTGTGAGGTTATAAAATCTTTATTACAAATTTCTTATTCATAAGCTTATAGTTTAACAGTATGCTATTGAGGCATACATGAACTGAGTGGGTCAACTACCGCACTGGGGACATGTTCTAGAATGTTACCGTGCTTTTGGTTCTTCCCAGAGGGCTGCTGTCTCCCCAGATCCTGGAAGTAGAATCCCTATAGAGCACATAACACCCCCAAATTTAACCCAGCCATGGCTGTCATTTGGCTGGCCAGCAACTCACGAGATAATTTCTTCTAAAATTTGGCTTTCAGTTTCTGGTCCAGCATATAAGGAGCTTGGAAGTCACTGCTCCACCTTAGCAACAAGTAAAAAGCTGAACAAATGGAAACATCAAAAACTCTTCTCAGATCCATCAGAGAGGTGAACCACAGGGCAAACTTTTGCCCCACAAATTGGAGAGACAGGCAGATATTAAAAATCACAACTTACTGGAGCAGAAATCCACGAGCAAAAGCCTCTTTGGAAAGTCATGCTGAGGTAGGACAACCTGAACTGTAATTGACAGTTGCTATAAACTCAGCGCAGACAGGTCTGAAAGTTAAAAACTCCAGGTCAATACAGTGATCAGTCCCCACCTCCCCACACCCCTCACCACCTTTGAAAAATTTAATCTCATGGAGCTCAACCAGGTTCTCACAGTGGCTATCGGAGAAAAATTCACTCGTGTCTTCAGCAGGTAGAAGGGAAAAGTAACCATTTTGAAATACATCAGATAATTCTTTTTTAAAAAAAATGTGTATGTAATAAGCGTATATATTCACGGTGTACATGAGATGTTTTGATGCAGGCATGCAATGTGAAATAAGCACATCATGAAAAATGGGATACCCATCCCCCTCAAGCATTTATCCTTTGAGTTACAAACAATCCAAGTACACTCAGGTTATTTTAAAATGCACAGTTGAGTTATTATTGACTATAGTCACCCTGTTCTCCTATCAAATAGTAGGTATTATTCATTCTTCTTTTTTGTACATATTAACCATCCACACCTCTACAAGTGAGAGATCCTACAAGTAAGTGAGAACATGTGATGTTTGTCTTTCTGTGCCTAGCTTATTTCATTTAACATAATGATCTCCAGTTTCATCCATGCTGTTATTTTTTTCCAATAGGTTTTTGGGGAACAGGTGGTGCTTGGTTACATGGATAAGTTTTCAGTGGTGATTTCTGAGATTCTGGTGCAGCCATCACCTGAGCAGTGTACACTGTGCCCAATGTGTAGTCTTTTATCTCTAACCCTCACTCCGCTTTCCCCCAAGTCCCCAAAGTCCATTGTATCATTTTTATACCTTTGTGTCCTCATAACTTAGCTCCTACTTATGAGTAAGAACATACGATCTTTGGTTTTCCATTTCTGAGTTACTTCACTTAGAATACTGGTCTCCAATTCCATACAGGTTGCTGCAAATGCCATTATTTTGTTCCTTTTTATGGCTGAGTGGTATTCCATGCTGTGTGTGTGGAATTTTCTTCATCCACTCATTGATTGATGAGCATTTGGGCCAGTTGCATATTTTTGCAATTGCAAATTGTGCTGCTATAAACATGCATGTGCAAGGATCTTTTTTGTATAATTACTTCTTTTCCTCTGGATAGATACCCAGGAGTGGAATTGTTGGATCAAATGGCAGATCTACTTTTAGTTCTTTAAAGAATCCCCACACTGGTTTTCCATAGTGGGTGTACTAGTTTATGTTCTCACCAGCACTGTAGAAGTATTCCCTTTTCACCACATCCACGCCAACATCTACTGTTTTTTGATTTTTTTGATTATGACCATTCTTGCAGGAGCAAGGTGGTATGACATTGTGCTTTTGATTTTCATTTCCCTGATAATTAGTGATGTTGAGCATTTTTTCATATGTTTGTTGGCTGTTCGTATATTTTCTTTTGAGAATTATCTATTCATATGCTGAGCCCACTTTTCGATGGGTTTTTTTTTTTTTTCTTGCTAATTTGTTTGATTTCCTTGTGGATTCTGGATAGCAGTCCTTTGTTGGAAGTACAGATTGCAAAGATTTTTCCCAGACTGTGAGTTGTCTGTTTACTCTGCCAATTATTTATTTTGCTATGCAGAAGCTTTTTAGTTTAATTAAGTCGCATTTATTTATTTTTGTTTTTGTTGCATTTGCTTTTGGGTTCTTAGTCATGAACTCTTTGCCTAAGCCAATGTCTAGAGGGGTTTTTCCAATGTTATCTCTTAGAATTTGTACGGTTTCAGGTCTTAGATTTAAGTCTTTCATCCATCTTGAGCTGGTTTTTGTACAAGGTGAGAGATAAGGACTCAGTTTCATTCTTCTACTTGAGGCTTACCAATTATCCCAGCACCATTTGTTGAACAGTGTAAGTATTTGGCTTTATTTCTTGGTTCTCTATTCTGTTCCATTAGTCTACTTTCCTATTTTTGTACCAGTATCATGCTGTTTTGGTGAGTATGACCTTACAGTATAGTTTGAAGTAGGGTAATGAGATGCTTCCAGATTTGTTCTTTTTGCTTAGTTTCACTTTGGCTATGCAGGCTCTTTTTTGGTTCCATATGAAGTTTAGAATGTTTTTTCTAATTATGTGAAGAAGGATGGTGGTATTTTGATGAGAATGCACTGAATTTGTAGGTTGCTTTTAGCAGTATGGTCATTTTTACAAGATTGATTCTACCCATCCATAAGTATGGGATGTGTTTCCATTTGTTTGTGTCATCCATAATTTCTTTCAGTGGTGTTTTTTAGTTTTCCTTAGAGAGGTCTTTCACCTCATTGATTAGGTATATTTGTAAGTATTTTATTTGTTTATTTATTTATTTATGTGCAGCTATTGTAAAAGGGGTTGAGTTCTCGATTTGATTCTCAGCTTGGTCACTGTTAGTGTACACAACTACTGATTTGTGTGCATTAATTTTGTATCCTTAAACTTTGCTGAATTCATTTACCAGTTCTAGGAGCTTTTCAGATGAGTCCTAGGGTTTTCTAGGTATATAATTATGTCATCAGCAAAGAGCAACAGTTTGACTTCCTCTTTACTGATTTGGATGCCCTTTATTTCTTTCTATTGTCTGATTGCTCTGGCTAGGACTTCCAGAACTTTGTTGAATAGAAGTGGTGAAACTGAGCATCCTTGTCTTGTTCCATTTCTCAAGGGGAATGCTTTCAACTTTTCCCCATTCAGTATAATGTTGGCTGTGTGTTTGTCATAGATGGCTTTTATTACCTTAAGGTATATCCCTTCTTTGCAGATTATGCTGAGAGTTTTAATCATAAAGGGATGCTGGATTTGGTCAAATGCTTTTTTGCATCTATTGAGGTGATTGTGTAATTTTTGTTTTTAATTTTGTTTTTAATTTTTGTTTTTAATTTTGTGTTTATGGGTATATCACATACAACAGTGGATGTATGTGATACACACCCTGCATCCCTGGTGTGAAACTCACTTGATCATAGTGGATTATCTTTTGGATATGCTGTTGGATTCAGTTATCTGGTATGTCACTGAGGTTTTTCTGCATCTATGTTCATCAGGGATATTGGTCCATAGTTTTCTTTTCTTTTGTTATGTCTTTCCATGGTTTTGGTATTAGGGAGGTGCTGGCCTCACAGAATGGTTTAGGGAGAATTCTCTCTTTATCCTGTGGAATCACTTCAAAAAAGATTGGTACCTTTTTTTTTTTTTTTTTTTTTTTTTAAGATGGAGTCTCACCCTGTCACCCAGGCTGGAGTACAATGGCGTGATCTTGGCTGACTGCAACCTCCACCTCCTTGGTTCAAACAATTCTCCTGCCTCAGCCTCCTGAGTAGCTGGAATTACAGGCGCCCACGACCATACCTGGCTAATTTTTGTATTTTTAGTAGAGATGGGGTTTCACCATGTTGAACTGATCACGAACTCCTGACCTTGTGATCTGTCCGTCTCAGCCTCCCAAAGTGCTAGAATTACAAGGGTGAGCCACCACACCTGGCCAGTACCAATTTTTCTTTCAATGTCTGATAGAATTCAGTTGTGAATTCATCTGGTCCTGGACTTTCTTTTGTTGGTAACTTTTTAATTATCATTTCAATCTCATGGTTTGTTATTGGTCTGTTCAGAGTTTTTATTTCTTCCTGGTTTAATCTAGGAGTGTTGTATATTTCTAGGAATTTATCCGTTACCTCTGGACTTTCTAGTTTATGCACATAAAGCTGTTCCTAGTAACCTTGAATGACCTTTTGTATTTCTGTGGTATCAGTTGTATTATCTCCTGTTTCACTTCTAATTGAGCTTATTTGGATTTTCTTCTTTTCTTAATCTCACTAATGTTCTATCAAAGAATCAGCTTTTTTCTTCATTTATCTTTTGTATTGCTCTTTTGGTCTCAATTTCATTCAGTTCTGCTCTGGTCTTAGTTATTTCCTTTTTTCTGCTGAGTTTGGGTTTGGTTTGTTCTTGTTTCTCTAGTTCCTTGAGATGTGACCTTAGATTGTCTATTTGTGCTGCTTCAGACTTTTTGATGTAGGCATTTGATGCTATGAACTTTCCTCTTATCCCTGCCTTTGCTGTATCCCAGTGGTTTTGATAGGTTGTGTCACTATTATTGTTCAGGTCAAATAATTTTTAAATTTCCAGTTTGATTTCATTGTTGACCCAATGATCATTTAAGAGTAGGTTATTTCATTTCCATGTATTTGCATGGTTTTGAGGGTTCCTTTTGGAGTTGATTTCCAATTTAATTCCACTGTGGTCTGAGAGAATACTCGACATAATTTTTTCTTAAACTTACCGAGATTTGTTTTGTGGCCTATCCTGTGGTCTGTCTTGGAGAATGTTCCGTGTGCGGATGATGAAAATGTATGTTCTGCAGTTGTTGGGTAGAATGTTCTGTAAATATCTGTTAAGTCCATTTGTTGTAAGGTATAGTTTAAGTTATTTCTTTGTTGACTTTATGTCTTGATGACCTGTCTAGTGATGTCAAGGGAGTATTGAAGTCCCCTGCTATTATTGTTTTGCTGTCTATCTCATTTCCTAAGTCTACCAGCACTTGTTTTATAAATCTGGGAGCTTCAGTGTTAGATGTATATATATTTAGGATGGTGATATTTTCCTGTTAGACTAGTCCTTTTATCATTATATAATATCCCTCTTTGCCTTTAACTGCTGTTGCTTCAAAGTTTGTTTTGTCTGATATAAGAATAGCTACTCCTGCTCATTTTTTGGTGTCCATATGCATGGAATATCTTTTTCCACCCTTTATCTTAAGTTTATGTGTCCTTTTATATCAGATGAGTCTCTTGAAAACAGCAGATATTTGGTTGGTTAATTCTTATCAATCCTGCCATTCTGTATCTTTTAAATGGAGCATTTAGGCCATTTACATTCAATGTTAGTATTGAGATGTGAAGCACTATTCTATTCATTGTGCTATTTGTTGCCTGAATATCTTGGGGGTTTTTGTGTGTGTCATTGTTCCATATGTCCTGTGAGATGTATGCTGTAAGAAGATTCTATTTTGGTGTATTTCAAGGATTTGTTACAAGATTTAGAGCTCCTTTTTAGCAGCTCTTATAGTGCTGGCTTTGTAGTGGCAAATTTTCTCAGCATTTATTTGTCTGAAAAAGACTACATTTCTTTCATTTATGAAGCTTAGTTTCACTGGATAAAAAAATTCTTGGCTGATAATTGTTTTGTTTAAGGAGGCTGAAAATAGGACCCCATCCCTTCTAGCTTGTAGATTTTCTGCTGAGAAATCTGCTGGCAATCTGATAGGTTTTCCTTTATCAGTTACCTGATGTTTTTGCCTCACACCTCTTAAGATTCTTTCCTTTGTCTTGACTTTAGATAACCTGATGACTATGTGCCTAGGCAATCATATTTTTGTGATGAATTTCCCATGTCTTGAGTTTCTTATATTTGAATGTCTAGAGCTATAGCAAAGCCGAGGAAATTTTCCTCTATTATTCCCTCAAATGGATTTTCCAAAGCTTCAGAATTTTATTCTTCCTCAGGAACGCCAATTATTCTTAGGTTTTATCTTTTAGCATAATCCTAAACTTCTTGGAGTCTTTGTTATTTTTTTTAATTTTTTGTCTTTGTTGGATTGTGTTAATTCAAAAGCGTTGTCTTCAAGCTCAAAAGCTCCTTTTTCTACTTGTTCAATTATATTGCTGAGACTTTCCAGTGCATTTTGCAATTCTCTGAGTGTGTCCTTCATTTCTAGAAGTTGTGATTATTTTTATTTATGCTATTTCACTGGAGATTTTTCCATTCATATCCTGTATCACTTTTTAATTCCTTTAAGTTTGACTTCACCTTTCTCTGGTGCCTCCTTGATTGACATGATATTTGACCTTCTGAATTCTTTTTCCGGCAATTCAGAGATTTTGTCTTGGTTTGGATCGATTGCTGGTGAATCAGTGTGATCTTTTGGAGGTGTTAAAGAGTGTTGTCATATTACCAGAATTGTTTTTCTGGTTCATTCTCATTTGAGTAGATGACATCAGAGAGAAAATCTGGGGCTCAAGGACTGTTGTTCAAATTCTTTTGTCCCACAGGGTGCTCCCATGATATGGTGCTCTCCTTTTCCCTACGGATGGGGCTTTCTGAAAGCCAAACTGCAGTTGTCATTATTTCTCTTCTGGATCTAGCCACCCAACAGAGCTACCAGGCTCTGGGCTGGGAGTGCGGAATGTCTGCAAGGAGTTCTGTGATGTGATCCATCTTCAGGTCTCTCAGCTGTGGATACCAGCGCCTGCTCTGGGGGAGGTAGCTGGGGAGTTAAGTGGACTCTGAGAAGGTCACTGGTTATATTTGTGTTAGGTGAGCTGGTTTTGTGTTGGTTGGCCTCCAGCCAGACTCCCCTTGGGTGAGTGAGACTTGCTGCAGCAGCTGCCATGACAGATGCGGGTATGATTCCTAGGCCAATGCAGTTGTGTTCCCAAGGGGATTATGGCTGCCTCTGTTGTGTCACACTAGTTGCCAGGGAAGTGAGGAAAAGCTAGCAGCCATAGGCCTCACTCAGCTCCTGTGCAGCCCAGAGCCAGAAAGACCAGTCTCACTCTCACCATGCTCCACAAACAGCACTGAGTTTATTTCCAGGCAGCAAGTGAGCAGGCCTGAGAACTTGTCCCAGGCTACAAGCCTCCCAGCTGAGAAAGCAAGCAGACTCACAGTTCCTCAGCTGTCCCACAGAACCTGCAGTGGCAATCCACCTCCTTCAAAGGGTCTGTGGGTTCTCTCAGCTTTTCTGGTACATTCTTGCAGTAGTTCTTGGAGCAAAAGTTCATTATGTGGGTCTCCACATCCTGCTGCGTCCATCTGAGTGGGAACTGCAAGTTAGTCCTGCCTCCTATTCACCATTCTCCCCCAGAAAATGTCCCTGTTGCTCTTTTTAACAAGTTCTGACTGCAAGATAAAGTATTTTAGCAAAGCCTGATCTTCTGGGGATGTATCAGATCCTAATTGACCTGATGAAAGGAAAATACTCCCAATCAAGCTAGTTCTAGCCTTTCACATGGGAGAAAGGACACCCAAATCCAGTGCCCTACATCCATCCTGTCTCACCTAAGGCTTGAGATCAACCCATAGGACTATGAAACACTGTCCTACCTCTTACCATCTACCACACATTAAAGGCCTATTTACAATACTTCCTTTTGCCCAGCACATCACATCTACATTTCACCAAACATGACAAGGCATACTAAATGGCAAAAAATACAGTTTGAAGAGATAGAGTAAGCATTGAAACCAGACCCAGATATGGCAGGGATGTCGAAACTATTAGACCATGAATTTAAAACGACTATGATTAACATGCTTAGAGCCCTAATAGAAAAAGTAGATAGCATGTAAGAACAAATAAATAATGTAAGCAGATATCTAGAAATTCTAAGCAAGATAAAAAGAACACAAGGGAACAAAAACACTGTAACAGAAAGGGAAAATGTCTTTGATGGCTCATTAGTAGACTGGATACAGCTGAGGAGAAAAATCACTGAGCTTGACTACATTAAACAGAAACTTCAAAAACTGAAAAGCAAAGAGAAAAAAGACAGGAAAAGAAATAGAACATAATATCCAAGAACTGTGGAACAACTATGAAAGGTGTACATGTAATTGTAATAACAATAGGAGAAGAAAGAGAGAACACACACAAAAAAAGTGTTTGAAACAATAATGGCTTAGAATTTACCCCAAATTAATGTTAGACATCAAACCACAAATCTTGTAAGCTCAGGGAACACCAGACAGGAAAAATGCCAAAAAAAAAAAAAAAAAAAAATCCTACACCTAAGCATGTCGTATGTAAATGGCAGAAAATCAAGATACAGAAATATCTTGAAAGAAGCCAGAGGTGTGGAAAAAACCTTATGTATAGAGAAGCAAATATGAAAATTACATCCAATTTCTCTTCAGAAGCCATATGGGTAAGAAGAGGGTAAAATGAAGTATTTAACATGTTGGGAGAAAAAAAAATGAACCTAGAACTCTGTACTCTGCAAAATTATTCTTCAAAAATGAAAGAGAAATAAACACTTTCTCAGACAAACAAACATTGAGGGAATTTGCTACCAGTAGACATGCCTCTAAAGAAATGTTAAAAGTTCTTTAGAGAGAAAAAACTTAAGATATATCAGAAACTTTCATCTACATAAAGAAAAAGAGTATTAAAGAAGAAATAAAATAAAAGCATGTGAAATGTATTCAGGAGCTTATAGAATTTACTGAACCTGGTCAGTTTTCCACAGGATAAGCAGTGAATTGTACTGCATCTTAACAGTATGTATTAGGATTCTTGCAGTTGCACACAGGAAGATATATTTTACCAGATATTATTCGTCCAAGCTACTGAGCCCCAGGGCGGAGGAAACTTTGGGTAGCTGGCTAAACAGATTTAGAGAAAAAAACTGCTGTAGTCTCCATGATTCTTGTCTGGATTCAGGCATTAGGTCAAGAGCTTTCCAAATTGCTGCACTTGCTGTTCCATCCTCTGCTGAAAGACCAGGAATATAGCACAGGTTGACAGCAAAAACAGGGATTTAAAGAATGTGAGAAGGCCTGGAAGAACACTAATGAAGAGCAATGGGGAGGAGTTGGAGTTCCAAGGTACCAAAACAGGAGACTTATCCCCCAGACAGAAGAGACTTGTGGCCTCCATCTTGGCTGTTTCCTCTTTCTCCGTTTTGTATTTCAGAAATGTGTCCTTTAGTTTTGATGATTTGGTTCAGACTGAGATTGCAATGTGATATCTGTTCTCCAACATAATTCTGTTTCTTTATCTCAGTTGGAGAATCAAATAGCATATTAATATGATACATTACACTAGATTTCACCTAGAGTGGGTAATAAAAGCTATTTTCCAACCTTTTCGGTCTGAGCTCAAATAAAGTTAATCTAATTTAATATGTCATCAATAAAAGTTGGTCTATGGGCCAATAATTATTTAGGGAAGGGGGATGGGGGGAAGTTTGAAGGATAATTTAGAGGTTGGTTTGATTTAAGACAAGTTCAAGTTTAGCAAATGCAATTTTGCTGCATCTACTATATATCTCCATGATGAGTGCAAGGCAGAAAAACCAACCTTTACATTTTCTATCTATAATTAATGAGTGGCTTCTAGCACGGTTGGGGAGAGGAGAAAAGAATTGTGATTACAGGAGACCAGCTCACTTCAGTGATGTCAAATCTTCTAGAGGCCAATTTAAACCAGTCAGCATTCCCACTTGTATGTTCTGGGGTTTTGCTACTTTTTTAAGTCATGATAGGATGAAACCTAATTAGAAAGGAGGCAAAGAGACCAATGATAAGATGATGGTTTAAATTACTAAAGCCAATTAATTACACACAATAAGTTCCACCAATAGTGGTAGTCTGGGATTGCTAAGAAAGTGTTGATAGGATTGGGAGGGAGACTCAGCCCCAACATCTCCTTCTCTGTCTCGCCAGAGCAGGATCTCTCCCAAAGGTCTCTGCTCACAGACAAAGTCCACCCCAGTGTGGCAGTCATAGTAAGAAATTCCAAGTATAGAAGCCTTAGCCCCACTAAGCATTCAGAATTCCATCCTGCTTCCCATTGAGTGAAGCCTAAGCTCTGAAGGCTTCTGACTCTCAGCCCTCTTCTCTCCTTCCTTGCTGCTTCATGAAGAGTGGCCTCCAGGAGAATGGACAGGGATTTGCAATCCCATCCAGGGTGGGATCAGGAAGTGAGAAGCAGTGGTAACCACACTACGTGTCTCCCATTCCTACAATGCCCCCCTCTTCATGAATCCAGGTCAGCTAGCTGGAGATCATACATAGTCTCCTGGCAAAGTGAGCCTGCTTCTACACCTCATCCTCTGACAGGGGCATTGTTTGGAATGGGCAGACGGCCTGGAACTGCAACCCTACTGGACTTTGAGCATCACCGCCTTTGCTAATTGCCCTACACTGCCTGTCAGAATGAACACCGTTTCTCCATTGACCCACATCCTAGGGCAAAGGTATGTCTTCCCCATTCCTGATCTTTCCCTCAACTGGACATCACACAATTTGCTTGACCCAGTCTCCTAATAAAAGAATCTAAGCAAAACACAGTTATTTTGTTAGGGATGTATTGTTTTCAACGCCTTAGTCAGTGGTTGTCAACCCTGATTATATGCACCTAAAATTTTAAAAAGGAAAAAAAAAAAAAAAAGCCAAGATCAGCCCCTGTCTCATGGGGATTATGAACTAAGTGGTCTGGGTGGAGCCAAGGCATTGGCATTTTTGCTGTGAAGTGCAGCCAGGGGTAAGAACAAGTGAGTTAACTAGTTAAACTCCAAACCCTCTGACCCCCACAGAGCTCCCATGTTGGGAGGGCCACCTTCAGTGCCCCTTCAGTCCGTGCCCACTGGGTCTCTTGCTTCTAAATGATGAGCTCATGTACCAGTGGTGCATGCACCTGCTCCCCAAAGTGAGGCAATGTGATTACGGGCAGGACAAAACACAAGGAATGAAGAAATGACAATGCTCCCTTTTGAAATACCTGATGAGACTACTGAAGCAATCAGAATGAGCAATTTGAACATTTCAGGTCTTGCCTTGTGCCAGAAAAACTGCAGTAGAAAATTCATAGAGCTTGAAAGGGGTCTTGTGAGGCCCTTTTCTTCATGGCCATTTTGCACAGATGAAAAGGAACCTAACTTTGCCAACTGCCAAAGGAAGACTCCAAAAGAAATTTCATCTAATGACTCCAGAGCGTAGCTCTGTTGCTGCCTAGAAAATCCTCTACTGAAGTCCCTCTGCAGAGGCTGCTCTGCTAGTTTCCTGGGGGGCAAGAAAGAGAGGAGCTCCAAAGCCCAATTGCTTCATAGTAAATAACAGCATATTTTTAGTTAGAAGAAATCACATTTTGCTTCAGTTTCTTTATATTAATAAAATATTGCCATATTAATAAAAAATTCATCCCACTACAAAGAAACTTTTCAAGATATTTTTCTTAGAAAATGGCATAAGCCAATACAATAACTTATAAGTAACACCTGGAAACAACTGAAAAAGCAAAGAAATGATAGTTGAACACAAAGATTCCAGACCCCTAATGTATCGATCCCCTATTTCCCACTAGCAACATGCATTTCACCAAGATTTGCTCACAGGATGAGAGATGAAAATGACAAAGACACAGGAAAGGTACCATCGATAACCAATATGCTGTGTTTTTTCTGAGAGTCAGTCAGGTAACTATCTAATGACCAACAAATTGTGCACCAGTTTCTTGTTCAAACAGTGTAAATATGTATATATATGCACACTATGGTGGAAATAAAAGTCATAAATCTTTAAAAATGAATCTATTCTTGCTTAAAATTAAAAAAAGAAAACTCCCGTGTTGCTTTTCTGGTTTTGATATTACATGGGAGTCATATGGAATGTTACAATAGGAAATTGAGTGAAGGCTACACCAGGTCTCCCTGTACTTTTTTTTTTTTTTTTTTTTTTTTTTTTTTGCAAATTCCTGTGGGTTTCTAATTATTCCAAAATAAAAAAAGTTTAAAAGACAAAATGAAAGGAAAGAAACTCTACCCATAAAAGAAAGAAAGTGGGGCCTTAGAAGGAAAGAAGACTATGCAAGAACTGTACAGACCATCAGTAGTAATAATAGAAATAGTAGTCGCAATTGTAGCAGCATCAGTAGTAACAGTAGCAGTAGTAGTAGTAACAGGCAGTAGTAGTAGCAATAGTAGCAGTAGTAGTGGGCAGTAATAGCAGTAGTAGTAACAATAGCAGTAGTAACAGCAGCAGTAGTAACAGTAGCAATAGTAGTAGTTATAGCAGTAGCTTAACAGTAGCAGTAGTAGTAATAATAGCAGTACTATACCAGTAGCAGTAGTGATAGCAATGGTCAGTAGCAGTAGTTGATAGGAAATATTTATATTCTCAAGCCACTGGGGCAGAGTGAAGAAGGAGCTATGCTACATTGAAAGGGAAATGAATATCTTACTTAAATTTAAATCTATGTAGGATTTATCTCTCGTTATATTTGCTAAGAGGAAGCAAGGAGCTTTCCAAAATAATTCAGTCCTAAGCTATGTATTTCTCACCTACCTTCCCCAGCACTCAATCTTCAATTTGACAACACATGAAAA
This sequence comes from Macaca mulatta, assembly GCF_049350105.2. Lineage (NCBI taxonomy): Eukaryota > Metazoa > Chordata > Mammalia > Primates > Cercopithecidae > Macaca > Macaca mulatta. The sequence goes on from NC_133411.1 coordinate 11,058,779, forward strand.
TCTCAAAGCATGTGAAACCGTACATTATTCATTAAATCAATAGAATATGTTTGTTATCAGATATGGGGTTTATTTAGTTTACAAATGAGTTCCACCACCTGGTATCAACTGCCCCGCACTATATTAGGCATGTGGGTTCTTCTATTCTGAAAGCTCCAGCCTCTCTGGGCCTTAGCTTTCTCCTTACAGGCCGGCTTGAAAATAACTACTCTAGCAGACTAAACCCAAACACAATTTAAATTTGCTTCCTTGTGAAGCATCTCCCACCATTAGTCACACAGAGAGAGGCAATGGAGCCGGAAACGGAAGCATCCCCAAGGTTCTGGAGATGCTCAGAACACAAAGTACCTGCCATATATGCCGGGTGCTGCTCTAGACACAAAGGGCTCAGCAAAGGGCACAACAGCCACAGCCTTTCTGTCCTCAAGAAAGAAAATCAGCACTGAACAAGATGATGTCAGGTGGGGCTCAAAACTACAGAGAAAATAAAACAAGGAACGTGATAGAGAATGGTGGCTTGCAGAGGCCCTGGCTCAGAGATCTCTCTGCAGGGAAGCATTTGAGCAGAGACCCAAGAAACCACCAGGAGCAAGCCACAGGGAAGAATTTCCCAGAACAGGGAAATCAAAGCCCCTGATGTGAAAATCCGTGTGGGCTTTTTGTGATAAGCAGAAGTAGGAAGGACTAGAGTAGACAGAGGCAGAGAGGAAGGGACGGGCCAGGTCACCAAGTCTCTGTGGTGGGTCAGGCACGGGGGTGTGAGGAGGAGGCTTCAGTGAGAAAAGTTTCCAGTTTTCTGTTTTGAGGCACTAGCTGGAAGAGATACCACTTACTGGGCTTGAAGAAGAGAAGCCTAGGTCCAGTTTAGAACATGCCAAGTATGGAGTGCTGCTAAGAGACCCTTCCTGCCCCAGGTCTCCGGTCTGTGAGCCAGGATAGCCCAGGGTCCCCCCTTGCAGGGATCACCCACTGCAGCCATTCCCCTCTAGAGCCTGGGAAGCTGATGCAGATGCCTAAGCTCTCAGGACCCACCAACCCCTCACCAGCCTCTGCCTTGCCCTTCTCCCCTGAGCCTGGGCGAACCACTAATCCCCATAGGTGAGTGTCCTGTTCCTCTGTGGAGTCTGTATCAATTCCTATGGCTTCTGTCACAAACTGCCACACAGTGGCTTAAACCAACACAAATCTGTGTTATAATTCTGGAGGTCAAAAATCCCAAATGCACCACCCTGGGCTAAGATTCAATGTTCCTTCTGGAGATTCCGGATGGAGACACGGGCATCTTTGAAGGGGCTGTTACTCTGTCCATGACAATACCCTAAATCCTCTTCCTCACACTGCAGGTTATTTCTCATTCTCTATCCTGCCACAGGTTTTTCACTGGGAAAAAAATCAGACAGAACCAGTTCTGGGCAGGAATGGAAGGCAGGAAAAGAAGAAATACAGGAAGAAATCACACACTGAAATTAACAACGAAAAATACTATACAACCACAAAATTGTAAAAAAAAAAAAAAAAAAAAAAAAAAAGATACTTACAATCCAAACCAAAGTTTTACAAACATGTGTTAAAAACTTTAGACCAGTTAAATTCAATTGAGTTTAATTGAGCAGAGAACAATTCACGAATCGGGCAGCTCTGGAACCAGAATAGGTTCAGAGAGGCTGCAGTGTGGCTGCATGGTCGAAGGCTGATGGACAGAAAATGGAAGTGGGTACAGAAACAGCCAATTGTTTACAGCTTGGTAGCTTGGTGTTTGCCTTATTTGAACATGGTTTCAACAGTTGGCTGCCTTTTGCCAAAACTTGGTGACTGGCCAGAGCTAAGTGATTGGCACAAGAGTAAGTTATGGTGTGTTTCCACATCCAGTTAGGTTACGGTCTACTATGTACAGAGAGACCTTTAGGCTGAACCTAAAATATGTAAGGAACCAGCTTTAGACTAGACTTAATTTAGTCTAAAGTATTAGGGTATAGGCCCAGTGTGCACAATTCAAGATTAAGACATACATAAGATTGCTGATATCAAGTTCATGATCAATGTATGCACAGTTAAACAGCTTCAGTGCCTTTGGGATTGAAGATGGAAAACAGGCACACACTGGGTGTTGACTTCCATTCAGTGAAACACCAGGAGCTGGGTACCAAAGCAGCACCACTGTATACTGTGCCTCCCTGGGATCTGGGCAGGGCCCCTGCACAGAAAGCATGTCTGTGGCAGGGATGGGAGCTGTTACTTAGGAATAAAAGTGGCCTAAGGACCTGCCTGGCCTCCCCTGGCCCAGCAGAACTGAGATGTGGTGGCAGGCACACTCTCCTGGGAACTCTCAGATAGGTCATGACTGTTGTCCCCTCCCTGGGGGAGCCATGGGTCTCTCCTCCTCCACCTTGTGAGCTCTTGGACCCCATGTGTAGGAAGCAGCTCCTCTGGGAAAATGGTAGATGGACATCGCATTAAATACACGACCAGCAGCCAATGCCATGTGGCATGCCATCCACCTCAGCTCCATCCCTCTCTCCATGACCACCGCTTCTGCTCTTCCATATTCTTCCCAACCCTCCTGCTCACAGCACCGCCACCTTCCACCTCCCTCCAGCATGAAAGATTTTGAAAATGGGAACTTGCCTCCTGCTAGGGTTATGATGAATAACATTTTCAATCACAACACATTTCAATCATAAGGAAAATAGCTTTAGAGGATCCCCAGGGAGTAGGAGTAGGTAAAGAAAAAGCATATTCATACAAGTTAGATTACCTATTTTTTTAAGAAAAGAAAATTGCCAATGAGAAACTGGGACTCCTTTTGAGCCACTAAAATGTTAATGTCTGCGCATACCTAAAGAGCTATGGATTCCTAATCTTTCTTCCTCACAACAGTAACATGCTTCGGGGTTTAGAGAGCTGCAGTCTGAAGGCCACACCCACGGGGACAGCACCACAGCTTAACCCTAAGTGGTCCTATTGGCAGAAACTAAATTGGAAGATTCTGGATGTCTGCAGCCTAGTAGGATGGAAGGGTTCAGTCACTGGAAAACTGTCACATGTGTGTCTTTGAGGCTTCCCCGCAAGGTGTGCAGAACTCATCTAGAAGGACATAGAGCTGAGGTTTGATCAGGCTCATGGTATGTGCTGTATGAACTACTCTTGCCTGCTTTCTGTAGAGAGCAAATTTTGTTCAAGATTTGCTTTCGCTACAAACTAGTAGCAAGGTGTAATAGTTAGGGTTCTCTAGAGAAAGATAACTAAGAGGACAGAGAGAGAGAAAGAGAGAGAGAGAGAGAAGTTTATTAAGTAGTATTAACTTACACAATCACAAGGTCCCACAATAGGCCATCTACAAACTGAGGAGCAAGGAAGCCACTCCAGGTCCCAAGGCTGAAGAACCTGGAGTCCTATGTTGGAGGGCAGGAAGCATCCAGCACAGGAGAAAGATGTAGGCTGGGAGGCTAAGCTGGTCTAACCTTTTCACGTTTTTCTGCCTGCTTTATATTCACTGGCAGCTGATTAATTGGTGCCTACCCAGATTAAGGGTGGGTCTGCCTGCCCCAGTCCACTGACTCAAATGTTAATTTCCTTTGGCAACACTCTCACAGACACACCCAGGATCAATACAACCAAGTTGACACTCAGTACTAATCATCACACAAGGTTTGAGGGCATAACTATCAACCACCTCTTACTGTTGACCAGACAATTACCAAGCAAGGAACACATCAGAGCTGAGCATGGGGCATCAAGTTCAGGGCAGTCCTCAGCGGTGATATTTAGTGAGTGTCTACCGTGTGCCAAGCCAGGGGTTACTGAAATGGATGACAGGACTGTCCTTCTCTTTCAAGGGGCTCCCTTTCCTGTAGTTCAGTGGTTATGTGGCCTTGCCAGGCTGACCAGAACAAACGCCAATGCTACCATTTTCTAGAAAGCCAGTGTGAGCACTGTCTGGACAGCACACACTATTGAAGGCCCCGGTGAGGGCCCAAAGAAGGCACCGCCCACAGGTGGTGCCCAGACAGACAATCCCTGATCTCCTGGCCCTGGGTGATCACCCCGGGATGAAAGCTCTGGGGAAAGACCTTTTTTTTTTTTTTGAGATGGAGTCTTGCTACATTGCCCAGGCTGGAGTACAGTGGCACGATCTCAGCTCACTGCAACCTCCGCTTCCTGGGTTCAAGCAATTCTCCTGCCTCAGCCTCCCAAGTAGCTGGGACTACAGGCATGTACTACCATTCCTGGCTAATTTTTTATATTTGTAGTAGAGATGGGGTTTCACTGTGTTAGCCAGGATGATCTCGCTCTCCTGACCTCGTGATCCACCCGCCTCGGCCTCCCAAAGTGCTGGGATTACAGGCATAACCCACTGCACCTGGCTGGGAAAGACCATTTTTAAGGCAGTGCACACCCGCCAGTGGCTGAAGGCCTTGGGTCCTCAACAATGCACTATTATAAATCTCCATGGCTCACAAGGTTTTAATACTGCACAAGCTTACCAGAGGAGATTGTCACAAGTTCACAAGAGGAGAATAGATATGTGTGTACAGAGGCTAAATGGGAGCTTACAAGATGAGAATTCACACAAGCTTACAGGAAAATATACACACAGGCTCACACAGAGAGATGCATGAGGCTCACACGGAGAGATGCATGAGGCTCACATGGAGAGATTACACAGGCTCACACGGAGAGACGTATGAGGCTCACACGGAGAGACGCATGAGGCTCACATGGAGAGAGGCATGAGGCTCACAGGGAGAGATTACACAGGCTCACATGGAGAGAGGCATGAGGCTCACACGGAGAGAGGCATGAGGCTCACATGGAGATTGTACACTGACTCACATTGAGACAGGCACATGTGCTCACACAGAGAGATGCTCACAACCGTTGGGTCCCTTAGAGGCCATCTTACCCAACTCAGTGTACAGAAGGAGAATGGGGCCAGGGAGATTAATGTCTTACTCCAGACAACCTGGCCATTTCAGGACAGTGCTAGAAGTGGAGATCATGGTCATCTGACAAGATGTGTTGTTTTCTAATCTCCATTCATACTAAAAAATTACTAAGGCACAATTTCACCCACAGATGCTTCCGGCTTTGTGTACAAGCAGGACAAGGAGCACTGGACTGAACTCTACAGCTCTGGGGCAGTTCCCTCAGGGCTGCCTGTTGGCTGACAAAGGAGCATCAGACAGTCCTTTTATAAGATAACTCTCTCAGCAGTCTCACATTGGCCCACCCCAGGCCAGGGTACTCCCCACTAAGTATCTATCGCCGGTTTCTTTCAGGATGTTCCGGTCCTGCTCACATCTCCCTGGTTAGAACACCTGTCCTCACCCCCAACCACAGTAGGGTCCCTCTCGCCCTCAGCCCCCATGCCTCCTTTTGTTTTCCTCTTAGTTTATGCTACATGGTATTTTACCTTTTTTTTTTTTTTTTTTTTTTTAGATAGAGTCTTGCTCTATCACCCAGGCTGGCGTGTAGTGGCACAATCTCAGCTCACTGCAACCTCCACCTCCCGGGTTCAAGTGATTCTCCTGCCTCAGCCTCTCTAGTAGCTAAGATACCGGCACATACCACCACACCTGGCTAAGTTTTAAAATATTTTTGGTAGAGATGGGGTTTCATCATGTTGGCCAGGCGGGTCTCGAAATCCTGACCTCAAGAGATCAGCCCACCTTGGCCTCCCAAAGTGCTGGGATTGGTATTTTCCTTTTTGTGCCTTATCTTCTTTACTATCTAGAATGTTCTCTGGGAGAGGGTAGAAAGAGAGGCTAGTTTGCTTGCTGCTTTATTCTCAGTGCCTAGAACAGAGCGTGGCATGTAGTAGACACTCAATTGGCCCAGCATGAATAAAATAATGAGTTAAACACACTTTATTTCTAAATGCAAATATTGCTCTGTTTTGTTTGCAAAAGGCTACCTTGAAGGACGTAGGCTCTTACATTAAAAAAAAATTCTGGTGAGTTTCCAGAGAACAATGATCTTGTATCTTTATAACTCACCATGGTTCCTGGAACTGTAATCATAGAATAAATGAATGACTACTGAATGGATAAGGAAAAGGAAACACGCATTAGTTTCTCTGTGATCTTGCCACCAGCAAATTAGGCTTTCAAATGTCCATCTGCCTGTCTGGGCTCAGTGGCTTGGGCCTGTAATCCCAACACAGGCGATTACTGTGAGGCCGAAGCAGGCAGATCACTTGAGATCAGGAGTTCGAAACTAGCC